>NC_058082.1:315891847-317091847 GCF_014858855.1 Bufo gargarizans
TATAATCCAGATAGTTAGTGTTAGATAGTAATAGGGAATTGTGTAGCTGAATAGCTGATAGGGTCCAGAGCAGGGTGTAGTGTAGATAGTTAGCTGAAATATATAATCCAGATAGTTAGTGTTAGCTAGTAATAGGGAATTGTGTAGCTGAATAGCTGATAGGGTCCAGAGCAGGGTATAGTGTAGATAGCTGAATATATAATCCAGATAGTTAGTGTTAGTAGTAATAGGGAATGTGTAGCTGAATAGCTGATAGGGTCCAGAGCAGGGATAGTGTAGATAGCTGAAATATATAATCCAGAATAGTGTTAGATAGTAATAGGGAATGTGTGTGGCTGAATAGCTGATAGGGTCCAGTGCTGGGTGTAGTGTAGATAGTTAGCTGAAATATATAATCCAGATAGTTAGTGTTAGATAGTAATAGGGAATTGTGTAGCTGAATAGCTGATAGGGTCCAGTGCAGGGTGTAGTGTAGATAGTTAGCGGAATATATAATCCAGATAGTTAGTGTTAGATAGTATTAGGGAATTGTGTAGCTGAATAGCTGATAGGGTCCAGAGCAGGGTGTAGTGTAGATAGCTGAAATATATAATCCAGATAGTTAGTGTTAGATAGTAATAGGGATTGGTGGCTGAATAGCTGATAGGGTCCAAGCAGGGTGTAGTGTAGATAGTTAGCTGAAATATATAATCCAGATAGTTAGTGTTAGATAGTAATAGGGAATTGTGTAGCTGAATAGCTGATAGGGTCCAGTGCAGGGTGTAGTGTAGATAGTTAGCGGAAATATATAATCCAGATAGTTAGTGTTAGATAGTATTAGGGAATTGTGTAGCTGATATCTGATTAGGGTCCAGAGCAGGCTTGTAGTGTAGATAGTTAGCTGAAATATAATCCAGATATTTAGTGCTAGATAGTAATAGGGAATTGTGTAGCTGAATAGCTGATAGGGTCCAGAGCAGGTGTAGTGTAGATAGTTAGCTGAAATATATAATCCAGATAGTTAGTGTTAGATAGTAATAGGGAATTGTGTAGCTGAATAGCTGATAGGGTCCAGAGCAGGGTGTAGTGTAGATAGTTAGCTGACATATATAATCCAGATAGTTAGTGTTAGAGAGTAATAAGGAATTGTGTAGCTGAATAGCTGATAGGTCCAGAGCAGGGTGTAGTGTAGATAGTTAGCTGAAATATATAATCCAGATAGTTAGTTTTAGATAGTAATAGTGAATTGTGTAGCTGAATAGCTGATAGGGTCCAGAGCATGGTGTAGTGTAGATAGTTAGCTGACATATATAATCCAGATAGTTAGTGTTAGATAGTAATAGGGAATTGTGTAGCTGAATAGCTGATAGGGTCCAGAGCAGGGTGTAGTGTAGGTTATAGAGTTATTTAGCTGAAATATATAATCCAGATAGTTAGTGTTAGATAGTAATAGGGAATTGTGTAGCTGAATAGCTGATAGGGTCCAGAGCAGGTGTAGTGTAGATAGTTAGCTGAAATATATATTCCAGATAGTTAGTGTTAGCTAGTAATAGGGAATTGTGTAGCTGAATAGCTGATAGGGTCCAGAGCAGGGTATAGTGTAGATAGCTGAAATATATAATCCAGATAGTTAGTGTTAGATAGTAATAGGGAATTGTGTAGCTGAATAGCTGATAGGGTCCAGAGCAGGGTATAGTGTAGATAGCTGAAATATATAATCCAGATAGTTAGTGTTAGATAGTAATAGGGAATTGTGTGGCTGAATAGCTGATAGGGTCCAGTGCTGGGTGTGGTGTAGATAGTTAGCTGAAATATATAATCCAGATAGTTAGTGTTAGATAGTAATAGGGAATTGTGTAGCTGAATAGCTGATAGGGTCCAGTGCAGGGTGTAGTGTAGATAGTTAGCGGAAATATATAATCCAGATAGTTAGTGTTAGATAGTATTAGGGAATTGTGTAGCTGAATAGCTGATAGGGTCCAGAGCAGGGTGTAGTGTAGATAGTTAGCTGAAATATATAATCCAGATATTTAGTGCTAGATAGTAATAGGGAATTGTGTAGCTGAATAGCTGATAGGGTCCAGAGCAGGGTGTAGTGTAGATAGTTAGCTGAAATATATAATCCAGAAAGTTAGTGTTAGATAGTAATAGGGAATTGTGTAGCTGAATAGCTGATAGGGTCCTGAGCAGGGTATAGTGTAGATAGTTAGCTGAAATATATAATCCAGATAGTTAGTGTTAGATAGTATTAGGGAATTGTGTAGCTGAATAGCTGATAGGGCCAGAGCAGGTTGTAGTGTAGATAGTTAGCTGACATATATAATCCAGATAGTTAGTGTTAGATAGTAATAGGGAATTGTGTAGCTGAATAGCTGATAGGGCCAGAGCAGGGTGTAGTGTAGATAGTTAGCGGAAATATATAATCCAGATAGTTAGTGTTAGATAGTAATAGGGAATTGTGTAGCTGAATAGCTGAAAGGGTACAGAGCAGGGTGTAGTGTAGATAGTTAGCTGAAATATATAATCCAGATAGTTAGTGTTAGCTAGTAATAGGGAATTGTGTCGCTGAATAGCTGATAGGGTGCAGAGCAGGGTGTAGTGTAGATAGTTAGCTGACATATATAATCCAGATAGTTAGTGTTAGATAGTATTAGGGAATTGTGTAGCTGAATAGCTGATAGGGCCAGAGCAGGGTGTAGTGTAGATAGTTAGCTGACATATATAATCCAGATAGTTAGTGTTAGATAGTAATAGGGAATTGTGTAGCTGAATAGCTGATAGGGTCCTGAGCAGGGTGTAGTGTAGATAGTTAGCTGAAATATATAATCCAGATAGTTAGTGTTAGATAGTAATAGAGAATTGTGTAGCTGAATAGCTGATAGGGTCCAGAGCAGGGTGTAGTGTAGATAGTTAGCTGAAATATATAATCCAGATATTTAGTGTTAGCTAGTAATAGGGAATTGTGTAGCTGAATAGCTGATAGGGTCCAGTGCTGGGTGTAGTGTAAATAGCTGAAATATATAATCCAGATAGTTAGTGTTAGATAGTATTAGGGAATTGTGTAGCTGAATAGGTGATAGGGTCCAGAGCAGGGTGTTTTATAGATAGTTAGCTGAAATATATAATCCAGATAGTTAGTGTTAGATAGTAATAGGGAATTGTGTAGCTGAATAGCTGATAGGGTCCAGAGCAGGGTGTAGTGTAGATAGTTAGCGGAAATATATAATCCAGATAGTTAGTGTTAGATAGTAATAGGGAATTGTGTAGCTGAATAGCTGATAGGGTCCAGAGCAGGGTGTAGTGTAGGTTATAGAGTTATTTAGCTGAAATATATAATCCAGATAGTTAGTGTTAGATAGTAATAGGGAATTGTGTAGCTGAATAGCTGTTAGTGTCCAGAGCAGGGTGTAGTGTAGATAGTTAGCTGAAATCTATAATCCAGATAGTTAGTGTTAGCTAGTAATAGGGAATTGTGTAGCTGAATAGCTGATAGGGTCCGAGCAGGGTGTAGTGTAGATAGTTAGCTGAAATATATAATCCAGATAGTTAGTGTTAGATAGTAATAGGGAATTGTGTAGCTGAATAGCTGATAGGGTCCAGAGCAGGGTGTAGTGTAGATAGTTAGCGGAAATATATAATCCAGATAGTTAGTGTTAGATAGTAATAGGGAATTGTGTAGCTGAATATCAAATAGGGTCCAGAGCAGGGTGTAGATAGTTAGCTGAAATATATCATCCAGATAGTTAGTGTTAGATAGTAATAGGGAATTGTGTAGCTGAATAGCTGATAGGGTCCAGAGCAGGGTGTAGTGTAGGTTATAGAGTTATTTAGCTGAAATAATAATCCAGATAGTTAGTGTTAGATAGTAATAGGGAATTGTGTAGCTGAATAGCTGATAGGGTCCAGAGCAGGGTTCTATTGGACGCAAATTTATGTAAAAATAGACTGCATCAGTTCAGTCAAGATCTGTCCCTCTGTCTACAAATTAACTGTATTCTGCAACCCAATGGAATTTAGTTTTTGTATTGGTTAAAAGGGGTTTAGGGCTTATGTATGCTACTGTATTATAGCTCTTAGGAACATCCACATTGTACAAAGCCATACAAATCTTTAGGGCCCTATTTTACCTTGGTAATAAATCGCACTATGTTCCATTCGATGACTTTAAATATTGCAATGTTGGGGAATTTTTCTCTCGAATATCGGCACTTCAAGAATTTGCGAATAATTAGAATATGGTGCTATATATTCGTAATAACGAATATTCATTTTTTTATTTTTTTTTAACACAGTACATATCAGGTGATCATCCGTTCCTTCTTCTAGCTTGTTGGCCAATGAGAAGGCTTTGTCACAGCCCAGCAACATCCCCAGCAACCAATGGAAAAATTGCCTAGCCCTTCACTATATAAATTAAGACACTCCACAACAGGCATTTTGTGGAGTTTCATGTGAGAGAGAGAGGAGCTTGAATACCAAATCGTATATAAATATTCCAGATAGTTAGTGTTACATAGGGTCCAGCTGAATAGTTGATAGGGTCCAGAGCAGGGTGTAGTGTAGATAGTTAGCTGAAATATATAATCCAGATAGTTAGTGTTAGATAGTAATAAGGAATTGTGTAGCTGAATAGCTGGTAGGGTCCAGAGCAGGGTGTGGTGTAGAAAGTTAGCTGAAATATATAATCCAGATAGTTAGTGTTAGATAGTAATAGGGAATTGCTTAGCTGAATAGCTGATAGGGTCCAGAGCAGGGTGTAGTGTAGATAGTTAGCTGACATATATAATCCAGATAGTTAGTGTTAGATAGTAATAGGGAATTGTGTAGCTGAATAGCTGATAGGGTCCAGAGCAGGGTGTAGTGTAGATAGCTGAAATATATAATCCAGATAGTTAGTTTTAGATAGTAAAAGGGAATTGTGTAGCTGAATAGCTGGTAGGGTTCCAGAGCAGGGTGTGGTGTAGAAAGTTAGCTGAAATAAATAATCCAGATAGTTAGTGTTAGATAGTAATAGGGAATTGCTTAGCTGAATAGCTGATAGGGTCCAGAGCAGGGTGTAGTGTAGATAGTTAGCTGACATATATAATCCAGATAGTTAGTGTTAGATAGCAATAGGGAATTGTGTAGCTGAATAGCTGATAGGGTCCAGAGCAGGGTGTAGTGTAGATAGTTAGCGGAAATATATAATCCAGATAGTTAGTGTTAGATAGTAATAGTGAATTGTGTAGCTGAATATCTAATAGGGTCCAGAGCAGGGTGTAGATAGTTAGCTGAAATATATAATCCAGATAGTTAGTGTTAGATAGTAATAGGGAATTGTGTAGCTGAATAGCTGATAGGGTCCAGAGCAGGGTGTAGTGTAGGTTATAGAGTTATTTAGCTGAAATATATAATCCAGATAGTTAGTGCTAGATAGTAATAGGGAATTGTGTAGCTGAATAGCTGATAGGGTCCAGAGCAGGGTGTAGTGTAGATAGTTAGCTGAAATATATAATCCAGATAGTTAGTGTTAGATAGTAATAGGGAATTGTGTAGCTGAATAGCTGATAGGGTCCAGAGCAGGGTATAGTGTAGATAGCTGAAATATATAATCCAGATAGTTAGTGTTAGATAGTAATAGGGAATTGTGTAGCTGAATAGCTGATAGGGTCCAGAGCAGGGTATAGTGTAGATAGCTGAAATATATAATCCAGATAGTTAGTGTTAGATAGTAATAGGGAATTGTGTGGCTGAATAGCTGATAGGGATCCAGTGCTGGGTGTGGTGTAGATAGTTAGCTGAAATATATAATCCAGATAGTTAGTGTTAGATAGTAATAGGGAATTGTGTAGCTGAATAGCTGATAGGGTCCAGTGCAGGGTGTAGTGTAGATAGTTAGCGGAAATATATAATCCAGATAGTTAGTGTTAGATAGTATTAGGGAATTGTGTAGCTGAATATCTGATAGGGTCCAGAGCAGGGTGTAGTGTAGATAGTTAGCTGAAATATATAATCCAGATATTTAGTGCTAGATAGTAATAGGGAATTGTGTAGCTGAATAGCTGATAGGGTCCAGAGCAGGGTGTAGTGTAGATAGTTAGCTGAAATATATAATCCAGATAGTTAGTGTTAGATAGTAATAGGGAATTGTGTAGCTGAATAGCTGATAGGGTCCAGAGCAGGGTGTAGTGTAGATAGTTAGCTGACATATATAATCCAGATAGTTAGTGTTAGAGAGTAATAAGGAATTGTGTAGCTGAATAGCTGATAGGTCCAGAGCAGGGTGTAGTGTAGATAGTTAGCTGAAATATATATCCAGATAGTTAGTTTTAGATAGTAAAAGGGAATTGTGTAGCTGAATAGCTGGTAGGGTCCAGAGCAGGGTGTGGTGTAGAAAGTTAGCTGAAATAAATAATCCAGATAGTTAGTGTTAGATAGTAATAGGGAATTGCTTAGCTGAATAGCTGATAGGGTCCAGAGCAGGGTGTAGTGTAGATAGTTAGCTGACATATATAATCCAGATAGTTAGTGTTAGATAGCAATAGGGAATTGTGTAGCTGAATAGCTGATAGGGTCCAGAGCAGGGTGTAGTGTAGATAGTTAGCGGAAATATATAATCCAGATAGTTAGTGTTAGATAGTAATAGTGAATTGTGTAGCTGAATATCTAATAGGGTCCAGAGCAGGGTGTAGATAGTTAGCTGAAATATATAATCCAGATAGTTAGTGTTAGATAGTAATAGGGAATTGTGTAGCTGAATAGCTGATAGGGTCCAGAGCAGGGTGTAGTGTAGGTTATAGAGTTATTTAGCTGAAATATATAATCCAGATAGTTAGTGTTAGATAGTAATAAGGAATTGTGTAGCTAAATAGCTGATAGGGTCCAGAGCAGGGTGTAGTGTAGATAGTTAGCTGAAATATATAATCCAGATAGTTAGTGTTAGCTAGTAATAGGGAATTGTGTAGCTGAATAGCTGATAGGGTCCAGAGCAGGGTATAGTGTAGATAGCTGAAATATATAATCCAGATAGTTAGTGTTAGATAGTAATAGGGAATTGTGTAGCTGAATAGCTGATAGGGTCCAGAGCAGGGTATAGTGTAGATAGCTGAAATATATAATCCAGATAGTTAGTGTTAGATAGTAATAGGGAATTGTGTGGCTGAATAGCTGATAGGGTCCAGTGCTGGGTGTGGTGTAGATAGTTAGCTGAAATATATAATCCAGATAGTTAGTGTTAGATAGTAATAGGGAATTGTGTAGCTGAATAGCTGATAGGGTCCAGAGCAGGGTATAGTGTAGATAGCTGAAATATATAATCCAGATAGTTAGTGTAAGATAGTAATAGGGAATTGTGTAGCTGAATAGCTGATAGGGTCCAGAGCAGGGTATAGTGTAGATAGCTGAAATATATAATCCAGATAGTTAGTGTTAGATAGTAATAAGGAATTGTGTAGCTGAATAGCTGGTAGGGTCCAGAGCAGGGTGTGGTGTAGAAAGTTAGCTGAAATATATAATCCAGATAGTTAGTGTTAGATAGTAATAGGGAATTGCTTAGCTGAATAGCTGATAGGGTCCAGAGCAGGGTGTAGTGTAGATAGTTAGCTGACATATATAATCCAGATAGTTAGTGTTAGATAGTAATAGGGAATTGTGTAGCTGAATAGCTGATAGGGTCCAGAGCAGGGTGTAGTGTAGATAGCTGAAATATATAATCCAGATAGTTAGTTTTAGATAGTAAAAGGGAATTGTGTAGCTGAATAGCTGGTAGGGTTCAGAGCAGGGTGTGGTGTAGAAAGTTAGCTGAAATAAATAATCCAGATAGTTAGTGTTAGATAGTAATAGGGAATTGCTTAGCTGAATAGCTGATAGGGTCCAGAGCAGGGTGTAGTGTAGATAGTTAGCTGACATATATAATCCAGATAGTTAGTGTTAGATAGCAATAGGGAATTGTGTAGCTGAATAGCTGATAGGGTCCAGAGCAGGGTGTAGTGTAGATAGTTAGCGGAAATATATAATCCAGATAGTTAGTGTTAGATAGTAATAGGGAATTGTGTAGCTGAATAGCTGATAGGGTCCAGAGCAGGGTATAGTGTAGATAGTTAGCGGAAATATATAATCCAGATAGTTAGTGTTAGATAGTAATAGTGAATTGTGTAGCTGAATATCTAATAGGGTCCAGAGCAGGGTGTAGATAGTTAGCTGAAATATATAATCCAGATAGTTAGTGTTAGATAGTAATAGGGAATTGTGTAGCTGAATAGCTGATAGGGTCCAGAGCAGGGTGTAGTGTAGGTTATAGAGTTATTTAGCTGAAATATATAATCCAGATAGTTAGTGTTAGATAGTAATAGGGAATTGTGTAGCTGAATAGCTGATAGGGTCCAGAGCAGGGTGTAGTGTAGATAGTTAGCTGAAATATATAATCCAGATAGTTAGTGTTAGCTAGTAATAGGGAATTGTGTAGCTGAATAGCTGATAGGGTCCAGAGCAGGGTATAGTGTAGATAGCTGAAATATATAATCCAGATAGTTAGTGTTAGATAGTAATAGGGAATTGTGTAGCTGAATAGCTGATAGGGTCCAGAGCAGGGTATAGTGTAGATAGCTGAAATATATAATCCAGATAGTTAGTGTTAGATAGTAATAGGGAATTGTGTGGCTGAATAGCTGATAGGGTCCAGTGCTGGGTGTGGTGTAGATAGTTAGCTGAAATATATAATCCAGATAGTTAGTGTTAGATAGTAATAGGGAATTGTGTAGCTGCATAGCTGATAGGGTCCAGTGCAGGGTGTAGTGTAGATAGTTAGCGGAAATATATAATCCAGATAGTTAGTGTTAGATAGTATTAGGGAATTGTGTAGCTGAATATCTGATAGGGTCCAGAGCAGGGTGTAGTGTAGATAGTTAGCTGACATATATAATCCAGATAGTTAGTGTTAGAGAGTAATAAGGAATTGTGTAGCTGAATAGCTGATAGGTCCAGAGCAGGGTGTAGTGTAGATAGTTAGCTGAAATATATTATCCAGATAGTTAGTTTTAGATAGTAAAAGGGAATTGTGTAGCTGAATAGCTGGTAGGGTCCAGAGCAGGGTGTGGTGTAGAAAGTTAGCTGAAATAAATAATCCAGATAGTTAGTGTTAGATAGTAATAGGGAATTGCTTAGCTGAATAGCTGATAGGGTCCAGAGCAGGGTGTAGTGTAGATAGTTAGCTGACATATATAATCCAGATAGTTAGTGTTAGATAGCAATAGGGAATTGTGTAGCTGAATAGCTGATAGGGTCCAGAGCAGGGTGTAGTGTAGATAGTTAGCGGAAATATATAATCCAGATAGTTAGTGTTAGATAGTAATAGTGAATTGTGTAGCTGAATATCTAATAGGGTCCAGAGCAGGGTGTAGATAGTTAGCTGAAATATATAATCCAGATAGTTAGTGTTAGATAGTAATAGGGAATTGTGTAGCTGAATAGCTGATAGGGTCCAGAGCAGGGTGTAGTGTAGGTTATAGAGTTATTTAGCTGAAATATATAATCCAGATAGTTAGTGTTAGATAGTAATAAGGAATTGTGTAGCTAATAGCTGATAGGGTCCAGAGCAGGGTGTAGTGTAGATAGTTAGCTGAAATATATAATCCAGATAGTTAGTGTTAGCTAGTAATAGGGAATTGTGTAGCTGAATAGCTGATAGGGTCCAGAGCAGGGTATAGTGTAGATAGCTGAAATATATAATCCAGATAGTTAGTGTTAGATAGTAATAGGGAATTGTGTAGCTGAATAGCTGATAGGGTCCAGAGCAGGGTATAGTGTAGATAGCTGAAATATATAATCCAGATAGTTAGTGTTAGATAGTAATAGGGAATTGTGTGGCTGAATAGCTGATAGGGTCCAGTGCTGGGTGTGGTGTAGATAGTTAGCTGAAATATATAATCCAGATAGTTAGTGTTAGATAGTAATAGGGAATTGTGTAGCTGAATAGCTGATAGGGTCCAGTGCAGGGTGTAGTGTAGATAGTTAGCGGAAATATATAATCCAGATAGTTAGTGTTAGATAGTATTAGGGAATTGTGTAGCTGAATATCTGATAGGGTCCAGAGCAGGGTGTAGTGTAGATAGTTAGCTGAAATATATAATCCAGATATTTAGTGCTAGATAGCAATAGGGAATTGTGTAGCTGAATAGCTGATAGGGTCCAGAGCAGGGTGTAGTGTAGATAGTTAGCTGAAATATATAATCCAGATAGTTAGTGTTAGATAGTAATAGGGAATTGTGTAGCTGAATAGCTGATAGGGTCCAGAGCAGGGTGTAGTGTAGATAGTTAGCTGACATATATAATCCAGATAGTTAGTGTTAGAGAGTAATAAGGAATTGTGTAGCTGAATAGCTGATAGGTCCAGAGCAGGGTGTAGTGTAGATAGTTAGCTGAAATATATAATCCAGATAGTTAGTTTTAGATAGTAATAGTGAATTGTGTAGCTGAATAGCTGATAGGGTCCAGAGCAGGGTGTAGTGTAGATAGTTAGCTGACATATATAATCCAGATAGTTAGTGTTAGATAGTAATAGGGAATTGTGTAGCTGAATAGCTGATAGGGTCCAGAGCAGGGTGTAGTGTAGATAGTTAGCTGAAATATATAATCCAGATAGTTAGTGTTAGCTAGTAATAGGGAATTGTGTAGCTGAATAGCTGATAGGGTCCAGAGCAGGGTATAGTGTAGATAGCTGAAATATATAATCCAGATAGTTAGTGTTAGATAGTAATAGGGAATTGTGTAGCTGAATAGCTGATAGGGTCCAGAGCAGGGTATAGTGTAGATAGCTGAAATATATAATCCAGATAGTTAGTGTTAGATAGTAATAGGGAATTGTGTGGCTGAATAGCTGATAGGGTCCAGTGCTGGGTGTGGTGTAGATAGTTAGCTGAAATATATAATCCAGATAGTTAGTGTTAGATAGTAATAGGGAATTGTGTAGCTGAATAGCTGATAGGGTCCAGTGCAGGGTGTAGTGTAGATAGTTAGCGGAAATATATAATCCAGATAGTTAGTGTTAGATAGTATTAGGGAATTGTGTAGCTGAATATCTGATAGGGTCCAGAGCAGGGTGTAGTGTAGATAGTTAGCTGAAATATATAATCCAGATATTTAGTGCTAGATAGCAATAGGGAATTGTGTAGCTGAATAGCTGATAGGGTCCAGAGCAGGGTGTAGTGTAGATAGTTAGCTGAAATATATAATCCAGATAGTTAGTGTTAGATAGTAATAGGGAATTGTGTAGCTGAATAGCTGATAGGGTCCAGAGCAGGGTGTAGTGTAGATAGTTAGCTGACATATATAATCCAGATAGTTAGTGTTAGAGAGTAATAAGGAATTGTGTAGCTGAATAGCTGATAGGTCCAGAGCAGGGTGTAGTGTAGATAGTTAGCTGAAATATATAATCCAGATAGTTAGTTTTAGATAGTAATAGTGAATTGTGTAGCTGAATAGCTGATAGGGTCCAGAGCAGGGTGTAGTGTAGATAGTTAGCTGACATATATAATCCAGATAGTTAGTGTTAGATAGTAATAGGGAATTGTGTAGCTGAATAGCTGATAGGGTCCAGAGCAGGGTGTAGTGTAGGTTATAGAGTTATTTAGCTGAAATATATAATCCAGATAGTTAGTGTTAGATAGTAATAGGGAATTGTGTAGCTGAATAGCTGATAGGGTCCAGAGCAGGGTGTAGTGTAGATAGTTAGCTGAAATATATAATCCAGATAGTTAGTGTTAGCTAGTAATAGGGAATTGTGTAGCTGAATAGCTGATAGGGTCCAGAGCAGGGTATAGTGTAGATAGCTGAAATATATAATCCAGATAGTTAGTGTTAGATAGTAATAGGGAATTGTGTAGCTGAATAGCTGATAGGGTCCAGAGCAGGGTATAGTGTAGATAGCTGAAATATATAATCCAGATAGTTAGTGTTAGATAGTAATAGGGAATTGTGTGGCTGAATAGCTGATAGGGTCCAGTGCTGGGTGTGGTGTAGATAGTTAGCTGAAATATATAATCCAGATAGTTAGTGTTAGATAGTAATAGGGAATTGTGTAGCTGAATAGCTGATAGGGTCCAGAGCAGGGTGTAGTGTAGATAGTTAGCTGAAATATATAATCCAGATATTTAGTGCTAGATAGTAATAGGGAATTGTGTAGCTGAATAGCTGATAGGGTCCAGAGCAGGGTGTAGTGTAGATAGTTAGCTGAAATATATAATCCAGATAGTTAGTGTTAGATAGTAATAGGGAATTGTGTAGCTGAATAGCTGATAGGGTCCAGAGCAGGGTGTAGTGTAGATAGTTAGCTGACATATATAATCCAGATAGTTAGTGTTAGAGAGTAATAAGGAATTGTGTAGCTGAATAGCTGATAGGTCCAGAGCAGGGTGTAGTGTAGATAGTTAGCTGAAATATATAATCCAGATAGTTAGTTTTAGATAGTAAAAGGGAATTGTGTAGCTGAATAGCTGGTAGGGTCCAGAGCAGGGTGTGGTGTAGAAAGTTAGCTGAAATAAATAATCCAGATAGTTAGTGTTAGATAGTAATAGGGAATTGCTTAGCTGAATAGCTGATAGGGTCCAGAGCAGGGTGTAGTGTAGATAGTTAGCTGACATATATAATCCAGATAGTTAGTGTTAGATAGCAATAGGGAATTGTGTAGCTGAATAGCTGATAGGGTCCAGAGCAGGGTGTAGTGTAGATAGTTAGCGGAAATATATAATCCAGATAGTTAGTGTTAGATAGTAATAGTGAATTGTGTAGCTGAATATCTAATAGGGTCCAGAGCAGGGTGTAGATAGTTAGCTGAAATATATAATCCAGATAGTTAGTGTTAGATAGTAATAGGGAATTGTGTAGCTGAATAGCTGATAGGGTCCAGAGCAGGGTGTAGTGTAGGTTATAGAGTTATTTAGCTGAAATATATAATCCAGATAGTTAGTGTTAGATAGTAATAAGGAATTGTGTAGCTAAATAGCTGATAGGGTCCAGAGCAGGGTGTAGTGTAGATAGTTAGCTGAAATATATAATCCAGATAGTTAGTGTTAGCTAGTAATAGGGAATTGTGTAGCTGAATAGCTGATAGGGTCCAGAGCAGGGTATAGTGTAGATAGCTGAAATATATAATCCAGATAGTTAGTGTTAGATAGTAATAGGGAATTGTGTAGCTGAATAGCTGATAGGGTCCAGAGCAGGGTATAGTGTAGATAGCTGAAATATATAATCCAGATAGTTAGTGTTAGATAGTAATAGGGAATTGTGTGGCTGAATAGCTGATAGGGTCCAGTGCTGGGTGTGGTGTAGATAGTTAGCTGAAATATATAATCCAGATAGTTAGTGTTAGATAGTAATAGGGAATTGTGTAGCTGAATAGCTGATAGGGTCCAGTGCAGGGTGTAGTGTAGATAGTTAGCGGAAATATATAATCCAGATAGTTAGTGTTAGATAGTATTAGGGAATTGTGTAGCTGAATATCTGATAGGGTCCAGAGCAGGGTGTAGTGTAGATAGTTAGCTGAAATATATAATCCAGATATTTAGTGCTAGATAGTAATAGGGAATTGTGTAGCTGAATAGCTGATAGGGTCCAGAGCAGGGTGTAGTGTAGATAGTTAGCTGAAATATATAATCCAGATAGTTAGTGTTAGATAGTAATAGGGAATTGTGTAGCTGAATAGCTGATAGGGTCCAGAGCAGGGTGTAGTGTAGATAGTTAGCTGACATATATAATCCAGATAGTTAGTGTTAGAGAGTAATAAGGAATTGTGTAGCTGAATAGCTGATAGGTCCAGAGCAGGGTGTAGTGTAGATAGTTAGCTGAAATATATAATCCAGATAGTTAGTTTTAGATAGTAATAGTGAATTGTGTAGCTGAATAGCTGATAGGGTCCAGAGCAGGGTGTAGTGTAGATAGTTAGCTGACATATATAATCCAGATAGTTAGTGTTAGATAGTAATAGGGAATTGTGTAGCTGAATAGCTGATAGGGTCCAGAGCAGGGTGTAGTGTAGGTTATAGAGTTATTTAGCTGAAATATATAATCCAGATAGTTAGTGTTAGATAGTAATAGGGAATTGTGTAGCTGAATAGCTGATAGGGTCCAGAGCAGGGTGTAGTGTAGATAGTTAGCTGAAATATATAATCCAGATAGTTAGTGTTAGCTAGTAATAGGGAATTGTGTAGCTGAATAGCTGATAGGGTCCAGAGCAGGGTATAGTGTAGATAGCTGAAATATATAATCCAGATAGTTAGTGTTAGATAGTAATAGGGAATTGTGTAGCTGAATAGCTGATAGGGTCCAGAGCAGGGTATAGTGTAGATAGCTGAAATATATAATCCAGATAGTTAGTGTTAGATAGTAATAGGGAATTGTGTGGCTGAATAGCTGATAGGGTCCAGTGCTGGGTGTGGTGTAGATAGTTAGCTGAAATATATAATCCAGATAGTTAGTGTTAGATAGTAATAGGGAATTGTGTAGCTGAATAGCTGATAGGGTCCAGTGCAGGGTGTAGTGTAGATAGTTAGCGGAAATATATAATCCAGATAGTTAGTGTTAGATAGTATTAGGGAATTGTGTAGCTGAATATCTGATAGGGTCCAGAGCAGGGTGTAGTGTAGATAGTTAGCTGAAATATATAATCCAGATATTTAGTGCTAGATAGTAATAGGGAATTGTGTAGCTGAATAGCTGATAGGGTCCAGAGCAGGGTGTAGTGTAGATAGTTAGCTGAAATATATAATCCAGATAGTTAGTGTTAGATAGTAATAGGGAATTGCTTAGCTGAATAGCTGATAGGGTCCAGAGCAGGGTGTAGTGTAGATAGTTAGCTGACATATATAATCCAGATAGTTAGTGTTAGATAGCAATAGGGAATTGTGTAGCTGAATAGCTGATAGGGTCCAGAGCAGGGTGTAGTGTAGATAGTTAGCGGAAATATATAATCCAGATAGTTAGTGTTAGATAGTAATAGTGAATTGTGTAGCTGAATATCTAATAGGGTCCAGAGCAGGGTGTAGATAGTTAGCTGAAATATATAATCCAGATAGTTAGTGTTAGATAGTAATAGGGAATTGTGTAGCTGAATAGCTGATAGGGTCCAGAGCAGGGTGTAGTGTAGGTTATAGAGTTATTTAGCTGAAATATATAATCCAGATAGTTAGTGTTAGATAGTAATAGGGAATTGTGTAGCTGAATAGCTGATAGGGTCCAGAGCAGGGTGTAGTGTAGATAGTTAGCTGAAATATATAATCCAGATAGTTAGTGTTAGCTAGTAATAGGGAATTGTGTAGCTGAATAGCTGATAGGGTCCAGAGCAGGGTATAGTGTAGATAGCTGAAATATATAATCCAGATAGTTAGTGTTAGATAGTAATAGGGAATTGTGTAGCTGAATAGCTGATAGGGTCCAGAGCAGGGTATAGTGTAGATAGCTGAAATATATAATCCAGATAGTTAGTGTTAGATAGTAATAGGGAATTGTGTGGCTGAATAGCTGATAGGGTCCAGTGCTGGGTGTGGTGTAGATAGTTAGCTGAAATATATAATCCAGATAGTTAGTGTTAGATAGTAATAGGGAATTGTGTAGCTGAATAGCTGATAGGGTCCAGTGCAGGGTGTAGTGTAGATAGTTAGCGGAAATATATAATCCAGATAGTTAGTGTTAGATAGTATTAGGGAATTGTGTAGCTGAATATCTGATAGGGTCCAGAGCAGGGTGTAGTGTAGATAGTTAGCTGAAATATATAATCCAGATAGTTAGTGTTAGATAGTAATAGGGAATTGTGTAGCTGAATAGCTGATAGGGTCCAGAGCAGGGTGTAGTGTAGATAGTTAGCTGACATATACAATCCAGATAGTTAGTGTTAGAGAGTAATAAGGAATTGTGTAGCTGAATAGCTGATAGGTCCAGAGCAGGGTGTAGTGTAGATAGTTAGCTGAAATATATAATCCAGATAGTTAGTTTTAGATAGTAATAGTGAATTGTGTAGCTGAATAGCTGATAGGGTCCAGAGCAGGGTGTAGTGTAGATAGTTAGCTGACATATATAATCCAGATAGTTAGTGTTAGATAGTAATAGGGAATTGTGTAGCTGAATAGCTGATAGGGTCCAGTGCAGGGTGTAGTGTAGATAGTTAGCGGAAATATATAATCCAGATAGTTAGTGTTAGATAGTATTAGGGAATTGTGTAGCTGAATATCTGATAGGGTCCAGAGCAGGGTGTAGTGTAGATAGTTAGCTGAAATATATAATCCAGATAGTTAGTGTTAGATAGTAATAGGGAATTGTGTAGCTGAATAGCTGATAGGGTCCAGAGCAGGGTGTAGTGTAGATAGTTAGCTGACATATATAATCCAGATAGTTAGTGTTAGTGAGTAGGGATGAGCGAACTCGAACTGTATAGTTCGGGTTCGTACCGAATTTTGGGGTGTCCGTGACACGGACCCGAACCCGGACATTTTCGTAAAAGTCCGGGTTCGGGTTCGGTGTTCGTCGCTTTCTTCGCGCTTTTGTGACGCTTTCTTGGCGCTTTTTGAAAGGCTGCAAAGCAGCCAATCAACAAGCGTCATACTACTTGCCCCAAGAGGCCATCACAGCCATGCCTACTATTGGCATGGCTGTGATTGGCCAGAGCACCATGTGACCCAGCCTCTATTTAAGCTGGAGTCACATAGCGCCGCCCGTCACTCTGCTCTGATTAGCGTAGGGAGAGGTTGCGGCTGCGACAGTAGGGCGAGATTAGGCAGATTAACTCCTCCAAAGGACTTGATTAACTGATCGATCTGCAGCTGTGGATCATTGAGCTGCTGATCCTCAATTGCTCACTGTTTTTAGGCTGCCCAGACCGTTTGTCAGTCACATTTTTCTGGGGTGATCGGCGGCCATTTTGTGTCTTGTGGTGCGCCAGCACAAGCTGCGACCAAGTGCATTTAACCCTCAATGGTGTGGTTGTTTTTTGGCTAAAGCCTACATCAGGGTGAAGCTGTCACACCAAGTGCATTTAACCAGCAATAGTCTGTTCATTTTTTGGCCATATACAAAATCAGGGGCAAGCTGCGCCTGTCACCAAGTGCATTTAACCCTCAATGGTGTGGTTGTTTTTTGGCTAAAGCCTACATCAGGGTGAAGCTGTCACACCAAGTGCATTTAACCAGCAATAGTCTGTTCATTTTTTGGCCATATACTAAATCAGGGGCAAGCTGCGCCTGTCACCAAGTGCATTTAACCCTCAATGGTGTGGTTGTTTTTTGGCTAAAGCCTACATCAGGGTGAAGCTGTCACACCAAGTGCATTTAACCAGCAATAGTCTGTTTATTTTTTGGCCATATCCCAGTCTAATTCTGTCACTAAATCCATACCGGTCACCCAGCGCCTAAATACTAGGCCTCAAATTTATATCCCGCTAAATCTGTCCTTAGTGCTGTAGCTGGGCGAGTTATTTAGTGTCCGTTCAAGCACATTTCTTGTTCTGGGTTGAAATACAATTCCCAATTTAGCAATTTCATAATTTAGTGGTTTCTGCTATATCAGAGCTATTTGAAATCTATCCCTAAAAGGGTATATAATATTCAAGGTGCACATTGGGTCATTCAGAATAACTTCACACACACCCGCTACTGTGTATTTCCAAGTCTAATTCTGGCACTAAACCCATACCTGTCACCCAGCGCCTAAATACTAGGCCTCAAATTTATATCCAGCTAAATCTGTCCCTAGTGCTGTAGCTGGGCGAGTTATTTAGTGTCCGTTCAAGCACATTTCTTGTTCTGGGTTGAAATACAATTCCCAATTTAGCAATTTCATAATTTAGTGGTTTCTGCTATATCAGAGCTATTTGAAATCTATCCCTAAAAGGGTATATAATATTCAAGGTGCACATTGGGTCATTCAGAATAACTTCACACACACCCGCTACTGTGTATTTCCAAGTCTAATTCTGGCACTAAACCCATACCTGTCACCCAGCGCCTAAATACTAGGCCTCAAATTTATATCCAGCTAAATCTGTCCCTAGTGCTGTAGCTGGGCGAGTTATTTAGTGTCCGTTCAAGCACATTTCTTGTTCTGGGTTGAAATACAATTCCCAATTTAGCAATTTCATAATTTAGTGGTTTCTGCTATATCAGAGCTATTTGAAATCTATCCCTAAAAGGGTATATAATATTCAAGGTGCACATTGGGTCATTCAGAATAACTTCACACACACCCGCTACTGTGTATTTCCAAGTCTAATTCTGGCACTAAACCCATACCTGTCACCCAGCGCCTAAATACTAGGCCTCAAATTTATATCTCGCTAAATCTGTCCTTAGTGCTGTAGCTGGGCGAGTTATTTAGTGTCCGTTCAAGCACATTTCTTGTTCTGGGTTGAAATACAATTCCCAATTTAGCAATTTCATAATTTAGTGGTTTCTGCTATATCAGAGCTATTTGAAATCTATCCCTAAAAGGTATATAATATTCAAGGTGCACATTGGGTCATTCAGAATAACTTCACACACACCCGCTACTGTGTATTTCCAAGTCTAATTCTGGCACTAAACCCATACCTGTCACCCAGCGCCTAAATACTAGGCCTCAAATTTATATCCCGCTAAATCTGTCCCTAGTGCTGTAGCTGGGCGAGTTATTTAGTGTCCGTTCAAGCACATTTCTTGTTCTGGGTTGAAATACAATTCCCAATTTAGCAATTTCATAATTTAGTGGTTTCTGCTATATCAGAGCTATTTGAAATCTATCCCTAAAAGGGTATATAATATTCAAGGTGCACATTGGGTCATTCAGAATAACTTCACACACACCCGCTACTGTGTATTTCCAAGTCTAATTCTGGCACTAAACCCATACCTGTCACCCAGCGCCTAAATACTAGGCCTCAAATTTATATCCAGCTAAATCTGTCCCTAGTGCTGTAGCTGGGCGAGTTATTTAGTGTCCGTTCAAGCACATTTCTTGTTCTGGGTTGAAATACAATTCCCAATTTAGCAATTTCATAATTTAGTGGTTTCTGCTATATCAGAGCTATTTGAAATCTATCCCTAAAAGGGTATATAATATTCAAGGTGCACATTGGGTCATTCAGAATAACTTCACACACACCCGCTACTGTGTATTTCCAAGTCTAATTCTGGCACTAAACCCATACCTGTCACCCAGCGCCTAAATACTAGGCCTCAAATTTATATCCCGCTAAATCTGTCCTTAGTGCTGTAGCTGGGCGAGTTATTTAGTGTCCGTTCAAGCACATTTCTTGTTCTGGGTTGAAATACAATTCCCAATTTAGCAATTTCATAATTTAGTGGTTTCTGCTATATCAGAGCTATTTGAAATCTATCCCTAAAAGGGTATATAATATTCAAGGTGCACATTGGGTCATTCAGAATAACTTCACACACACCCGCTACTGTGTATTTCCAAGTCTAATTCTGGCACTAAACCCATACCTGTCACCCAGCGCCTAAATACTAGGCCTCAAATTTATATCCCGCTAAATCTGTCCCTAGTGCTGTAGCTGGGCGAGTTATTTAGTGTCCGTTCAAGCACATTTCTTGTTCTGGGTTGAAATACAATTCCCAATTTAGCAATTTCATAATTTAGTGGTTTCTGCTATATCAGAGCTATTTGAAATCTATCCCTAAAAGGGTATATAATATTCAAGGTGCACATAGGGTCATTCAGAATAACTTCACACACCCGCTACTGTGCATTTCCAAATCTAATTCTGTCACTAAACCCATACCTGTCACCCAGCGCCTAAATACTAGGCCTCAAATTTATATCCCGCTAAATCTCTCGTTACCGCTGTCCTGTTGTGGCTGGGAAAGTTATTTAGTGTCCGTCAAAGCACATTTTTTGTTCTGGGTTGAAATACAATTCCCAATTTAGCAATTTCATAATTTAGTCGTTTCTGCTATATCAGAGCTATTTGAAATCTATCCCTAAAAGGGTAGATCATATTGAAGGTGCACATAGGGTCATTCAGAATAACTTCACACACACGCTTCTGTGCATTTCCAAGTCTAATTCTGTCACTAAATCCATACCGGTCACCCAGCGCCTAAATACTAGGCCTCAAATTTATATCCCGCTGAATTTGAATACAATACATTGGGCCAAATAATATATTTGTTGTTGTGGTGAACCATAACAATGAGAAAAACATCTAGTAAGGGACGCGGACGTGGACATGGTCGTGGTGGTGTTAGTGGACCCTCTGGTGCTGGGAGAGGACGTGGCCGTTCTGCCACATCCACACGTCCTAGTGTACCAACTACCTCAGGTCCCAGTAGCCGCCAGAATTTACAGCGATATATGGTGGGGCCCAATGCCGTTCTAAGGATGGTAAGGCCTGAGCAGGTACAGGCATTAGTCAATTGGGTGGCCGACAGTGGATCCAGCACGTTCACATTATCTCCCACCCAGTCTTCTGCAGAAAGCGCACAGATGGCGCCTGAAAACCAACCCCATCAGTCTGTCACATCACCCCCATGCATACCAGGGAAACTGTCTCAGCCTCAAGTTATGCAGCAGTCTCTTATGCTGTTTGAAGACTCCGCTGGCAGGGTTTCCCAAGGGCATCCACCTAGCCCTTCCCCAGCGGTGAAAGACATAGAATGCACTGACGCACAACCACTTATGTTTCCTGATGATGAGGACATGGGAATACCACCTCAGCATGTCTCTGATGATGACGAAACACAGGTGCCAACTGCTGCGTCTTTCTGCAGTGTGCAGACTGAACAGGAGGTCAGGGATCAAGACTGGGTGGAAGACGATGCAGGGGACGATGAGGTCCTAGACCCCACATGGAATGAAGGTCGTGCCACTGACTTTCACAGTTCGGAGGAAGAGGCAGTGGTGAGACCGAGCCAACAGCGTAGCAAAAGAGGGAGCAGTGGGCAAAAGCAGAACACCCGCCGCCAAGAGACTCCGCCTGCTACTGACCGCCGCCATCTGGGACCGAGCACCCCAAAGGCAGCTTCAAGGAGTTCCCTGGCATGGCACTTCTTCAAACAATGTGCTGACGACAAGACCCGAGTGGTTTGCACGCTGTGCCATCAGAGCCTGAAGCGAGGCATTAACGTTCTGAACCTGAGCACAACCTGCATGACCAGGCACCTGCATGCAAAGCATGAACTGCAGTGGAGTAAACACCTTAAAACCAAGGAAGTCACTCAGGCTCCCCCTGCTACCTCTTCTGCTGCTGCCGCCTCGGCCTATTCTGCTGCTGCCGCCTCGGCCTCTTCCTCCGCCTCTGGAGGAACGTTGGCACCTGCCGCCCAGCAAACAGGGGATGTACCACCAACACCACCACCACCACCTCCGTCACCAAGCGTCTCAACCATGTCACACGCCAGCGTTCAGCTCTCCATCTCACAAACATTTGATAGAAAGCGTAAATTCCCACCTAGCCACCCTCGATCCCTGGCCCTGAATGCCAGCATTTCTAAACTACTGGCCTATGAAATGCTGTCATTTAGGCTGGTGGACACAGACAGCTTCAAACAGCTCATGTCGCTTGCTGTCCCACAGTATGTTGTTCCCAGCCGGCACTACTTCTCCAAGAGAGCCGTGCCTTCCCTGCACAACCAAGTATCCGATAAAATCAAGTGTGCACTGCGCAACGCCATCTGTGGCAAGGTCCACCTAACCACAGATACGTGGACCAGTAAGCACGGCCAGGGACGCTATATCTCCCTAACTGCACACTGGGTAAATGTAGTGGCAGCTGGGCCCCAGGCGGAGAGCTGTTTGGCGCACGTCCTTCCGCCGCCAAGGATCGCAGGGCAACATTCTTTGCCTCCTGTTGCCACCTCCTCCTTCTCGGCTTCCTCCTCCTCTTCTTCCACCTGCTCATCCAGTCAGCCACACACCTTCACCACCAACTTCAGCACAGCCCGGGGTAAACGTCAGCAGGCCATTCTGAAACTCATATGTTTGGGGGACAGGCCCCACACCGCACAGGAGTTGTGGCGGGGTATAGAACAACAGACCGACGAGTGGTTGCTGCCGGTGAGCCTCAAGCCCGGCCTGGTGGTGTGTGATAATGGGCGAAATCTCGTTGCAGCTCTGGGACTAGCCAATTTGACGCACATCCCTTGCTTGGCGCATGTGCTGAATTTGGTGGTGCAGAAGTTCATTCACAACTACCCCGACATGTCAGAGCTGCTGCATAAAGTGCGGGCCGTCTGTTCGCGCTTCCGGCGTTCACATCCTGCTGCTGCTCGCCTGTCTGCGCTACAGCGTAACTTCGGCCTTCCCGCTCACCGCCTCATATGCGACGTGCCCACCAGGTGGAACTCCACCTTGCACATGCTGGACAGACTGTGCGAGCAGCAGCAGGCCATAGTGGAGTTTCAGCTGCAGCACGCACGGGTCAGTCGCACTACAGAACAGCACCACTTCACCACCAATGACTGGGCCTCCATGCGAGACCTGTGTGCCCTGTTGCGCTGTTTCGAGTACTCCACCAACATGGCCAGTGGCGATGACACCGTTATCAGCGTTACAATACCACTTCTATGTCTCCTTGAGAAAACACTTAGGGCGATGATGGAAGAGGAGGTGGCCCAGGAGGAGGAGGAGGAGGAGGAGGAAGAGGGGTCATTTTTAGCACTTTCAGGCCAGTCTCTTCGAAGTGACTCAGAGGGAGGTTTTTGGCAACAGCAGAGGCCAGGTACAAATGTGGCCAGCCAGGGCCCACTACTGGAGGACGAGGAGGACGAGGATGAGGAGGAGGTGGAGGAGGATGAGGATGAAGCATGGTCACAGCGGGGTGGCACCCAACGCAGCTCGGGTCCATCACTGGTGCGTGGCTGGGGGGAAAGGCAGGACGATGACGATACGCCTCCCACAGAGGACAGCTTGTCCTTACCCCTGGGCAGCCTGGCACACATGAGCGACTACATGCTGCAGTGCCTGCGCAACGACAGCAGAGTTGCCCACATTTTAACCTGTGCGGACTACTGGGTTGCCACCCTGCTGGATCCACGCTACAAAGACAATGTGCCCACCTTACTTCCTGCACTGGAGCGTGATAGGAAGATGCGCGAGTACAAGCGCACGTTGGTAGACGCGCTACTGAGAGCATTCCCAAATGTCACAGGGGAACAAGTGGAAGCCCAAGGCCAAGGCAGAGGAGGAGCAGGAGGTCGCCAAGGCAGCTGTGTCACGGCCAGCTCCTCTGAGGGCAGGGTTAGCATGGCAGAGATGTGGAAAACTTTTGTCAACACGCCACAGCTAACTGCACCACCACCTGATACGCAACGTGTTAGCAGGAGGCAACATTTCACTAACATGGTGGAACAGTACGTGTGCACACCCCTCCACGTACTGACTGATGGTTCGGCCCCATTCAACTTCTGGGTCTCTAAATTGTCCACGTGGCCAGAGCTAGCCTTTTATGCCTTGGAGGTGCTGGCCTGCCCGGCAGCCAGCGTTTTGTCTGAACGTGTATTCAGCACGGCAGGGGGCGTCATTACAGACAAACGCAGCCGCCTGTCTACAGCCAATGTGGACAAGCTGACGTTCATAAAAATGAACCAGGCATGGATCCCACAGGACCTGTCCGTCCCTTGTCCAGATTAGACATTAACTACCTCCCCATAACCATATATTATTGGACTCCAGGGCACTTCCTCATTCAATCCTATTTTTATTTTCATTTTACCATTATATTGCGAGGCTACCCAAAGTTGAATGAACCTCTCCTCTGCCTGTGTGCTAGGCCTAAATATATGCCAATGGACTGTTGCAGTGGTGGCTGACGTGAAGCCTCATTCTCTGCTATGACATGCAGACTGATTCTCTGCTGACATGAAGACAGATTCTCTGTTACGGGACCTCCCTCCTCTGCCTGGGTGCTGGGCCTAAATATATGCCAATGGACTGTTGCAGTGGTGGCTGACATGAAGCCTGATTCTCTGCTATGACATGCAGACTAATTCTCTGCTGACATGAAGCCAGATTGTCTGTTACGGGACCTCTCTCCTCTGCCTGGGTGCTGGGCCTAAATTTATGACAATGGACTGTTGCAGTGGTGGCTGACGTGAAGCCTGATTCTCTGCTATGACATGCAGACTGATTCTCTGCTGACATGAAGCCAGATTGTCTGTTACGGGACCTCTCTGCTCTGCCTGTGTGCTAGGCCTAAATATATGCCAATGGACTGTTGCAGTGGTGGGTGACGTGAAGCCTCATTCTCTGCTATGACATGCAGACTGATTCTCTGCTGACATGAAGACAGATTCTCTGTTACGGGACCTCCCTCCTCTGCCTGGGTGCTGGGCCTAAATATATGCCAATGGACTGTTGCAGTGGTGGCTGACGTGAAGCCTCATTCTCTGCTATGACATGCAGACTGATTCTCTGCTGACATGAAGCCAGATTGTCTGTTACGGGACCTCTCTGCTCTGCCTGTGTGCTAGGCCTAAATATATGCCAATGGACTGTTGCAGTGGTGGCTGACGTGAAGCCTGATTCTCTGCTATGACATGCAGACTGATTCTCTGCTGACATGAAGCCAGATTGTCTGTTACGGGACCTCTCTGCTCTGCCTGTGTGCTAGGCCTAAATATATGCCAATGGACTGTTGCAGTGGTGGGTGACGTGAAGCCTCATTCTCTGCTATGACATGCAGACTGATTCTCTGCTGACATGAAGACAGATTCTCTGTTACGGGACCTCCCTCCTCTGCCTGGGTGCTGGGCCTAAATATATGCCAATGGACTGTTGCAGTGGTGGCTGACATGAAGCCTGATTCTCTGCTATGACATGCAGACTAATTCTCTGCTGACATGAAGCCAGATTGTCTGTTACGGGACCTCTCTCCTCTGCCTGGGTGCTGGGCCTAAATTTATGACAATGGACTGTTGCAGTGGTGGCTGACGTGAAGCCTGATTCTCTGCTATGACATGCAGACTGATTCTCTGCTGACATGAAGCCAGATTGTCTGTTACGGGACCTCTCTGCTCTGCCTGTGTGCTAGGCCTAAATATATGCCAATGGACTGTTGCAGTGGTGGCTGACGTGAAGCCTCATTCTCTGCTATGACATGCAGACTGATTCTCTGCTGACATGAAGCCAGATTGTCTGTTACGGGACCTCTCTGCTCTGCCTGTGTGCTAGGCCTAAATATATGCCAATGGACTGTTGCAGTGGTGGCTGACGTGAAGCCTGATTCTCTGCTATGACATGCAGACTGATTCTCTGCTGACATGAAGCCAGATTGTCTGTTACGGGACCTCTCTGCTCTGCCTGTGTGCTAGGCCTAAATATATGCCAATGGACTGTTGCAGTGGTGGGTGACGTGAAGCCTCATTCTCTGCTATGACATGCAGACTGATTCTCTGCTGACATGAAGACAGATTCTCTGTTACGGGACCTCTCTCCTCTGCCTGTGTGTGTGCTGGGCCTAAATATATGCCAATGGACTGTTGCAGTGGTGGGTGACGTGAAGCCTCATTCTCTGCTATGACATGCAGACTGATTCTCTGCTGACATGAAGCCAGATTCTCTGTTACGGGACCTCTCTGCTCTGCCTGTGTGCTAGGCCTAAATATATGCCAATGGACTGTTGCAGTGGTGGCTGACGTGAAGCCTCATTCTCTGCTATGACATGCAGACTAATTCTCTGCTGACATGAAGACAGATTCTCTGTTACGGGACCTCTCTCCTCTGCCTGGGTGCCGGGGCCTAAATATCTGAGAATGGACTGTTCCAGTGGTGGGTGACGGGAAGCCAGATTCTCTGCTATGGAACCTCTCTCCAATTGATTTTGGTTAATTTTTATTTATTTAATTTTTATTTTAATTCATTTCCCTATCCACATTTGTTTGCAGGGGATTTACCTACATGTTGCTGCCTTTTGCAGCCCTCTAGCTCTTTCCTGGGCTGTTTTACAGCCTTTTTAGTGCCGAAAAGTTCGGGTCCCCATTGACTTCAATGGGGTTCGGGTTCGGGACGAAGTTCGGATCGGGTTCGGATCCCGAACCCGAACATTTCCGGGATGTTCGGCCGAACTTCTCGAACCCGAACATCCAGGTGTTCGCTCAACTCTATTAGTGAGTAATAAGGAATTGTGTAGCTGAATAGCTGATAGGTCCAGAGCAGGGTGTAGTGTAGATAGTTAGCTGAAATATATAATCCAGATAGTTAGTTTTAGATAGTAATAGTGAATTGTGTAGCTGAATAGCTGATAGGGTCCAGAGCAGGGTGTAGTGTAGATAGTTAGCTGACATATATAATCCAGATAGTTAGTGTTAGATAGTAATAGGGAATTGTGTAGCTGAATAGCTGATAGGGTCCAGAGCAGGGTGTAGTGTAGGTTATAGAGTTATTTAGCTGAAATATATAATCCAGATAGTTAGTGTTAGATAGTAATAGGGAATTGTGTAGCTGAATAGCTGATAGGGTCCAGAGCAGGGTGTAGTGTAGATAGTTAGCTGAAATATATAATCCAGATAGTTAGTGTTAGCTAGTAATAGGGAATTGTGTAGCTGAATAGCTGATAGGGTCCAGAGCAGGGTATAGTGTAGATAGCTGAAATATATAATCCAGATAGTTAGTGTTAGATAGTAATAGGGAATTGTGTAGCTGAATAGCTGATAGGATCCAGAGCAGGGTATAGTGTAGATAGCTGAAATATATAATCCAGATAGTTAGTGTTAGATAGTAATAGGGAATTGTGTGGCTGAATAGCTGATAGGGTCCAGTGCTGGGTGTGGTGTAGATAGTTAGCTGAAATATATAATCCAGATAGTTAGTGTTAGATAGTAATAGGGAATTGTGTAGCTGAATAGCTGATAGGGTCCAGTGCAGGGTGTAGTGTAGATAGTTAGCGGAAATATATAATCCAGATAGTTAGTGTTAGATAGTATTAGGGAATTGTGTAGCTGAATATCTGATAGGGTCCAGAGCAGGGTGTAGTGTAGATAGTTAGCTGAAATATATAATCCAGATATTTAGTGCTAGATAGTAATAGGGAATTGTGTAGCTGAATAGCTGATAGGGTCCAGAGCAGGGTGTAGTGTAGATAGTTAGCTGAAATATATAATCCAGATAGTTAGTGTTAGATAGTAATAGGGAATTGTGTAGCTGAATAGCTGATAGGGTCCAGAGCAGGGTGTAGTGTAGATAGTTAGCTGAAATATATAATCCAGATAGTTAGTGTTAGATAGTAATAAGGAATTGTGTAGCTGAATAGCTGATAGGGTCCAGAGCAGGGTGTAGTGTAGATAGTTAGCTGACATATATAATCCAGATAGTTAGTGTTAGAGAGTAATAAGGAATTGTGTAGCTGAATAGCTGATAGGGTCCAGAGCAGGGTGTAGTGTAGATAGTTAGCTGACATATATAATCCAGATAGTTAGTGTTAGATAGTAATAGGGAATTGTGTAGCTGAATAGCTAATAGGGTCCAGAGCAGGGTGTAGTGTAGATAGTTAGCTGAAATATATAATCCAGATAGTTAGTTTTAGATAGTAATAGTGAATTGTGTAGCTGAATAGCTGATAGGGTCCAGTGCAGGGTGTAGTGTAGATAGTTAGCTGAAATATATAATCCAGATAGTTAGTTTTAGATAGTAATAGTGAATTGTGTAGCTGAATAGCTGATAGGGTCCAGAGCAGGGTGTAGTGTAGATAGTTAGCTGACATATATAATCCAGATAGTTAGTGTTAGATAGTAATAGGGAATTGGCAGTAACGGTGTGCAAGATTCATAGCTAATACCTTCTGTTAAACAAAAAGACATGCATACAGCACCGTTCAGTAAAGCAAAAAAATAAAAATATGCGTGTGCCGCAAGTGCTGTTTCCAAATGGCTCCTTAGTGAAACAAAATAGAGAATTGGAGGAAAAAAGTTGGGGTGACAATTTTTTTTATTTTAATCCACGTTGTGGCAGTCCAAGCACATGCTTTTTAATCTCTTCTGTTAGCTGTAAATGTACTGTGCTTCTGTATTACAGGTCACTGTTACCATCAGGTCTAATTTATCGCCCTGTATGTAACTTTAAAGTGCAACAAGATTCAAGTAGGGGTTCCATAACAGACGGGGGATGGTTGCAGCAGCAGCAGTGGCAGTAAGGCTATGTTCACATCACCGTTTATTTTTCTGCTCTTTTGATCCATCACAAGAACAGAAAAATAAAAGAAAAAACCCATCCTGTATTTTGAGCATATGTAATGCCTCTTTCACACTGTCAGTATTTGGTCAGTATTTTGCATCGATATTTGATCCATATTTGTCAAAACCAGGAGTGGAACCTAAAGAGATAAAATATAATGGAAATATTTGCTTCTCTTCTGTGTTTTGGATCCACTTCTGATTTGGGATTAAAAATACTGATCAAATAATGATGCACAATACTGGCCAAATACTGGCCAAATACTGACCGTGTGAAAGAGGCCTTACGAATGCTCAACTTACTGGATTTTTTAACATTTTTTTTCTTCTGATGGATCAGAAAAACTGAAAAAAAGGTGATGTGAACACTGCTATAAAATGACTGTAGTGGTCCCATGACAAAGTGGGAAGGGGGGCAGCAGCAGTGCCAGTAACAGTGACGATAGTGGCCCCAATACCGATTCAGGAGGGGGCAGCAGCAGTGGCATACCGCACAAGATAGTTGCAGTTTACAATAGTAGCAGAACAATATTGTTTTAAAAAAATGTACATATATATATCATTAGGCCAAGAAGCCCCATTGTAGGAATGACAGTAGAGGCAGCAGGCATGTGGCATCAGGCGGGTGGCAGCATCAGAATGGCAGCAGCAGCACATGGCCAGAAAGAAATAATTGCCCAATTTGCACAATATTTCAGTGTGGCTGCACACCACAGTATGAACATTAATGGCAAAATCATCTATTCTGCTGTATCAGACACCTATGTCTTGAAATCCTGGTTGATCAGCGTCTGATTCATCTTTATGTTAGTCTCTCAACATTTTGGGAGGAAAGGTGAGTTCTCGCAGGGGTAATTATGCCCCCCTCTGTAATGAAAACACGCTCTGATGCAACACTACTGGATGGGCAGGAAAGCATGCCCACGGCAAACTCGGCCAGTTGCGGCCACACTTCAAATTTGGATGCCCAGTACTCCAGGGGATCTTGGATCATGGGTGACAGAGTGCAGCTCAAGTATGCCACCATACTGTTGTTGAGGTTTTGCTGCATGTCCCACTGCTGCTGCTGAATGGTTTCTTTAGCAGAAGAAAACTGGTCATCGAAGACTCTAGACTTAAGTTGCTGCATAATGAGCTGGTGGTGCTCCTGCCCCTCTCTCCACCCTCCCCCAATCTTGGCAGTGGAGCATGAGCGCGGATCAGACTTTCCTGAGGACAGGTGATGGGACTTGTACAAAGCGACCAACTGACTACACAGCATATCTCTGCAGTAGTCCATATTTGCATCCTTCTCAGAAGGTCTAAAAAAAGCACCAATGTACCTGTAGCAAGGGTCTAGTGAGGGTCTAACAATGTAGATAGCCAGTAGTCATCCCTCTGCCGAATCCTGACAATGCGGCACTATGCAAACATGACACCATGCATCTGGCCATTTGGGAAAGGGACTTGGAGGGCATTCCTGCTTCCATCTAAACTGCATACTGCCAGGGTCTGTTAGGGTCATCTGCATTGTCTTCACCAGCGCCCTCCAGCTCCTCATGCTCCTCCTGCTCCTGTCCTGTCTCTTGGGCACATAATCTAGTTGTGTATAAAATGGGTGTTTTTTGTCCTCCTCCTCTGCCTCATTCTTCTCTTCTGCCAGTTCATCCTCTTCAGAGCTTAGGTGTTTGCGAGATGTAGGCGCCAAGACTTCTGTCCCCTCTCTAATTATATTTCTCTGCATCCCCTCCAGGATGTGAAGGAGTGGAATAACATCATTCATCCTTTAGTTCTGCCGACTGACAAATAAAGTGGCCTCCTCAAACAGTCTAAGCAAACGGCACATGTCACGCATGAACTGCCACTGGCTAAAGTGGAAATTACACCAAAGAGTAAACCTGTCCATTTGCTGCATTAAGAAATCATTGACCGCCTTCCTCTGCTCTTACAGGTGATCTAACATATGGAGAGTGAAGTTCCAATGGGTGGAAATGTTGCATATCAGGCAATGTTGGGGAAGAGCATTTTGCCCATGCAGCTGAGCTTAAGGAGGGTGGGTTTTGCACGGTAATAGTGGCTGAAGTGAATGTACGTTTTCCTGGACATTTTTAGCAGCTTTTGCAGTTTAGTGGAAGATTTAAGGAACTGGGTGACAATGAGATTGAAGACATGCGCTATGCAGGGCGCATTGGTCGGTCCTTCCCAGCGCAGATAAAATGTTTTTCCTGTTAGCCATGGTTCCTATCTCCAGTTGGCGAGGAGACAACCAGCGTTCGGTTTCTTTATTGATGATGTGTAAAAGTTCCTCCAGGGTTCCTTTCGCCCAGACTGGCGAGGTGCAGGACCGCGTGACAACGCCTAGCTTTGCATAGGTGATATGATAGAGGACCACTGTCAACTGTGCCTAGAAGGGAGGGTGAGGACAAGGTGGCAGATGAGGAGGCAGAGGAGGACATTGCAGCAGAAATCCATGATTACAATGTAGAGGCAGCATGTCCATAGCCTGGCCAAGTTGCTGGCTAGCACTCTGGCTATTTACATCAGGGGGTCAGAAATCGTGTTATCCCTTCACCTGGCCATGAGTGACAGTAGCCATATGGTTATATCACTGGTATAGTGGGACTATATACCCACTTTAGGCGAATAGTGTGTGGCTCTGTAGTGAATTTATGGTACACACCACTGGACTAACGCTGTATGTCCAGTGATCAGTGATAGGACCATTTACTTACGGGTATCTGGCAGAGAAGCTGCACCTGTTTGCGCATATATAGGTATTGTGATAAAATCGATAAGCATACCTCCTGCTCTGACCATGTTTAGTGCTGATTAGACTGAATATATACCAGAGTCTAAGTCAGACATTAGTCCCGATCTGCCTGTATTTTTGGTGACTTTAGTAAGGCAACACAAGCTAAGTAATTTTATTAACAGAGTTTTCAATAAAAATGTATTTTGTTATTTTTAACCGTCCATCCAGGCAGTGAAACCAAGTTGCTGGTGTGCCTGGCCCAGAACTACATTTACCCAGTGAGCTGTGAATGACATATGTTGTCCTTGACCATAGATACAACTTTATACGTCAGCAGTTGCGTGAACTTTTCCAGACACTGAGAGGCCCAAGGACTAGCCCACCTTCTGCTCAACGTACATGTGCAGGGCTGGTACAGCTATTTTGCAAAAGTAATGTCGGCTTAGGACTCTTCGCTTTGGCTGGGCACAAGCCATCGATTCTCTTAAATGTGCAGAGTCAACTACATAGAAAGAAAGGGATTGGAGTGCCTGCAACTTAGCCAGGTGCACGTTCAGCTTCTGTGTCACTAGATTAAAGCATGCATAATGTTGTCTTCTTGCAATCGCCTCGTTGAGTGATTACTGACAAAACAAGTTACGAGGAACAGGAGCAATAGATGACAGAGAGAGAGTTCAGAGAAGAGCTACTAAACTAGTACACAGATTGCAGGATAAAACTTACCAGGAAAGGACAGAGGGGACAGAGGGCATATAATAGAAACTTGTAAATACATAAAGGGAATCAACAAGGTAAAATAGGAGAGAATATTTAAAAGAAGAAAAACTGCTACAAGAGGACATAGTTTTAAATTAGAGGGGCAAAGGGTTAAAAGTAATATCAGGAAGTATTACTTTACTGAGAGAGTAGTGGATGCATGGAATAGCCTTCCTGCAGAAGTGGTAGCTGCAAATACAGTGAAGGAGTTTAAGCATGCATGGGATAGGCATAAGGCCATCCTTCATATAAGATAGGGCCAGGGGCTATCCATAGTATTTAGTATATTGGGCAGACTAGATGGGCCAAATGGTTCTTATCTGCCGACACATTCTATGTTTCTATGTTTCTACATTGAAGTTGATGGGAAGGAATGACAGCTTCCTTCTGCTGATGTTGACAAGCCCTGACTGCTGGAGAGGGGATGCGGGCTGGTGGGAGAAGCAGAGGTTGCTACATCAGGCTTTAACACTTAATGAGTGGCAAGGATTTCCCATGCCACTTTATGATGATGCTTCATGTGTTGACGTAGGGCCGTCGTTACAACATGTTCTGCCCACACATGCTGCATAGTGCCACGCTAATGTTCCTCAGTGACTTTGTGAAAAATTCCTACTGCCGAGTATCGCTTTTTCCCTCCCACCACTGCATGATGCCTGTTCCTGCTTTTATGAACCAGTGCACTGCTAGTGTGTAGACTACTCACAGGTAGTCTCCCGTGTACAAGATTGTGTACCCCTACCACATTTGACTCCAAATCTCCCACTGCTTCTCCCCTGCTGTCTCATGGGCATGCTGTCACCCTTGCCCCCTGATGATGACGTTGCCCTCTCTTCACCCAGGTCCTATGTGTGATCGGCTACATCATCATCTACATCTGTTTGCTCGTCACTTGTGTCAAACTCATCTGTCTCTTGCACATGTTCCTGACACCTCGCAAGATGTGCTCCCATCCGTCTGTCATCATCAGTAGTTGCACCCCTAAAGGAGTCCTCAGCAGACCTCTCCTCCAAGTCTGGGCTGACCTCTAACTGCTGACTGTCCTCTCAAAGCTCATCGTCACTGAAAAGCAGAGCCAGGGGCTATATTTTCTTGGTTAGCAGAAAGAGCAGCAAAAGCAAGAGACAGGTTCAGGATAGGTGAGGGCATAGAGGCAGTTCCTGGGCCATGCTAACTAACCGTGGTATCAGAGGAACCCACCGATTCGTGGCTGTGTGTATCTGTTGTTACTTGGGATGATGTTGAAGAGCGAGTCAACCATTCCAGTATAGCTGGCCTGTTGGTCAAAACACAACCACTGGATGACAGTGGCAGCTCTGGCCTGTTGCTGCGGCTGCTACCACCACTACTTCTTCTTCTTCTGCTACTTGTGCTGGCTACAGCATCATTTTTGCCACTGCCCGTTCCTTTGGAAGACCCAGGCAACTGTCTGTTGTCCATCGTGTATAACAACTGTATCGCTAACAGAACAGATTAGCTCTGAATGTCGGTGCACTGCACAGTGATGCACACGGCAATATATTACACCTGCCTTTAATAGTGATGCACAGTAACTGTTTCGCTAACAGAATGGATTAGCTATGAATGTCGGTGCACTTCACAATGATGCACATGATGATACACTCTCCCTGAATTCTCCATGCACTCTCTATTAACAATCTGCACTTTGCAGCAACACTTTCCCTAGTGCGTGAGCGTCTTGTCACATCTCTTCCTATTCTCAGCTCCAGTGGCGTAGCTAGAGTTCTATGGGCCCCACAGCAAACTTTGAATTGGGCCCCCGCCCACTATAGGTCTGTACCGATGCTCGGTAATAGCATATTGGGTGCCAAAACTTTGGGGGATCACAGCGGGGCAGAAGAGGGATCTCTCAAGAAAATAAAAATTCAGGCAGCATCAGCGGAGGGTACTCCACATGTAAAAGTAAGTTAAAGGGAGTCTGTCACCTCCATATTGCCATATACAGTGCTTACATGGCTCTGTAGCACACCTATACAGGATTGTAACAGAATGGTACCTTTGTTCTTTTCTTTAGACTTGCACCAGCAGGAAAAACTAAGTTTCATTCATATGCAAATGAGCACTCGCAAGTGCCCAGGGGCAGCGTTCCGTGTGTAGGTGCCCAGGCTGCTCTACCTTCTTTTCACTTTACTCCTCCCCAGCCTCTTCTTTTGCCCGCCTTCCAAGTCCGGACCTATCAATGAGGCAAGAGACTTGGAAGGCGGGCAAAGGCAGAGGCTGGGGAGGAGTAAGGTGAAAAGAAGGCAGAGCAGCCTGGGCACCTACACACTGAACGCCGCCCCTGGGCACTTGCAAGTGATCATTTGCATATGAATTAAACTTCGTTTTTCCTGCTGGTGCAAGTTTAAAGAAAAGAACAAAGGTACCGTTACAATCCTGTATAGGTGTGCTACAGAGCCATGTAAGCACTGTATATGGCCATATGGAGGTGACAGACTCCCTTTAAAATGTGAAAAACTCTCTCTCACCGTATATATTTTCCCCCCTCTGTATATATTCCATTTTGCCCTGAATATATTTCATGTTTTGCCCCCTCTCTCACTGTATATATTCAATTTTTTGCCCCCTCTGTATATATACAATTTTTTCCCTCTGTATATATTAAATTTTTTGCCCCCTCTGTATATATTTCATTTTGCCCCATCTGTGTATATATATATAAATTTTGCCCCCTCTGTATTTTGCCCCCTTTGTATATATATATATAAATCCATTTTGTCCCCTCTGTATAATGAAATATATATGGCAAAATGCAATAAATGAAAACAATGAAATATGTACAGAGGGGGCAAAAAATGGAATAAATTCTATTTGTCCCCTGTGTATATATTCCATTTTTTGCCCCCTCTGTATATATTTCATTTTTAAATTTTTTTGCGTTTTGCCATATATTTCATGATTTTGTGAAAGATTTGCAGCCATGCCAGTACCATGCGCCACTGTGCCGCACTGCCAGGTGCCCCCCCTGTGAGTTATGAAGCCAGCGGTGTGTGCACATTTACACATACAAAAAAAAAATATTTACCTACTCTGAGACTGCTCCGCTCCTGTCGTCTTGTTCTCCACAATCCTGTCTTCCGGTGTGCGTCGCGGGCCAGCGTCATCCCATCAACCAGCGTGATCCCGCAAGACCCGGCGTGAGGTCACAGGTCTCGTCTGGATCACAGCAAGAAAGCAGCGCCAGATGGGTGGAGGCGGAGCCGGGGGTGGTGGGGCGTAAGTTACTAACTGCGAGTGCGCAGTGCTGCGCCGCCTGCCAGGCCAAAGGCCGAGGCCCAACAGGTGGCGGGGGTGCAGACCCCCACCCCCCCTGCCAGACCCGGTCAGCTCAAAGGAAAATGCCAGCGACTGTGCAGGATCAGGGTTTTATAGGGCTTTGCTTAGCTGTGACAACACAGGAGGATGGCTACCTGCAGATCGGCTGGCTGGCAGTATTGTGGATGATGTGCGCCCGGACTTGTTTCCTCTACATTTACTTTCACTTTCTAACACGTGCAGCAGCCATTTTAGGTTAAATGATTCTTTACCACGAAGCGCATGAAAATTCTGATACTTTTAGAATGAAAATTTTTCTAAACTTCAGACCGAAGTCCTCTTCGAACACTTCACTTCTCTAAACACTCTAAATCACCACCCAGAATGGCCTCTGCTATGGGAATGACACCTGAAACTGATTAAAAAGTTAAATGAAAACTGTGCCGGCAGTTCCCATGCTTTGTCTTTGGGTCCTAAAACTGGAATTGGATCCTTACAAATTAATTGATAATTAGATGGAACTTGCATTAGTTTAATTAGTTTGAGTCAGCTAAACTGAATGCACAAACAGAAAATCAAAACAATTGATATGAATGCTCTCTGACTGATTAATATGGACAAGATCTATCAAGAAAGTTTCCAAAATTGAGTCAAAACTGTACAACAAAACTGTGATGTATGAACACATCATCATAGGAGAGATTGACTTAGAGTGAGGACTTAATGTTCCTATTTCTATTTAAAACACCATCATCCTGAAGCAGGGTTTGGGTGTGGAACCACTCAGCCAACCAACACATTTGACTTTGGGCTAAACCTAAGGAATCTGGGTTTCACTGCAGGGAATGCACAAGGCTGCTACCTCATGGAGTAGTCTTCATGTGGTTGGCTGATAACGCATAGGGGTCAAGAGACACTGGTGTATAGCATCAAAGGGACAGGAAAATCTCTAAATTATTAAACAGGCCATGGTTGTGCCATGCAGAGTTCATGCTAATCCATGAAACAGGCCAAAAGACAGGGCAGACAGTGGAGGGTCCATACGGTAATCAGGCATGGGTCATGTCAGGCAGCAGAGGATCGGGAGAAAACCAGAGGTCGATACATGTGCAGACAAATGAAACAGCACACCTTACACAGGGACTAGCAAGCTAGACACACTTATAACTCAGTTACTGTACCCTACCCTAGGAAAACATGTCTTAAGTACCCTGAGGTGGCCAGCCATAGCCTGGGAAATATTAGTGTCCATGCATGCAGACACTTTAAAAGCCTGTGGGGTGTGTGCATGCCTCCTACAGACAGACAGGACTTACTGGCCAGTACAGGCTGTGGCCTGCCACAGAAGACTGGACATGGGACTCCGGTGACTGAGCATGCTGCTGGAGGTAAGACAGAGGCAGAAGCAGGGTGAGTGGAGCGGCACCTGGGGCTGCCTGAGGAAGCAGGATGGCAACGGGCATGGGCTGCCGACATAACAGTGGAACTTTAAATTAAACCAAATTTAAGATGTCCATAAAGGGTTTATACAACCATTACAGCATGCCTGATCTATATTACTATATGCAGTGTATATGCAGTCTATATGCAGTGTTGAAAACTGCTGAAAAACTATTGGCTGGAGATTTCACTAAAATGTCATCATTTGCAACTATTATAGCTTTTTAACACTATATTCCGTTTCTTTAATGTAGACATTTCTATAATAATTTCACTTCCAAATTATGTAACCAGTGTGGATACCACCATTTGCACTTTGCCATGAAGGTGGCAATGTCAGCCCCATCACACCATGTCTGCTATGTTATTATCTAAAAGGTACTACCATTAAACTATTTTGTGCTAAAAACAGCTAAACTGGGCCCAAAATGCAACCTAGGTAAAGGACATCTTGGAAAATGTCACACATTATGACATCATGATCCTATAGCATTACCACCCCTGTCATTTATATACACGCTTATAACATCATCACATCTCTCTGACTACCTTCCCTGAAGACATCAGTCCAGAAGTAATGCTGTAATTTCCTTATTTTCATCCACTAATTTGAAATCTTAGAGGGGATACAGCTAATCATATTCACTGATAAAGTTTCAGCATCCTTTTAAATCATTTTCTGGGCCCGATAGGACTTACAGAGTGGCAGCGATAAGAGTCATCTCTCCTGGCTAGGTGAGAGTTTCATTCAGCTCACTCTTTCACCCAATTTATTGGGCTATCACCCCTTCTGACTTCTCTGCTCACTACACTGTCACCTATAAGTCACCACCAGTTCTGTGCCCTGAAAGGGCCACATTGGCCTTTGACACAATAACATGCACAGGTGTTCTACAAGGTGCCTACCAAGCTGTCTATTTGACTCCCCTGATGTGACTCTATGAGGTTGGCATCTCTTGTGACATTATCACTTCTTGATGATCCCAATTGGACTGTAACCAATTCTTGGATCTAAAGAATAGCATATTAATATGCATTCAAATAAAATCTTTTCAGAGAGTCCATTCCACTTACAAGAGGTTATAGTGTACTTTACTGTGCAAAGGTAGCAGAGGACAAAAGATTATCAGTAAATTAGGAAGATGTTGGTGGGCCTTGGAGCAGCCCAAAAAACAGATGCATAGAAAATAAATCACAACAAGCACACACGATAAAACATCTAAATATGAAATTTCAGGATATAAATATGGTGGCTGCTAAAGTAATTCTAGCAATTCTTTGGCCATGGATTTGGTCTGGCGATTACTCAGCCAATTTGTTACATTCCAAGAAAATCCTTCCATTCCTCAAGGAAGGGTGGAAAGGTTTAGTATCTTAGATTGTACAAATATAGTTCTATTAATCCTCAAGCCTTCCTCTAGTCCATTGCAGATAAACTTGCCTTCTGGTCAAAAGTTCTCTTATCTCAGAAGCACAAGGTTAATCTCATGACAATTACATTCTTGAAAACATGTAGACATATATTTAGTAATCCTACTATCTGGCCGCTTCAGTACTATTTTTGAGGAATTCAACAAATTGGTTTGCCTTTTCTTCAGGGGTATTTCATTTCACCAAATCGGCATTAATCCGCTGAAGCTTCAAGCTTCTTTCTATTGTGGGTTCATAGGTTTTACCAGACTTGCATATCTTTCTTTATGCTCAGAGATATAGTCCACCAATGAACTATGTGGACACATGCAAGGATCCCAATTGAAAGCACAAAAGAATGCTAATTTTCCACATAAATAGAGGGACCACCAACTTTACGTAGCCTTTTTTTTGTAGTTCAGTTTTGCTAGGGAAAAATGTTTTAGTCATGAATAAGTGCAATAAAGTATTGGCAAAAGTTGATCTACTGTTGACTTTTTTCATGTCAATGTCTTTTAGTTCATTCACATGGCCATAATACAGCATTGTTTTGTACTGAGAAATAATTAAACTACCATTTTGGTGGATGAACCCTATATAGTGGCTTACAGAGAGGATGGGCACAAACAAGGTCAAATAACTCTGGTTCTTGTCTTGTTTGTGTCAAATTTATGTGCACATTTTTCAAAGGGATTCATCTGTTTTTGCCTTGTCTAAGAACAGTTTAGTATCTGGTGACCTCTTACGGAAGGGTGCTTCACTAAAGTGTTGGCAGAATGAACTGAAATCAGCTGAGTGTTGGATACTGAAGTGTTGCCTAGAAATGTTTAGCCGTTAATGTGGCCCCATAGCATGGTTTGTTCGGGCCATTGTGGCATTGTTTTTGGCTCCTGTTCCTGTGCAGATCCCAGAACATGCAAGCTAGGGCAAGGTTTTTCAATTACCATCTGCTAAAGCAAATGAGTAGATGGTTTGTTCTTTAATCCATGTGTCGAAACCAGGAAGGTGCTACAGCGAGACATCTGGCACTCTGCCCAAACTATTTATAATTGATTTGCAAAGGGAGCAGTAGGAGGATGGATTCTGCATGCATAACATCTAAAATTATGCAAAGAGCGAATACAGTACAGGCAGGAAGATGCCAATGACACTGTCCACGGGCGGCACTTTGTTATTGTATCTCTAATTAGCTAACTATGCCTGAGACCTGGCCAAAAGGACTACATAGGTGTGAAAATTATAGATTTAAGAAAATCTGCCCCAGACTAACTAATATTATTCTTGTTTCATGCTGCTTTACAGTCATTTTCCACTCAAAGGCATTTTTCTCATCCTGTCTTCAGATAACAGCCATCTGAACGCAGTGTAAATTCGCCTTATAGCTAAAGCCTGCCATATTTATATCACTCAGTAGAAGGAAAGGGTTAATTTCCTGCATGCCATGTCTCTCGAAGTGTTTTATCATGGCCAATCCATTATTGCACATGACAACACAACTATATACAATACTGAGAAATCGAGAGAGGGAAATGCAGAATTTCTGCTTCTCTGTGAACCATTAATGCCATCCTCCCCCCGATGCATCCCCTCCCCCAACCTTATAAATTAAGCAGCCTGTGAGGAAAAAATAAAATAAATAAAACCCATAGAACAACCGCTTGCAACTTTTTTATGGATGTTTGGGAAGTTTAATCATTTTGCAAAATGCAATTCCTGGTCGTAAATTCTGCCACCACCGCGGATTTAGGAAGATGTAAAGGACTGGAGCGGGTTGATAGGTAAGTTTTAATCTGACAAGGCCAAAAAGCCTGCTAGATTTATACCTAGCTGGTTTCTTCCTAGTAATTACCATAGGACATACACTTACTCTATCTAAGCAGAGAAGAGACGGCTTGATACACAAGAAAGAGGCAAAGTCATCTTTGTAATATTTGCTTCTCAGAACATTGGAAGCATTTTCAGTGCCCACAATTACACTTTGTGTAAAGTATTGGTTTACATATATATACAGGGTGTAATATGTCAATCTAAACAGAAGGTAAAAGCACGGAGCGTGGTGTGAGACACAACAAATAAAATCGCATCTTGTTATTTATGACGTTCAGACCAGGTTGTTTTTTTAAGCTATTACTGATAGAGATGATGAGATAAAAGGATTAAATTGAGGAGGAAGGTGGTTGCTGATCTATTAACGTGAATTTACAAAATGTCAATGATATTTCCCTGTGATTAAAACTATATGGCCTAATTAATTATGTCATGGACATGTTCAACCTGCCATTAATTTCCCAGTGTGGTCTACGAAATGAGGTGTGCTCCAAGGTTTGCTTGAATAAAATTTTCCTTTGTGAATGCAGCGGACACTGGTCATATCCCTTCTTTCCTCACAAATGTACTATGTAAAAACCATTCAGATCACAAAGTGAAAATAAGTCATAGAAGATAGGGCTGCGAAACATTATTCATGTATCTCAAAGACAGCCAGTGGTCAAGCAGAAGTACATGTAATTTCTGCAGAAGTATGCTGGGCAAAAGATTCACAATGTGCAAGTGTCCATGACTGGGGGGTACCGATGTAGAGGAGCTGAAGTTGCCATTGCATCTCAAAGTGTTACCTGTCGGTAAACCTACTGAGCACATTTATGTCAGACTTCTATTTGATATTATTCAGATACAACAAAATGATATGCTGAAATTGGCAGCAAAGCCTTATGGTCAGCATAAAAAATAAATTAACATTTTATTTAAACAGTTAAAGGGGTTCTCCGGGATTTTAATATTGATGGCCTATCTTCAAGGTAGGTCATCAATATCAGATTGGTGGGGTTCCAACACTCGACAGCCCCACCGATCAGCTGGTTAAAGGGAAGGCTTCACTGTGTGCAAGTGCAGCCTTCCCTTCATTGTTTTCCTGCTCGCCGTTGACATTGCAGTGGCGAGCAAGTATAATTACAAGCCGTCCTATTCACTTCAATGGGACAGCTCCTTCCATAGGAGTGAATGGGACGGCTTGTTATTAGACCTGCTCACTGCTGCGATGTGGACGGAGAGCAGATAAACAATGAAGGGAAGGCTGCACTTGCACGGAGTGCAGACTTCTCTTAAACCAGCTGATTGGTGTCATGGTCTTACCTCCTTGCTGTTCTCCTTCGTTTGACATGTGCTGGCGGCCATCTTGGTTTCTGGGTTTCTTGTAGCCTCCCACCCTGCGGCTCCTCCTTCCCACTGGGAGGAGCTGGATGCCTAGCTCATATATATAGGAGGTCTGTGGCTTCAGTTCCCTGCTTGGTCCTCCTGTGCTCACATGCTTCTAAGACTGCTGCTGCTTCTGGTTCCTGATCCTGGCTTCGTCTGACTACCCTGCTGTTTCCTGATCCTGGCTTCGTCTGACTACCCTGTTGGTTCCTGATCCTGGCTTCATCTGACTACCCTTCTGGTTCCTGATCTCTGGTTTCGCAAGACCCTGCTTCGGTTTAGCCATCCGTTTGGACTTTTGCCTTACAGCTTTATTTTCAATAAAGCCTTCTTATTTCCACTCATCTCTTGTTGTACGTCTGGTTCATGGTTCCATGACATTAGGACCAAGCCATGAATTCTGACGGTACAGGGCCATCCTCGCTACCTACGCTGGTTGCCAGACTTGATCAGCAGGATCACCTGTTGGGTCGGTTCGCTGTGGCGTTGCAAACCCTGCTTGAACGTACGGCTCATTTAGCTTCCGTTGCCGATGGGTCGGTTGTCGCTCCTGGGCCCGCTCCTACTGCCGCTCCGGTTGTTGCGCCAGAGTCTACCCCGACACCTGTTGCTGCGCCTGCGGTGTTTCGGGGTATGACCGGTTCTGCCCCCCTTCCACAGCGCTTTGGGGGAGAGCCAACTCAGTGCCGAGGTTTCCTTAACCAGGTGGGCATTTACTTTGAGTTGCTGCCACATGCCTTTCCTACTGAGAGATCAAAGGTGGGCTTCTTGATCTCGCTGCTCTCGGACAAGGCCTTGGCCTGGGCCAGCCCTTTATGGGAGAACAACAATCCGGTGGTTGCCGAGTTTTCCGGTTTTGTTGCTTCTCTTCGGAAGGTATTCGATGTGCCGGCTCGTGCTGCCTCTGCTGCGAAGCTCCTTATGTCCATCAGACAGGGTTCACGATCCGTAGCTGAATACGCCATTGAGTTTCGTACCCTGGCAGCAGAGGTGGGCTGGAATAATGAGGCTCTGGTCGCTGCTTTTTCTCATGATCTCTCGGATGCCTTGAAGGATGAGGTTGCAGCTAAGGACCTACCTGTGGAGCTCGAGTCTCTTATTTCTTTCCTGATTTTGATTGACACCAGACTCAGGGAGAGACCTTCCTTTCAGGAGAGCCTGCGGAGGCCTTCTAACAGATTGGCGCCTATGTTTGCTGTCCCACCCGTGCCTCCCTCTCCTCCCACGCCTCCTGGGGATGACTTGTCTGGGGGTGAACCCATGCAGCTGGGGTTTGCTCGCCTGTCCGAGGGGGAGAGGGTACTCCGGAGACGCGAGGGCCGATGCATGTACTGTGGTCTCGGTGGGCATTTTCGGTTGGCATGCCCGAACCGTCCAGGAAACGCTCGCACCTGAGATCCTGTCGGGGGCAGATCTTGGGTGGAGTCTCCTCGTCCCCGGTTTCCCGTGTTGACAAACCACTGATTACTGTTGTCCTCTCCTGGGTCGGGGGCTCGGTGACGACCCAGGCGTTGGTGGACTCTGGTGCTGGTGGTTTGTTCATTGATAGTGTGTTCGCTGCCGCCAATTCCATTCCTCTGCAGCCTCGAGGTTCCCCACTGGCTCTTGAGGCGATAGACGGCAGACCCCTTCTGCCGCCACACGTGACTCATGAGACCCTTCCAGTGGGGATGGCCATTGGTGCCGTTCACAGAGAGTCGGTCTGTCTCCAGGTTATTTCGTCTCCACACTACTCGGTGGTCTTGGGGTACCCCTGGCTCCAGAAGCATAATCCGACTTTCGATTGGAAATCGGCCGAGATCCTCTCGTGGTCACCGCAGTGTGGGGCTAGTTGCATCCATGGGCCTGTCAAGTTGCTGTGTACTTCCTCGGACTCTCTGTTGCCTCCTGAATACGAGGAGTACCGGGATGTATTCGATAAGGTGCGTGCGGTTGCCCTACCTCCGCACCGCCCATACGATTGTGCCATAGAGTTACAATCTGGTGCCGTTCCTCCTCGTGGCAAAGTCTATCCACTGTCGGTAGCGGAGAATGAGGCCATGGAGGAGTACAGTGAGGGAGGCGCTTTCATGCGGACACATTCGCAAATCCTCGTCCCCGGCAGGGGCTGGATTTTTCTTTGTGAAAAAGAAGGGCGGTGAGTTGAGGCCTTGCATCGATTACAGGGGTCTCAATCGCATCACGATCAAGAACGCTTACCCGATACCCTTGATTTCCGAGCTGTTCGATCGCCTCAAAGGGGCCACGGTCTTTACCAAACTCGACCTGAGGGCGGCATATAACCTGGTAAGGATCAAGGCGGGCGATGAGTGGAAGACCGCGTTTAACACCAGGACCGGTCATTATGAATCCTTGGTTATGCCCTTTGGGTTGTGCAATGCGCCCGCAGTCTTCCAGGAATTCATCAACGATGTTTTCCGTGACCTGTTGCAGCAGTGTGTGGTGGTCTATTTGGATGACATCTTGGTATATTCTGAATCCATGGAGGCCCACATTCTGGATGTCAGACGAGTGTTGCAACGGTTACGAGAGAACAAGCTGTTCGGTAAGCTTGAGAAATGCGAATTTCACCGATCCCAGGTAACCTTCTTAGGTTACATCATTTCCGCTGAGGGGTTCTCCATGGATCCTGAGAAGGTTTCGGCTGTCTTACAGTGGCCCCAGCCCAGTGGTCTTCGTGCCCTGCAGCGCTTTTTGGGCTTCGCCAATTATTATCGGAAGTTCATCAGGGACTTTTCCATGCTAGCCAAGCCTCTCACGGATCTGACCAGGAAGGGCAGTAATCCCCAGGTCTGGCCGCCCGAGGCCATCCTGAGCTTTTGAGGCTCTAAAGTCCGCCTTTGTGTCGGCTCCGATTCTGTCGCATCCCAACCCTGGGTTGCCGTTTGTCCTCGAGGTGGACGCGTCTGAGACGGGAGTAGGCGCCCTCCTGTCTCAGCGTAGAACACCAGAGGGTCCTCTGCTTCCTTGTGGGTTTTACTCCCGGAAACTGTCTTCCGCGGAGTGCAACTATCAGATTGGTGACAGGGAGTTATTGGCCATCGTGCAGGCCCTTAAAGAATGGAGGCACTTGCTCGAGGGCTCGGTGGTTCCGGTTCTCATCCTGACGGACCACAAGAATCTGACCTACCTCTCTGAGGCCAAGAGATTGACACCACGTCAGGCCAGATGGGCTCTGTTCTTGTCACGTTTTAATTACGTGGTCTCCTACCTACCCGGTTCCAAGAACATCAGAGCGGATGCCTTATCACGGCAGTACTCCGAGCTGTCCGGGGAGGAGTCGATTCCGACTTCGGTCATACCTCCGAATCAGATCCTGGCCGCCATTCGCACCAGCCTGACCTCTCCCCTGGGTGAGCAGATTTTGGCGGCTCAATCTGGTGCTCCCTCTGGGAGACCCAACGGCAGGTGTTTTGTGCCTGAGGAGTTGCGCACTCGGTTGTTGCGAACCTACCATAACTCCAAGGCCGCGGGGCATCCTGGAAAGAATCAGCTGTCCTGGGCTGTTTCACGTCTGTTCTGGTGGCCTTCTCTACGTTCCGACATCGCCGCATATGTAGCGGCATGCTCCGTTTGTGCCCAGAGTAAGTCCCCTCGGCACCTTCCGTTGGGCCTTTTGCAACCCATAGCCACCGGGGAGCGTCCATGGTCACACCTGGGGATGGATTTCATTGTGGACCTCCCTGCATCCCGAGGCCATACGGTCATTCTCATGATAGTGGATCGGTTTTCCAAAATGTGCCACTGTGTACCTCTCGATTTTTGCCAGGGAGGTCTTCCGGTTGCACGGTTTGCCCAAGGAGATTGTGTCGGATCGGGGGAGTCAGTTTGTGTCCAGGTTCTGGCGCGCCTTTTGCTCCCAGTTGGGGATTCATCTCTCTTTCTCATCGGCCTACCACCCTCAGTCCAATGGGGCCGCAGAACGATCCAATCAGGCCTTGGAGCAATTCCTTCGTTGCTATGTCTCCGATCACCAAGACAATTGGGTTGACCTCCTGCCTTGGGCTGAGTTTGCCAGGAACACGGCGGTGAACTCTTCCTCTGGGACGTCTCCCTTCATGGCCAATTATGGGTTCCAACCTGCCGTGTTACCGGAGGTATTCTCTCCCCAGGATATTCCGGCTGTGGAGGATCACCTTTCCGTCCTACGTGCTTCTTGGGTACAGATCCAGAGGTCCCTTGAGGTCTCTGCGCAGCGCCAGAGACTCCAGGCTGATCGCAGACGAGCGCCCGCTCCTTCCTACCAGGTCGGAGACCGCGTATGGTTGTCCACCCGCAACCTCAACATTCGAGTGCCCACTCCCAAGCTGGCGCCTCGCTTTGTTGGTCCCTTCCGAGTGCTTCGCAGGGTAAACCCGATAGCCTATGCCCTTGCGCTTCCTCCTGGCATGCGGATCTCCAACGTGTTTCATGTCTCCCTCTTGAAGCCACTGGTGTGTAATCGTTTCACTTCCTCGATTCCTCGGCCTCGTCCGGTCCAAGTGGGCAATCGTGAGGAGTATGAGGTGAGCAATATCCTGGACTCACGCCTGGTCCGCGGCCGGGTGCAGTTTTTGGTCCATTGGCGTGGTTATGGTCCAGAGGAGCGTTCCTGGGTTCCCTCCGCAGATGTCCATGCTCCTGCCTTGCTCCGAGCCTTCCATGCACGCTTCCCTCAGAAACCGTTCCTTACTCCGCGGAGGAGGGGCCCTTGAGGGGGAGGTACTATCATGGTCTTACCTCCTTGCTGTTCTCCTTCGTTTGACATGTGCTGGCGGCCATCTTGGTTTCTGGGTTTCTTGTAGCCTCCCACCCTGCGGCTCCTCCTTCCCACTGGGAGGAGCTGGATGCCTAGCTCATATATATAGGAGGTCTGTGGCTTCAGTTCCCTGCTTGGTCCTCCTGTGCTCACATGCTTCTAAGACTGCTGCTGCTTCTGGTTCCTGATCCTGGCTTCGTCTGACTACCCTGCTGTTTCCTGATCCTGGCTTCGTCTGACTACCCTGTTGGTTCCTGATCCTGGCTTCATCTGACTACCCTTCTGGTTCCTGATCTCTGGTTTCGCAAGACCCTGCTTCGGTTTAGCCATCCGTTTGGACTTTTGCCTTACAGCTTTATTTTCAATAAAGCCTTCTTATTTCCACTCATCTCTTGTTGTACGTCTGGTTCATGGTTCCATGACAATTGGCAGGGGTGCTGGGTGTCTATCTAATATTGATGACCTATCCTTAGGATAGGTCATCAATATTAAAATCCTGGAGAACCCCGTTAAAGTGAACCAGTCATGTTGAAATTGCCTACAAAAAGTTTTAGCAACCTAATGAAGAGACCAGAGCAAACTCAGAGGTGGGTATATTGGCTGGGTGTGCATCCCAAAAAAATCTGGTTTTTACTCTAAAACCTTCATATGGAGACTTCACAGCAGAAAGCCCTAAAATAGTCACAGTTGCATAGAAAGAGATGAAGTAGCCTAAACGTAACTAGAGCTGGGGTGGTTGGCAAATGTCAAACCAAAGGATGATCAAGAAATGTAGTCCGGTGCAGAACATGGGTCAAACTAGAAGAAGCACTAATGGGGGAGATTTATCAAGACCGTGCTTTTCTGCTTGATATCCCCTTCGCTGCCAGAGGATGCACCTAATTTATGATGAAGCGCAGGCCTTGTTGTAAATTAGGTAGTCTATGGGCATGAACAGAAATGTCTGGCTTCATTTGCACCAGAAAACTGTCGTAAATGAAGATACATTTGTTGTGGCTGTTGGCCATGCCCTCTTCCTGCCATTGTCACATCTACTTTTGGAAGTGAGGCCAGGGCGGCTTAAAAAAGCCTTGCAACATTTTTTTTTAAAGTCACATGTGTTTGACTTTCTAATGCTACTTTTCTGGCATAAACAGAACGATAAATCTCCCCTTGAAAGTTCAAAAACAGCAGGCAAGTGAGTCAATCAGACCTGCAAAACGAGGAGTTACAACTTACAAGTGCTCAGTTCACCGTTGTCTTAGCCTCAACTGAAAGTCCATGGTGCCGTCTTCAATCCGTCCTCAGCAACAAGGAAAAACCATGCTCAGCTGAGTGCTTCTAAGTCCTTGTTCAATGGGGATCTCAGCACTCAGACCAGAGTGCTATCCTAACAGCTGTTAGGTTACCGATTTAATAGATCTGTATATACCTATGCTAACTTCTCTGGGGTGAGAATTACTCTTTGTAGGGACTCTCTCAGCACAGTTTCATCTTTTTCTGTCATATGACCCAATAAGGTTTTAGAGAAAGGGTTTGTCCAAAGGTAACATCCCCTTTATGTTGTATTTTATATAATGCATACATAATTTATTCTATTCATAGACTATAATTACATTTTTTATTTTTTTTTACCTTATCGAACGCAGATTCTCTATGAGCTCAATCCTCATCTAAATATACCATTTGTATGTAACAATACCACGGTATTTTCCTAAAAGGAAGGTCTAATACATTGACCAGATGAACCTTTAAAGACAAGTTTTAATTTAAAGCTCCCACATTCTTAGCTGCATAACATTTTCTGCAACTGTTAAGACAAGCAATGGAAATCAATACTTAAGGTCAAGAAGACCCTGGCCAGGAGGATAATTGCTGCATCTGGGCTCCTGTCTTGCAACAATGCCATCAGTATTATTTAGGTGCATTATATTATGGAGATTAAAATTACTAAATTGTTATGCTGTGTTACTGTTCAGCCTAACCCATTCATAGCAGGATTTGTCTTCTCAAGCTGTTTCAATTATCTGTCTACACTAGTGTCACAAATTTAAAGGGGTTGCTCAGCCCATTAATATTTTTAATCACAGGGTAAAATAATAAAATAAGTCATACTCACCTAACCAATCCCTCCAAGCTCCTGTTCTGCCACAATGGTGATCGGCCTTAGCCAGTGATTGGCTGAGTGTGTTGAGAGGGGCCAGAAAGTAGAAATTGGCAGGTGACTGAGGAGCATTGGAACTAAAGTGGTACGATTACAAAATTATTTTATTATTTTACACTATTCTTATCCTTATGATCCTGATTTGGGTAATATGATTGCACAGGCCAATGCAAACTGAATGCAGGAGGAACAATTTGTTTCTCCCTCATTCAGTTCTGTTCATTATGAGCAGCACGTTCCTGATTACACAGCAAGATGTGCAATGGGCGCATCCACCTAGGGTTCTCTATGTAATGCGACCCAGGTATAGGAATGCCAAGTGGTATAGTGCAGCCTAAAATGTCCCTTTATTTGTGTCATGGTGCTCCTACCTGGATACGGCTGGACCCCAGGTTTTGGCTCTGAAGCAATAAATAGGGGGAATAATTGAGGGATTTGAAAGAAAGATTAAGTCCAGACCTTGTATGTAGTTGAACAGCAACTTTAATTGAATAAACATTCATCAGAAACAATCTTCAAACTTTGGTCCCAGCAGGCTTTAGCATTAAAACTGGCAGGAAAACTATACTCTGCTACATCTGTTTCTCTCTGGCTCTGCTGTACTGACAGGCTGACTGTATAACTCAGATTCTTATGTCTGCTGCACCTTCTCTCTGTAGTCTGACTCTTAAGTTATGCCAGGTAACTATGCTCCTGGCCTCTGAAGCTTTAAGCTTTGGCCTCCATGGCTAGCAGAGCTGAGGGTGCTCTGACTGGCTTGGACATGTCCAGCAGAGATGTGACCCCTGCACACCTGTCCCCTAGCAGGGGATAAGCTAGAATAACTCTCGCTGGTCCCCACCCTTCCTTAGAGAGGGTCAGAATGTAAAACAGGTTCCACTCTCTTCTAATAGTAGCACTGCGAAGTCTGCTGCCACCTCTGGTTAACCAGGTACATTACATGAACATCAACTATTTCAAACATAGGAAATGCACAATATGGAGGACCTGGACAAAATACATTAAATTACACCATATCAGCATACACAGATAGGAGTAGGGCGTAGGAGTGATAATGCCACTCGGGGGCGTTAAATTCCCCCTTACTGTAGGCAAGCAGTCCTCGGCTTGTGCTTGAGAGGTGCTCCAAGGGTACCCAAGGAAGGTTAGAGTGCTGCTATTTTTCTATTACTAACGGATATAGCAACGGCTACCACTAGGTCTGAGTAGGGAGTCTATTTACAGTTTTCCCTCTTGGTATAAACCATAGAACCAAAATGTCTGCACCAAGCAATCATTCCTGGCTTCATTTTGAGTTCTCTGGCCATGAATACCAAAGAAAGTATGGGGGTGTCTTTACTCTGTAATCCCACCACAATGCAATGAAACTCCACAACTAGAAGGGGCTTCATACTGTATTCCCTTCCCAGCACCAAGGTCGCATAATGCTTTACGCTTTGTCACCTTGATGACTGAACTGGTAGCTAAACATTTACCCTTGACATTATTAGACCTGCTTGTGATGTATGTTAATGTCCTCAGAGGCAGTCCATATGAGCTAGAAAATAAGGTGCTAGCTATCTGGCTAACTATATTGAGTCCATAATCCATTTAAACTGCATAGTATAACATTGTTGTACCTGTAAAAGAGTAAATACAAAGGGTTAAGGTGCATAAAGGTTGCATAACATTTTAAAACATTAATGCAAAAACAGTGCAAGGGTGTGACAGTAGGATCGCAAAGAGCTCAGGTATACGTTTGAGTCTATTCTTTGGGTGCTTGGCTTGTAACATTGCAAAACTTAAACATATAATGCGAAAGTCATTTGTAATCCACATGAGGTAGTAAAACTGATATTTGTAATCCATATGAGGTATGATGGTTGGAGTTAGTTGTTGGATGATGGCTGGAGTTCATAAAGTCCAGGCACATAAGGGATGGACAAAAAAATAATAACATATATATATATATATATATATATATAAACACAAAACAGAGGGCAATGTTTCTCACCAGTCAAAATGTGTCCATGGCTTGGCTCCTATTGTCTAATGGATGGTTCTCCTCACAGCATGAGGTCACTTACAAGAGGGTATGAAAGTCTTTCTTCATAGGAAATGCACAATATGGAGGACCTGGACAAAATACATTGAATGACTTGGTACCAGCATACACAGATAGGAGCAGGGCACAAGAGTGATAATGTCACTTGGGGGCATTACATATGTTCCACCGATGATCGGGGAGCTTTAATCCTGATGAAAGATGCCCATCAGATACCCATCAGCCAACAAAAGAGTGTTTACTGATTCATCGGCTCATCGACTGCTCCAAATATTGTGAAGAAGTGTTCATATGAACGCTTGTGCCTGATAATTTTCGGCACTACCCTGCAGTCTAATAATGGCTTTATTTAACACATTTTATTGGCACTTTCAGACAAATTAGGTCCGGGTGTGTGTTAACTTATTTTCTAATAGACTTTGTGGTGTGGTAAGAATTTTTTTATGGTCCTACTCTATGTACAAAATCTCAAAAAGGATAGTTGTTGTACTAGAAGCAAGGTAGAATAATTATATCAAGCCAACTGATCAAAATCCCATGCGCACTCTAGTAGCGTTAAATAACTGCCAAATGCAAAAAATGCACTGATCCGAAAGAAGTAAGTTATATGCTGTGGAAAATATGTGATAAAATGTGTGCATTATTGCAAGTGAGTGAGCACCTCTACTGCTATGATACTCCCAGGCAGCCATAGTCACATTCTCCTACCTGATGATGAGAACCCAAGTGGTAAGGGGTCAGCAGTGCACATGGAAACTGGAAGACTGCTCATAAAACATCCACAACCATTCACAACCAACACACTGACAAAGAGAATACATCATGAGAAAAAATGAACAGCTACATGCATCCGAAACTTGGGGGATTTTTTTAAATATTAGTCATGTGCACATGAGATTTAAATGCATTCATAAGCCTTGTATGGAATGGAGTTATCACTTTCCCTTCTGAGACGCACCACACAAAGTATGTAGCTGAAGAACCAGGGTTCTTAGATTCAAAGATTTAAACACATTGGAAATAAGTGAGTTTTAATTGGACTGTGAGAATTTTTGGTGACCTGACAGTCTTCCAGGGTCAACAAATCCCTGTACAGCTTTAATCCAGCAAGTTCTAGAGGAGGTCAGAGGTGCAGACCAAAAGGCCTGTATGTTTTTAGAATCAATAAGAGGGTGCAATTATTATGCAGTGCAGCTCTTGCTGCCAGATCCCAAGAGCTCATCTGATGGTCATTGGATATCACAAGAACACCATAAGATGTAATAAAGGAAACTAGAATTTTGAAAAGCTCTTGAAATCATTATGTTTTTAGAATCGAGATAAAGAAAACTAGATATATTAAAATATTATTATACTGTGTATTATGTTATCTGTACAGGTCTAAAATGCTTAGCACGCCAACAAAATTTTATTAAAGGAGCTGTCCAACCTTTACACAGCATAGACCATCACTACCTGATCTACGGGAGTCTGACACCACACACCACCAGGTGTAGCTCTATCGCCGGGGGTCAGCACCAAAACTACATAGCTCCATCAATCTTGTAGTGCATTGGAGGGAGCTCATTGGTATAGCGCTGTGCTCAATAACTGGAAAAGCCATCACTAGCGCTGATTGTCGGTGGTTCGGGGTGTCAAACCCTGCTGATCAGCTAGTAATGGCCTATCCTGAGACAACAGACCATCATTTAGTAAAGGTTGGACAACCCCTTTAAAATTTCCTTCACTCATTGAGCACTTTTGGGGCTTTTAAAAAAACACTTAAATTCTTGAATTTTTTGAAAAAACAATTGTGTGGCATTTTTTTGGTCACACATTTTTGACATGCATTATTTATTTATTTTTTTGCTTTTTCCCTATAGAGAAGTTTATGGGAAAACAACTGAAGGAAGTCATACCTAGAGCTTCCTGCATAAAAAAAAATCATAGATTGAGAAAAGCAATGCAAGTTAAGGAAAATGCCTTAGAGAAATGTACTGTTGGCATTATGTTGCATAAGGTGCAGTATGTGTGAAATAAGGCTGTCATAAAAATGCCCCTGAGCAGACTGAATACCCCCAACATTAGGAAAAAAATGGAGATACTTTAATTAGAATTGGTTCAAACATGCCAGTAGAGGTACGACAGAGCCATGCTATTACCACAGCTAGGAACTATGGCCAAATATGCTTTATAAAGAACCAAGTTCTATTCTGGAGAATCTTTTCTTAGAACTCTGTGTTGAGCTATTCCTCAGTTATTCCTTCTGAATATTTATGCATAAATTGACAACTGGGTGTATCTCTGCACAGTCTGGCAGTGTCAGCGCATGTAGGGACATAACCCAACTAGTAACATCCATTTTCTACCTGAAGGCAGATGCAACAAAAGCTCTGAAAACATTATTTTATCCCCTGCCCGCATGATTTTCTAGTCATGCTTGAAGTCAAGGGGCAGCGGCTTCCTTGCTTCAAGTCACTGTAACCGTGCCCCCTTCGTCTGTGACTGACAGATGGATGTTCGGAAAAGCCAGCTGAACTCTCATGCATAAGCGCTGTCAGTCGCAGCAAAGGGGCAGGGAAGGGGGCGCAGTTACCTTGACTTGAAGCAAGGAAGCCGCTGCCCCCTTGACTTCAAGCATGACTAGAAAATCGTGCGGGCAGGGGATAAAATAAAGTTTTCAGAGCTTTTGCTGCATCAGCCTTCAGGAAGAAAATGATTGTCAGAAACACACTGCTGGCTACTCTCAGGTACTGCTGGTGGCTTGGGATGGTTATTGGAATTGACAGGTTCCCTTTAAAGAGATGCTACCATCAGAAATGGTTGTGTTTTTAAACTGAATATTCATATTAAAAAAAATTGACATTTTTCTTGCTCATTTTGACAGTATTTTCTCAATGTACTGCTGCTGTGAGAGGAAGATGTAATCTGTTAGTATAATAGTAGATGAGTAGAATTAGTGTAATAGTATAACAGCTCTGCTGTTCTCTTGATACGCCTAGATAAAGATGTTAATGGAAGAGCATTGCACTTATCAGTGTAATGTGTGATGCCCAAATTGATTCATTTCAGCTTATTTTTTAGGTACTGTATGTGACCTAAAATATTAATTGTATACACTTTATGAAATGATTTAATGTCAATACTTTTAACTTTGTGTGTAATTTCAGCAACAGTTTCCATAGAATTACTGATTAGAGAAGGTAATTCTCAATGCTCCTAGTCAACTAATATTATTTATTGGTTCAAGTTTTTCACAATCCACCATTCCTGAAGATGTCAAAGCTGTTCAGAAAGATATCTCTCAGCAAAAATGTTGCTTTACATATAAAAAGCCATGAAATGGACAATCTCTCAAGCCCAAATATGGCTTTAAAATAAGTCAGCCAATTAATATCAACAGGGGAATCTAGATAAAAGTGTTATAGGTCATCCTACAGCAGTAGGATTTCTGTCTTCTCAAGGATTCCCTTGAGACTTGGGCCTGTTTCAGACTGCTAGCACAGCCTTCTGGAAAGCTGCCGGCGTAGAATTCTGAGAGTAGGCCGGACAAAAGCACTGCACACAGCGGTATTTGTCTTGCCGTTTCTTGGCCAATTTGCCCGATCACCGCCGGACCCTATTATATTTAATGAGGCCAGATGGTTTTTTTTGCAGCGTCCAGCGATGCCAGATCCGTCTGGCTGTTCCCAGCCGAAACAGCCTTCTGGATCGGTAAACGATAATGTGCAACTATCCTTGGGATATGTGTGCTTCCTCTCCTTTCGGGGTCTCAGCAGGAACTCCCCCTCTTGGCAGGAAGCAGGACCAGCCCACTCCCAGAGGGAAGGAATAGGGTGGGTAACCCTGTTCCTGGTTAACCCTTGCTATCCATATCCTTACTGTTAACAACATACATAACATACAAAATAATACATAACATTATAATACAAAATATAATACATAAGCTATATACAAAGGTAGTATCAGAGGTCTGAAGTACTACATATGCAGATGTTGTCCTTGGATTCCAGCCTAGGAACTCAGTGCTGCAAGGCACCAGTACTAACTACTGAGCCACCATGTTGTACACACCATAAAAGCATGGAAGCTTTAAAAGAACATCTGAAAAAGGCTTGACATATGCCTTAAAATAGAAAAATTTAGGCTTAGCCAGTGTTCAAAGAGAACCTGTAATGTTGAACATGCTGTCTGATTCACGGGTAGTATGTTCTACAGCAGAAGGAGATAGGCCTATTAATTGACAGTTTTCTAGGAAACATTCAGTATAGAACATTTTATTAAGCTAAACACCTGCTCTCTCTGGGCTTAGGAGTCCAGTATCCATAGTCATACAAGGAAGGTTGTCAATCACTAAATAGGAGTGTGTACTGGACTAGAGATAGCAGGGATATAAATAATAAAATGCAAGTTACACTATATCTTTTTGCACAAACTACATTATAAGGCCTCATTCAGACGACCAGTATGTGTTTTGCGGATCCGCAAATATGCGGATCCGTTCTTCCATGAAAAAACAGAACGGATGGTGTTTCGTTTTTGCGGATCCGCAAAAAAACGTAAGGTGTCTTTGTAATTTTTATATAAAGATCTCTGTGCAGAAAAAAAAAGTGATATAAATAATTCCTGTCAGATGTGTATCCCACAGCTCTGGCTTTTCTTGAATTAACACTATCAAGTGCTCCACAGAGAAAGACATCTTTGCTGTCAGACAAATATGGCTCTTCTATCTGATTTTTGTGAGGGGCACATAGACATGTCTGATAAAAGTATCTATTTTTATTGGGGGCAGGGATATGTAAATTGTGGACATTCATCCGTATTTTTGCGGATAACATACGCAAGCACTTCCGTATGATCCGCATTTTTGCGTAACCATAGACTTGAATGGGGCTACGGAACGTTTAATGCGGACAACTATAGGACATGCGAGTTTATTTTTGCGGATCCGCGGAACGGAACTACGGATGCGGACAGCACACGGTGTGCTGTCCGCATCTTTTCAGAGCCCATAGAAATTAATGGATCCGCATACCATCCGCAAAAATGCGGAACGGATGCGGATCCGTTCATACGGTCGTGTGAATGGGCCCTAAGTCAATCTGCTCAGTTCCTCTTGCTCTATAACATGCTGACTGCAGATTGGACAGCATCTCCAGCAATGACACCGACATATCATTGTTGACCCACTCTATGAAACGACTACAACTACAAGACCCAAGACCTCCTAATATTATATATACACTCACCTAAAGAATTATTAGGAACACCATACTAATACGGTGTTGGACCCCCTTTTGCCTTTAGAACTGCCTTAATTCTACGTGGCATTGATTCAACAAGGTGCTGATAGCATTCTTTAGAAATGTTGGCCCATATTGATAGGATAGCATCTTGCAGTTGATGGAGATTTGAGGGATGCACATCCAGGGCACGAAGCTCCCGTTCCACCACATCCCAAAGATGCTCTATTGGGTTGAGATCTGGTGACTGTGGGGGCCATTTTAGTAAAGTGAACTCATTGTCATGTTCAAGAAACCATTTTTCCAGTCTTCAACAGTCCAATTTTGGTGAGCTCGTGCAAATTGTAGCCTCTTTTTTCCTATTTGTAGTGGAGATGAATGGTACCCGGTGGGGTCTTCTGCTGTTGTAGCCCATCCGCCTCAAGGTTGTGCATGTTGTGGCTTCACAAATGCTTTGCTGCATACCTCAGTTGTAACGAGTGGTTATTTCAGTCAACGTTGCTCTTCTATCAGCTTGAATCAGTTGGCCCATTCTCCTCTGACCTCTAGCATCCACAAGGCATTTTCGCCCACAGGATTGCGGCATACTGGATGTTTTTCCCTTTTCACACCATTCTTTGTAAACCCTAGAAATGGTTGTGCGTGAAAATCCCAGTAACTGAGCAGATTGTGAAATACTCAAACCGGCCCGTCTGGCACCAACAACCATGCCACGTTCAAAATTTCTTAAATCACCTTTCTTTCCCATTCTAACATTCAGTTTGGAGTTCAGGAGATTATCTTGACCAGGACCACAACCCTACATGCATTGAAGCAACTGCCATGTGATTGGTTGACTAGATAATCGCATTAATGAGAAATAGAACAGGTGTTCCTAATAATTCTTTAGGTGAGTGTATATATATATATATATATATATATATATATTGGCTCTAGTTAAGCAGTCATGCTGTGTAAGGAGACTTAGTGGCAATGCCCAATATGAAAATAATATACAAAGGGGGTATCTCCAAGAGAGAACTGTCTTGCTAGTGCTACCTTTTAGAAATTGCTCTCTATGAGTCAAAGTTTTACTTTTTAACATGCCTTGAAACATGATAAGAAAAAATAACCGAACCAAATATCCATCCTCAGATGACTGTTTTGGGGTGTCTACCCCTCATCTATATGGAGTAGGCGTCTGGCTGGCTGACTCATATGTTAGTGTATATGAAGCTAATTGTTCTATGAATTCACCTACAAGGCATATCATTTTACTCCTGATCCCTGAGATAAAGAAATTATATCTTCAGTAGTACTCTAAAGGCTTGTTTACATGGGCCGAGCTAAAGCCGATTGTCGGGCTGCTCGGCTGCTCTTTCAGTGCAGTAATCTCCTTCACAGTATTGCGATCGATCGTCCTCATACATCTGCATTGTTTCTGGGCAGCAGATCGCTGTTTAGACAGCACAATCTGCTGCCCGGAAACAATAATTTCTGTGCCTGAGAACGCCCGTTCCCAACTATCTGCCTGAATATCAGGCAATGTAAATCCACCTAAAGCATGGAGGATAAACACAGGAAAAAGGATAGTAGAACTTGGTGAGAAAGGGAGGAATCTGAGAGCTGCCAGGAGGGATGAGATAGATATGTTAATATAGTTCACAGGAAGTCAGACACACAGGAGAGACTGAGCAAGTTGGAACTAAAATGACATAGCTCTCTATAATGGAAGAGTTCAAAATATGAGGATGGAGATGGAATGAAACTATTTATACTGCTAAGATATTGCTGGTGAGTTAGCACTGTATGTGCAAAAATGCTATAGTGCTTCATTTAATAATTTGCTGTTAACTGAACTGCTAGCCCGCCAACTACTGCCATATAAACTGGTGGACTCGGAGGCATTTAGAAATTTTGCGGCCATTAGCACAACGCAATGGAAGGTCCCCAGAAGGGAATCCAAGATCTATTTGGCCATGTTTAGTGGCAAGTGAATGTATCGCTGGCACACAGTGTCAGTGCGACAGTGCCAAGATACATCTGACCAGTGCAGTTTCTAGGTAAAATTTCTCTCAGGGCGAGTGTCAAAAAAACTCCCCCCCCCCCCGATGAAATAAGTGTCTCCCCATTGTAAAAAATGTGGAACCACATTGCACGGACGGTCACAGTGACGCACCCAGTCACCCACTGTCCCACAGACTCAGGCTCTCACTCACAGCAGGCTTCTTTCTCAGCACTGCTCCGGGCGGGCGGTAACAGGCAGGCAGTGCTCACCTCACTCACTGTACGTCACGCAGTGCGTGAGGTACAGTGAGTGAGCGCCGCCGCCCGCACTGCCTGCCTGTGGGGGGACATTATTTTTAATAAGGATCACTATGGACATTATTTAGAATGGAAGCTGCTGTGGATGTCATTATAACTGTATAATGTCTGATAGGCCTAGTCCTGAGTTATATTACCCTGCCCTGTATAATAATGTACCCTGATACCCCTTAGTTATATTACTCCAGCGGGGTAATATAACTAAGGGGTATCAGGGATGGGTACATTATTATACAGGGCATGGGCAGGGTAATATAACTCAGCTCAGGACTAGGCCTATCAGACATTATACAGTTATAATGACACCAACAGCAGCCTCCATTCTAAATAATGTCCATAGTGATCCTTATTAAACTTAATGTCCCCCTCAGTGACAGTGGCCCCCATTTTCATGTCTCCCACAGTGGCCCCCCCATTGTAATTAATTCCCCCCATTGTAATTAATGCCCCCCCAGACCATCACTCGCCTCACAGCAGGCATCAGCACTGCTCAGGGGCTCAGGGCGGGCGGTAACAGGCAGGCAGTGCGGCGCTCACTCAGTCACTGTATGTCACGCGCCTGCGCCGCCTAGTGGGAGGATCAGGCGCGTGACGTCAGTAAGTCTGACCAGGGCCGGTGCAAGGATCTTTGCCCCCCTAGGCAAGATAAAAATTGACGCCCCCCCCTTATCAGATCCGGAATTGCGGACCCGGATCCGCAATTCCGATCCTGAAAAAAAATAGTACATGTCCTATTCTTGTCCCCAATAGCGGACAAGAATAGGCATATTCCCTTAGTGCCGGCAATGTGCGGTCCGCAAAATGTAGTATTAATAACTAAACAATTAAATAATACACATATTGCATTGTCTACTTACCACCAGGACAATTAGATGATCTGGTCTCTGGCTGCAGTCTGGCTCTTGGTCTGGCTCTGCGGACTCCCTTGTCACTCTCTTCTCCCCCCTCCCTTGTCACTCTCTTCTCCCCCCCTCCCTTGTCACTCTCTTCTCCCCCCCCCCTTGTCACTCTGATTGTACTCGCCCCCCCCTTGTCACTCTGATTGTACTCGCCCCCCCCTTGTCACTCTGATTGTACTCGCCCCCCCCTTGTCACTCTGATTGTACTCGCCCCCCCTTGTCACTCTGATTGTACTCGCCCCCCCCTTGTCACTCTGATTGTACTCGCCCCCCCCCTTGTCACTCTGATTGTACTCGCCCCCCCTTGTCACTCTGATTGTACTCACCCCCCCCTTGTCACTCTGATTGTACTCGCCCCCCCCCCTTGTCACTCTGATTGTACTCGCCCCCCCCCCTTGTCACTCTGATTGTACTCGCCCCCCCCCTTGTCACTCTGATTGTACTCGCCCCCCCCCCTTGTCACTCTGATTGTACTCGCCCCCCCCCCTTGTCACTCTCATTTCGTCCCCCTTGTCAATGTCACCTCTAATGTAGCGTGGCCGAGCTCTGTTCGCTCCGCGGTACAGGAGCTTTTGTTTCCTGTACCCGGCTGACAGGAAGTGCTCACTTAGTGTGCACTTCCTTTCAGTCCGGCCGGGCACAGGAAACAAATGCTCCTGTACCCCGGGCCGGACCGAACAGAGCTCGGCCACGCTACATTAACAACTCAGCAGTCTGCAGCGCAGGCAGGCTGCGCAGCACTGAGCCGGCCGCTCAGGAGGCTCAGCATGAGGGGCGCCGCCGGCCGACCACCCGAACCTTTATCACATATTTGTTTTTTTTTTTTTGTTTTTTTTACCTCAACGGGCGCCCCTGCTTCTGACAGCGCCCCGGGCGGCCGCCCGTCCCGCCCGCCCCTAGAAACGGCCCTGCATCTGACCACAGACACATGGTCTAGCAAACATGGGCAGGGAAGGAACATAACTTTAATTGCTGGATTGCACGCAGGTCTGCCTCTTCTTCTCCTCCTCCTACTCTATCCTCCATCTCCTCATCGGCTGACTTCTCCTTTTCCACTGCTATCACCTCTTCCGCTGAACCGCCCCCCCCCCCCAGCTCCCCAGAAGCTTTTTGACCTGCCAGGTGAGACATTGCCATGCTGTGCTGAGGCTGTTGTGCCTGGAAGCCAAGAGCCACACCGGTCCTGCACTGCTTTTAGCCCTGCAGTCACAGGCCGATCAGTGGCTAATTCGGCTCAATTTGACAGTTGGCAAAGTGGTGTGCGACAACGGTGCCAATCTGCTGAGCACACTGAAATGGGGCAAAATGACACATGTGCCATGCATGGCACACTATCCCGAACTTAGTCGTGCAGTGATTGGTTGCTAAATACCCCGGGGTTCAGGACGTCTTGCGGCAGACCAGGAAAGTCTCTGGCCATTTTAGAAGAGCTTTAATCGGCCATGCCCCGCCTTGCTTACATTCAGCGGCGACACCAATTGCCCTTCAGATATCTGATTTATGACTGCCCGACGCGTTGGAACTCCACCTTGTATATGCTTGATAGGCTGCTCCAGCAGAAATGTGCCGTTAAAGACTACCTGTATGAACTCTGCGGCAGGACGGGTTCTGGGAGCTTGTTTCTTTTTTACCATGCCAGTGGCTGCTCATGCATGACGCATGCAGACTTCTGAAGCCATTTGATGAGATCACCAAACTGGTCAGTCGCAGCCAGGGCGCCATCAGTGACATTGTACCTTACGCCTTCTTTCTGGAGTATGCATTGCATTGTGTCATTGACCAAGCCGTCGAGGAGCAGGAAGATGAGGAGGTTGCAATGCTAAATTAATTCCCAGGGGGGCTACTCCATCTGAGTCAAGTCAGCAGGAGTCTGAAGAGGAGTCAGAGGAGTATGGTGCCTGGGGGGAGGAGGAGGAGCAAGAAGAGCAGGCTTTAAACTTTTCTAGGATCTATGGATGGATCTAGTGGATGGGGGAGGAGACCGAGGACGACATTTTCCTGGGCAATGAGCAGGAGCCAGGCCGCTCCACCACTTCCAATTTAGTGCAAATGGGGGCCTTCATGCTCCAGTGGTCCAGGGACCCCCGTATAAAAAGCTTAAAGGGCAAGGATCAGTACTGGGTGGCAACGTACTTAGACCCCCGGTACAAACACAAAATGGTGGACATGTTACCAGCATCACAGAAGGCTGTCAGAATGCAGTATTTCCAGACCTTGCTTCGAGAGATGCTGCATTCTGCTGTTGCGGGCGCTAGCAGAGGAATTTCCACCCACAGAGAAACAGTTGCGGGTACCAATCCTACCACGCATGCAAGAAGAGGCCAGTTTGAAGATGTGTTGGTCACTTTGGAAATAAGATCCTTCTTGCAGCTAACCCATCAACAGCCTCCCTCCAGATTCAGCCTCAGGGAACGCCAAGACTGACAGGTGTCTGACTACATCGGGTTAACCGCCAATGTGGACGCTCTAAGAACCGAGGAACCCCTTGACTGCTGGGTGTGCAGGCTTGACCTGTGGCCAGTGCTGGCACAATTTGCTATGGAAGTCTTGGCTTGCACCTCGTCGAGTGTTCTGTCCAAAAGGACGTTCAGCGCACCAATAAGCGCACTCGCCTAGTTCACGACAGTGTGGACTACCTCACATTTCTAAAAATGAATGAGGCATGAATCTCTGAGAAAATCAACACCTGTGACAACCAAGTTTAATTCAATTTCCTCATGCCAGCCCACACATAATCTCCATCACCCAGAACAAATAATTGTCCCTGTCTTATGTAAATACAGTGGCATAAAAGGCCTTTTCTGTCAGGTAAATGCCTAATGTTTAGGGCCACAGAGGAATTCAACACCTGTGACGACCACGTGTTATCGAATATTAACTATTATCGTTTGGGGTTTTTCAAGAGGGGGGATTTTGTTGGTCATGTTTTTAATCCAATTTTATATTTTTAGTTCTTTTAAACATATGCATTTGACATATATTTTTACTGGCTTGCAGTAAAATCGATATCCAATAACTGTTTAATATACCCCCAGCGACATAATCACTTGTTCTTTTCTGTACAGTGAATCAATCATTTTTGGGGCCTGTAGTCCACTGGACTGCATTCAAATTGTTATTCCGATGACCGTCTAATGTACCTACAGCTACATAATCACTTGATGTTTTCTGTCCGGTGAATGAATAATTTTTGGGGCCTGTACTCCACTGGCCTGAAGTAAAATTGATATCCAATGACTGTCTAATATACCTCCAGCCACATAATTGCTTGATGTTTTCTGTCCGGTGAATGCCTAATGTTTGGGGCCTGTACCCCCGTGGTCTAAAAGAAAAATTTTCTAGGCTCCAGCAGGGCACATTTTTGACAGTTTCCCTTTAAGACGCATAAAAATGGCCCCTGATTATGTCACTGTCCATGTTGTGGGACGATTTGCGTACTTCTAGTAAGTTTTTGGTGGCTGCAGATATGACCAGAAGGATTTTTAGGTTTGCCTGCCATTAAAGTGAATGGGGCCTGCCACGAACTCGTGGTTCACGAACATTTGATCACGTTCGCGCAATGGTGTTCACGAATCGTCCTGGCCGATGTTCGTCCATCACTATTCTATAATACACCCCTCTGAATAATGAGGAATTGTGCCACCACCTAGGATAACTGTGGTATTTCATTTATTTGTTAATGATTAATTTCTTACTATACTGTATGTGAATTTAACCTTTTTTTTCCTGAGCTGCAATGGGAAATGCTTGTTAAGGAACTTTTTCTGATCCTGCCTTCAGAATACCTACAATGTGACAGTAACAAATTACCATGCATTTAATCATTCCATTATTCAGGACAGTAACTGACAGCAGCTTAGTAGTATAGTAGATACATTTCTCATTGCTCCTATTCCTGCTGTCAATCATAGACAGATATGGTTCACCTGGAAACTTCAGGTAAAAAATGTAATTGTGAATAGGCACTATATTGACAAACTAGCTGAAGGACCCAGCTTTGCTCGGGTATATTAAATTTATTTCATTTATCAACACTATCCACTATAACAGTGACATCTACACCACCCCGTCCCCAAAACAGTGACCTCCACAGCCCCCCACCCCTTAACACTGACCCCACCCCACAGTGCCCCCTTAAAATTGGACCTCCACAGCAGCTCACCCCCTTAACTTTGACCTTTACAGCAGCCTTCCCCTTTAACTGTGAATTTCACAGCATACCACCCCCTTGACAGTGACCTCCACAGGGGCCCACCCCCTTAACAGTGGATCGAGGTCATGTCCTTTTTAACAGCTCATTCTAAGACAGCAGCACTGTACTGTCTGAGTGTGAGCTGCAGGGAGAAAGTTACCCTCCCAACCACCTCTCCAGTTGACAGAAGTTGATTTTTACCTTCATTTTTTCTATCCCTGTCGGCTGAGGAGTGGAGGGGCGTGGCCTAACCAGATCTGGGCGTGGCTTAGCAGGACCTAGAAGTTGATTTTTAACTTAATTTTTTCAATCTGTCGGCTTAGGAGTGGGAGGGGGCGTCGCCTAACCAGATCGGGGGAATGCCCTTTTGAACAGCTCACTTTAATACAGGAGCACTATGCTGTTTGAGTGTGAGCTGCAGGTAGAAAGTCATCCTCCCTCCCACCCCTGCAGCTGATATAAGTTGATTTTTACCTTCATTTTTTCAATCCCCGTTGGCTCAGGAGCAGGAGTGGGCATGGCCTAACCGGATCAGGGGCGTGGCTTAGTGGGACCTGGGGGCGGGGTTTTAAGTCTTTTGAGGGTGGACACATTGTGGCAGGGAGCATGTCTGGGCTCCTTCGTGCAAGAGTGACGCCCCTCTGGGCACCTTACAGGCTCATTTGCATTCCAAATAAAATGGATTTTCAGAGGATAAAAACATCTATTGCTGGAACAAAGGCACATCTGAAAATAAGGTACTAAGTGCTATTAGCCATGGCTTTACTTCAATAGCAATTATCCTGGTGAAAGATTTCCTTTAAAGCTCTCCTACAGCAGGGAAGATAAATGTCTGGGTTGTTATGGAAACCTAGAGTAAAACTGTGTATGTGGAGGCTGGAGGACCTGCAAGCTTCTATTGGCTGATAAGGGTCATGTGACCAAGCTTCTATTGGTTAATGCATTTATTGGGAATATCTCGGGAACGGTACGTCCTAGAGAGCTGAGACCTGGTCTAAAACCTTCCCGGACATCTGATGTACCTGTGTGCCAAATTTCGTAATTGTAAATGAGACGATGCGGATTCCTTTAGCGGACATACACATACACACTCAAACATACACGCAGCTTTATATATTAGATGTATTGGGACACCTAGACATTACATATACTGGAGCTTTTATGATATCCCATTCTAAATCCAATGGCATCAACATAAGGTACCCTTCCATCCTTTGCATTGAAGACAACATCTGCTCTTCTGGGAAGGCTTTGTATAAGATGTACAAGAGAGTGTCTGTGGGAATTTTTGCCCGTTCACCCAGAAGAGCATTTGTGAGGTCAGACACTGATGTTGAATGAGAGGGCCTGGGCTAGTGTAGAAAATGGCACACACACGTGCCTATTTATATGTGTCTGGACCCCAAATTATACCTTGCTTGGTGACCAATAACATGTCATTTGGTGCAGGTGTACACCTGAGCAGTAACCCCCCACACATACACACAATCAGTCTTCAGAGTCTACTAATACCCCAGCTTATCATCAATGGCATACATAAAAGAGATGGCAGACCCATAACATAGTTCTAAATGGCTTCCATTTGTTGGTCAGAGTTTTGCCACCCAACCTCTATACTCTTTTAGGTCAGCTAACCACTAGAGTGTTTGCTAACAATTTAGTTCCACTGGAAAGGAGAGTTTTGCACAGGTTCTCAGCATCCAACATTGAAAAGCAGAAGACCAACCAAATTCATTACTGCATTAAATATACATTGTATATTCCATGTCTCAAGGTGACGGGGAGACAAAAGAATTGCTTCTACTGATTTTTGTCTCCTAGAAACATAGCTTGGTCAGTCTATCACAATCTCACAAGAATACAATTTAATGATATACTGACTCTTCTTGTGAAAGAATTTTTGGTCCCATTATGAATCCTAGCTTAGGTCATGTCCTTACCCCTGCAATATTTAAACTTTTTCCCTGTAAAGTTAAAGTCTTATTTTCAGACACCAGCAATAGAAAAGTGACACCTAAAATGAGGACAGACTCCCATATGGTTACTCTGAGGGACAGAGGCGTATGAAATATATATTAAGATTAGTCAAATGGAATTAATGTTTCTAATATTGCCTTAAGCTGGCTCATATGCATCCGATCTTTATAATATTGTACTTTATCAAGATGGGATATTGTAGATATATATTAACCACCTGTCTCTCCATCTTTCTGTCTTCTACCAAATGAACCAGGAACAATCTTCAGTGTTAAAATAATGTATCTGCAGACAGGAGATGAAAAGGCCTTGCCCCCTGAAAACATATGAATATTTAAATTGCACTTAATTATTTAACATTCAGATTTTTATTATTATTATTATGCGATATTGTCTGTGAATTTATAGATACACATTTTTTTTAATTCTTTGCATCTGTAACATATGAATTAACCTCTGTGAAGCCATAAGTGCCAGCTATTTTATTTTGACAGTGAAACTCTTAGAAGCAATAACATTAAAAATCTAGACCATGGTAAATATTAAATGAAATAAATAATAGGCTCGTGTCATTTAAAATGAATCCTGGACTGTTCACATTGTGTTTTAACACATCACGGTAGGACAATAATACTGAGAAGTGATGTGTGCAATATTTGTAACGTTTACTGAATACTTCAACATTAGTCAAACTGCACATGTGAACCGAGTAGAATTGAAATAAAATGAATTCTGTGAGTAAAGCCTCAGTGAGCAGGAAGCAACAATGAGGCTATTGTGTCATTCACACTGCAGTGAAGGATGGTGGTCACCAACAATGGATTAACCCAGGCATGCTTAACCTGCGGCCCTCCAGCTGTTGCAAAACTACAACTCCCATCATTCCCGGACAGCCTACAGCTATCAGTCTACAGAAGGGCATGGTGGGAGCTGTAGTTCTACAACAGCTTCCCTGGATTAACCTGAGGCACCAGGGTACTAGTGCCAAACCTGTCAGAGGGTCCCTCACTTACAATATGATATTTAAAATATATATGGTAAGTTTGAAAAAGGGTACAGGTCCATCAGTGCCAACTGATAAACCTACTGTGTTGATCCAGAGGAAGGTTTAGGAGATGGATGCCTATAATCCCATATTAGAGGAAAATATTATTTCTGACACAAAATCTGACAATAAGAATAAATCCCTGGATCAACATTCCATCTCGAGTAATGTAGGACTTAGGCTAGTTTCACACTAGCAGCAAGGGACTCCGGCAGGCTGTTTCGGCGGTACAACATGTCGTACTTGTATTCTGGCGGTCTCTCGGCATGTGCTACCAAGCCGCCGCTGGAACTTCACCCCACCCCCATTATAGTCAATGGGGCCGAAGCAGTAGTCCGGGGGCATGCGTTCACTAGCGGCAGGACGGATTCCGACAGGCTGTTCACCCTCCAGAACAGCCTGCCGGAGATCCGTGCCGCTAGTGGGATAGTACCCTTATAACATAATATTCTTACTCTCAAGAAAGCCATCCAGGCCTACTTTGTTCTGGTACAATGAATCAACCATGAGAACATCTTGTGGCAAAGTTCCACAGTCTCATACAGTAAACAATCACCGTCTATGAGGATGGCGAATATTGATGTTTTTTGCACCCAGATCCTAGGTGAGTCTGTTTTTCATCCCCTATATCAATGGCTCAGGCCAAAAGTAGTGTGTCATCATACAGTATGTGACAAATGCAGTCCAGTTGGGATAGTTCCAGATCATTACTATCTAAATGCAATAACAATTTTTCTGTTGGGTGTCCATTATTTTCTTTTATGTTTACACTTAAAGGGAACCTGTCATCAAATTTATAGAGATGAGAGAGGTGTTGATTTCAGCGATCTGTCATTTATCAATTAAAAATTTGTGGTTGCCGAGAACCAACATCACAATTATTGCAGACTGGGCCTGGTAAAGAGTCCTAGCAACCTGAGAAGAGTCCTGGTTATTCATGAACTCCTGCTCTCCTCGCCCACCTGCTGATGGACAGTCTTCTACCTAGTTTTCTCCTTTTCTCTCTAGCAGAGAACTGCCAATCACCAGCAGATGGACGGGAGAGCAGGAGATTATAAATAACCAGGACTCTTCTCAGGTAGATTTGACTCTTCTCCAGGCCTGGGCTGCAATGATTATGATGCTGGATTCTCAGCAACCGCTTACTTTTAGCTCATGAGTGCCACATCGCTGAAATCAGCATTTCTGTCACTATTTTATTCTGCTACCAGTGAGGTCAGCTTCAAGTTGATGACAGGTTCCCTTTAAAAGGTTTGGCCCATCTGGGATATCATTGGCATATTGCCGTATCGCTTGGATACGCCATGAATGTCAGACAGTCTCACCTGCGGGACCCACTAATATATAGAGGAAGGGGCCCCTGACGTGAAGGAGAGCACACTGTGCATGTGCGACATGTTCTCCATTCATCGCTATGGGAGGTCCAAAAATAGCTGAGTGAACGCTCTTGGCCATTTTTGGAAGTCCTGTAGTGGTGAATGGAGAGCGCACCACGCAAGGGCGGTCACCTCTCAATTCTCTTCTATAGGACAGCCAGAAATAACACAGCCAGGGCTAGCCTATTTCCACAACTCCCATAGCGGTGAATGGAAAATGGCTGCACATGCATGGTTGCTCTCTACTCACTTCAGAAGTCCTATTCTGGAGATGGGAGTGGGTTGTAGACATGTCCCAGATGGCAATACCCCTTTAATATGAGTTTCCCATTTTATGCAAATAAAGCTTAAAGGGGTTTTCTTCAAAGTATACTATTAATGGCTTATCCTGATGATAGGCCTTATGGTCGGGCTTACTGGAGTGCCAGATCTCATTCAGAAACTTTGTATAGTACAGCACCTAAGCCCCACTCACTAGAATGAAGCTTAGCTGCAGTACTTGACAAAGATCCATAAACACCGAAAGGGGTGCCAAATACTGTAGTGGAAGACCCACAGTGTGCCAGACAGTGCTTTCCCCATATCTTCTGCAGACTACTGAAAAATAAACTGCATTCTATATATCTTTTTTGTTTGTGCCACTAAGGGACATGCGGCTAAGATCATATTTGGAATAATAATGCTTTGTAATGCTTAGTATTCCAAAGCATTATTGCCTGTCAGTTTATCACTGGCAAGCAATCATTTAGTCCACACCTCTGGCATGGTGTAATAACCGTATTCCAATTGCTGACCTTGAGGCCTTGTAAGGCCCCAGCTGCCATGGTAATCCTAAAATGACCCCTTTTTTGCAGCTACAAGTTGAAAAATGGTCCCTTAGACCTACCACATTTGAGGATTTTCTACTGTATTCAAGTTAGACAATCCTATGTGAGCTAAAACCCAGTATCATACCTCTCTTGTCATGCTTTGCTACAGTGTATCAGCGTACTTAACACATATCAGTCTGGGGTGTATGTTACATAACTTTTCATTTTACAATTAATATGTCTTCTTTCTTTAAGCCAAAAAGCTTTATTTTAAAATTAATCTCAAGGGTCTCCAATTTTGTATTTGAAGTATCCCAGACCTGGTTGCTTGTTATATTTTATACTAATGTCATATCATGTTTTATGTACTGTATCTGCCGTATGCTTCATAAATGATAAGGTATAGTTGGCATTAGGAATGGAATTTACCACTCCATTTCTCCCCTTCTGGTGGTAGTGGGCTGGTCCTACTTCTGGCCAAGAAGGAGAGTTCTAGAGAGTTCCAGAGTTAGCTTAACAAGCCTGGAGTGAGAGAGCATCTCCATATGCTCCACTGCAAGGGCCTTTTGAATAAGAATCAGCTTGTTTGTGAGGACAACTACTCCAGGAAGACTGCAATTTTGTAGGCCACAGATGATCTGCAAGCTACAGCTTTTACAGTCAGAAGACTAATCAGCACTACAACTATACAGACACTGCTGCAAGTGAGGGGATAATAAGTTAAGTCACCCATCATCACAGCCCAATTCAGACAAAGGGAAATCAGGAGAGAGAGAAGGACTCCTCTAGAGTGCTATTGTCTGTCACTTTGCATGCCACCATACCTCTGGAGTTAGAAACAATGCACTTTGTATAGATGACAGGTGGATGTACTGTAACTCTTTCTTTGCGCTTAGTAAAGATTTTTTTTTTGTAATTCTTAGGTGTCTGCCTGATTCCTTCATATCGCCTTTCCACTACACTGAATACCAGGGAACGATGGCCTGAGGGAGTTCACCATGACACAACATCTCATTAGGGCTACTACCACTCCCATCCTCTGTATTGGCTCCTCAGGGGCTGGCTGCATATTATATTAAGCAAAAGTTGACACTGTATATAAGACACAATATCAATCTGCATTGTTATACTGCAAAATGCTAGTGAAAGTAGTATATCCTATTGTTCGCCGATGTGTCAGTCTTTACTGTATTTTTTAGTGCCGCATATTTGGAACCCATTTTTCACTGACACATATTTGTGACCCATCTACATATACTGGTATATACTTGTGTCTATCACTAGTGTGGAGCGAAGCGACGTCAAACGTATTGACTTTGAATCGAATGTCAGGAACAATTTGATTCACCACAAAGCTGAATTTTCTCACGCTTCATGGTAAGGGTAACAAATCTATTTTTCCAGAAATGGCAGTAAAAAAAACATACATACGTCATCCATAGTAAAATTTCAGCTCACCTTTTGTAGATTTAATCAACCCCTGGTGCACGGAACAGGTAAAAGAGTTCTTTGGTCGCAAAACAATAATAAATGAAGTTCCAGCACTGCAAAGTAATTGTTGTGTCGCTTGTCTCTTTATTCGTGGTAGCAAAATTATAGCATGTGGCTGAAACCTCACACTCTAACTAAGGACTAAGTGTCTGAAACGCGTCAACTGGTGTTGGAGTGTGAGGTTTGATCCACATGCTGTAATTTTGCTACCATGAATAAAGAGACAAGCGACACAACAATTAGGCCGAATACACACGGCCGTGAGCGGTCCGTGGAACCATGGGCTGGATCCCTCCTGAGAGCAGGAGCGCACGGTGTCACTGGTTGCTATGACGCCGTGCGCTCTCTGCGCTCACTGGTATGATCTATACCAGTGTATTACTGTACTGTGGCGGCAGCAGGGAGCGCACGGCGTCAAAGCAACCAATGACGCCGTGCGCTCCTGCTCTCAGCAGGAATCCAGCCCATGGTTCCACGGACCGCTCACGGCCGTGTGTATTCGGCCTAATTGTTGTGTCGCTTGTCTCTTTATTCATGGTAGCAAAATTACAGCATGTGGATCAAACCTCACACTCCAACACCAGTTGACGCATTTCAGACACTTAGTCCTTAGTTAGAGTGTGAGGTTTCAGCCACATGCTATAATTTTGCTACCACGAATAAAGAGACAAGCGACACAACAATTACTTTGCAGTGCTGGAACTTCATTTATTATTGTTTTGATACTCACCTCATCCCTTTGCCATATCACATGCGGTGACATGTGATGTCACTGTATCACCAGGCAAGATTTCACGCGGTTTCTTCAATCAAGATGGCCTCTTGACAAGGATGAGGTGACTATGTTTTTTTTTTACCCTGATAAACCCCTGAAAGTCCTCAATTTTAATGTCAGATGCCACAGTCAGCGATAGAGGCAGCATTTGAGGGGTTCAATGAAGGGGGGGTGGCGTGATCGTTATATCCCATCATTTTGTGCCCGCTACATATAATGGAATGCGATTTGTGATGAACCAATTTGTAATGAATCAAATTTCTTTGCGAAACGAATCAAATTTCTTTAAAGAAAGGAGTTAAATATAGTGATCATCCTGAGCGGTTCTCTAATGTTAGGATGAATAGTGGCTTACTATTAGTATTGACATCTGTAAAGGCATAGAAATGTTGTGGGACTATGGAGTACGAAGGGAGGGGAGGCTATATAATGACTAGATAAAAGTTTCCCCGTTTCCTGGATGTGATTCTAGTTTCTATTCACCTCTTTTACTTGACTCTAGCTTGCATGTGACATGTTTTACATTGCCTGGCAGTTTTGCAGTGCAATTCTGCAGGGATCGCTCTGTACACAGCTCCCTGAGTCCTCTTCTTACTATTCTTGCCTGCAGCAGTCCCAGCGTAGAACACCAGAGGCAAACAGGTCTGTAGTGAAACCACTCTATAACACAACACAGCCCAGAGAGCCATTTGGCAATTTTTGCTCATTAGTCATGTTTTGGGTCTGATGACTGTACTGGGATAATAAATAAGTATAAATATTATATTTGCCTGTGGGTCATGTTTAAAAATGTATTCCTTTCTCTCCCTCTTTTTTTTATACTTTATTTCTATCCATTCAGCATTGGGAGAGAAGGATTTAAACTAAGTGTCAAGAAATATTAAATACAAATCGGGAATACATGATTTTTGGTGATTTGTTTATTAATGGAATTCTTTGTGGGATGAATTTCGATTTTATTGCATGCTTTAGTTGCATCTTTATGCTTTTACAAGACAAAAAAAACTTGACCATCTAGAAAAGTCTTAAAAAAGGCATCTCAGCCCCTGTTCAAGAATAGCATATGCACCTTACTCACTTGCTGCTATTTTATTCCAGTGAGTAGCTCATCATAGGTTTTTTTTTGTACACTATTTCAAGGATTAACCCGAGTGTGATGGCAGATTGTTAGGGTGTGTAATCATTATATGATCAGTATATGTCTGGGGATGCCCATTGATCCTAAGAATGAAGGGTTTGCATTTTGCACTTTTTTTTATCGCACTGGGTGTGCAGGAGACCACAGTATAGCCACACACACTTGAAATACTAAGAAGGAGCCACAGCAATAGGGCAGAAATATGTCAATGTACATAGCATTCCAAGTAATGGATGAGGTGGGTACCTTAAAATATGGTTCAAAGGCCCCAAACAGGATAAACCAAAATCACAAGTATGCCAAGTTATGAAAAATGTGATTTGTCTGCTTCGCCGAATTTCAAAAAATAAATTTGATTTGTGACTAATTACTTTGTCACAAAGCACATTTCTTTGTATGTAGCGGGCACAACGACAGAGGGACACTGTCCTGAGGCTACAATTTAGGCCTTTCAGGAGCTAATCAGGGTAAAAAAAAGAAAATACTCACCTTATCCATTTGTTAGTGTAGAGGCTGTTGCGGCCATCTTGATTGAAGAAACCAAGTGAAATCTCACGCAGTGACATGATAACATCATCTTGCTGGCGGGGTGTGGCAAAGTCATCACTGGTGACGTCATCACTGGCAAGATTTTGCACGGTTTCTGAAACCAAGAATATGTTTTTTTTTACCATCATTTCAAGGAAAATTGATTTGTTGCCATGAAGCGCAAAGAACAAATCAAAATTTTCCTGAAATTCGGATCGGTCAATTCATTTGACTTAGATTTGCTCAACACTAATCACAACCAATGAAGACAGAACTCCTGTATGCAAAATCATTACTTGCTGTTGAATCTTAAAGGGGATGCCCTGCCCAGTTCCAGTCTGAAAACTACAGGTTCCAGCCCTCAGTTTATAGGGTCAGCATCCCATGTGCCAGGAATGACCCAGTTTTAAGGCCATAAAGGGTTTCTTCAGGAATACTCAGTTTTTACCAAGTGCCTTCAGCCTGCCTCCGTAAATGAATGATTCATACTTACCTGCTCCCCACCGCTATGGTCCTCCGTGCTGCCTCCACGTATCAGATGCAGACAGAACATACTGTTGTGTGCTTGAACCCTGTAACTGAGGGAAAAATTTGGTTCTATAAATTTGTGTTGAATTAAGTTAAAAAAACTTCTTATTTCTGGGCTGCTGAGAGCCTTTATAGTGGTGTAGAACACTGTGTCTTGCAGTAACACGCATAGTCCATATGGCCAGGGCCCCCTTTAACGCGGGGTAAAGGGGGCAGCTGCAGGGCACAGGGAGATGAGCGCTTCCATTGTGGAAGCACCCTCTTTTGCTGGGGCTAGCGGTTTGACCCCTTGATTGGCGCATGTGCTTAATCTTGTGGTGCAGGGGTTCTGATAAATTACCCCGATATGTCAGAGCTTCTGCAGAAAGTGCGGGCCGTCTGTGCGTGCTTTCGGCGTTCTCACCCTGCTGCTGCTCGCCTGTCTGTGCTGAAGTGTAACTTTGGTCTTCCCGCTCACGGCCTCTTATGCGACGTGCCCTCAAGGTGGAACTCCACCTTGCACATGCTGGCCAGGCGATAGTGGAGTTTCAGCTGCAGCACGAACGGGTGATTCGCTCTGCTGAACAGCACCACTTCACCGCCCCGAGTGGGCCTCCATGCTGGACATGTGTGCCGTGTTGCGCTGTTTTGAATACTCCACCAACACCAGCGTTACTATCCCACTTCTATGTCTCCTTGAAAAAACACTTTGGGCAATGATGGAAGAGTATGTGGCACAGGAGGAAGAGGAGGAGGTAGACGGATCATTTCCATGGTTATAAGTCAGTCATTGACAAGTGGCTCGGAGGGTGATTTCCTGTACCAACAGAGGTCAGGTACACAACTGTCCAGTCAGGGCACAGTTCTGCAGGATGATGAGCACCTACATGCTGCAGTGCCTGCGCAATGACAGCAGTGTTGCCCACATTCTAACAAGTGCTGATTACTGGGTGGCCACCCTGTTGGATCCCCTCTACAAGGACAACGTGCTGTCCTTAATTCCATCACTGGAGCATGATCGGAAGATGCACGAGTACTAGCACACGCTGGTAGACGCTCTGCTGATAGCATTCACACCTAACAGCGTGGGCTCAGTGGAAGCACAAGGCAGAGGAGGAGTCAGAAGAAGTCATCAAAGCAGCTGGGGCACCGCTAGCACCTCAGAAGGGAGGGTTAGCATGGCAGAAATGTGGAAAAGCTTTGTCAGCATGCCACAACAACCAGCACCACCAACTGATATGGAACGTCTTAGCAGGAGGCAGCATTTCAGCAACATCCAGCAAGTGTATTGTCCAAACGTGTGTTTAGCACGGCAGGGTGGGTAATCACAGACAAACGCAGGCGCCTGTCCACAGCCAACGTGGACAAGCTCACATTCATTAAAATTAACCAGGCATGGATCCCATAGGACTTGTTCGTACCTTGTGCTGAGTAGACAAGTATACCGGCCGCACCCAGCCATTGTTATACTCCAGCGCACTTTCTGTTTGCATTCTCTTTTCTATTTTCCAACGTTTTGGGGTCTTCCCAAATTTATAAAAAAATTAAAAAAATAAAGGAAAAAATAAAAATAAAAAAACAACAAAAACAGTGTTAGCTATCTCCTTCCCCCCCTCCTTAACCTCTTTCTACACTTTGACCTCCGCCTGCTAGTTCAAGATTATTATTTTTTATTTTTTATATTCTATGTTATTTTAAGTCATTTCACTATCCACATTTGTTTGCAGGGCAACTGCTCTTACACCCATTTTGCATCCCTATTGCCCTAACTATGACTATTTTACAGCCATTTTAGTGCACCAAAGTTCAGGTCCCCATTGACTTCAATGGGGTTCGGGTTTGGTTTTGAGTTTGGATCTCGAATAAAAAGAGTGTGAACCTGTTGGAATTACATTACCTGGATTTCTGGATTTATTACTAATAAAATGTGTTCAATACTGTTGCTAATCGCTCTAGGATTTGGCACGGTGTTAAGATCATCAGAAAAGCACCTGAACTGAGAGACTACCCTTGATAGAAAGAGAACACATTTTCAGATGGTTAAGAACACATTTTCAGATGGAAAGGGGTAAGGGCTGTTTCACACGAACGGATGCCGTGCGTGTGGCATCCGCTCCGTGAAAGAGTGCCAAGACCCGATGCAGACTGCATAGGCACGGAGCATTAACATGACTGATAATACTCCGTGCCTCTCTGTGACCTCTTTACTACGAAATCACAGTGGCAACTTTATCTCACAGAGAGGCACGGAGCATTATCAGTCATGTTAATGCTCCATGCCTCTGCAGTCTGCATCTGGTTTTGGCACTCTTTCACAGAGCGGATGTTACGCACAGCATCCGCTCGTGTGAAACAGCCCTAATAGCTTCCAATGCCCAAACACATCTGAGATGGATTGGTCATCCAAATCTAAGGAATGCATCCCACAGACTGGGCATTGCAGAAAGCATTAATAAGAATGGAATTGCACACCTGTGGTTATTTGGGAAGATTGCAAAGGGTATTTAGAGAGAGACTCATGGAGGACTGCTACCATCATTGCCACCTCCTATATACAACCTTTAGCAGAATCCAGCTGTGTTATATACCTCAGAACTGTGTCTTCTGGGTGTGTATGTGCTACAACTCCCATCACATCACCTCCTCAGTAAAGAGACTTTATGTATTTTTACCAAAAGGGCTTGGTCATTAACTCCACCATCTGTCAGCCCTCTACTCCTGCCCTCTTGCCTTGCACCCTGCTACTCATACAGCTAACATTATGGGACCCCCAGCCACCACCAGGCAGTAGCCCCCAAAATTACAGGGTGTTCCCCAAGGGACTAAAGGGTACTCCCTTCACGCCACACATGGACCATGGAGTGTTAGCAAAAGAGGGATTAGCCACTGTGAGGATTAGAATCACCTTCATTGTCACCACCACCACTACTATCCTCTCAAGCTCTAGCCACCATGCCTCCACTGCAAACCAGTGCACTGCACACTAAACGCTGATTTGGTTTTGCTTTTTTTTTGTTTACGAGCAAAACGACAAGCCTTTTTTTTTCTTGGATACAGTTTGGTTCAAAAACATCTGACTTCTGAAATCCAATCAAACTTGTCTGATTGGGAAAGGATCTTCTTTTTCCAGAAACAGTGCCACCTTTATACATAGATTGTGTATGGTATTGCAAATCAAGCTCATTTACCTACTTGCATGGGGTTTTTAAAAAGGTTGTCCCATTCAGATAACGTATCTCCTGCTCACAGAATTAAGGATAAGTGTCTGATCGGTGGCGAACTGACTGCTCGGACCTGCACTGGTCTCAAATACGAAGGCTCATACTCTCCAGTTTAAATGAAGTGGGGGCTAATGCATTTATGCTGCCACTCCATTCACCTCCATGGGACTGATAGAGATAGCTGAGTGCTTTGCTCAATTGGCTATCACTGTCATTCCCATAGAGTTGAATGGAGTGGGGGACATGCATGTGTGTCTGCTGCTCCATTCAAACAGGGAGCAAAGGCCCCCATTCATGTGATAACCAGTGGCCCAGTAGTACGATCCCTGCCGATAAGACACTTAGGGGTTAAGTCTCTCTGTACTGCTGGAGGAAGCACCAAAGTTAAGTGGAGGCGCAGGCCTCTACATAACTTTGTCGCTTCCTCCAGCAGGCCATGCGACAGACTTAAAGGAGTTTTCCGATATTTTAATATTAATGACCTATTTTCAGTATAGTTCATCAATATCTGATCGGTGGGGGTCCAACACCTGGGAGTCCCACAGATCAGCTGTTTGAGAAGGCAGTGGTGCTCATAGTAGTGTTGAGGCCTTCTCACAGCTTTCCAAGGATAGTGATGATACGATCATCGGTCACGTGGCCAAAGCGCAGCTCAGCCTCATAGAAATTAATAGGACTGAGCTGCGATACCAAGCACTGCCACTATACAATGTACAGCGCTGGTGAGCAGAGTGAAGGCTGAAGTACTCTCAAGAGCGCAAATGCCTTCTCAAACCGTTAATCAGCAGAGGTGTCACTCCTAAAGTATAGGTCATCAGTATTAAAATCTCAGAAAATTCTTTTAAATCTATACCATCTCTCTTGAGGGTGTAGATTTATGCCATTTTCTACGAGAAAAAATGGCATAGAAAATTATAAATAAGATGTGCCTGCCGGCCTGCCCTCTTCCCCGCCAACATATTGAAAATATGGCGCGAGCGGGGAAAAGTTGCATATTTTGCAGCAAAATGGCATGCAACAAAGTCTGTGACTGATATACAGCACAAAAATGGTGTATAAGGGTTAATAACTTAACCCTTTATTCCCTATCCTGTGGCTATGGGATATGTTGTCTTCATGGGGCAAACCCTTTCATTTTGTCTTTGAATACCAATGTGATAAGTTGGAATTTCCTATTATAATGATGACCAGAAACATACATTGTTCATAAACTTCTCTGCAACATAGCGTGACGTACATTCAAGGCTGCTGTTCCCATTATAGACAATTGTGCCATACGAACAGGATATCTGATACATTTGTGATAGTTTAAGGTAACACATTTCTCCAGAACAGGGGTCTCCTGACCCCTGTCCCTTGGCCATGAAGAAAAAGAGAGGTTTCTCCATTCATTTCAGGGGGAGTTGTGAAAACAGCGGGGCTGCAATAGAAATACAATGCATGGCATATCCACAGGATATTTACAGTATAATGTCAATGATAAGACTATACCTTCTGCTGCAGAAATCTGGAAGGTAACTTGTGTATAAAATGTTCTATAACCCTATTTGAGCACTACTGGAACTCCTACAGGTAAAAGAATAACATTTAAATATGGAATTGCTATTCAGTAGTCTTTTATATAGTTTGAAACAACTGTATAGATGGAGTCTCACTTTAAAGGGATTATTCACCTTTGAAGTTTTTTTTAAGTTTTTTTTTTCATAACCAGCAGCATAGCCGGACCCACAAGTGTGAGCATTCTCACCTGATTCCCAGTGCTGGGTTCTAGCTCCATCACTTCCCCTCTGGTGCTGTAGGTCCTGGGCCTCCCCACATCAAATTCCTGTTTGATGTGGATCACGTGACACGTGATATGTGACCACTGCAGCCAGTCACACTGGGGGATCTGAAAAATACACTCTCAGGGTAAACAACCAGTTTAAGCTGCATGATAGGCTCTAAAGAGGTACATTTCCAAAGGTTCGAAATCAGTTATTGTTCAAACTTTAGTCGCAAATTTGGATCTCAGTTGGTCTTTTGCAAAACTAAGAAATGAGATCATAACCAGCAATGGAATTACAGTGCCGTATATGCTGATGTTGAGAATCCCTCTCCTTTCGTTACCCACACGGCTGTATTATCTTTTAAGAACAGAACACTGGAGAACGGGGATTTTAAAGTCGGTGCACTTTGCAGGAGGTCCATTAGCTGGAGACATCAGATGCCAGTAGAGATGAAAACATTCTCTAAAAGCTTCCTTGAAGTGCCACACATTACAGTTTCCAGACTGGCTGCACATATAACACACTAAGCCTGTTGCTTTATAGTATTATTAGTGAAGTAATTGCATTGCTGAGCTCCACACTTTGCCATTCCAGCTGTTTCAAAGTTTCAAGCAGCCCCCATCATTTCTCGTCTTTGTGCGACTTTACAACTTGTTGTGTACGTTTTCATCCAACAACACAGCATCTTGCAGATCTTAAAGCTGTGATACTCACTGCATGAGATTTCCTGCTCTCTGAGGCTCATCCCATAATGGAATTTGAGCACGACTTTTCCAAATTCGACACTCTTAATTATTTCCAGGCAAGGGTTCGTCATGAAATTGCTGTGCATTGCTCTGGAGAGAAAAAGAGGCATCTCGGGTGAAATGGGTCTCAGCAAGAAATCAGATCACAAGCCAAAACAGATTTAATCTGGGCTCCTTAAAACAAGTGTCGCTTGCAATGTATAAAAAAAAAAAAGAAAAAAAAAAAAGAAATAGAAACTATTCTAAAAGCATATGTTCAATAAATATAGCATTTTCATTCTGTTTTCAAACAGTGTGATTTGATTACTACTTTAACACCCATGAAACGATGCAAACATAAAGTGTGATATACGCTACTTAATAAACCGCAGAACCAAACGTCCTAACAGGAGGAAGGAGAAAACAAGCAATAAGAAAGTATTTCCTTCTAAACTTTCTTAAAGAATGTAGGTGTAAAGTCCAGCAGATTACCATTGATGGTGTTCTCCCAAAAATGAACTTTCAGGACTGTGTTCGAAAGCTGGTACCTCCATCAGTCTTTCTAATGAGAGTGTCGGCTCCATGTTCCTAGCAGTCACAGTCATTCTCAATACATTCCTATGCAGATATTGAAACATTAGATTGTCTCCTATAGGCTTTAATGGAGAGCGACTGCGCTCCTTTTCTCAGGAACCTGGACAAACATACTTGTATAGCATTTCCGTGGATTTGCCATAAAAGTCCTTCATCTAAAAATCCCTGTCTCAGATATACTCTTATTTTATTAGAAATACTATGTTAATCTATTAGAAATATTCATATTGCTAAACTCATTGGGGAGATTTATCAAAACTGGTTTAAAGTAAAACTGGCATAGCTGCCTATAGCAACCAATCAGATTCCACTTTTCATTTTTCAGAGCTCCTTTGGAAAATAAAAGGTATAATCTGATTGGTTGCTATAGGCAACTAAGCCAGTTTTTCTTTACACCAGTTTTGATAAATCTCCCCATAGTCTTCATTAAATAGTTAAAGGGAACCTTTTCTGTGTAAGTGTGTATACATAGATAGTGGTCAGTCACTGATATCTGTACACAGGGGAGGTGATATCAGTGATTTATAGCATTGGCTGTGTAAGTGTGCATACAGATATAGCTGTCAGTCATTGATAGCTGTACGCGGGGAATGTGTTATCAGTGATTGATAGCATCCTCTGTGTAAGTGTGTATACAGAGATAGCTATCAGTCACTGATAATTGTACATGGAGGAGGTGTTATGGGTGATTGATAGCATCCTCTGTGTAAGTGTGTATACAGAGATAGCTGTCAGTCACTGATAGCTGTACACGGGGAGGTGTTATCAGTGATTGATAGCATCCTCTGTGTAAGTGTGTATACAGAGATAGCTGTCAGTCACTGATAGCTGTACACGGGGAGGTGTTATCAGTGATTGATAGCATCCTCTGTGTAAGTGTGTATACAGAGATAGCTATCAGTCACTGATAATTGTACATGGAGGAGGTGTTATGGGTGATTGATAGCATTCTCTGTGTAAGTGTGTATACAAAGATAGCTGTTAGTCACTGATACTCATACACAGGAGAGGTATTATCAGTGATTGATGGCATTCCCTGTGTAAGTGTGTATACAGAAAAAGCTGTAATTCACTGATAGGTGTACACAGTGGAGGTGTTATCAGTGATTGATAGTATTCCATGTGTAAATGTGTATATAGAAATAGCTGTCAGTCACTGATAGTTGTACATGGGGGAAGGGTCATCAGTGATTGATAGTATTCTCTGTGTGTATATATAGATAGCAATCACTCACTGATAGCTGTACACAGGGAGGTGTTATCAGTAGATGATAGCATTCTCTGTGTAAGTGTGTCTATAGAGATAGCTGTCAGTCACTGATAGTTGTACACAGGGGAGTTGCTATCAGTGATTGATAGCATTGTGTGTGTAGGTGTGTATACACAGATAGCTGTCAGTCACTGATAGGTGAACACAGGGGAGGTATTATCAGTGATTGATAACATTCTGTGTGTAAGTGTATATGGAGAGATAGCTGTCATTTACTGATAGCTGTATGCAGGGGCAGTCTTAAAGTGGTTGTCCGGACTTTAAATATTGATGACCAATCCCATTTAAGTTAGGAAAAAGCAGTGGTGTAAATTAGAGATGAGCGAATTTCTCAAAAAAGTCAGTTCACCGAATTTTCCCAACAGATTTGATTCGATCCAAATTTATTTGTGACGAATTGCATAAAAAAACCGCTATTTCCTGGCTGCTGAGAGCCTGCATAGTAGTATAGAACACTGTGCATTGCATAAACATGCATAGAGAGTCCACTATGCTAGTAAAACAGTATTGTGAGTCAGTGTGACCCCCAGATGATAGGCGTTACTGTTAGAATCACTTCACACTTCACTTATTTCTTACAGGGCCAAAACTGACCAAATAACTCAAGTGTGAACTATCGTCAAGAAGAAAGGCACTCCTTTTACACCGTCGTTAGCTGATTCTATATAGGTTTCTACAGAACCGGTTCTGTTACATGCTGAAACAAGTAGTGCCCCCATGACTAAGTGGTGAGGTGGCAACAGCATGGGAAGTCAACACAGTGGCCCAGTCACAGAGTGGTTAGGTTGGGAATCTCATGAGAAATTGCATGAGTCGTCAACACAGTGGCCCAGTCACAGAGTGGTTAGGTTGGGAATCTCATGAGAAATTGCATGAGTCGTCAACACAGTGGCCCAGTCACAGAGTGGTGAGCGTAAGAATCTCATGAGGAATCGCATGAGTCCTCAACACAGTGGCCCACTCACAGAGTGGTGAGGGAGGGAATCGCATGAGGAATCACATTAGTCGTCAACACAGTGGCCCAGTCACAGAGTGAGCCATGCTGATCGTCCTCCAGCGGCTTGATGAAAAATTCCCACACCGCCGAGTATGTCAACACAGTGGCCCAGTCACAGAGTGGTAAGGTGGCAGCAGCAGCATGAGGAGACCTGAGAGGTGAGGTGGCAGCAGCATCAGGAGACCACAGAGTGACCCGGTGACAGAGTGGGGAGGTGGGTGACAATAACAGTACCGCTGATGATGGTGGGTGTAAGAACGAGCACTTGGCATCAGATGTGTGGCATCAGGTGGGTGGCAGCATCAGAATTGCAGCTGAAGCAGGTAGCCAGAAGAAACAGGTCTCTTTTGACAAATTGTGGGTGTGGCCCCCAGGGATTATCTAGTCTGATGAATCAGGCACTGGTGTGTGGAAATTCAGGCACTGGTGTGTGGAAATTCTGGCTGATTCATGCCTGATTCATCTTCACAAAGGTCAGTTTCTACTAATTTTGGACGAACAGGCGAGATCTCCTTGGGGTAACTATGGCCCCTGCCGCACTAAACACCCGCTCTGATGCCACACTGCTGGCCGGGCAGAAAAGCTTGTCTAGGGCAAACTCGGCTAGTTACGGCCACAAATCAAGTTTGGATGCCAAGTGGTCCAGGGGATCTTTGATGTGGGGTGGCAAGGTGCAGTCCAAGTATGCCACAACCTTCTGGTTCAGGTTCTGACCCATGTCTAGTTGGAGATGCTAGTGAGTAGTTTCTTCACTAGGCTGGTGAAGAAAACTGCTCATCAGCAACTCTAGACTTAAGTTTCTGCTGATGGAGCTGATACTGCTCCTGCCCCCCTCTCCCAACAGCCATGACAGTGGAACATGAGCAAAGAGGGCCCCCGGTCAGACCTGCGTGAGGATAGGCGATGGCGCACATAGTCGGCACAACCCATCAGTTCTCTGAAAGGTTCAGTGTCCACTGACTGCAGCACCAGCAATTTGGCTAGGAGTACATTCAGCTTCTGCGCCATTGGATAAGTGCACGCATTCTGCTGTCTTTTTTCAATTGATTCGGTGATCAATTAGTGATGAAATGACTGAGGGGGAGGAGGAGGAGTAGGAGCATCAGGACCAATATATGATGGGAAGGAAAGACAGCTCCCTTCGGCTGAGGTGGTGGAGCCTTGACTAAAGGAAAAGGAGTGCAGGCCACTGGGTTGCTGCGGCAGGCTGCACGACTACATCAGAGCCACAGTTCTCCCAGGCCACTTTATGGTGACGCTGCATGTGTTGACGCAGGGCCATGGTACCGACATTGGCACCCTGACCACACTTCACCTTCTGCCCACAGATTCGGCAAATGGCAATGTCGACCTCTTCCGCCGGCTTGATGAAAAACTGCCAGACCTCCTTCAGCTACTCACCACAGAATAATTAATAGACGTACTTATATTTTATATAAATAAACCCCAAAACAGGCTGTATCCCCAAAAAGTTTCACCACAGAACAGCTAATAGATGTACCTAGATTTTATATAATTAAACCCCAAAACAGGCTGTATCCCAAAAAATGTCACCACAGAACGGCTAAAAGATGTACATAGATTTTATATAAATAAACCCCAAAACAGGATGTATCTTAAAACAATTTCACCACAGAACGGCTAATAGACGATTCGTCAGTCCCTATGGAAGAAACTCAGCATTCACCGAGCAATTTGCGCAAAACAGGCTGTATCCCAAAAAAAGTTTGACCACAGAATGGCGAATGGACGTAATTATTTTTCCTATAAATACACCCCAAAAATGGCTGTATCCCCAAAGAATTTCACCACAGAACGGCTAATAGACCTACTTAGATTTTGTATAAATAACCCCCCAAGCAGCCTGTAGCCCCAAAAAAGGTCACCACAGAATGGCTAATAGGCGTACCTAGATTTTATATAAATAAACCCTAAAACAGGCTGTATTCCAAGAAAATTTCACCACAGAATGGCTAATAGACCTACTTAGATTTTATATAAATAAACCCCCAAGCAGCCTGTAGCCCCAAAAAAGGTCACCACAGAATGGCTAATAGGCGTACCTAGATTTCATATAAATAAACCCTAAAACAGGCTGTATTCCAAGAAAATTTCACCACAGAATGGCTAATAGACCTACTTATATTTCCTATAAATACAACCCAAAAATGGATGTATCCCAAAAATTTCACCACAGAACAGCTAATAGAAGTACTTAGATTTTATATAAAAATAAAAAAACAGGCTGCATCCCAAATACATTTTCACCACAGAGCAGCTAATAGACGTACTTATATTTTATATAAATAAACCCCAAAACAGGCTGTATCCCAAAAAAGGAGCTAATAGATATACCTAGATTTTATATAATTAAACCCCAAAACAGGCTGTATCCCAAAAAATGTCACCACAGAATGGCTAAAAGATGTACATAGATTTTATATAAATAAACCCCAAAACAGGATGCATCTCAAAACAATTTCACCACAGAATGGCTAATAGATGATTTGTCAGTCCCTAGGGAAGAAACTCAGCATTCATTGGGCAATTTGCACAAAACAGGCTAATACAGGGAATGCAGAATTATTAGGCAAATGAGTATTTTGACCACATCATCCTCTTTATGCATGTTGTCTTACTCCAAGCTGTATAGGCTCGAAAGCCTACTACCAATTAAGCATATTAGGTGATGTGCATCTCTGTAATGAGAAGGGGTGTGGTCTAATGACATCAACACCCTATATCAGGTGTGCATAATTATTAGGCAACTTCCTTTCCTTTGGCAAAATAGGTCAAAAGAAGGACTTGACAGGCTCAGAAAAGTCAAAAATAGTGAGATATCTTGCAGAGGGATGCAGCACTCTTAAAATTGCAAAGCTTCTGAAGCGTGATCATCGAACAATCAAGCGTTTCATTCAAAATAGTCAACAGGGTCGCAAGAAGCGTGTGGAAAAACCAAGGCGCAAAATAACTGCCCATGAACTGAGAAAAGTCAAGCGTGCAGCTGCCAAGATGCCACTTGCCACCAGTTTGGCCATATTTCAGAGCTGCAACATCACTGGGATGCCCAAAAGCACAAGGTGTGCAATACTCAGAGACATGGCCAAGGTAAGAAAGGCTGAAAGACGACCACCACTGAACAAGACACACAAGCTGAAACGTCAAGACTGGGCCAAGAAATATCTCAAGACTGATTTTTCTAAGGTTTTATGGACTGATGAAATGAGAGTGAGTCTTGATGGGCCAGATGGATGGGCCCGTGGCTGGATTGGTAAAGGGCAGAGCGCTCCAGTCCGACTCAGACACCAGCAAGGTGGAGGTGGAGTACTGGTTTGGGCTGGTATCATCAAAGATGAGCTTGTGGGGCCTTTTCGGGTTGAGGATGGAGTCAAGCTCAATTCCCAGTCCTACTGCCAGTTTCTGGAAGACACCTTCTTCAAGCAGTGGTACAGGAAGAAGTCTGCATCCTTCAAGAAAAACATGATTTTCATGCAGGACAATGCTCCATCACACGCGTCCAAGTACTCCACAGCGTGGCTGGCAAGAAAGGGTATAAAAGAAGAAAATCTAATGACATGGCCTCCTTGTTCACCTGATCTGAACCCCATTGAGAACCTGTGGTCCATCATCAAATGTGAGATTTACAAGGAGGGAAAACAGTACACCTCTCTGAACAGTGTCTGGGAGGCTGTGGTTGCTGCTGCACGCAATGTTGATGGTGAACAGATCAAAACACTGACAGAATCCATGGATGGCAGGCTTTTGAGTGTCCTTGCAAAGAAAGGTGGCTATATTGGTCACTGATTTGTTTTTGTTTTGTTTTTGAATGTCAGAAATGTATATTTGTGAATGTTGAGATGTTATATTGGTTTCACTGGTAAAAATAAATAATTGAAATGGGTATATATTTGTTTTTTGTTAAGTTGCCTAATAATTATGCACAGTAATAGTCACCTGCACACACAGATATCCCCCTAAAATAGCTAAAACTAAAAACAAATTAAAAACTACTTCCAAAAATATTCAGCTTTGATATTAATGAGTTTTTTGGGTTCATTGAGAACATGGTTGTTGTTCAATAATAAAATTAATCCTCAAAAATACAACTTGCCTAATAATTCTGCACTCCCTGTAGATGTACTTAGATTTTATATAAATAAACCTCAAAAGAGGCTGTATCCCAAAACAATTTCACCACAGAACGGGTAATAGACATACTCAGATTCTATATAAATAACCCCCAAAACAGGCTGTATCCCCCAAAAAATTCACCACAGAACAGCTAATAGATGATTCATCAGTCCCTATAGAAGAAACTCAGCTGGGCAATTTGCGCAAAAGAGGCTGTATCCCAAAAAAATTCACCACAGAATGGCAAATTTCCTATAAATACTAGTGATGAGCGGCAGGGGCAATATTCGATTTTGCAATATCTCACTAATGATTTGTAGAATATTTATCATATATTTGCGAATTCGAGTATACAGTGCAGGAAAGCGCTGCACTGAGGCTGTACAGCGCAGTATACTGCTGTACAGCCCAGTGGCGGATCCAGAGCCTGGTCTCGGGAGGGGCACTTTCAGATTATTTTCTGTCCTCCGCCACAAAACAATGGTGCTTATAGAGCAGACTCCACAGTGTAGCGGTATACTGTATATTATGTTGCACAATGTAGCGGTATACTGTATATTGTGGGGCACAGTGTAGAGGTATACTGTATATTGTGTGGCACAGTGTAGCGGTATACTGTATATTGTGTGGCAGTGTAGCGGTATACTGTATATTGTGGGGCACAGTGTAGGCTATATGTGTATAACAAACATATTTCACATGAAAACTTACATTTACTTGGCTTGAACCTTGGGGATCTCGGACACCACTTCCACACTTTGGCCGGGGGCTCGGTGGAGCTGATGAGGTGTTTTATCCCAATGAGAAAGATTTCATAATAAGGATTTGGAGAAGGGGCAGAGGGATAGCAGAGCAGGGAGAGGCTGGTGCTGCTACTAGGGGGTCGTACCATGAGGGAGTAATAAAGCCCACCATAATGCCCCCCCAGTAGTAATAATTCTCCTTATAATGTGACAGTGCAAAAAATACCCCCTTGTAATGCCCCTATTTGAGCTAATGTCCTCATAGTGCCCCCATAACGTGCCAGTATAAAATACCCCTATATAGTGCCCCTAGTAAATGACCCCATAGTGCTCAACACCCTCCTTCCTCCTAGTGCCCCCCCATAATGTACCAGTATAAAATGTTCCAGTAGATGCCCTCAGTGTCCCCCATAATTTGCAAGTATAAAATACCCCTTCTTAGTGCCCCCCGTAGATGACCCCATAGTACTCCTCTCCCCCCTTCCCCATAGTACCGACCATGTGTCCCAGTATAAAATTGTACTGTACAGAGAGCCCATATAAAATACCCCTTCTTTGTGGTCTCAGTAGATGCCCCTATAGTGCCCCCAATCATGTGCCAGTTATAACAGCCCCCCCCTGTGCCAGTAATAATAGCCCCCTATGCCAGTAATAGCAGCCCCCAGTAATAACAGCCCCCATGCCAGTAATAACAGCCCCCAGTAATAATAGCCCCTCTGTGCCAGTAATAACAGCCCCCAGTAATAAGAGCCCCTCTGTGCCAGTAATAACAGACCCCTGTAATAAGAGCCCCTCTGTGTCAGTATTAACACCCCCCAGTAATAAGAGCCCATCTGTGCCAGTAATAACAGCCCCCAGAAATAACAGCCCCCCCTTTGCCAGTAATAACAGCCCCCGCCAGTAATAACAGCCTCCTTTGCCAGTAATAACAGCCCCCCCTTTGCCAGTAATAACAGCCCCCCCCCCTTTGCCAGTAATAACAGCCCCCCCTTTGCCAGTAATAACAGCCCCATTTGTCAGTAATAACATCCCCCCCTTTGCCAGTAATAATAGCCCCCATTGCCAGTAATAACAGCCCCCATTGCCAGTAATAACAGCCCCCATTGCCAGTAATAACAGCCCCCCCTTTGCCAGTAATAGCAGCCCCCCCTTTGCCAGTAATAACAGCCCCCGCCAGTAATAACAGCCCCCCCCCTTGCCAGTAATAACACCCCCCCGCCAGTAAAAGTATTGTATATAATAAAAATAAAAAAACACATACTTACCTCCATGTCAGTGATGCGATGCAGGCCTCTTCTGGCCTGTGTCCCACGCTGTATGGCTCAGGCGGCGCGATGACGTCATCGCGCCGCCTGCGCCGGCCTCTGATAGGCTGCCGGCCTAGTGCCTGCAGCCTATCAGAGGAAGGGAAAGGGACACGCCTCTCCCTCCCCTACCGCAGCACAGGCAGGCATCTGTATCGCTGTCCTGAGGACGGCGATACAGATGACTGGAGATGAGCTCTTCCACAATGGAAGCGCTCATCTCCCTGTGCCCAGCCGCCGCCGCCCGCCGCCAGCTTGGGGGGGGCAATTGCCCCGTTGCCCCCCCCTGGATCCGCCACTGGTACAGCCTCTCTGGGGGGTGTATTTCCACTGCAACTAGGGGCTACTATGTTACAGGAGAAATCAAGTTAACTGTCCCCCAGAGGTCTTGTATAACCTTATGGGGGACACAAAGTGTAAAATAAAAAATAAAGTGTAAAAAAAAAATCCTCAAGTAATGAGTTAAATTATTATTATTTTTAAATAGAAAAAAGTTAAAAAAAATAGACATATTTGGTATTGCCGCGTCCGTGACGGTCGGCTCTATAAATATATCATATGATACACCCATTCAAAAAAACACCATAAAAAATAAAAAATTTAAACAAATTTTTGTCACCTAACACCACAAAAAGTGCATCACCAAGTGGTCAAAAAGGAGTATGTCCCATAAAATGGTACCAATAAAACCATCACCAAATTCCACAAAAAGTTTAGCCCCAACATAAAAAAAACTATAGCTCTCAGAACATGGACACATTAAAACATCATTTTTATTTTTTTTCAAAAGTGCTATTATTGTGTTAAAGTGAAATAAATAAAAAAAGTATACATATTAGGTATCGCCACAGAACAGCTAATAGAACCAGGTCTATAAAAATATCACATGACCTAATCCCTCGGGTGAACACCGTAAAAAAAAATCTAAATAAAAACGGTGTAAAAAAAAAGCCATTTTTGTCACCTTGCTTCACAAAAAGTGCAACACCAAGTGATGAACGGCGTATGCCCCACAAAATGGTACCAATAAAACCGTCACCTCATTCTGCAAAAAATGAGCCCCTACATAAGAAAATCGCTCAAAAAATAAAAAAAAACTCTCAGAACATGGACACATTAAAACATACATTTTTTGTTAACAAAAATGCTATTATTGTGTAAAACTTAAATAAATAAGAACTGGGGCATACTGGGGTGAAAAAAAACACCTCTGTTTCATATAGTGCACATCTAGGATTATCGCTGCATAAGTGACTGTTCAATTTAGTCCAGAAATACGGCTTTCTCATACTAGAGCATACTGGGTTGAAAAAAAAATCCTCTGTTTCATATAGTGCACATCTAGGATTATCGCTGCATAAGTGACTGTTCAATTTAGGCCAGAAATACGGCTTTCGCATACCAGGGTGGAAAAAACACTGGCCCAGATTCAAGAAGCACTTGCGCGGGAACAAGTGTGATTTGCGCCGCGCAAGTACTGATTTGCTCCTATGCAAATTTGCGGCTGATTCTGTAAACCAGTTAAGCCTGAAATGCGGCCATTTTCCCGCGCACGCAGCCTAGCTGTTCCTGCGCAATTTTGCGCGGGGTGTAAGTTGCGCCTTCATGGAATTCCCTCAGCGAATATGCAAATTAGGTACTGCCGATGATTCAGAAACATGCGCGTGTGATGCGCATCTTGCGCTGGAAGCGTGCAAGCTTTTTTCCCTGGGCAAACTTGCTCCTGTTAAAAGCAGGGGCAAGTTAGCAAAAGATGGCCAAATGTCATCTGAAGGAGCGCGCAACTTCAGCAGCACCTAGACAGACGATCTGAACAAGCAGAGCACCCACATTTTCGGGACCTCACATCTGTGCACCAACATGCCAGGGGCAGCTATGGTTCTTGATATTCTATTGACTGAGCCGACTCGTAGGAGGGCACGGGAGAGGATTTACAGAGGGCGCTACAACCTTTTTCAGATGACTGATACTGAGGACTGATACATGTTTCGCTTTAGCCCTGAAGTCATCCTTGAGTTGGTAACAATCCTGCAGGATGACATCAGCAGCCCGACCCATCGGGGACAGGCAGTGCAGCCACTGGTGAAGGTAGTGGCAACCCTTCATTTTTTGGCAACTGGCTCATTTCAGCGCACAGGTGGAGTGGTGGCGGGGATGTCCCAATCCAGCATGAGCAGGTGTGTGCACCAAGTGATCCCTGCAATACTCAGACGAATGGGCACACAATTTATCAAACCAACCACGGCTGACGTGCGGCAGAAGGCAATCAGTGATTTTTATTTATTAGCCAGATTTCCACGCACTGTGGGTGCAATAGATTGTACCCATGTGGCACTACGCCCCCCCCCCCCCCCGGCACCTCGAGCATATCTACTGCAACAGGAAACATTGGCATTCGATAAATGTGCAGATGATTGTGGATGCACATGGCCTCATATGGCATGTCCGTGCCAAACACCCAGGGTCAAGCCATGACAGTTTTATTTACCGACACAGCCCCATCCCAACCGAGTTTGACCAGAACATGTATGGAGACAGCTGGCTGATTGGTGAGTGACATGGGTGTCAGGTATGACTGCCCCCCCCCCCCCATGATGCACACATCACAAGGGGCACATGCACGACTAACATCCTCCTGTCTTTTCCCTTCCAGGTGACTCTGCCTATGCCCTGGGACCTCACATGATGACCCCATTTCGTAACCCTCAAACACCAGGAGAGGAAAGATATAACGAAGCCCATGCACGTACCCGTGCGGTGGTGGAGCGCACATTTGGCATCCTTAAATCTCGATTCAGATGTCTGGATAAATCAGGGGGGACCCTATTGTATTCACCCAACTTTGTATGCCAAATCGTAGGGGCATGTAGTATTCTCCACAATTTAGCTCAAAGAAGGGGCATGCACATTGAGCTACGCAATGACCTTACCCCCGAACCACGCAACCCCCCCCCCCCCCCAAGAAACACTACCGGATCTTCTGAGGGAAGAGCAATCCGGAATGGTCTTGTGGAACGTCTCTTTGCACATTAAACACACCCTGATCTTGTCACAAGTATAATGCATGTATGTACACCACTGTAGTCCCTAGCACACACCCGACACATGCACCCCCAATTGGATTAGACCCAACAATACCCCATGGTATTAGGGAGCAGCAACGCCGCGTCAAGGCTCCAATTATGTTGCTGTCCATTCATACACCTTTCACATGGCAGAGGGTGACACCCCTTTTCCAGCAGGAGTGCCACCCCCCCCCCCCCATTCACACACCAGTCACACTGTAGTATACACTCCTCACCGTGTGTAGGGACTACAAATAAATCTAAAAACTCATATCCTGAGCATATAAAAAAAAAATAATCTCATACCCTGAGCATATCGAAAAATAATAAAAAAATCATATTGTGTTGAGCAAAAAAATGTAGACATAAAATATTTTTTTGTTTTTTTCTTTGGGCCAAGGGTGCCCCGGCTCTGGCTCCTCAATCTCCGTGGTGCGGAGGAGGCATGGGGTGGGGATGGAGGGGTGGGGGGAGGAGGGGGGGTAGGAGCATCAACCCCTACTTCCACACTCCTTGCAGGTGGTGGCTGCATGCCCTCCATGGCGTTGGCCAGGCGGGCAAGGATGGTGTTGGTCTGGGCCAACATCCGCATTTGGCGGGTGGTGGTATCCCGCTGATGCCGGCGGGTAACTCTCGCCTCCTCCTGCACTGCAGCGGTGTTGGCCTGCACAGCAGCGGTATTGGCCTCCACCGCAGCTGTCATCCTGCTTAACAAAGCTGGTGTGGTCTCCAGAGCCACCAAGCAGGTGACTATGGCCTTAGAGTTGCCACTAATTTCCCCCAGGCTCTGTGCCAGGCTCTGTTTGTCCCGGTCCTCATACAGGGTGAGGGCATGCTGCATAGAGGTGGAGGTGGATGCCATGCTGTCCGCCAGACGACGCACCTCTCCCACCATGGCCCCTATATGGCGGGTCTGCAGGGCCTGCTCCTCCAGCAGACCGTCACGGAGGCTGGAGGATATATGCCTCGTTTTGGACAGAGCCTTCCTGGGAGGAGAGGCTCGGCCACGGACAGAGGGAGAAGGGGAGGGGTCCACAAGGGAGGGGCTTGCCCTGGAGGGGCTTGCCCTGGAGGGGGATGACGTGCTGGGCGGGGGGGTGGTGGGTTGCACAGGGATGGTGGTATCCTCCTGGAGGGAGCCAGAGTCCTCCTGGATGAGGAAAAAGGAATCCTCCTCCAATACCACTTGCTCCTCCATACTTGGCCCCGGTATGATCTCCTCCTGGACCAGCATAGCCAGAATGTCCATGGGGCCTGACTGGACCCCTGGCTCTGGTCTGGATGGGCTGGGTCGAGCCGCAGCCGAAGACGGCCCAGCTTCTTCTTCCTCATCACCACCTGTGGATGACACCAAAACGACATATTTTGCTGGTGCAACACACTTCTCATATGTTCACTTGTACCCCCTCCCATGATGCACAGCAGATATGAAAGAAAAATAACTTACCAGTCCCCAAGTTCCCAACAGTGGAGTCGTACCCTTCAAGTCCCTCCACCTGCTCCTGCACGAACGTTTGTGCAATAAGCTGCTCCTCCTGATTGAGCCGGATCATACATCGCGGACCACCTCCCGTGCCACCGGTATGCTTCCTGATAAGAGCCAGTTTTTCACGGACCCTGCGCCTCATATCATTTAATTTCTTCTGGATGTCATCCCAGGTACGCACTTCATTACCCAGGGCATTGATGTCCAGGGCAATGGCTTCATATATAGCCCTCCTTTGGGCAATGGTGGTGTTTGCCCGCTGGGCACCATATAGGACTTCCTTATGCTGCTGGAGTGCAGCAATCAGGATGTCCATCTCTGCAGCCACAAAGTTGGCCTTCCTTATTTTGGTCCCTTTGGGAGGTGCCATGTCTTGCAAAAGGGCTGAATTTCCTTGCTCAGGGGGGGGGTAGGAAAAAGCAGGATGAAATTCAGCAAAGAACCTGCGCAAGTCTGCTCCTATTTATTTGCTCAGTGCAAGCAGCTGAGCAGGATTTGCCCTGAAATTATGCTAGCAAACCTCTGCTGAGCCGAAAATTCCTCATTTACATAGGGGCACACCCACTTTGACTTGCACGGCCTTGCGCCCTCAGCTTTGCCTTAAACAGGAGCAAATTAAATGAACAAACGATTCCTGAATCAGGTGGCAATTTGGCTAAATTGCTCCAGCGCAGAGAAATTCAGCTGAGCGGCTCAGGTGTAAGTAATGGGCAAATCTACCTGAATCTGGGCCACTGTGTTTTATATACTGCACATCTGTGATTATAGGTGCATAAGTTACTGTGAAATTTAGGCCACAAATACAGCTTTTGCTTACTGGGGTAAAAAAAAAAACTCTGATGTACTGCACATCTGGGATTAGAGGTGCATAAGTTACTGTGAAATTTAGGCCACAAATACCGCTGTCATATAGAGTTTAAATTAAAGAAATTTGTGCAATACCCTACATCAGGGTTTTTATTGCCGGATAATTATTTTTAACAGACTCAACCACTTTTTACTTTGCTTGGTGAACGCTAACTATGAGGGAAACATCTAATAAGGGATGGAGTTATGGTCGTGGTGGTGGTGTTGGTGGAGCCTCTGGTGCAGGGAGAGAACGTGGCTGTTCTGCCACAGCTACACGTCCTACTGAACCTACTACCTCAGGTCCCAGTAGCCGCCAGAATCTACAGCGATATTTGGTCGGGCCTAATGCCGCTCTAAGGATGGTAAGGCCTGAGCAAGTACAGGCACTAGTCGATTGGGTGGCCGACAGTGGATCCAGCACGTTCCCATTATCTTCCACCCAGTCTTCTAAAGAAAGCGCACAGGTGGCGCCTGAAACCCATGCCCATCAGTCGGTCACATCACCCCCGTGCATATCGGGGAACCTGTCTGAGCCTCAAGTCATGCAGCAGTCTCTTATGCTGTTTAAAGACTCTGCTGGCAGGGTTTTCCAAGGGCATCCACCTAGCCCTTTCCCAGGGGTGGAAGATATAGAATGCACTGACACACAACCACTTATGTTTCCTGATGAGGACATGGGAATACCATCTCAGCACGTCTCTGATGATGACGAAACACAGGTGCCAACTGCTGCGTCTTTCTGCAGTGTGCAGACCGAAAAGGAGGTCAGAGAGGAAGACTGGGTGGAAGACGATGCAGGGGATTATGAGGCCCTAGACCCCACTCTGACTTTCAGAGTTCGGAGGAAAAGGCAGTGGTGAGACTGAGCCAACAGAGTAGCAAAAGAGGGAGCAGGGTGCAAAAGCAGAGCAGCCGTCGCCAAAACAGTTTGCCTGCTACTGGCCACTGCCACGAGGGGCCGAGCACACCAAAGGCAGCTTTAAGGAGTTCCCTGGCATGGCTCTTCACACAATGTGCTGACGACAAGACCCGAGTGGTTTTCACGCTGTGCCATCAGAGCCTGAAGCGAGGCATTAACATTCCGAACCTTAGCAAAACCTGCATGACCAGGCATCTACATGCGAGACACTGGCTGCAGTGGAGTAAGCACCTTCAAAACCAAGAAAGAGCTCAGGCCCCTCCTGCTCCCTCTTCTTCTGCTGCCTCGGCATCTTCCTCCGCCTCTGGAGGAACGTTGGTACCTTCCGCCCAGCAAACAGAGGATGTGCCACCAACACCACCACCTCCGTCACCAAGCATCTCCACCATTTCACACGGAAGCGTTCAGCTCTCCATCTCTCAAATCTTGGAGAGAAAGCGTAAATTCCCACCTAGCCACCCTCGATCCCTGTCCCTGAATGCCTTTATTTACAGATGCCTAAGCAGGCAAGGAAACCTATCTTGGCCCAAGTCAAATTAATATGTCACTTTTATTCGATATACATTAAAACCTGAATAGATGCATAGAACGCAATGGTACTGACCATTGAAACAGAAAAGTATATAGGATATTAAAAACACAGCCACCAAACCACTGCTGTTGACATTGGCTTAATGACATAGGAGAAAGAAAGGAAAAAAGGGAAGAAGCGAGGGAAAGGGGGGGGGGGGACATTCGCTATCCCTGCCCCTAAATGTGAGAAGGAAATTTGATTACCCTGCCACGTCTGCACTTAATGGCTCCAGTGACAACTAATTGCCTTACTATCACATCTACTACATGTGTACTGGTGTACGATTTGTGTCATCAGAACACCCAGGCAAATATAGGTACTACCTATCTCCTGCCTATTAGTCCAGACGTGGATAACACTTTAGATTCTCCTATAATCGCCAGCTACTGTCAGTGATAAAGCTGTAATCCATCCGGACTACTCATGAAACAAACACACAGTAGGAAGGTGACCGCACATTAAAACCTAACACTGCCCCCCGACATGTTTCGCCAGTACTCTGGCTTCCTCAGGGGTAATGGGCAGCAAACCGTCCCTGAATGCCAGCATTTCTAAACTACTGGCCTTTGAAATGCCATCATTCAGGCTGGTGGAGACGGACAGCTTCAAACAGCTCATGTCGCTTGCTGTCCCACAGTACCGTTGTTCCCAGCCTCCACTACTTCTCCAGGAGAGCCGTGCCCTCCCCTCCAAGTATCAGATAAAATCAAGTGTGCAGTGCACAACGCCATCTGTGGCAAGGTCCACCTAACCACAGATACGTGTACCAGTAAGCACGGCCAGGGACGCTATATCTCCCTAACTGCACACTGGGTAAATGTAGTGGCGGCTGGGCCCCAGGCAGAGAGCTGTTTGGCGCACGTCCTTCCGCCACCAAGGATCGCAGGGCATCATTCTTTGCCTCCTGTTGCCTCCTCCTCCTACTCGGCTTCCTCCTCCTCTTCTTCTTCTACCTGCCTTCTTCTACCTGCTCATCCTGCCTTCTTCTACCTGCTCATCCAGTCAGCCACACACCTTCACCACCAACTTCAGCACAGCCCGGGGTAAACGTCAGCAGGCCATTCTGAAACTCATATGTTTGGGGGACAGGCCCCACACTGCACAGGAGTTGTGGCGGGGTATAGAACAACAGACCGACGAGTGGTTGCTGCCGGTGAGCCTCAAGCCCGGCCTTGTGGTGTGCGATAATGGGCGAAATCTCGTTGCAGCTCTGGGACTAGCCGGTTTGACGCATATCCCTTGCCTGGCGCATTTGCTGAATTTGGTGGTGCAGAAATTCATTCACAACTACCCCGATATGTCAGAGTTGCTGCATAAAGTGTGGGCCGTCTGTGCGCACTTCCGGCATTCTCATTCTGCCACCGCTCGGCTGTCTGCTCTACAGCGTAACTTCGGCCTTCCCGCTCACCGCCTCATATGCGACGTACCCACCAGGTGGAACTCCACCTTGCACATGCTGGAGAGACTGTGCGAGCAGCAGCAGGCTATAGTGGAGTTTCAGCTGCAGCACGCACGGGTGAGTCGCACTGCGGAACAGCACCACTTTACCACCAATGACTGGGCCTCCATGTGAGACATGTGTGCCCTGTTGCGCTGTTTCGAGTACTCCACCAACATGGCCAGTGGCGATGACGCCGTTATCAGCGTTACAATATCACTTCTATGTCTCCTTGAGAAAACTCTTAGGGTGATGATGGAAGAGGATGTGGCCCAGGACGAGGAGGAGGAGGAGGAAGAGCGGTCATTTCTAACACTTTCAGGCCAGTCTTTTAGAAGTGGCTCAGAGAGAGTTTTTTTGCAACAGCAGAGGCCAGGTACAAATTTGGCCAGCCAGGGCCCACTACTGGAGGAGGAGGAGGATGAGGAGGATGAAGCATGTTCACAGCGGGGTGGCACCCAACGCAGCTCAGGCCCATCACTGGTGCGTGGCTGGGGGGATACGGAGGACGCAGAGGATACGCCTCCCACAGAGGACAACTTGTCCTTACCTCTGGGCAGCCTGGCACACATGAGCGACTACATGCTGCAGTGCCTGCGTAACGACAGCAGAGTTCCCCACATTTTAACATGTGCTGACTACTGGGTGGCCATCCTGCTGGATCCCCATTACAAAGACAATGTGCCGTCCTTAATTCCCTCACTGGAGCGTGATCGGAAGATGTACGACTACAGGCGCACGCTGGTAGACGCACTCCTGAAAGCATTCCCGACTGACGCCGGGGGACAAGGGGAAGCACAAGGCAAAGGCAGGGGAGGAGGTCGCCAACGCAGCTGTGTCAGCGCCAGCACCTCAGAAGGCAGGGTTAGCATGGCCGACATGTGGAAAAGCTTTGTCACCTCGCCGCAAACAACCGGCCCCAACTGCTGATATGGAGCGTGTTAGCAGGAGGCAGTATTTGAACAATATGGTGGAACAGTACCTGTGCACACGCCTACACCTACTGACTGATGGTTCTGCCCCATTCAACCTCTGGGTCTCCAAATTGTCCACATGGCCAGAGCTTGCTCTGTATGCCTTGGAGGTGCTGGCCTGCCCTGCAGCCAGTGTACTCTCTGAACGTGTATTTAGCACGGCAGGAGGCGTTATTACAGACAGACGCAGCCGCCTGTCCACAGCCAACGTGGACAAGCTCACGTTCATTAAAATGAACCAGGCCTGGATCCCACAAGACTTGTTTGTACCTTGTGCAGAATATACAGTTCTAACAGCCTCAACCATCCATCCTTGTACTCAAGTGCACTTATTATTATTTTTTTTATATGTTCCAATATTTTGGGGGATACCCCTATGCAAAAATGCAAAATAACACACATCTGTGTTGGCTACCTATTCCTCCTTCGCCACTTCCACCTAGAACGCCATGTGAGCCTACACCGCCACATCCACCCATTCACCGTCTCCTCAACCTCTTCCTCCTACATCCTTCCTAATTATTTTTTTTAGGTATTTTATGTTTTTTTAATTAATTTCCCTATCCACATTTGTTTGCAGAGCATTTGCCATGCTCTTAAGCACATTTTGCTGCCTTTTGCAGCCCTCTAGTTCTTTCCAGGGCTATTTTAGAGCCATTTTAGTGGCCAAAAGTTTGGGTCCCCATTGACTTCAATGGGGTTCGGGTTTGGGGTCAAGTTCTGGTCAAGTTCAGGTCCCGAACCCGAATTTTTTTTTCAAGTTCGCCCGAACCTGCCGAACCCGAACATCCAGGTGTCCACTCAACTCTAGCTGTTAACCCTCGGTGTGTTAAAGAAAAAAATTGATTAAAATTTAAAATCTGCCCCAAAAATTTAATAAAAAAATGTAATCTCCATTTTCCTTTAATTCTTGTGGAACGCCTAAAGAGTTAACAAAGTTTGTAAAATGAGTTTTAAGTAACTTGAGGGGTGTATTTTCTACAATAGGGTCATTTATGGGGTTATCACTATGTAAGCCCCACAAAGGGACTTCAGACCTGAACTAGTCCTTAAAAAGTGGGTTTTAGCAATTTTCTAAACATTTTTAAGAATTGCTTCTAAAATTCTAAGCCTTTTAACGTCCTAAAAAAATAAAATGACATTTCCAAAATGATGCCAACATAAAGTAGACATATGGGGAATGTTAAGTTATAAATATTTTATGAGGTATCACTTTCTGTTTTAAAAGCAGAGAAATAGAAATTTAGAAAATTGCACATTTTTCAACATTTTTGTTAAATTTGGGATTTTTCATAAATAAAGGTGAAATATATTGACAAGAATTTATGACTATCATGAAGTATAATGTGTCAAGAGAAAACAATCTCTGAATAGCTGAAGTAAAAGTGTTCCAAAGTTATTACCACATAAAGTGAGATATGTCAGATTTGCAAAATTAGGCCTGGTAAGGAAGTGCGCAAATGGCCCAGATGTGAAGTGGTTAAAAATTGCTTTATATGCAGATAGAGTGCTCCAATATATTCACGATTGCGCTAATCGGCACTAATGATGCGAATATTTTGGCGTAATACGTGAAACTTCACATTTTAGCAGGTCTGACTACATATTACTGATTGGTGCACTCTGTATTATTGTGACATCACAGCACTATGTCTGTAGCATGTATGTATGGACAGCAGAACTTATCGCACTACCTAACACCCTGCAGTGGAACCAGCTCCACTATATCACTATCTCACCTACACTGACTATCTCCCACTAACTATCTGTATTATATATATGAGCTATCTATCTATCTATCTATCTATCTATCTATCTATCTAATGTAATGAGTAAAAAGCACAGAGCACAGCAATGACACTGCTGTCTCTCTCAGAACTTTAAAAAACTGTAGAAAATGGCTGCTGGGGAGGTTCTTATATAGTTAGGGGCAACTTTCCTATTGGTGGTTGCTAGGGATTTTGCTAAGCTCAGACAAAGACATTGCAGCCTTCTCATTGGCTCACAAGCAAGAAGCAGGGAGGGATCATGTGTTCATGTGTTGAATATTCGCAAATACGTAAGTAAGTTCACCGCAGAACGGCTAATAACACATACGTACATTTCCTATTAATACACCCTAAAATTGCTTGTATCACACAGCACTTGCACCCCAATAACGAGCAAGATTTGCTGGAATTGCTGAGCTATCATACAGTGTGAACCTAAAAGCAGCAGTAAAACAGCAATTTGGATCCCCAATTAGTGCAGCAAGGTGTAATAGAATAGCTCCTATTCCACCCTGTTCTCCTTTTATAGTGCAGATGATGCCTCCCTATCCTTTCCCTACACCTTGACTAATCTTTTCCTGAACTTGTAAATCGTTTTTTTTTTTAGCACAATGACGTTTTTTCTATCACTGTCCCTAGCGCCTGCTGATGTCTGCCCTTGTACTAAGCACACTGGAAAATTGCAGAATCCAAGATGGGTGAGGCTATTTATAGGGCTGTGACATCACAGTAACTGTCTGGCTGCTGATTGGCAGCATGCATGGTATTGTGGGTGATCCCTTGTTTGCAGAGTTCTTAGCTCCATGTTCTAACATGTGCAGCAGCCATTTTATGAAAAAATTTGATTCATTACTAGAGTTGAGCGAACACCTGGATGTTCGGGTTCGAGAAGTTCGGCCGAACATCCCGGAAATGTTCGGGTTCGGGATCCGAACCCGATCCGAACTTCGTCCCGAACCCGAACCCCATTGAAGTCAATGGGGACCCGAACTTTTCGGCACTAAAAAGGCTGTAAAACAGCCCAGGAAAGAGCTAGAGGGCTGCAAAAGGCAGCAACATGTAGGTAAATCCCCTGCAAACAAATGTGGATAGGGAAATGAATTAAAATAAAAATTAAATAAATAAAAATTAACCAAAATCAATTGGAGAGAGGTTCCATAGCAGAGAATCTGGCTTCCCGTCACCCACCACTGGAACAGTCCATTCTCAGATATTTAGGCCCCGGCACCCAGGCAGAGGAGAGAGGTCCCGTAACAGAGAATCTGTCTTCATGTCAGCAGAGAATTAGTCTGCATGTCATAGCAGAGAATGAGGCTTCACGTCAGCCACCACTGCAACAGTCCATTGGCATATATTTAGGCCCAGCACCCAGGCAGAGGAGGGAGGTCCCGTAACAGAGAATCTGTCTTCATGTCAGCAGAGAATTAGTCTGCATGTCATAGCAGAGAATGAGGCTTCACGTCAGCCACCACTGCAACAGTCCATTGGCATATATTTAGGCCCAGCACACACACAGGCAGAGGAGAGAGGTCCCGTAACAGAGAATCTGGCTTCATGTCAGCAGAGAATCAGTCTGCATGTCATAGCAGAGAATGAGGCTTCACGTCAGCCACCACTGCAACAGTCCATTGGCATATATTTAGGCCCAGCACACACACAGGCAGAGGAGAGAGGTCCCGTAACAGAGAATCTGGCTTCATGTCAGCAGAGAATCAGTCTGCATGTCATAGCAGAGAATGAGGCTTCACGTCAGCCACCACTGCAACAGTCCATTGGCATATATTTAGGCCCAGCACCCAGGCAGAGGAGGGAGGTCCCGTAACAGAGAATCTGTCTTCATGTCAGCAGAGAATTAGTCTGCATGTCATAGCAGAGAATGAGGCTTCACGTCAGCCACCACTGCAACAGTCCATTGGCATATATTTAGGCCCAGCACCCAGGCAGAGGAGGGAGGTCCCGTAACAGAGAATCTGTCTTCATGTCAGCAGAGAATTAGTCTGCATGTCATAGCAGAGAATGAGGCTTCACGTCAGCCACCACTGGAACAGTCCATTCTCAGATATTTAGGCCCCGGCACCCAGGCAGAGGAGAGAGGTCCCGTAACAGAGAATCTGTCTTCATGTCAGCAGAGAATTAGTCTGCATGTCATAGCAGAGAATGAGGCTTCACGTCAGCCACCACTGCAACAGTCCATTGGCATATATTTAGGCCCAGCACCCAGGCAGAGGAGAGAGGTCCCGTAACAGACAATCTGGCTTCATGTCAGCAGAGAATCAGTCTTCATATCATAGCAGAGAATCAGGCTTCACGTCACCCACCACTGTAAGAGTCAATTTTCATAAATTTAGGCCCAGAACCCAGGCAGAGGAGAAAGGTCCCGTAACAGACAATCTGGCTTCATGTCAGCAGAGAATCAGTCTTCATATCATAGCAGAGAATCAGGCTTCACGTCACCCACCACTGTAAGAGTCAATTTTCATAAATTTAGGCCCAGAACCCAGGCAGAGGAGAAAGGTCCCGTAACAGACAATCTGGCTTCATGTCAGCAGAGAATCAGTCTTCATATCATAGCAGAGAATCAGGCTTCACGTCACCCACCACTGTAAGAGTCAATTTTCATAAATTTAGGCCCAGAACCCAGGCAGAGGAGAAAGGTCCCGTAACAGACAATCTGGCTTCATGTCAGCAGAGAATCAGTCTTCATATCATAGCAGAGAATCAGGCTTCACGTCACCCACCACTGTAAGAGTCAATTTTCATAAATTTAGGCCCAGAACCCAGGCAGAGGAGAAAGGTCCCGTAACAGACAATCTGGCTTCATGTCAGCAGAGAATCAGTCTTCATATCATAGCAGAGAATCAGGCTTCACGTCACCCACCACTGTAAGAGTCAATTTTCATAAATTTAGGCCCAGAACCCAGGCAGAGGAGAAAGGTCCCGTAACAGACAATCTGGCTTCATGTCAGCAGAGAATCAGTCTTCATATCATAGCAGAGAATCAGGCTTCACGTCACCCACCACTGTAAGAGTCAATTTTCATAAATTTAGGCCCAGAACCCAGGTAGAGGAGAAAGGTCCCGTAACAGACAATCTGGCTTCATGACAGCAGAGAATCAGTCTGCATGTCATAGCAGAGAATCAGGCTTCACGTCAGCCACCACTGCAACAGTCCATTGTCATAAATTTAGGCCCAGCACCCAGGCAGAGGAGAGAGGTCCCGTAACAGACAATCTGGCTTCATGTCAGCAGAGAATTAGTCTGCATGTCATAGCAGAGAATCAGGCTTCATGTCAGCCACCACTGCAACAGTCCATTGGCATATATTTAGGCCTAGCACACAGGCAGAGGAGAGGTTCATTCAACTTTGGGTAGCATCGCAATATAATGGTAAAATGAAAATAAAAATAGGATTGAATGAGGAAGTGCCCTGGAGTCCAATAATATATGGTTATGGGGAGGTAGTTAATGTCTAATCTGGACAAGGGACGGACAGGTCCTGTGGGATCCATGCCTGGTTCATTTTTATGAACGTCAGCTTGTCCACATTGGCTGTAGACAGGCGGCTGCGTTTGTCTGTAATGACGCCCCCTGCCGTGCTGAATACACGTTCAGACAAAACGCTGGCTGCCGGGCAGGCCAGCACCTCCAAGGCATAAAAGGCTAGCTCTGGCCACGTGGACAATTTAGAGACCCAGAAGTTGAATGGGGCCGAACCATCAGTCAGTACGTGGAGGGGTGTGCACACGTACTGTTCCACCATGTTAGTAAAATGTTGCCTCCTGCTAACACGTTGCGTATCAGGTGGTGGTGCAGTTAGCTGTGGCGTGTTGACAAAAGTTTTCCACATCTCTGCCATGCTAACCCTGCCCTCAGAGGAGCTGGCCGTGACACAGCTGCCTTGGCGACCTCTTGCTCCTCCTCTGCCTTGGCCTTGGGCTTCCACTTGTTCCCCTGTGACATTTGGGAATGCTCTCAGTAGCGCGTCTACCAACGTGCGCTTGTACTCGCGCATCTTCCTATCACGCTCCAGTGCAGGAAGTAAGGTGGGCACATTGTCTTTGTAGCGTGGATCCAGCAGGGTGGCAACCCAGTAGTCCGCACAGGTTAAAATGTGGGCAACTCTGCTGTCGTTGCGCAGGCACTGCAGCATGTAGTCGCTCATGTGTGCCAGGCTGCCCAGGGGTAAGGACAAGCTGTCCTCTGTGGGAGGCGTATCGTCATCGTCCTGCCTTTCCCCCCAGCCACGCACCAGTGATGGACCCGAGCTGCGTTGGGTGCCACCCCGCTGTGACCATGCTTCATCCTCATCCTCCTCCACCTCCTCCTCATCCTCGTCCTCCTCGTCCTCCAGTAGTGGGCCCTGGCTGGCCACATTTGTACCTGGCCTCTGCTGTTGCAAAAAACCTCCCTCTGAGTCACTTCGAAGAGACTGGCCTGAAAGTGCTAAAAATGACCCCTCTTCCTCATCCTCCTCCTCCTCCTCCTGGGCCACCTCCTGTTCCATCATCGCCCTAAGTGTTTTCTCAAGGAGACATAGAAGTGGTATTGTAACGCTGATAACGGTGTCATCGCCACTGGCCATGTTGGTGGAGTACTCGAAACAGCGCAACAGGGCACACAGGTCTCGCATGGAGGCCCAGTCATTGGTGGTGAAGTGGTGCTGTTCTGTAGTGCGACTGACCCGTGCGTGCTGCAGCTGAAACTCCACTATGGCCTGCTGCTGCTCGCACAGTCTGTCCAGCATGTGCAAGGTGGAGTTCCACCTGGTGGGCACGTCGCATATGAGGCGGTGAGCGGGAAGGCCGAAGTTACGCTGTAGCGCAGACAGGCGAGCAGCAGCAGGATGTGAACGCCGGAAGCGCGAACAGACGGCCCGCACTTTATGCAGCAGCTCTGACATGTCGGGGTAGTTGTGAATGAACTTCTGCACCACCAAATTCAGCACATGCGCCAAGCAAGGGATGTGCGTCAAATTGGCTAGTCCCAGAGCTGCAACGAGATTTCGCCCATTATCACACACCACCAGGCCGGGCTTGAGGCTCACCGGCAGCAACCACTCGTCGGTCTGTTGTTCTATACCCCGCCACAACTCCTGTGCGGTGTGGGGCCTGTCCCCCAAACATATGAGTTTCAGAATGGCCTGCTGACGTTTACCCCGGGCTGTGCTGAAGTTGGTGGTGAAGGTGTGTGGCTGACTGGATGAGCAGGTGGAAGAAGAGGAGGAGGAAGCCGAGAAGGAGGAGGTGGCAACAGGAGGCAAAGAATGTTGCCCTGCGATCCTTGGCGGCGGAAGGACGTGCGCCAAACAGCTCTCCGCCTGGGGCCCAGCTGCCACTACATTTACCCAGTGTGCAGTTAGGGAGATATAGCGTCCCTGGCCGTGCTTACTGGTCCACGTATCTGTGGTTAGGTGGACCTTGCTACAGATGGCGTTGCGCAGTGCACACTTGATTTTATCGGATACTTGGTTGTGCAGGGAAGGCACGGCTCTCTTGGAGAAGTAGTGCCGGCTGGGAACAACATACTGTGGGACAGCAAGCGACATGAGCTGTTTGAAGCTGTCTGTGTCCACCAGCCTAAATGACAGCATTTCATAGGCCAGTAGTTTAGAAATGCTGGCATTCAGGGCCAGGGATCGAGGGTGGCTAGGTGGGAATTTACGCTTTCTATCAAATGTTTGTGAGATGGAGAGCTGAACGCTGGCGTGTGACATGGTTGAGACGCTTGGTGACGGAGGTGGTGGTGGTGGTGTTGGTGGTACATCCCCTGTTTGCTGGGCGGCAGGTGCCAACGTTCCTCCAGAGGCGGAGGAAGAGGCCGAGGCGGCAGCAGCAGAATAGGCCGAGGCGGCAGCAGCAGAAGAGGTAGCAGGGGGAGCCTGAGTGACTTCCTTGGTTTTAAGGTGTTTACTCCACTGCAGTTCATGCTTTGCATGCAGGTGCCTGGTCATGCAGGTTGTGCTCAGGTTCAGAACGTTAATGCCTCGCTTCAGGCTCTGATGGCACAGCGTGCAAACCACTCGGGTCTTGTCGTCAGCACATTGTTTGAAGAAGTGCCATGCCAGGGAACTCCTTGAAGCTGCCTTTGGGGTGCTCGGTCCCAGATGGCGGCGGTCAGTAGCAGGCGGAGTCTCTTGGCGGCGGGTGTTCTGCTTTTGCCCACTGCTCCCTCTTTTGCTACGCTGTTGGCTCGGTCTCACCACTGCCTCTTCCTCCGAACTGTGAAAGTCAGTGGCACGACCTTCATTCCATGTGGGGTCTAGGACCTCATCGTCCCCTGCATCGTCTTCCACCCAGTCTTGATCCCTGACCTCCTGTTCAGTCTGCACACTGCAGAAAGACGCAGCAGTTGGCACCTGTGTTTCGTCATCATCAGAGACATGCTGAGGTGGTATTCCCATGTCCTCATCATCAGGAAACATAAGTGGTTGTGCGTCAGTGCATTCTATGTCTTTCACCGCTGGGGAAGGGCTAGGTGGATGCCCTTGGGAAACCCTGCCAGCGGAGTCTTCAAACAGCATAAGAGACTGCTGCATAACTTGAGGCTGAGACAGTTTCCCTGGTATGCATGGGGGTGATGTGACAGACTGATGGGGTTGGTTTTCAGGCGCCATCTGTGCGCTTTCTGCAGAAGACTGGGTGGGAGATAATGTGAACGTGCTGGATCCACTGTCGGCCACCCAATTGACTAATGCCTGTACCTGCTCAGGCCTTACCATCCTTAGAACGGCATTGGGCCCCACCATATATCGCTGTAAATTCTGGCGGCTACTGGGACCTGAAGTAGTTGGTACACTAGGACGTGTGGATGTGGCAGAACGGCCACGTCCTCTCCCAGCACCAGAGGGTCCACTAACACCACCACGACCATGTCCACGTCCGCGTCCCTTACTAGATGTTTTTCTCATTGTTATGGTTCACCACAACAACAAATATATTATTTGGCCCAATGTATTGTATTCAAATTCAGCGGGATATAAATTTGAGGCCTAGTATTTAGGCGCTGGGTGACCGGTATGGATTTAGTGACAGAATTAGACTTGGAAATGCACAGAAGCGTGTGTGTGTGAAGTTATTCTGAATGACCCAATGTGCACCTTGAATATTATATACCCTTTTAGGGATAGATTTCAAATAGCTCTGATATAGCAGAAACCACTAAATTATGAAATTGCTAAATTGGGAATTGTACTTCAACCCAGAACAAAAAATGTGCTTTGACGGACACTAAATATCTTGCCCAGCAACAACAGTACAACGGTGGGTAACGAGAGATTTAGAGGGAATTAAATTTGAGGCCTAGTATTTAGGCGCTGGGTCACCGGTATGGATTTAGTGACAGAATTAGACTTGGAAATACACAGTAGCGGGTGTGTGTGAAGTTATTCTGAATGACCCTATGTGCACCTTCAATATTATATACCCTTTTAGGGATAGATTTCAAATAGCTCTGATATAGCAGAAACCACTAAATTATGAAATTGCTAAATTGGGAATTGTACTTCAACCCAGAACAAAAAATGTGCTTTGACGGACACTAAATATCTTGCCCAGCAACAACAGTACAGCGGTGGGTAACGAGAGATTTAGAGGGAATTAAATTTGAGGCCTAGTATTTAGGCGCTGGGTCACCGGTATGGATTTAGTGACAGAATTAGACTTGGAAATGCACAGAAGCGTGTGTGTGAAGTTATTCTGAATGACCCAATGTGCACCTTCAATATTATATACCCTTTTTGGGATAGATTTCAAATAGCTCTGATATAGCAGGAACCACTAAATTATGAAATTGCTAAATTGGGAATTGTACTTCAACCCAGAACAAAAAATGTGCTTTGACGGACACTAAATATCTTGCCCAGCAACAACAGTACAACGGTGGGTAACGAGAGATTTAGAGGGAATTAAATTTGAGGCCTAGTATTTAGGCGCTGGGTCACCGGTATGGATTTAGTGACAGAATTAGACTTGGAAATACACAGTAGCGGGTGTGTGTGAAGTTATTCTGAATGACCCTATGTGCACCTTCAATATTATATACCCTTTTAGGGATAGATTTCAAATAGCTCTGATATAGCAGAAACCACTAAATTATGAAATTGCTAAATTGGGAATTGTACTTCAACCCAGAACAAAAAATGTGCTTTGACGGACACTAAATATCTTGCCCAGCAACAACAGTACAGCGGTGGGTAACGAGAGATTTAGAGGGAATTAAATTTGAGGCCTAGTATTTAGGCGCTGGGTCACCGGTATGGATTTAGTGACAGAATTAGACTTGGAAATGCACAGAAGCGTGTGTGTGAAGTTATTCTGAATGACCCAATGTGCACCTTCAATATTATATACCCTTTTTGGGATAGATTTCAAATAGCTCTGATATAGCAGGAACCACTAAATTATGAAATTGCTAAATTGGGAATTGTACTTCAACCCAGAACAAAAAATGTGCTTTGACGGGCACTAAATAACTTTCCCAGCTACAACAGGACAACGGTAACGAGAGATTTAGAGGGATTTAAATTTGAGGCCTAGTATTTAGGCGCTGGGTGACAGGTATGGGTTTAGTGACAGAATTAGACTTGGAAATACACAGTAGCGGGTGTGTGTGAAGTTATTCTGAATGACCCTATGTGCACCTTCAATATTATATACCCTTTTAGGGATAGATTTCAAATAGCTCTGATATAGCAGAAACCACTAAATTATGAAATTGCTAAATTGGGAATTGTACTTCAACCCAGAACAAAAAATGTGCTTTGACGGACACTAAATATCTTGCCCAGCAACAACAGTACAGCGGTGGGTAACGAGAGATTTAGAGGGAATTAAATTTGAGGCCTAGTATTTAGGCGCTGGGTCACCGGTATGGATTTAGTGACAGAATTAGACTTGGAAATACACAGTAGCGGGTGTGTGTGAAGTTATTCTGAATGACCCTATGTGCACCTTCAATATTATATACCCTTTTTGGGATAGATTTCAAATAGCTCTGATATAGCAGGAACCACTAAATTATGAAATTGCTAAATTGGGAATTGTACTTCAACCCAGAACAAAAAATGTGCTTTGACGGGCACTAAATAACTTTCCCAGCTACAACAGGACAACGGTAACGAGAGATTTAGAGGGATTTAAATTTGAGGCCTAGTATTTAGGCGCTGGGTGACAGGTATGGGTTTAGTGACAGAATTAGACTTGGAAATACACAGTAGCGGGTGTGTGTGAAGTTATTCTGAATGACCCTATGTGCACCTTCAATATTATATACCCTTTTTGGGATAGATTTCAAATAGCTCTGATATAGCAGAAACCACTAAATTATGAAATTGCTAAATTGGGAATTGTACTTCAACCCAGAACAAAAAATGTGCTTTGACGGACACTAAATATCTTGCCCAGCAACAACAGTACAGCGGTGGGTAACGAGAGATTTAGAGGGAATTAAATTTGAGGCCTAGTATTTAGGCGCTGGGTCACCGGTATGGATTTAGTGACAGAATTAGACTTGGAAATACACAGTAGCGGGTGTGTGTGAAGTTACTCTGAATGACCCTATGTGCACCTTCAATATTATATACCCTTTTTGGGATAGATTTCAAAGAGCTCTGATATAGCAGGAACCACTAAATTATGAAATTGCTAAATTGGGAATTGTATTTCAACCCAGAACAAGAAATGTGCTTGAACGGACACTAAATAACTCGCCCAGCTACAGCACTAGGGACAGATTTAGCTGGATATAAATTTGAGGCCTAGTATTTAGGCGCTGGGTGACAGGTATGGGTTTAGTGACAGAATTAGACTTGGAAATACACAGTAGCGGGTGTGTGTGAAGTTATTCTGAATGACCCTATGTGCACCTTCAATATTATATACCCTTTTAGGGATAGATTTCAAATAGCTCTGATATAGCAGAAACCACTAAATTATGAAATTGCTAAATTGGGAATTGTACTTCAACCCAGAACAAAAAATGTGCTTTGACGGACACTAAATATCTTGCCCAGCAACAACAGTACAGCGGTGGGTAACGAGAGATTTAGAGGGAATTAAATTTGAGGCCTAGTATTTAGGCGCTGGGTCACCGGTATGGATTTAGTGACAGAATTAGACTTGGAAATACACAGTAGCGGGTGTGTGTGAAGTTATTCTGAATGACCCTATGTGCACCTTCAATATTATATACCCTTTTTGGGATAGATTTCAAATAGCTCTGATATAGCAGGAACCACTAAATTATGAAATTGCTAAATTGGGAATTGTACTTCAACCCAGAACAAAAAATGTGCTTTGACGGGCACTAAATAACTTTCCCAGCTACAACAGGACAACGGTAACGAGAGATTTAGAGGGATTTAAATTTGAGGCCTAGTATTTAGGCGCTGGGTGACAGGTATGGGTTTAGTGACAGAATTAGACTTGGAAATACACAGTAGCGGGTGTGTGTGAAGTTATTCTGAATGACCCTATGTGCACCTTCAATATTATATACCCTTTTTGGGATAGATTTCAAATAGCTCTGATATAGCAGAAACCACTAAATTATGAAATTGCTAAATTGGGAATTGTACTTCAACCCAGAACAAAAAATGTGCTTTGACGGACACTAAATATCTTGCCCAGCAACAACAGTACACCGGTGGGTAACGAGAGATTTAGAGGGAATTAAATTTGAGGCCTAGTATTTAGGCGCTGGGTCACCGGTATGGATTTAGTGACAGAATTAGACTTGGAAATACACAGTAGCGGGTGTGTGTGAAGTTATTCTGAATGACCCTATGTGCACCTTCAATATTATATACCCTTTTTGGGATAGATTTCAAATAGCTCTGATATAGCAGGAACCACTAAATTATGAAATTGCTAAATTGGGAATTGTACTTCAACCCAGAACAAAAAATGTGCTTTGACGGGCACTAAATAACTTTCCCAGCTACAACAGGACAACGGTAACGAGAGATTTAGAGGGATTTAAATTTGAGGCCTAGTATTTAGGCGCTGGGTGACAGGTATGGGTTTAGTGACAGAATTAGACTTGGAAATACACAGTAGCGGGTGTGTGTGAAGTTATTCTGAATGACCCTATGTGCACCTTCAATATTATATACCCTTTTTGGGATAGATTTCAAATAGCTCTGATATAGCAGAAACCACTAAATTATGAAATTGCTAAATTGGGAATTGTACTTCAACCCAGAACAAAAAATGTGCTTTGACGGACACTAAATATCTTGCCCAGCAACAACAGTACAGCGGTGGGTAACGAGAGATTTAGAGGGAATTAAATTTGAGGCCTAGTATTTAGGCGCTGGGTCACCGGTATGGATTTAGTGACAGAATTAGACTTGGAAATACACAGTAGCGGGTGTGTGTGAAGTTACTCTGAATGACCCTATGTGCACCTTCAATATTATATACCCTTTTTGGGATAGATTTCAAAGAGCTCTGATATAGCAGGAACCACTAAATTATGAAATTGCTAAATTGGGAATTGTATTTCAACCCAGAACAAGAAATGTGCTTGAACGGACACTAAATAACTCGCCCAGCTACAGCACTAGGGACAGATTTAGCTGGATATAAATTTGAGGCCTAGTATTTAGGCGCTGGGTGACCGGTATGGATTTAGTGACAGAATTAGACTGGGATATGGCCAAAAAATGAACAGACTATTGCTGGTTAAATGCACTTGGTGTGACAGCTTCACCCTGATGTAGGCTTTAGCCAAAAAACAACCACACCATTGAGGGTTAAATGCACTTGGTGACAGGCGCAGCTTGCCCCTGATTTTGTATATGGCCAAAAAATGAACAGACTATTGCTGGTTAAATGCACTTGGTGTGACAGCTTCACCCTGATGTAGGCTTTAGCCAAAAAACAACCACACCATTGAGGGTTAAATGCACTTGGTGACAGGCGCAGCTTGCCCCTGATTTTGTATATGGCCAAAAAATGAACAGACTATTGCTGGTTAAATGCACTTGGTGTGACAGCTTCACCCTGATGTAGGCTTTTGCCAAAAAACAACCACACCATTGAGGGTTAAATGCACTTGGTGACAGGCGCAGCTTGCCCCTGATTTTGTATATGGCCAAAAAATGAACAGACTATTGCTGGTTAAATGCACTTGGTGTGACAGCTTCACCCTGATGTAGGCTTTAGCCAAAAAACAACCACACCATTGAGGGTTAAATGCACTTGGTCGCAGCTTGTGCTGGCGCACCACAAGACACAAAATGGCCGCCGATCACCCCAGAAAAATGAGACTGACAAACGGTCTGTGCAGCCTAAAAACAGTGAGCAATTGAGGATCAGCAGCTCAATGATCCACAGCTGCAGATCGATCAGTTAATCAAGTCCTTTGGAGGAGTTAATCTGCCTAATCTCGCCCTACTGTCGCAGCCGCAACCTCTCCCTACGCTAATCAGAGCAGAGTGACGGGCGGCGCTATGTGACTCCAGCTTAAATAGAGGCTGGGTCACATGGTGCTCTGGCCAATCACAGCCATGCCAATAGTAGGCATGGCTGTGATGGCCTCTTGGGGCAAGTAGTATGACGCTTGTTGATTGGCTGCTTTGCAGCCTTTCAAAAAGCGCCAAGAAAGCGTCACAAAAGCGCGAAGAAAGCGACGAACACCGAACCCGAACCCGGACTTTTACGAAAATGTCCGGGTTCGGGTCCGTGTCACGGACACCCCAAAATTCGGTACGAACCCGAACTATACAGTTCGAGTTCGCTCATCCCTATTCATTACCACAAAGCGTGAGGAAATTTGACTTCGGTGCAAATCAAATTTTTCCTGAAATTCGGATCGAATTCCACTTCATCAACTTTGATTTGATCATCTCTAGTGTAAATGTATGAGTTACAAGTTTGCTGAATCCTTTCCCACAAAACTATATATCAAACTGCTCAGCTTCTCCTGCTCTATAACAGATGCTCTATGCAGATTGCATTGCATTTCGTGGTGACATCTTTAATTCAAGGTAGCAGATTGCAGGCATAGGTGAATTATTGCTCATTGATGGCAACTAGTGATAAGTGAAGTATTCAAAAATTTGTTTCGCCTGGTTTGCCAAATAAATAAATTGCTTTGTGCTCCCCCGTCATTGTACTCCTCATCTGCCGTGTTCATGTAACATAAAGAATAAAAAAAATAATGCTTACCTCATCATTTAATCGCGAAGAGATGGCCGCCGCCAACTTGATTGCAGATCCATTCACAGGTTGAGGCAGGCCAACGCTTTTGATCCTTAGTCTTAAAAAAAAATCCCTTTAAAACACCAGTGGGATGTCCTGGAAAGTACAGTCAGCCATCTAAATGGTGAAATAATCAAAAGAACAGGTAATAAATTGTGTTGGGCGAGCATGCTCGGCCGAATGCAGCCAATAGATGTGCGGGGAAGTACTGGCCCTCACTTTAATGCCGTAGCCATGTTGGTTTCTTGCATTACAGAGATTGGCTGGCCGAAACGCGTCATCGGGTGCTATATAGCACCTGATGACACGTGGTTCGGCTCTGTCTTAGTCAGGGAGAGCTTCAGCAGAAGGGACAGACAGTGTAGGGACAGGAATTGTTTAGTGTTGAAAGATGTTAGAGACCCAAAAGTCCTTTTAAGGACTATTGTTTTATCTGGCTGCAATATACAGTACAGACCAAAAGTTTGGACACACCTTCTCATTCAAAGATTTTTCTTTATTTTCATGACTATGAAAATTGTAGATTCACACTGAAGGCATCAAAACTATGAGTTAACACATGTGGAATTATATACATAACAAAAAAGTGTGAAACAACTGAAAATATGTCATATTCTAGGTTCTTCAAAGTAGCCACCTTTTGCTTTGATTACTGCTTTGCACACTCTTGGCATTCTCTTGATGAGCTTCAAGAGGTAGTCACCTGAAATGGTTTTCACTTCACAGGTGTGCCCTGTCAAGTTTAATAAGTGGGATTTCTTGCCTTATAAATGGGGTTGGGACCATCAGTTGCGTTGTGGAGAAGTCAGGTGGATACACAGCTGATAATCCTACAGAATAGACTGTTAAAATTTGTATTATGGCAAGAAAAAAGCAGCTTAGTAAAGAAAAACAAGTGGCCATCATTACTTTAAGAAATGAAGGTCAGTCAGTCTGAAAAATTGGGAAAACTTTGAAAGTGTCCCCAAGTGCAGTCACAAAAACCATCAAGTGCTACAAAGAAACTGGCTCACATACGGACCGCCCCAGGAAAGGAAGACCAAGAGTCACCTCTGCTGTGGAGGATAAGTTAATTCGAGTCACCAGCCTCGCATCGCAGGTTAACAGCAGCTCAGATTAGAGACCAGGTCAATGCCACACAAAGTTCTAGCAGCAGACACATCTCTAGAACAACTGTTAAGAGGAGACTGTGTGAATCAGGCCTTCATGGTAGAATATCTGGTAGGAAACCACTACTAAGGACAGGCAACAAGCAGAAGAGACTTGTTTGGGCTAAAGAACACAAGGAATGGACATTAGACCAGTGGAAATCTGTGCTTTGGTCTGATGAGTCCAAATTTGAGATCTTTGGTTCCAACCACCGTGTCTTTGTGCGACGCAGAAAAAGTGAACGGATGGACTCTACGTGGTTGGTTCCCACCGTGAAGCATGGAGGAGGAGGTGTGATGGTGTGGGGGTGCTTTGCTGGTGACACTGTTGGGGATTTATTCAAAATTGAAGGCATACTGAACCAGCATGGCTACCACAGCATCTTGCAGCGGCATGCTATTCCATCCGGTTTGCGTTTAGTTGGACCATAATTTATTTTTCAACAGGACAATGACCCCAAACACACCTCCAGGCTGTGTAAGGGCTTTTTGACCATGAAGGAGAGTGATGGGGTGCTGCGCCAGATGACCTGGCCTCCACAGTCACCGGACCTGAACCCAATCGAGATGGTTTGGGGTGAGCTGGACCGCAGAGTGAAGGCAAAAGGGCCAACAAGAGCTAAACATCTCTGGGAACTCCTTCAAGACTGTTGGAAGACCATTTCAGGTGACTACCTCTTGAAGCTCATCAAGAGAATGCCAAGAGTGTGCAAAGCAGTAATCAAAGCAAAAGGTGGCTACTTTGAAGAACCTAGAATATGACATATTTTCAGTTGTTTCACATTTTTTTGTTATGTATATAATTCCACATGTGTTAATTCATAGTTTTAATGCCTTCAGTGTGAATCTACAATTTTCATGGTCCTGAAAATAAAGACAACTCTTTGAATGAGAAGGTGTGTCCAAACTTTTGGTCTGTACTGTATATTACTAGCGCAACCTGGGCTAAATTGCGTGCAATTGTTTGGCAGCTGCTGTCTAATTTTTTCACTGCTGGTGACAGCAACATTACCTGCGCTACATCTCCTGTATAACATTTGCGCATCCTAAATATCTGTGACATTCAGTCTAATTTATTTGCGCATAAAGCCTGCCCATCAGAGCCGGTGACGTCACCGAACACACTGCGCGGCGGAAGCTTCCGCCGGGCAGTGTGTTATTGTAAACAAAAGAACCTTTGCCCTGCGCGATTTAGCGCAGCGCAAAGGAGACCATCAGAGCATGAACTGCTCCGATGCTCAAGTCAGGTGAAAATAGGGGTTTGTCCTGGTTCAGCTCTGAACCCGGGCAATCCCTTTAAACAAGATAAGTACCTTCAACCACAATTAATCTGTGTCTGCTGTATCTTATGGGCCTCATTATCATGTTGGTGCATAGGCGCATCAGATGAACCTCAGATTTTCTGTTGTGCTAGTCTAATCTTGGATCTCTTTTGGAAAGCTACGTAATAAACTAGACTAGTTTTAAGTAGTTACAGGGTTTTCTTGGATAAGTAATCTGAGTTTTTTTCTAAAAACAATTCTACTCTTGTTCATGGAGTTATTCCACATTCAGGTGAATCAGGCTGCCCCCTTATTTTCAAAAAATTTTGAGCTTTCTACTCCTTACAAAAAAATATAAAAAAATTTCTAATAATTTCTAAATCTGTCAATTGCACTACGGTCCCATTCATCCTTAGGCCTCATGCACACGGCCGTGTTCCGCGGCCGAGAGCGGTCCGTGGTAACACGGCCTGGATTCCTGTTGAGAGCAGTAGTACACGGTGTCATTGGTTGCTATGACGCCGTGCGCTTCATGCCGCCGCTGCACTACAGTAATACACTCGTATAGTGTATTACTGTAGTGCAGCAGTGGCATGAAGCGCACGCGTCATAGCAACCAATGACGCCGTGCGCTCCTGCTCTCAACAGGAATCCAGGCCGTGTTACCACGAACCGCTCTCGGCCGCAGAACACGGCTGTGTGCATGATGCCTTAAAGGGAAAGCGTCATCAGAAAATAACCTATTGTTTAAATTATGTTTTTATGTTACACATATTTCTAAAAAATGTTTAAATTGGCATGTCAATTTGTATATAAAAAAAATCCAGTTTTCCTACTGACCACAAAGCCTAACAATAGGCACCATTTTTTTCTCTGTAGAGATTACTTTACTGCAATTACCTTCTTATCATCACAGGCAGGTTTAGAATGACAGCTATCACATAGATAGATAGATAGATAGATAGATAGATAGATAGATAGATAGATAGATAGTGAGTCATTGCACATGCACTTTGTATATATACTTGTGAAACTCGAAAAATTAGAATATTGTGCAAACTCCATTTATTTCAGTAATGCAACTTAAAAGGTGAAACTAACATATGAGATAATCATTTAAAAAAAGAGAGAGATAAAATAGCAGCACTCACCAAATACTTTTCCACTTGTAGTTTTATTCCGGGTAGAATCACAGCAGATGCGGGTCACTGCACAGAGACACAAGGCAACAGCCGTTTCGCACTAAATAGTGCTTTGTCAAGCTTTGACAGAGCACTGTTTAGTGCGAAACGGCTGTTGCCTTGTGTCTCTGTGCAGTGACCCGCATCTGCTGTGATTCTACCCGGAATAAAACTACAAGTGGAAAAGTATTTGTGAGTGCCGCTATTTTTCTCACTCTTTTTTTTTTTTTGTTTATGGTTGGACTCAATACTTTATTTAGCTTAGCACCACTGCAAGTACCGCATTGTGCAGTGCCTGCTGGATACTAAAACCACATTGTGCACTGCCGACTGTGTGTATATTTCATAACATATGAGAGAGACTCATTACATGCAAAGTGAGATATTTCAAGCCTTTATTTGGTATAATTTGGACGATTATGGCTTACAGCTTATGAAAACCCCAAAGTCACAATTTTTAGGTACCCTTTGCTCAGGGGGTATGGATTAATTAGCTGACTAGAGTGTGACAATTTGACCTAGAATATTGAAACTTTTCACAAAATTCGAATTTTAAGATGCATTAAAGGGCTTCTGTCACCCCACTAAACCTTTTTTTTTTTTTTTTTGATTTACTTATAATCCCTACACTGCGATTTATGCCTACATAATCTAATTAATCATTTTGGTCCAGTAGAATTTGTTTAAAACGTGCTTTTAAAATATGCAAATTGCCTTGCTACCAGCAAGTAGGGCGGCTACTTGCTGGTAACAGCCGCATCCTCCGATCCTAAAGACGCCCCCTCCGCATGTTGATTGACAGGGCCAGGGAACGGGATCGTCCACTGCTGGCCCTGTCTGCTATCAAGATCTCGCGCCTGCGCTGTAACGGTATTCAGTCGGCGCAGGCACACTGAGAGGCGGCCGCTCGCTCGGCCACTCCATCCTCAATGCGCCTGCGCCGATGACGTCACATCTACACCCGGCGCAGGCGCATTGAGAATGGTACTAATCAGAATCAGAATTAGCTTTATTCGCCAAACACGACACAGTCGATCGTGCTCGGAATTGGGTTAGGCACAGGTACAGGCATAGTAACTAGGGGGTGGAAGGGGGGGGTTAGCAATGGGCACATTAGGGGCGAGGGAGGGATTATGGGTGGGAGATGGGGCGTGATGAGTTCAGCAGTCTGACGGCCGTTAGGAAGAAAGTGTTCAGCCTCCTCGATGTCCTTGCAGGGATGGCCTGATACCTGCGGCCGGACTTTAGACATCTGAAGAGATGATGGCCCGGATGGGAGTGGTCATTGAATATTTTCAGAGCCCTGGAGCACAGTCTGTTGGAGAAGATAGAGTCAAGGGGTGGTAGTGGCAGTCAAGTAGTTCTCTCCGCCGAGCTGATGACCCTTTGTAGTTTGCGCTTGTCACTGGCTGATGAGCCGGCATACCACACCAGAAGGGACGAGCACAATACCGACTCGATGGTACAGGAATAGAAGGACTTCAGTAGGTCCTGAGCCATGCCGAACTTCCTCAGTTGTCGAAGGAAATAGAGCCGCTGGTGAGCCTTCCTAATGATGGACGAGATGTTGGGACGCCAGGATAGGTCTTCAGAGATTGTCGTGCCTAGGAGGCGGGCACTGGGTACCCTAGCGACTTCATACCCATCTATATGGGTCGGGGGAGGGACTACCCTTCCCTTCCTGAAGTCGACGACCAGCTCGACCGTCTTTGTGGCGTTTAGGACCAGGTTGTGCGCGCCGCACCAGTTGCTGATCCTGTCAATTTCCTTACGGTAGGCCTGCTCATCGCTGTCGCTAATCAGGCCCACAAGTGTGGTGTCATCAGCGAACTTGATGACTTTAACTGAGGCTTCCTCCGATCTGCACTCGTTCGTGTACAGAGAGAACAGGAACGGCGATAGTACACATCCCTGAGGGGCGCCAGTGTTGGTGACCCTCGGTTTAGAGGTCAGATTGCCTAATCTTACGACCTGGGACCTGTTAGTGAGAAAGTCCATGATCCAATGTCATAGTGTTGGATGGACATCAAGTGCCGTAAGGTTCCTCTGCAGGATGCTGGGAGAGATGGTATTAAAAGCTGAGCAGAAGTCTAGAAGGAGGATTCTCGCGTATGTGTTGGGTTTGTCGAGGTGTTCAGTGACGTATTCTAGGCACATGTTAATCGCATCGTCAGTGGATCTGTTCGCCCTGTAGGCGAATTGCAGGGGGTCCAGCCGGTCCAGAGTGGCGGTCTTCAGGATGGAGAGGACCACCTTCTCTAGGGTCTTCATGACCACCGAAGTCAGAGCCACGGGCCGGAAGTTGTTTAGATCAGAAACGCCCTGTTTCTTTGGCACAGGGATGATAGTTGAGATCTTAAAGCAGGCGGGGACATGTCCCTCCTTAAGGGATCTGTCAAAGATTTGGGTGAGGGCCGGGGCCAGTTGGACTGAGCAATATTTTAGGCATGCAGGAGTGACACCATCGGGACCAGGGGCTTTACTCGCATTTAGCTTGGACAGCAGGGTGCGAACCGAAGTCACATTCACTGTAGGTGGATCAGCGAAATCAGCGAGCGGGCCAGATAATGTGGTAGCCGGGACTGGGGTGCCCACTCTGGGGGGCATTGTACGAGTTCCATCACCCTCAGTCGAGGTCTCGAATCTGCAGTAGAACCTGCCCAGCTCCTCTGCCAGCGCCTGACGAGGGGTGGTGAGCGCTGGGCGGGGTTTGTAGTTGGTCGCGGACCTAAGGCCCTTCCAGACCGCCCTCCGGTCGTTTGAGCGCAAGGAATGGTGGATGCGTTCCGCATATGCCCGTTTCGCCGCACGCAGTTCCCGATTGAGGCAGTTTTTGGCCAGTCTGTATTCTAATTGATTACCGGATTTATGCGCGGTCTCCTTGTGCCTGCGTAGTTGTTTGAGCTTGTTTGTGAACCACGGTTTGTCATTTGGGTAAATCATGTAAGATCTTGAGGGGACACAGGGGTCTTCGCAGAAACTGATGTACGAGGAGACTACATCCGCCCAGTTGTCCAGGTCTTTCTCTTCTAGGGCTACCCAGTCTGTGCAGTCAAAACAGGCCTGTAGTTGTAGTTTGGCCTCCTCGGACCACACTCTGGAAGTTCTACGGATCGGTTTCGATGACTCTAGGCGACGTCTGTAGGAGGGGACCAGATAGACAAGGCAGTGGTCGGATGAGCCTAATGCGGCTCTCAGGACGGCTTTGTACGCTTTCCTTAGAGGCGTGTAACAATGATCCAAGGTGTTCGAGAGTCTCGTGGGACAATCAATGTGCTGGGAGTAGAGTGGTAGGACACGCCGGAGGTCCGCTTTATTAAAATCACCCAACACGATGAACAGTGAGCCAGGAAGGGCCGACTCCCAGTTTGTGATGGTATCGCTGAGGGCCTGTAGAGCATTACCAGTGTCAGCGTCGGGGGGGATGTAAACACCCACCAGCACGTACGAAGAGAACTCCCTTGGCGAGTAGGCCGGCCTGCAGTTGATGAGGAGCGCCTCAAGGTTTGCAGTGCATATCCGTTTTAAGAGGGAGACATTAGGGTACCAGGTAGCACTGATGTAGAAGCAGATGCCGCCGCCTTTGGACTTCCCCGAAAGGGATGGTACGCGGTCCGCACGAACAAAGTTAAATCCGTGGAGATGGAGAGCGTTGTCCGTGACGTCATCATGCAGCCATGTTTCCGTGAGGCAGATGATCGGGGTATGCTCACCGTGATTATGCTTGCGGACTATCAGACAGAGTTCGTCCAACTTGTTGGGGAGGGATCGAACGTTCGCAAGGAGAATCGAGGGTACTGCTGACCTCAGTCCTTTCCTCCTTAGTCGAGATGAGACACCTGGGCGGATAAGCTAGGCTGAGCATAGCTTAACAATAAAGCCTGCCGATAAGGGAGGATCTACCATTTTTATGGACACCGTTAAATACATTTAGGAAAAATAAAGACAACCTGATGATTCTACTGTGTACAGACGGGTCTCAGGTGGCCTCAAGTTTGATATTGCCCCCAAAATCAGGACTGTGGTTACAGATGCATCAGTGGCTGGTATTATAGATTTAGTTCTTGAAAATTTTTTGATTGCTGAATATTCTATTACTCTGGCAATTTGTACTGTATATTACCAAAGATATATAAAACTCTGATCGAACCTCCTAGGCGACCGATTGTCTCTGGTATGAGTTCTATTTTCTCACACATAGCCATCTTTTTAGACAAAATATTACGTTCTTTTGCCACTGATGCACTGTCCTATATCCGTGATACTTCTGACTTTTTTACTGAAACAACAGAATGGAGACTTGTCCAATCAGAGTAATGTCATTTTGGCTTTCTTTGACGTCACAAGCCTTTACACTTCAATTGATCATCACAGGGGCCTGCAGGTTGTACAGAATATGTTATGCCTTTTTATGCTTTCGGATGATGCTCAATATTTTATTCTGTCACTTATGGATATTGTGCTAATGTGGCCTCAACATACGCTAATATGTATATGAGACATCTGGAGAAGGACGTCATTTCCCAGCATTTCTCCCACGTCTTCAGATGGTAGCGTTACATTGATGACATCTTCCTCGTTTGGTTAGGATCTCTTGAATCCTTATTTTCTTTCCATACTTTTCTTAATGATATTGATCCTGGGGTTAAGTTTACTGTTGTATATTCTTTCAGTCATATTGAATTTCTCGACACGACTGTAAATATACTGAATGGCAGATTACAAACTGAATTATTTACCAAGCCTACTGATTAGAATTCTTTGCTTAGATATGACAGTTATCACCCTAGAAATAGGATTTGACATCTACCATACAGTCAATTCTTATGTGTGAAACGAATTGTTTCTGATTACACAATCCTTATGAGTACCCTTGATAATATGGTTCACAAACTTCAGAATAGGGGTTACCCCAATTCAATATTACAACCACAGAAAACCAAGGTACTTGCTCTTGATAGAAAACAAACATTACAGAAGACAGTTAGGTTCCCCTCTGGATCCAGGATTCCTTTTATTTCTACTTATAATGAGCACAGTTTGCGCATTAATTCTATCATTAAACGCCATTGGCCTATGCTCTCTGGGTGTGTAAAGGGTGGGTTCCTGAATTTACGATTCCTCCTTTATTCTCTTATTGCATGTCCAGGAATCTTAGGGACCAACTGGTATCTGCTGATGTATCATATAATGTAAGCCCTACACAGACTTTATTGTCCATATGGAAATCTGGTTGCTTCCCTTGCTTGAAATGTGTCAACTGCCGCCTGATGATAAAAGGCGACCGCTTCACACATCCAATCACGGGAGAGACAATTCCCTATTAAGCATTTTTTGACATGTGAAAGTGATCACGTCATTTATGTACTATCTTGCCCCTATAATTTACTTTATGTGGGTGAGACCACTCTTCTTGACCTGAAAACTCGACTCATCCAACATCGCTACACCATTCGCAAGAAGCGTCAGGATTTACCAGTGCCCAAACATTTCTCTGAATACAAACATAGTGAACATCAGCTGCAGTTTCAGATAATTGACCATGTCCCCGCATTAAGGAGGGGTAGCAATAGATCTGACATTTTGAATAAAAAAGAGCTTCCATGGATCTTTAAATTAAACACGTTGACACCAACAGGACTCAATGTAGATGTAATATTGAACACAATAATACGCTGATCTTCTTCACTGTAAACGTATGGTGGATGGCTTGTCCACCACTCCTGGTGCTCTCTCAATCAGCACTGATGTGATAGCAAGTTTTTTGCAGTATATCTATTATAATTTTAAGTTAAGCTTATTGTCTTTTTCTTTCATGTATCCATGATTAATAATAATTTTTTATTTTTTATTTTCTTCTTTCTTTTTTAGATGCGCCTTGACAACAGTTGACTCGCCAGGGGACGGACATAATTTTTATATTTAATGGTTCTTTTATATCTTTTTTGAGGTGACAGAGATAATGTCCATTTCTTGTCTGTAATGCATGAGGTGGAATATCTTTACGTATTTGTTCTATGGGTAGTGTGACATTGTGGTGCAAGCTAGGTGTGAGTGTACTACTGGGGGGCCTATAAGGGGTGTCACTCCACATTTGTGGGGTTGTCCAACAATTTAGTTTCCCGACAGTTAGGGGCCGTCTCTCCAGTTTTGGAGTGATGACCTCTTTCTTCACGTCTCTTGTAATGCCACATTATTTACACACAGTTACCATTTTAATGAGGTGACCCCTCTGTTTCTGGTTGACTTAAGGGGAACCTGTCATCAACTTTATGCTGCCCATATTAAGGGCAGAAAAAAATAGTAGAGAAAGGTGAGTTGATTTCAGTGGTCTGTCATTTATAAGTTAATAGTAAATGGTTACTGAGAACCAACTTCATAATTAATGCAGACTGGGCCTGGAAAAGAGTCACGGCCACCTGAGAAGAGTCATGGTTATTCATGAATTCCTGCTCTCCCTGCTCACCTGCTGATAACTGACAGTCTTCTACCTAGTTTTCTCCCTTTCTCTCTAGGAGAGAACTGCCAATCATCAGCAGATGGACGGGGAGAGCAGGAGATCATGAATAACCATGACTCTTCTCAAATATATTTGACTCTTCTCCAGGCCTGGGCTGCAATGATTATGATGCTGGTTCTCGGCAACCACTTACTCATGAGTGAAACACTGGTGAAATCAGAATTTCTGTCACTATTTTATACTGCCCACAGCAGGGGCGTTGCTAGGGTCTCAAAAGATCCGGGGCACAAGCCCCAATAAATATGCCCCCCCCGCACTATGCTGCACTTGCTATACAGCGGCACTTACCTGTCACATCCAGGGCCTCCAGGTGACGTCTCCTCTCTGTCATCATCTTCTCGGTCTGGACAACTTCTCTCAGCCGCCTCGTCTCTGCAGAGTGTGACACACAGACATCTTAGCTTCCTCACTTTCTATCATTATCCCCCAACTGGAGTCCCCACAGTGTTATCCTGCTGCTTTCTATGCCAAAACCTCAACCCCCCCCCCCCTCATACCCCCAAATACTATCCTAAAGAAACATTACTGCCCCCCATAGTAATAGTGCTCCTCATAGTCCCACCAATAGTAATTCCCTTCTAGAATGCCCTTATTAGTAACACTGCCCCAACCGTGATAATGCTCCTCAGCAATGCCCTCCCATATTAATAATACCCTCACAGAGTCCCTAGTAGAAATAAGGCCCCCTATTGTTCCCCCAGTGGCAATAAAGCTCCCTACAGACCCCACAGTAGTAATAAGGCCCCCATAGTGCGCTTAGTAGAAATAAGGCAGATCTACAAGACCCTCCTATAGAGCCCCCAGTAGTAATAAGAACGCCTATAATGTCCCCTGGATTTGCAGTGCCCCCTGCAGTTATAATCCTCCCTCCACCATACAGTCCCATGTAAATAACATCACCTCTTCCCCAGCCGCCTCCAACGCACAATCCCATGTAAACATCACCCCCTAAGGCTACTTTCACACTTGCGTTCATGTACTTGTACAGGACGGATCCGCACCGATATAATACAAACGAATGCATCCGTTCAGGACCAATTTGTTTGTATTAGATTTTAATTTCTAAGTCCCAATACGGATCCGTCCTGACTTACATTGAAAGTCAATGGGGGACGGATCCGTTTACAATTGCACCATTTTGTGTCAATGCAAAGGGATCCGTCCCCATTGACTTACATTGTCAGGACGGATGCGTTTGGCTCCGCAAGGCCATGCGGACACAAAAAACGCTGCTTGCAGCATTTTGAGGTCCGCCTCCAAAATGGAACGGGGGACCGCACGGAGCCGAACGAATGTATTCTGAATGGATCCGCATCCATTCAGAATGCATTGGGGTTAAACTGATGCATTTGGGGCTGCTTGTGAGAGACCTGAAACGGATCTCACAAGCGGATCACCAAACGCAAGTGTGAACGGACCCTAAACATTAAGTCCCATGTACATAAACATCATTCCCCCCCACCATCCACTTTCAACATACAGTCCCATGTAAATAACATCCCTCCCTCCCCCAGCCACCTCAAGCACACAGTTCCATGTCAATAACATCCCTCCCTTCAGCCCTAAAATACATCCCAGTTAAATAACTACAACTCCCAGCATTTCTCTACCTCTCCCTTCACTTACCTCGCCTGTACAGACAACACTATTAGGCTCCTTCTCCTCTTGACTCCGGTCCAATCCTGAACTGGGAAGAGGCGAAAGACCTTTGGTGACATCACAGGCCATGTGATCAGCAAAACAGACTGTGATAGGATGACCTGGATGGTGACATCATCCAGGTCATCCTATCACAGCCTGTTTTGCTGATCACATGCCCTGTGATGTCACCAAAGGTCCTTCGCCTGTTCCCAGTATAAGATTCAATTGTATTTGCCGTTCTGTGTACGGCAATACAGTTGCATCTAGCAGGCAGGCAGGACATTCGGGGCATGGGACAAAACATCCGGGGCCCAGGCCCCGAATGTTTTAACCTAGCGAGCCCCTGGCCCACAGTGAGGTCAGGTTCTCTTTCAGAACCTAAGAATCCAGTATTACTTTCTATATACTCGTCTCTTTTCTATATTTAGTTAAATTTAATATATGTCATCCCTCTGTAATTTCTCTACAAGCATGTTTGCCCTTCAATAGGGTGTTAGCGCCATAGTAATAGCTAAGGCGTTTGTCAGTGATTACTGACTATAGAACATTTTGCCCTTTTGTTTTCGCTTTTCCAAGATGGCCACCGCCCATTCCAGAGTGGCAGTGTGAATGTCAGACATGCTCAATACTAAAGAGCATTTTGTCCTCTTGTTTTCCCTTTTCCAAGATGGCTGCCACACAGTCCAGAGTGGCAGAGTACATGTCAGACATGCTCAATACACTTTTGGATTTCCTCTGCCTCCTCTATTTTTTCCGTGACATGCGCTTTGGCGCCAGGTGAACGCCGTCATCGGTGAGCCTAATCTTTTGATCCATTCATTGAATAATCATTTGCATATAAAGTATACAGGAGCAATCATGTTTTGTAATGCATATTAATCATAGTATTATGTGATTTGGTGTACTCACTGTGTTATGTATAGGGATATGATAATTATGTGCACAATTGTATGAGAACATTATGATGTACTATGGCACCATGCACTTTTTATGGCACTTTTAGCACTTTATTTTTGTTTGTAATGTTTAATTGTGTATATTGCATTCACTTTGTGTGTATATATATATATATATATATATATATATATATATATATACAGTTAGGTCCATATATATTTAGACACTGACACAAATTTAGTTTTTTTTTTTACCTGTTTACTAAAACATATTCAAGTTATAGTTATATAATGAACATGGACATAAAGTCCAGACTTTTAGCTTTCATTTGAGGGCATCCACATTAAAATTGGATGAACAGTTTAGGAGTTTCAGCTCCTTTATATGTGGCAACCTGTTTTTAAAAGGACCAAAAGTAATTGGACAATTGACTCAAAGGCTGTTTCATGGGCAGGTGTGGGATATCCATTCTTTATTTCATTCTCAATTAAGCACATAAAAGGCCTGGAGTTGATTTGAGGTGTGGTGCTTGCATTTTGAAGATTTTGCTGAGAAGCAAACATGCGGTCAAAGGAGCTCTCTATGCAGGTGAAGCAAGCCATCCTTCATCTGCGAAAACAGAAAAAAAAAAACATCCGATAAATTGCTACACTATTAGGAGTGGCAAAATCTACAGTTTGGTACATCCTGATAAAGAAAGAAAGCACTGGTGACCTCAACAATGCAGAAAGATCTGGACACTCACGGAAGACAACAGTGGTGGATGATCGCAGAATAATTACTAGAGATGAGCAAATTTCTAAAAACATTTATTCTGCCAGTTTGCCGAATTTTCCTGAAATTAATTCACGACAAATCGCATTAAAAAGCGGCTATTTCCTGGCTGCAGAGAGCCTTTATATGGGTGTAGAACACTGTGCCTCGCAGTAACCCGCATGAGGAATGTGCTGGGGTAGTGAAATAATACTGTCAGTCAGTATGACATACAGATTACAGGCGTCGCTATTAGAATCACACTGCACACTTCAGCTATTTGGGCAGTCACTGGGCTAAAACAGACCAAATAACGAAAGTAATAACTCAGCCTTACAGGTCGATGTTAGTGTAAAGAAGAAGCACACTCCTTTTACACCATCGTCAGCTGATTCCACATAGATGTCTATATCTTTTTCTTTAGAAATATGACAATAAATGATTTTGATGCAAATAACACCAAATGTGAATGGCGTGTATTTTTCTCTTTTTCTATGGAAATATGACTAGAAACGCTTTTAGCGCAAATAACCTGAACAGCGTCTATTTTTCTCGTATTGTACTAAACTGACAATAAATGTTTTTAGAGCAAATAAAACCAAATGTAAGCAGTGTCTATTTTTACTATAATAGGGCACTAACCACTTTCACCACATATAGCTGCAGAAGTGAACAGAGTATATATTTCTCTTTTTCTACAGATATAAGCCACCAAAGGCTTTTCAACATAACACTTGCACCCCTACAGCAAATTGCTGGAATGACAGAGCTGTATAATGGCTATTTGGATCCCCAAATAATCTTTCCCTGCACTTGTGAATCGTATTTTCTTCTCAATGATGTTTTCTGTATGACTCTCCCTAGCCCCTGCAATGTCTGTCCCTGCACTAAGATGCTGTGAAATGATTCCTCCCTATCCTTTCCCTGCACTTATAAATCAGTTTTTTTATCTTTTTCCCACAATCGTTTTTCCAATTGCTGTCCCTAACGCCTTCACACGTCTGACCCTGCACTTAGATGATGTGAAATGATTCCTCCCTATTCTTATCATACACTTATAAACCGCTTTTTGTTCACAATGTTTTCTTCATCACTCTCCCTAGCGCCTGAAACATCTGTCCCTGCACTTAGATAATGTGAAATGATTCCTCCCTACCCTTATTGTGCACTAATAAAACACTTTTTTTTCACAATAAGGTTTTCCTTCACTCTCCCTAGCACCTGCATAAACGTCTGTCCCTAAACAAAGTACGATGGTGAATGGCAGAATCTAAGATGGCCACCGTCTTTATAGGGCTGTGACATCACAGGGCTGGCTGCTGATTGGCCGCATGCATGGCATTATGGTTCATCCTGCCTTCCCAGAGTTCCTTGCCCCATGTCCTCACACGTGTAGGCGCCATTTTAGCCACCATTGTAGCCGCAATGCTAGGAAAAATTGAGATTCGTTACCACGAAGCAAGAGGAAATTCGCATTTGTTCAGAATTGAATTTTTCCTGAAATTCGGAATGAATTCGACTTTGTCAGCTTCGATTCGCTCATCTCTAATAATTACCATGGTGAAGAGAAACCCATTCACAACAGCCAACCAAGTGAACAACACTCTCCAGGATATAGGCGTATCAATATCCAAATCTACCATAAAGAGAAGACTACATAAAGGAAATACAGAGGGTTTATAGGCCTTAAGAGTAAGAAGGCTAGATTGGACTTTGCTAAAAAAAAATCTTAAAAAACAGTCTTTTGAAAGAACATTCTTTGGACAGATGAAACCAAGACCAACCTCTTCCAGTATGATGGAAAGAAAAAGTATGGGGATGGCATGGTACAGCTCATGATCCAAAGCATACCACATCATCTGTAAAACACGGCGGAGGCAGTGTGATGGCTTGGGCATGCATGGCTGCCAGTGGCACTGGGCCCCTAGTGTTTATTGATGATGTGACACAGGACAGAAGCAGCCGGATGAATTCTGGGGTTTTCAGAGACATACTGTGCGCTCATATCCAGCCAAATGCAGCCAAACTGATTGGTCAGCATTTAATAATACAGATGGACAATGACCCAAAACATAAAGCCAAAGCAACCCAGGAGTTTATTAAAGCAAAGAAGTGGAATGTTCTTGAATGGCCAAGTCAGTCACCTGATAGGAATCCAATAGAGCATTTCACTTGTTAAAGACTAAACTTCAGACAGAGAGGCCCACAAACAAACAGCAGCTGAAAACCGCTGCAGTAAAGGCCTGGCAGAGCATTAAAAAGGAGGAAATACAGCGTCTGGTGATGTCCATGAGTTCAAGACTTCAGGCAGTCATTGCCAACAAAGGGTTTTCAACCAAGTATTAGAAATTAACATTGTATTTACAATTATTAAATTTGTCCAATTACCTTTTGAGCCCCTGAAATGAAGGGATTGAGTTTAAAAAATGCTTTAGTCCCTCAAATTTGTTTGCAAACATTTTGTTCAACCCACGGAATTAAAACTGCAAATCTGAACTTCAACTTCATCTAAATTGTTTTGTTCAAAATCCATTGTGGTAATGTGCCGAACAAAAATAAAAAAAAGTTGTCTCTGTCCAAATATATATGGACCTAACTCTCTCTCTCTCTTATATAATCTGTTCACATGTATAACTGCTTGAGAAAGGCTCTAGTGTTGAACCAAAACGTTGCGTATCCACATAGGGTGAATAAAAGCATTTTCTTCATTTTTTACTGACTTTGGAGTACTGCCTTTTTGCTACTTTAGATAGATAGACAGGATCCTCCATTCACAGTAGGTGAATGTCAAATCTTATCTATTCTTTCCCATGTATAATGACTTTACGCACAGGTCACAGATCATGCCTAGAAAACTCTCCCATGGAAGTCAATGAGGTCCCCTCCTGTCCATTGTGTCCATGTGGCTGCTGTAAAGCAATTCTTTAAATGCTGTTAAAAACAGCTCAGGCAAGATGGCTGCCCTATAATCATATTCAGGAAATAGAATAAAAAAATCAGTAATCAGACAATAAAACCAGTTTCGTAAAAAAATTCTACATGTCGCTATCTGGTTTTAACTGATGGAAAAAAAAAATCTAAGACACATTCCCTTTAAATTGCATATTATTTTCCAGTTTTCACAATTCACGTGTTTCTCCCCCTTACCTTTCTGCAAATCTTGTTAACAATACAAATTCAATATATTTTTTTTTTGCGAAAGCAGACATATATTTTTTAAAAGAAGTTCCATAAATTTTGGGACATCTTTATGTATTAAGTTATCATACAGTATCTCTGTTAAAAAAAATATAGGTAATTTTCTATAAAGCAGAGAGCATTTTTAAAGTTTGGATACCAAGTACCACCTTGACTGGAAGGCTGCTCTCTGTAAACAGGAGCAAAAAGACACTGGGCACTGAATGATTAATGCTAGAGCTTGCTCTTCCTCCGGGAATAGATGACACATCTCCATGCTGCACACAGCAGACAGTGAGCATATTTTCCTATTATTCCAGGAGTAATATACCAAGGGGAGGCGGTGGAGGAGAAGGGCTTGTACGGCTCGTCCACCATTTTATTATTTCCTTAAAGAAATCAATGACCTGAAACATTCCCTCTGGACCTATCATAATTTATTTCACTGTTCTGTCAATAAATTTAACAAGGTTTAGGTTTATATCAGCGGCGTCGGAGGATTCAATTGGGGAATTTTATATTTGTTCGGCTCGATTACAGAAAGCAATCAATACATGGAAACAGAGGAAGATCGTACTCTGCTAGAGGAGAGAAATATTGAACCTACCCAACTTATTATGTTGAAAGGACATTACCATGTTTTATCCTGCTTTGTGCAGTTTCATTTCTGTAGCAGAAAGCTTTTGCTATTTTTAACATGTCTATTATATAAATTAGGCAAGAAAATTAAAGGGTCCATATTCTACTAAATAGAAGTACGTATATTATAATTTTACTAGAGAGATATATACAATATACTTATAGTATAACACATAGTATATTATCTTATAGTATAATTAGTATAATTACTATACTTATACTTATTGTATATACTTACAGCACATTATAATGTATATTATAGTATATGATAATGATAACGTATACATTGGAGGACATATATTACAATGTCACTATGTGTGGAAAGTGTCTTAGTTTGAGGCAGTATTTACAACATGCAGGAAACAAGGGGGAGAATTTATCATTCGCCCCATACCTGTTTCTGTCAGATAAGTCGCAAACACAAAAATTTTTACTTTTTTCCCGTCACTTGCATAAAAAATGTTGTTTCTCCGCTGCCCTCTCTACTTTCCTGAAAGAGGGGTGTAAAGGGCATGGATAGAGTGGGGCTAGAGGCCCCAGGATATTTATCTTCTTTTACCCCAATTTGAGGCTTCAGGGGCTGCCATTGATTTCAGTTTAGGTGCATGCACTTCCGGGAGGCTGCACCTAATTTATGATGAGGCATACGCATACGCCTTGCCATAAATTAGGCACAGCCTCTGGCAGTGCACAGAGATATCATAGGCAGGTGTAAAACGCCGGTCTTTGGTAAACTACCCCCAAAGTAGTTTTTTGGGGTAAATTTTCCAACAACTTTTTGTCTGCACCTATATTGCACCTTGTTTTGGCAAGTCTTAGACACAACTATACCATTTTGGCAAGTCTTAGACACAACTATACCAACTATACCAGATTTTTGTTTTACGTTGTGTCGATCTTCCCTTTACCACTTTCTGAAACACCACAACAGATTTTTACACATTTACCAATCCAAATCATAAATTTGGTGTAAACTAAAAATGGCCCAGGCACAATATTGTAGCGCAAAAAAAATTTTTTTAATACATCTGCTCCATTATGTTACTTTCTGTACTTTGTGTTTCAATTATTTTATTCATTAATGTGATGTAGTCACGCTTTGTGATAATGACTTATTGTGAGTGCAGCTGCTGGTGTGATTGATTGATCTCACTATATGAATATAATCTAGAATTATATAAAGGCTGTATTATGAAAAGCACATTTGCAGTAACACAGTAATCATTCTTCTTTTTGACTAAACAGTATATATTTGTTCCTATATATCAAAGGTTTCTTTCACATTTACATTATAAGAACAACCTGCCGGAGTTCTCTGGATCTGGTATTGCCGAATGCTACCACACCACATTGCCCACCAGCCCCATTGATCCAGACTGCTCCGGCAATGCTGAAACTAGAGAGCTCCAGCAGGCTTTTGTCTGCCGGAACAGCCTGCTGGAACTCCTAACATTACTGTTAGAGATGAGCGAATCGAAGCTGATGCAGTGGAATTCAATTAGAATTTCAGGAAAAATTTGATTAGCAACAAATGCAAATTTCCTTGCGCTTCGTGGTAACGAATCACAATTTTTCCTAAAATTGTGGCTAAAATGGCGCCTACTTGTGTGAGGACATGGGGCAAGGAACTCTGTTAAGGCGGGATGACCCATAATGCCATGCGTGCAGTAAATCAGCAGCCAGCCCTGTGATGTCACAGCCCTATAAATACAGTGGCCATCTTGGATTCAGACATTTTCCAGCGTTCGGAGTGTAGGGAGAGACGCGAGAAGGGACAGCAATAGGAAAAACCTCATTGTGACAAAAAAAAAACCCTGAAAAAATGATTTATAAGTGCAGGGAAAGGATAGGGAGGAATCATTTCACAGCATCTTAGTGCAGGGAGAGACGTCAGAAGGTTCTAGAGACAGTGCTAGAAAAGCGATTTACAAGTGCAGGGCAAAATTATTTGGGGATCCAAATAGCCATTATACAGCTCTGTCATTCCAGCAATTTGTTCTTGCGGTGCAAGTGCTATGTTGAAAAACTTCACTGTTGCAGTTATTTGTGGTGAAAGCGTTTATTGGCCTATTTCAGTACAAAAAGAAAAATATATACGCATTCTTACTGCAGTTATTTGTAGTAAAATGCAAATATTCCATTATCGTGTCATCTCTGTTTTAGATCCACTCCTGTTTTTTGGGGCATTAGCAATACTGATGGATTATTGAGCAAATGCTGACCGAGTGACGGCGGATGCTCCACAGACAGGATCCGTTTTTTGGGGGGTTATTGTTCTGACGGATCAGAGGAAGGGCAAAATAATCAGTGAAGTTGACGCAAACTTACTGCTGACACCCTCTCCACTCTGTTGGGGGCTCTACTTGTATAAGCGTTTAATAGAACAGGTTCTGTAGACATCTATGTGGAATCAGCTGACAACGGTGTAAAAGGAGTGTGCTTCTTCTTGACGCTAACATCGACCTGTAAGGCTGAGTTCATACTTGAGTTATGTAGGTCAGTTTTGGACCCGTGACTGCCCAAATAAGTGAAGTATACAGTGATTCTAAGTGCGACGCCTGTCATCTCCATGTCATACGGACTCCATGTCAAAGCAGACTCCCTATGCGTGTTACTGCAAGGCACAGTGTTCTACACCACTATAAAGGCTCTCTACAGCCAGGAAATAGCCATTTTTAACAGAATTTGTGGCAAATAAATTCGGATAGAACTGAATTTTTCCCCAAAAATTAGGCGAATAGAATTTTTGAAAAATTCGCTCAACTCTAATTACTGTAAAACTAGCCTAAGCCCCATGCATACAGCAGACATGGACAATTAGGGTAAAGGAAAGCCTCAGTAGAATGCCATGACTCGCCATTTAGGCTTTGACAGTGTTCCCTAATATGGCATCCGATATTTCTATAATTCGGTTTCACATTTGGTTATATCAGACTCATACTATATCATACAGGAAAAATCTCTGTATACCTCTGTATGAAATTAAATGCTTTTGGAAATATCATAAGGGCTTTAAGTACTGTATTATGGCTCCACACAACATGGAGGTCTTCCATAGTCATACGTTTCTAAATACTTTTGCTCTCTAGGACTCATGAAAGCTGAATGACTATTTTTTGATGAGAAGTTTCAGATAATTACAAGTTCCTGCATTGATTTCTATAGGAAGGGGGTAAGGTACTGTGGCAAAGAAGGTGGGCACACTGCTGTAAGAATGAAGGAGAGAGGCAAAGCTAGATTACTGGAAGTAAAAGGTGGAGAAGAATTTTCTGTGACTACTGGAGGGAAGAGTGACATTGTTGTGGCTACTGTTATGAAAGAGACAGCTAACTACATTGCCTGCTGGGTGGACAGTGTAGTTAGCTCTAGGGACAGGGAGCAGACCTGCTGTGAATAATGTCACATAGAAGATAGACACTGCTGTGACTACTGGGTAAGAGTGGACACTGCTTTGGTTACTGAAGGAAAGAAGAGCATAGTTGTGGCTACTGAGGTGACCCTGCTTTGGATGCTCAGGAAATAAGTTGAGGGGAACAGCTGTAACATGATGTTGGATATTGGGAAGGGAAGGTAGAAAGTAGACAACTATGGTGACTACAGGGAAAAAGGGAAATTACACTGCTGAGAAATATGTGGGAAGGTAAATAGCACTGGTGTGATGGAGAGGTGGGTGTGTCCTTTGGTGACCAGTCCCACCAAACATTTCAGTGCCCCATTCAGCAAGAAAGCTGGCAATTAATTACAAAAAAAATACCAGGAAAATTGTGATGTTTTGGTACTCAACTGCTCTTCGCCCCTTACCAAAACCCCACACATATTTTATAAGGATGGTGTACCCTGTATACCCCTGTCTCACACATTTGTTACAATGCAAAAGTCAAGAATGTGAAGGTCCTAAGAATGCATCATTGGTATACAATTTCAGTTATGCCTGAATGAGTCCCAATCTTCACAAACTGCAAATGTATGGGACCCATTAATATGTACTAGGCAACAATGTACAGGCCCAATTTAAGAAGTTAAACTACAGAAGCATGTGTCCTGCAGCCAGCCCTTTTATTTTTACTGTACTGCACTAATGGTGTTCCTCTCTGTAACTACTAAAGAAATGTAATACTTTGACTACTGAAGCAAGGGTAGACATTACTGTGGCTATTTCTAGAGAAAGGGTCTGGTTACTGAGGGTAGACACTGTTGTAACTACTCGGTCAAGAGAGGAAGGCACTGATATGACTAGTGCAAAACAGGAGGCAATGTTTTATTTTTCTATGGAAAATGCCATACATACAGTATATATGCTGGATTTGCTATACAGTTTTTTTTTTTATTCTTCGATTTCTTTTTTTATTTCAGCTTATGAACAGCATGGCTTTTTACCTATGGGTGTATTTTACGATACAAGATTTAGCTTAACTGTCTCTTCTTTACTTCTGTATGAGGGGTAGGGGGAGGGAGAGGATTTTGTACTTTTTCTGTTATTATCTGATTCTTTTTTATGTTTGTTTCTATGTATAATATTTATAGAAAGTTAATAAAAATTACCTGATTTAATAAACAAGAGACAATGCAGTGACATAGGCATTTTTTTTATTTTTTTTTAGCATAAAAGTCCTTCAAGATGCAATAATACCAATTATGTACAGTTGTTTTTTTTTTGTGATATTAAAAGACTTTGTGACTTTGTTTTCTTATATTTTTTACTTGGAATGTTTTGCTTATTTCTGAACACATTATTGAATTCTTGGTCAACTTTTAGTCCCAATAGGGACTATATACCACTTTACACTTTACAAAAATAGCATTTATAGTTGACTGAGGCAGATCCGTCAGACAAAAATATTTACGAACTAACTTGTGACAAAGGTGGCATTCTATGACAATGTCACATTTAAAGCCATGGAGCTCTTCAGTATGACCCATTCTATATAATGTTTGCCTATGCAGATTGCATTAGAACATCTAAACTATATAACTAGGAGGGTTGGCCATAAAATGTAGGTGTTTATTAGGAAATGTATATATATATATATTAGGAAGGTGCAAGGGTCCGTCGTTGTAAGTGTATTTTCAAGTGTCAGCGGCAGCTAGTACTGGTTGACACGTTGTTATTTTAGTATGGCTGTAAGCTGATCCGGGCTGGCTCTTACTGGGAATAGCCAAAGTGCTGGGTGGGTGGCTCTACCCACGCTCCAGGCCGGGTCTTTATTGGCCTATATAAAATCCAGCCAGCAGTCTCAGCTGGTGTGGATTATCCTCCATCTGACAGTGGAGCGCTGTCAATGTCTGTGTGTTTTGGAACTGAGAACTTGAGCTGTGCTAAAGGGCTGAGAGATGCCTGCTGGGAAATAGGCCCTAAAGCCGGCTGTGGACTGTGGGTGGAAAAACTGCTGACCGGGTGAAGACTTCTGTTCTGTGGACTTTTTATGGTGTGAACAAACACCAAGACTGCAAACCATTACTTTTTGTGTTTCCCTATGTGTGAATAAAACACTGAACAGTTTAAGTTAAAGTCTTTGTGGTTTCCTCTGTACTGTGTCCGCAAGCCTGTCTACCAGAGCAAATCCCCACAATATATATATATACACACACATATAATTTTTTTATTTTATTTTTGCCTACATATATACAATGGAAGGGTAATTTTCAACTGAGCTAAGGCAGAGATCCGTGATCTCCAACCTGTGCTCTCCAGCCTTTGCAAAACTGCACTCCCATAATGCCCTGATAGTGGCAAACTGTGAGGGCATAATGGAAGTATTAGTTTTGTAACAGCTGGGAAGTCACAGGTTGGGGAACATTGTTGGAGATAATATTTTATAAAAACATCATTTATTGCTACCTGAATCTAGCATTGATATAATGATACCACAACACCTGGAGAGTAATCCCTTCTCTTCAGAGGACACAGAATTGTTTTGACTGTTGATTCCAATCTACTGTGAGATTGATTGCCAATTATGGTGCTTTTCTTCCAAAAATAAAAATCAATTAAATGTTTTTTCAACAACGTCCCTTCGTCACGGCAGGTAATTTCAGGTCCTTGTGTCTGGGATACCAGCTTCTAATTAAAAACATAATTACATGTAAATGATGCAAGGCCGACAATGAAAGAAAAGCCTCAGTTATTACATCTGTGTATACCAACACTGTTCTGAAAAGCGAGGCATATCAGCACAACAGTGATATTTATTCAAATAGGATTATTATTGATCAAAGAAGTAAATGTACCTGATTTGTAACATTATCTAAGCCACTTCTCCACATAGGGGATTTCAGCTTGTGAAACCAGCGGGTTTTCCAATACTACAGGCACTTTAAGCTGACGATCTATGTACAGTTGGGCTCGTTCAAGTGCTTGATTTTATAGTAGTTGTAAAAGTGCAATAACAAATATCATTAAACACTGCAGCTACCATTGATTTTTGGGAAAGTAATCCAGCTAGCAACATGAATAATTATATTTTTTGAAAATTCTTTTTATTTTCTGCGTTGTGTGAAGTACAGTGCAAATCAACAATGAGAAAACAGAGAAAACATATTCTGAACAATTAATCATTATCTGTACGTTATGCAGGAGAGGATAGAATATAGTAGACAGCTGCTGAGTATGGTATATATTTGTTTTACTGGGAATAAACTTTAAAAAAAAAATCAGAATTTGAAAATGTCAATCAAACATGGTAAAGTGTCAAACCAGTGGGGCACCAGCAGCTGGGAACCCCATGCCCTGAGAGCAGCCAACCATGGAAATGGAGATTGGGACCAAGTCTTTCCTTTACACAAGAACAGCAAGTTTCTCAGCTGCTAGATGGATCTAATGATGAATTTCAATTTGGAGAAAATGCATTTGATAAAGAAACCTATATACCTATCCAACAGACAAAGGGTGCATATGACAAGGCCATGAGGTAGAGGAGACAGTAAAGAATTGAAAATAAGATTGGGGCAGGAAGAACCAAGAAAGAAGAACCGAGTTCAGGGAGAGCATGGACCAACTGAAGAAATCTTCCATGTCCTCCAGCATGGTTTGTAATAAATGACTTTATTCTAATAACTATAGAATGGCTTTGGACTGGAGTCATTTATAACCCCCATGGTATAAGTCAGTGTTCCTAGAACATTTGGAGTCTCCTTTAGGAGCTGCAACAGATTTGACAGCAAGAACAGTGCATCTTGAGGTATTTGTCAGGGGGGCACTGTTGATATCAGTTATGTGATGGAGCCAGCACTGTATCATGGTTTCTATTTACTCACAAATAGTACATATGACCCTCTTCAGTAAATCCCAAAATAAATACAGACTACACACTAGAAGATACAGAGCCAGGACAGATTCCACATTGTACAGACCCCAGTCCAGTATTTAGACCTTACGCAAGAACCCTTTAGTATATTAACTACAGTCTCCCTGATACTACAGTATATATACAGATTTCTGACAGTCCCACATACTTTTTATCCCCATAACATTATATAGAAGGGTTACTTGTCTGCGATGCTAAAAGTCACATGTAAAGAACAGGAAATCATGACCTATTATGAGACCTAGTGGCCAGTATGGAAATTTCTGGATTATATGCACAGGCAAGTCACATTATTATGACCACTTTCTACTTTTGATGTTGACAGCATGTAGTTTATGAAGGAAGCCACGTGTCGCTAGCTGGCTTGGTGGGTATATAAGGTGTGTGTTAGGCTGTCTGCACATGTATCCCCCATGGATAAAATGGGTGATTTATCAGATTTGCAAAAAGGGATGATTATCGACTATTGGGCCAGTTTGTGAACTGTTCATGTGCTGCTGTGGTGAAAATGTATTGTGAGTGGACAAATGGCACCATGGCAAATAAGCAATTTGGAAACTGTGGTGCACCATGTACCATTGATGTGAGAGATGAAAGTCAGCTACGCAGGAGCACAAGGGTGGACAGACACACTGCAGTGGAGCTGCTCGACATATATCCTGATGGGATATTCCAGCAAGACAATGTGACCTGTCACATGGCTAGAAATGTCCAACATTGGTTGGAAGACCATGACCTAGACTTCCAAGTACTACCCTGGCCCCCTAATTCCCCAGACTTGAACCCAATTGAGTATATGTCATGTTTGCTCTATGGATCCTCTCCCACACACCTCCAGCAGCTGTGGGATTCACTGCCGTCATCATGGCTACAGATATCTGTGACAACCTATCAGATCCTTATTGAGTCACTTACAGCCCATATAGCTGCTGTCCGTGCTTCACATGGTGGTTACTCTAGATATTAGCTAGTGGTCATATTAATATGACTTGACTGTGATTATTTATATTAATATAGATAGTGACATAGATAAATTACAAAAATGGTTAACATAAAATGTGGTTATTTTCTGTTGACACGTTCCCTTTAAGTTAATTTTTCAATGTGTGCTTCAATGTCTATGCACACTGCATGTGGAAGGAATATTTGCCGCTGACATTCATGAATTCCTATCACTACAATGCCATTAAACACACAATATAAATACAATTACCACGGTTGGATTGTAGTGGGGGCTATATTTGTGTCCTTTGAATATTCTCAGAAAAACAAACCTTGTAACTTTATATGGTTTCCTCTTTAACCCCCTATCATCTTAATGAAGACAATTTAGCATGGAAAATAATGCATTTACAGCACTAATTACAGTCTAATTACATGTGCATACTGAGTTAGTGAAGCAGTAATAGTGGTGATTAAGGCAATGTTACAAAATTGTTATTTATACACATTTCTGCTACTTTGGCCCTCAATGATATATTTCCCCGGGCATTATGCCTGTTTATAAATAGCAGGCTGCACATCTAGACACAAGAGTGTATAATGCCAGGTTAGGCTGCCTTCACAGATTACTTCGGAGATCTGTCCTGCCATATGTCAGGACTCTTGAATGCAGACTTAAAGGGTTATTCCATGTGGACATTTATAGCATCACAGAGGCCATAAAATGGGGTTCTGTTTCCAAAACAGGTATGGCTTCCAAAGGTAGGACCCACACATAACAGATATTAATGCCATATCCTGTGGCTATGCCATAAATGCTAGATAAGACTAGACCTTTAAAATGTATGTTCACCATGATATAACTGTATGTCTTTTTTGCGCAGGGTATGTATTGAGTGGGCTCACAAAATGAGTCTGCTGTATACGTGGTGAGTGCCATCTGTGTGATACAAATGACACATGGCTGCAATGACCAAGATCATAACTGCGATCTCAGTCATTTAACCCCTTAAATGTTGCTGTCAATAGTGACTGCTGAATTTGACAGTTAAAGCCCCCCTACAGAAAAATAGCTGGGTTATGAACAATTGCTATGGCAGCCTGGGGTCTTGTAAAGGTTTCCAAGCCTGCCATGGTAAGCTGCCTGTTATGCTCTGCCTGTAGCAGGGCTTAAGGAGAAGCCAACAAAAGTCCCCCAAAAAATGTAATAGTATTCTATTTCAGTCTGTGGTACATATAATGTAATCAAAGGATCACATGTTCAAGTCTCCTAAGGGGACTAAAAATCACAGTAAAAAAGTTGCTTTTTTAAAGTATAAAATAATAAAAATTCAAATCACCCCTCTTTCCCAATTTTGCATATAAAAATAAACAATTAAAAAATAAATGATTGGTACTGCCGTGTCCAAAATATTCGGAGCTATTAAAATATAAACATATTTATCATTTATGGTGAACACTACAACAGGAAAAAAGTAAAAATGTCCACTGTTCAGTTTTTTTTTGCAACTTTTTCCCCCAAACAACAGGAAAAAAGTAAAAATGTCCACTGTTCAGTTTTTTTTTGCAACTTCTTCCCCCAAACAAAATAGCTGGGTTATGAACAATTGCTATGGCAGCCTGGGGTCTTGTAAAGGTTTCCAAGCCTGCCATGGTAAGCTGCCTGTTATGCTCTGCCTGTAGCAGGGCTTAAGGAGAAGCCAACAAAAGTCCCCAAAAAAATGTAATAGTATTCTATTTCAGTCTGTGGTACATATAATGTAATCAAAGGATCACATGTTCAAGTCTCCTAAGGGGACTAAAAATTACAGTAAAAAAGTTGCTTTTTTAAAGTATAAAATAATAAAAATTCAAATCACCCCTCTTTCCCAATTTTGCATATAAAAATAAACAATTTAAAAAAAAAAGATGATTGGTACTGCCGTGTCCAAAATATTCGGAGCTATTAAAATATAAACATATTTATCATTTATGGTGAACACTACAACAGGAAAAAAGTAAAAATGTCCACTGTTCAGTTTTTTTTTGCAACTTCTTCCCCCAAACAATTAAATAAACAGTGTCTAAAAAATCTAATGTACCCCAATATGGTACCAATAAAAACTGCTGCTCTTCCCATAAAAAAAGCCCTCAAAAGATTTGTAAATGGAAATATAAAAAAGCTGTAGGTGTCAGACTATGATGATGTAAAGGTTTTTAAAAGTTTTTTTTTTTTAAATAGTAGAACATAAAAACGACATACATTTGATACCTCTGCAATCCTACTGATACGCAAAATAAAGTTGTCATGTCATTTTAACAAACAGTGAACACCATAAAAACCAAACCCAAAGATTTTTTTCTTGTTTCCCAGTACAAAATATGGTAAATCAAATGTAGCCATTAAAAAATATAACTTCTCTTGCAAAAAACATGCTCTCATATGGTTATGTGAACAGAAACAAAAAAAAATTAAAAAATATTGCTCTTAGAAGGCGTGAGGGAGTAAACTAAAACCTGAAAATAGGAGGTGTCTTGAAAAGGTTAAAGATTGGGTGCAATACTGTATTACTTTTTTGATTGAAAAACTAAAATTGTGTGTTTTTGCACAGTAGCTTATAAAAGAGATATACAGTGGGAATTGGGAAGGACTAGATCAGATCATTGTTGCTGAGGTAGGAAGGGATACAAATGATGACATGTTTATTTTTCAGCTTTTGACTTGCAGACAAAGCAATGACGTTATTTGCGCCATCAGCCCCAGGAGCCAATAACAGTCTCCACTGTAAATTGCATTGTTCTACTAAAGGGGGTGTCTGGCAGATAAAGATTTCTTTAATAATGGGTTAAAAAAAAAACATGCAATACCTTACCAATCCCCACGGCTCCTGTTCTGATGTGTTGCAGGTCCCCCACTGTTAATGTTGATGTGCAGAAAATGATCACTCAGCCAATTACCAGTCATGGATTGGTGAGGTAAGTACTGTATGCTTTGTTTTTTTTTTAACACATTTGGACTTAAAATGATATCTCCCAAGAAAGAGAACAATCTTGCCAGCACCACCTATTGGAAGTGGCCTTTTTTCTTAGAAATTTGTATCTGCTGGACAATACTGTTCGAGGGAATGTATCATCTATAGTTTTTGGACAAATATAACCAGATAGTGACACAGTGACTTTTTTTCTAATCTGCTTTTCTTTTCTGATAGTAGATTTTTTAAATTCTATTTTGTGTATTATTATGCAGTCAGCCATCTTTCCAGAGTTGTTGTTAATAGCATTTAGTGATATGCTTTACCATAGACACAATAGACTGGAGGACACTCGTTGATTGTGGGAGAGTTTTCTAGGCATAAGCTATGACATCATTTGTTGTGAATGGTGGAAACTGTGTTTACCGTATGTCTGTGTATGTGGGGAGGGGGAGAAGATTGGGGGACTGGATCAGGCACTGTTTAGAGGAACCTTGTAACACACTTATAGGGACTATATCAGATGGCTGGTGCCAATTCATTGTGCTTGGTAACCAGGGCCATCTTTAATATTGATTGGACCCTGGGCTAGAGGGAGAACACAAGTGCCGCTGCCGCATTCATGGCTCCATACTTTATGAACTAAGTAGCAGGACATGTAGGGCATACATGGGGAATGTCCCTGCGCTTACTATTATTTCTGGGCGCCGCCCTGTTGCGCCGCTGTGGCCTCCGTTACATTCTCCTGCACTGTATGCTAAGTAACAGGATCGGAACACCATGGAGGAGACATTAGCTTTTTTCCCTGGGCGTTCCTTCTCCCTGGCTGTAGCGCTGTCCAATCGCAGCGCAGAACGTCACAGCCAGGGAGAAGGTGAGGTTTTCTTTTTCTCCCTGGCTCTGACGTTCTGCGCTGCGATTGGACAGGGAGAAGGAACGCCCACAGAGAAAAGCTGATGTCTCCTCCCTGGTGTTCCGATGCTGTTGCTTAGCATACAGCGAGGGGGAATGTAATGGGGCTACAGCAGCGCAATGGAGCGGCGTCCAGAAATAATAGTAAGTGGCACTGTTCAGGGGGGCAGATGAACAGTACCTGGCAAATATTTTAGATAAAGCAGTGGCCAGACACCTTTTGATGGAACAACTGGCAGGAACTGTTTATGGTACAGCATGTTTGTGGGGGTATGCTTTAAGGGACAATATAGTTGGCAAATAATGTAGTATTAAATGGATTTGGCTGTTATGCTTGTGAGGGTGAATATATACTGCATTCCTTTGTGTAATGCCCATTATTGTGTTACATTGTGCTGATGCACATCAGAAGATCTATAGTATATGGCAACATTATCTGGCCACTAATAGTTAAGGCTGCATGCAGCCTGTTGTTGTGGGAGGGGCCAGGTCCCCCTACTTAAACCCCCCTGCACAGCTCACCTTCACCGCGTCCGCCACCGCACTTCATGTGATCGTCACTTCCGGTAAGCACGTCACTTCCGGCAAGCACGCGCCCCGGGTAAGTATCGCCGCGTTCCCATGGTGAGCTCCGGTCTCCCGCCTGCCGGGCCATGTCCGTCCGCCGGCTCACTCCTCCACCCGCATTCGGCCGCCGCGGGCACCCCTCCCTCCCCTCTCCGCCGTCCGGGGCCGCCCGTCCTCTCGCGAGAGGCAGGACGCATGCGCGGCACCACGGCACCCGCTCACGACCGCACGCGGGGGGGGGGGGGGGGGGGGGACACACCGCCGGCCACAAGGTGTGTCATTTCGCGGCAATCCGACTGGACACTGCCGCCGCGCATTGGCAAGGCTTCAAAAAGGAGTCGGGTGGATTGTGGAGCTGTCTGGGGGGGAGGCTGGCTGTTGCCCATGGCGACCAGTCACGGCCCGGCGGTCTTTCCAAATTCTGCTCATGGAGATTGGAGGCTGTGGTGTGGTTGGTTGCCGTGGGCGGAGGCATCTTTCCCCTTAGACGGTGTCACAATTGTGTCCCTTCTCATGCAAAGAAAAAAAAAAAAAAAAAAAAAAAAAGGATCTTGCCCTGGTGGGGGCGGAGGCATGCGGGCACTCAGTCCTCCCGCCCCGGTGGGGCTGCCACTGCTCAGCCGGGGGGCTCAGGCAGCCGCCACCCGCGCTGTCCAGCGGCCACATTCCGGTCTCTCATGTGGCCTGGGCCACGTCCTGCTCCAGGCCCAGCCTGGGATGGCCCCCTGGTCATGACCGACACTGGGTGGTCTGAGCCCTGGCACGCGGTGAATTGCCCGCCACAGGTGGCCAGATGGGCAATTCACGGGCCACATCCCCTCCACATCCCACTGCCCCTTCAGGTCGCCGTGCCGGGCCGGCATGCCCACCCCCAGGCCCGCTCCTGCCAGGCCGGCACACGCCACGGTTCCGTCACACACGTCCAGGTCAGGTCAGGGGCGCTCCAGGTCATTCATGCCCCGGCCTACCCACGGCCTCCCAGCGGGGCCCCTGGGGGCTCCGGCCTTGGTGCTCTCCATGTTCACATGTGTGTTCCTTTCCCAGGTGCCAGTAGCGTTCGTGGTTCCCGTCGTACCTTATTCCGACTTTCCCAACGTCAGGTTAGGTCCTGCAGGAATTCGCTGTCGGCCGCTCGCGGGAAAACTCATACCTGAGGGTTCAGGTAGGTAATCAGGGGCTGCTTCTGGCAGTCCCTCCTCCCGACATCCCGGGTTGCCTCCCAGGAGGCACACGGGGATGTGTTCTCGCTCTCAACCCGAGACGTCCAGGTGTCTCCTCTGTCCTGCTCAGCCTGAGGCGTTCAGGTGTCTTCTCTTTCCAGGTACCCTGAAACGTTCAGGTGTTCTTCCTGTCCATCTTGGCCTGAGGCGTTCAGGTGTCTTCTCTCTCCAGGTTCCCTGAAGCGTTCAGGGGCCTCTCGGTCCATCTTTGCCTGAGGCGTGCCGATGGCTTCTCGGTATAGGTACCCTGAAGCGTTCATGGGTCTTCTCTGTCCATCTTTTCCCAAGGCGTCCAGGTGTCTGCTCCATCCAGGTACCCTGAAGCGTTCTGGTATCTTTTCTGTCCTTCCTTGCCAAGGCACTTAGGTGTCTTCTCTGTCCAGCTACCCTGAAGCGTTCAGGTGTCTTCTCTGTCCATCCTTGCCTGAGGCATTCAGGTGTCTTCTCTGTCCAGATACCCTGAAGCGTTCAGGTGTCTTCTCTGTCCATCCTTGCCTGAGGCGTTCAGGTGTCTTCTCTGTCCAGGTACCCTGAGGCGTTCAGGTGTCTTCTCGGTCCATCCTTGCCTGAGGCATTCAGGTGTCTTCTCTGTCCAGGCACCCTGAAGCGTTCAGGTGTCTTCTCCGTCCAGGTACCCTCAGCGTTCTGGTATCTTCTCTGTCCTTCCTTGCCTGAGGCGTTCAGGTGTCTTCTCTGTCCAGGCGCCCTGAATCGTTCAGGTGTCCTCTCTGTCCTTCCTTGCCTGAGGCGTTCAGGTGTCTTCTCTGTCCAGGCACCCTGAAGCGTTCAGGTGTCTTCTTCGTCCAGGTACCCTGAAGCGGTCAGGTGTCTTCACTGTCCTTCCTTGCCTGAGGCGTTCAGGTGTCTTCTCTGTCACGGTGTCCATGCGCACCCACAATAGTTCCAGTCTCGCGCGGCTTTTTTCTCATGTCACTCCCAACTTTCCAGTTCCCAGGTCCAGCCGTTTCGTTCCCGTCCATCCTCTGACGGTAAGACAAGGGTGTTGACCCAACGCTCCCAGGTACGTCATCTTTTACGTTCATCCACGACCTTTTTTAGTCGGGGTGCACGGCCCCACGACCTCTCCAGCGGCCGTATTGTTGTCTTTAATTCCAGGTGTTGCAAGGTCTCTGCCATCATTGAAGCCATGTCACAGGTCTCTGACGTCGACGACATGTTGTCCCTCCCGGGTACCTCAGTCTCCAGCCAAGGCGGCCCAGTTGCCCTCCGAAGATGGACTGTGCCGAGGCTCATTGCGGAATTGGCCAAGAGAGGCATCAGACACCCAGCGTCAGCCAGGAAGGCCGAGTTATACCGCCTGTTGATGACCCAGTCCAGCGCTCCTGAAGGGGAAGATCCACCTCCAGCCATCCAGCAGTCCCTGGTGCTGTTGCAGGCCTCCTTGGATTCCCTCATCTCGTCCGTTGCTGACATCAGGACCAGGGTGGTGGACTTGGAGTCCAGAACACCGGCATCTTCCCAGGCGGTGGTCCCCGTCTCCGATCCCCCTCTGTTGCAGCTTCCGGCTCCAGGTACGTTCCCGGCTGCTCCGGTGGTGGCTCCTGCGCACTTGGTACCCGACCACATCAGGAAGGACATCTTGGCGGGCAAGGACGTGAATCTCGCGTCCATCCTGATTGCGTCCCACGATGCCGCAGACAGCAAGACTTTTGACTGCGGGGAGGTCTCAGTGGTCCTTCGGGCCAAGGATGGGCGTCTTAACCGCAAGCTCTCTGTCGTCGAGTTTGTGTTGGCCTTCGGCCTGTTTAGAGACGTGCTCTGCTCCGCTTCCCCGGCCCGCCGGGAGGAGCTGGACACGTATCTACACAGGGTCACTGGACTGGGGCACAAGTACGGCGGCACGGCTTTTTATGACTACCACCGCTCCTTCTCAGCCAAGGCCGCCGCCGCGCTTGCCCAGTTCCAGTTCTCTGTCAACTGGGCCACGCTGGACATGGAGTTGTTCTGCCAGCATTTCGCCGGCCTCCGGGCCCCCGCTTGTTCGACCTGCCAGTCGATTTTCCATTCTACTGAGTGGTGTCCTCAAACGGCCACGGCCCAACCAGACAAGGCCATTCCTGGCCCCTCTGGGGTCTCCCGCAGTCCCTCCACCACCGATAAGCTGGGCAGACCCATTGTCTACCTTGGCAACAGCCAAGTTTGCAACAACTTTAACTTTGGTGCATGTGTTTTTAGCGGTTGCAGGGCCCTGCACATCTGCTCCATCTGCTTCAGGGCCCACCCCAGGTCCACATGTCCCAAGAAGGGGTACAAGCGCCTATGACTAGCCGACTGCGACATCGACCTCCTGGCTCTCCTGTTACGGGACCATCCGGCGCCAGGGTTCGTGGACTTCCTGATCACTGGCCTCTGCTCCGGGTTTGACACAGGGTTGGTGGCACTACCCCATTCCACCTGGGAGTGCGACAACCTGCAGTCGGCCAGGTCAGATCCCACCGCTGTACAGGAACTCCTGAATTCGGAGGTGGAGAAAGGGTTCCTCCTGGGCCCCTTCGACCAGGTGCCTTTTTCTCGCTGGCGGATCAGTCCCATAGGCATCGTGGCCAAAAAAGATTCAAATAAAAAACGTTTGATTTATGATCTCTCCGCCCCCCATGATTCTGTCATCCCCAGCATCAATTCGCTCATCCCTTCGGAAGAATTTTCCATGACCTACGCGTCCATAGACGAGGCCATTGCCCTCATCCTTAGCGCCGGGAAAGGCGCCTGGTTGTCTAAAACGGACATTGCGGACGCCTTCAAACTGCTGCCCATTGCCCCTCACCTTTGGCAGTTCTATGGCATCAGGTGGGAAGGCAAGTTCTATTTTGCCAACAGGTTGACCTTCGGCTCAAAAAGCAGCCCGTGGTTATTCGACCAATTGGCGCAGGCCCTGCACTGGATCCTGATCCACCACGGCAGCGCCCCAGCGGTCATCCATTACCTGGATGACTTCCTCCTCATTGAACCTCCGCTAGGTCGACCATCAGGGCTGCTCTCACTCCTGGAGATCTTTGCCGCCCTTTCCATCCCAATTTCGCAGGGGAAGACCGCGGGGCCGGTCACTTCCATCACCTTCCTGGGCATTGTCCTGGACTCAGACAAAATGGAAGCCAGGCTTCCAGAGGCAAAGCTGTCCCAGATACGGGAAGTCGTGGCCAGGGCCATCACCTCGTCCCAGGTGACCAAGGTCGAGCTACAGTCCATCCTGGGTCGGCTGAACTTTGCCTTAAGGGTCATGCCCCAGGGCAGGGCTTTCATTTCCCGGCTGCTCTCGCTCCTTCCCTCAGCCTCCGAACCCAGCAGCATTGTCCACTTGGACAGGGCTGCCATGGCAGACTTACGCATGTGGGACAGCTTTCTGTTATCTTGGAACGGTGTCAGCCTGTTTGTCCCCTCATGGTCCCAGTCATCCACCAGGGTGTTTGCCGATGCCGCAGCATCCCGGGGTTTCGCGGCCATATTCGGGTCCCAGTGGCTGGCTGGCCCATGGCCTCCTCAGGTCAGTTCCGACCCTCAGTCCCTCAGCTCATCACCATTCCTGGAATGTTACCCCATCGTGGCGGCCGCTTCTGTCTGGGGTCACCTCTGGGCAAATTCCAGCGTCATGTTTGTGTCTGACAGCCAGGACCTCGTGGACATCATCTCCAAAGGCCGAGCTAAGTCGGCCAGGGTCATGTCCCTGTTGCGCAAACTGGTCTGGCTGGCCATGACCCATAACTTTCATTTTTCATGTTCCCATATCCCAGGTACCAGCAACACGGCGGCCGATGCCTTATCGAGGTTCAATTTTCACACCTTCTTTCAGGTATGTCCAGAAGCAGACCGGACCGGGGCCCGAATTCCCGGTTTCAGCGACCTGATGTTGGACTAAGGTCTCTGCTGGCAACCGCCGAGGACCTCAGGCACCGATCCCTTTCGGTCAACACGGCTCGCAACTACGGCACTGGTTGGAACCACTTCCAGGCGTTTTCCAGGATCCATCCCCAACAGGGGATGTCCTTCATTGCGTACATCATGGCTTTCATGGCCCATTGCCATGTCAACCTCAAGCTGGCACCCAGCACCATACGTTTGTACCTGGCCGGGGCGCAGCACTTCTTAGCCCTTCAGAACCCAGAAGTACGCGCAGCGTTCACATCCCAAGCCGTCAAGGCCACGCTCAGAGGCATTGAGAAAAACAGTAAAGACTCCAACCCGTCCCGTCGGCCGGTCTCCGGTGAGCTGTTTAGGCAGCTGTCTGCAGCCCTAGATGGCAATCCTTTTGGCCATTTCCCTAGCCTGGTCATCAAAGCCGCGATGTACCTAAGCTTCTACGGCTTCCTTCGTCCAGGAGAATTTTCAGTTCCTTCCCGGAAAACGGTCTTCCTGAAAAAGAAACAGCTATCCTGGAGCCAGGATCATCTGGTACTAAGCCTGCCTTCCACCAAGACGTCCCAGACCGGTCCTCCCGTACTGATCCGTTTCTTCAAGTCCGGGAACGCCTGGTGTCCGGTGGTGGTACTCCAACATCTCCTGGGTTACACACCATCTCCAGATCCAGAGTCTCCGTTGCTGCCATTCCAGGGGAAACCCCTTTCCACGCCACAGTTTGTCTCCCACATCAGATCCCTGGTCGCAGGGTTGGGGGTGGACCCCAAAACCATATCAGGACATTCATTCCGCATCGGAGCAGCTTCAGCGGCTTCCAAGCACGGGACGCCTCCGCACGTCATCCGTCACATGGGTAGGTGGAGATCTGCCTGTTTTTCCCGATACATCCCGGATCCGCTGACTGAAACCCGACAGGTATTCCGTTCCTTGGCTTTGTAACCCTGTTCCACACGCATTAAACAGCAGCACTTCTCCTACCTGGTGTCTCTTTGGCCCTCTTTTAGGCAGGCCCACGTCCCGTGGCTCCAGGCACACACCAGCCACTGTCTAGCCCCCTCCCGTCACCTTACTGACCGTGGCCGCGGCCACAAATAGTTAAGGCTGCATGCAGCCTGTTGTTGTGGGAGGGGCCAGGTCCCCCTACTTAAACCCCCCTGCACAGCTCACCTTCACCGCGTCCGCCACCGCACTTCACCCACCCTTTCCCCCCCTTTTCTTCCACTCTCCCTAGGGTTGGCCCTCTTTTAGGCAGGCCCACGTCCCGTGGCTCCAGGCACACACCAGCCACTGTCTAGCCCCCTCCCGTCACCTTACTGACCGTGGCCGCGGCCACAATATGATATTATTTGATCTTTGCGCAGCATTATTCAGTCACTGTATGGATGTATTATTATAAGGCATATTAAACATCTGTCTATGAATGAAGTGTCTGATAGGGGGCAAATCATTTGAGAGCGAGGCTAACCCCAGGCTCATGTAGAAGAAAGTTTGGATAACTAACATGTTTTGAGCTTAGGAATGCCTAAGAATGGAACTAAAAGATCCTGTTTCACTAATGGTCAAATTCTGCAGGTGGTTTAATGAGCATAAAACAGAAAGATAAGCTTTCATGTCTTCAATGTGCACGGTGTAAAAATTAATTTCTCTGTATACGATATTGAAGAATTTTCTTGCCAGAAAGTCAACGCTTAGATAAACTAAATAAAAATAATTGCATAGAAAGCTTGTCAGCATTCTGTACAATGTGATTATTTCTATTTGCCCTGCATATAAGACTCTACGTTTGCACAATTACTAATTACACTGACTTACAACCTCTGAGGACAGAGAGGGCTGGGGTTGATCTGTGAAAGGGGAGCAGTATATTCAGATAACACATTTTCTCATGGATCCCAAAGGAAATGTTCCTGCCACAGAGGTAAATAGCCGGGGAGCACAGATTAATGACTAGAACTTGCCACAATCAGACAGACTTGAGAAATATACTTACTTAGCACAGGAATATATGTGTAGTCTAAGAATTCCTCTTATGTCAATATGAATCAATAAGGTTAATTAATATTTTTTTACATTTCCAGTATTGAACCATAGCTTCTACATAATACTTAGCTTTATATTTGAATTCCTTTTTGAAGGGCTAAGGGAATAAGAGGAAGTAAGAAAAAGTTATCAGTCATTAAATAATGATATAGGTTACATTGCAGTAATATAAGAGGTCTATACTGCAATGTAACCTATATCATTATTTAATGACTGATAACTTCTCTTACCTAGAGTTGAGTGGACACCTGGATGTTCGGGTTCAACGGGTTCGGCCGAACTTCACAAAAAAGTTCGAGTTCGGGACCCGAACTTGACCCAGACTTGACCCCAAACCCTATTGAAGTCAATGGGGACCCTAACTTTTGAGCACTAATATGGCTCTAAAAAAGTCATGGAAAGGGCTAGAGGGCTGCAAATGGCATCAAAATTTGGTTTAGACCATAGCAAGTGCTCTGCAAACAAATGTGGATAGGGAAATGACTTCAAATAACATAAAATACGTAAAAATATAAAATAATAATCTTGATCTTGAAGGACAAGGTCCATATGGACTAGGAGGTTAAAGAGGCAGTGGATGTGGCGGTGTAGGTGGAAGCGGCGGTGGAGGAGGTAGCTGACACAGGCTTTTGTTTTTGTTTTTTTATTTTTATTTATTTTATTTTTTTTTGTTAAAATTTGGGTAGACCCCAAAACATTGGGAAATATAACCTGTGATAACCCCCTCCAGCCATGTTAAACAAACGTCCAGACAATACACTGGCTGCAGAGAAGGCCAGCACCTCCAAGGAATAAAGGGCAAGCTCAGGCCATGTGCCCAATTTGGAGACCCAGAAGTTGAAGGGGGCAGACCCATCAGTCAGTACGTGTAGGCATGTGCACACATACTGCTCAACCATGTCGCATGTCCCCGTGACGTCCACGATCCAATTGGATATCTTCTCTATTAACTTTTGATGTTCTTTTCTGCACTTACCATAGTGATCACAGGTAGCGGTTGAATCAGGGTTCCAGGCCGGAGAGGGAGCCTGAAAAAAGGAATATCACATCCAAGGGAGGTCAATGGATGAAATAAAATGTGATCGAGCGGAAATGTGGGACAAATTATTGAAGCCGAAGCTTCCGAGTAATGGAGGGGGTGCGCAGCAATTACCCACTCCCGAATCTGGGAGGCAGTGACGATAAATAACAATACAGGACACTTAACCAGCTCCCGACCGCCTAGGGATGCGTTCTGCGGGCGGTCGGTCTGTTCCTCCTTGACGCGTTGGCGCGTCATCTTGCGAGACGCGAGATTTCCTGTGAACGCGCGCTCACAGGATCGCAGGGTAAACGAGTTGATCTACAGCCTGTCAGCGGGGATCATCCGCTGGCAGGCTGTAGATGCGATTTTTTTTAACCCCAAAAAGGTATATTAGACGCTGTTTTGTTAACAGCGTCTAATATACCTGCTACCTGGTCCTCTGGTTGTCCCTTTCGCTTGGATCGACCACCAGAGGACACAGGCATCTCTGTAAGTAGCACCAAGCACCACACTACACTACACCCCCCCTGTCACTTATTAACCCCTTATTAACCTGTGATCACCCCATATAGACTCCCTGATCACCCCCCTGTCATTGATCACCCCCTGTAAGGCTCCATTCAGACGTCCGTATGTGTTTTGCGGATCCAAGTTAGTGGAATATGAGACTTTGTAAGAGAAAAAAATCAAATAAAAAATTTCCGCTAACTTGTGCCAAAAAAAATATATTCTAAGAACTCGCCATGCCCCTCACGGAATACCTTGGGGTGTCTTCTTTCCAAAATGGGGTCACTTGTGGGGTATTTATACTGCCCTGGTATTTTAGGGGCCCCAAAGCGTGAGAAGTAGTTTGGAATCCAAATGCGTAAAAAATGCACTGTTAAATCCTAAAAGTACTCATTGGAATTTGGGCCCCTTTGCGCACCTAGGCTGCAAAAAAGTGTCACACATGTGGTATTGCCGTACTCAGGAGAAGTAGGTCAATGTGTTTTGGGGTGTATTTTTACATATACCCATACTGTGTGTGAGAAATATCTCTTTAAATGACAACTTTTTAATTTTTGTTATACAAAGTTGTCAATTTACAGAGATATTTCTCTCACCCAGCATGGGTATATGTAAAAATACACCCCAAAACACATTGCCCTACTTCTCCTGAGTACGGCGATACCACATGTGTGACACTTTTTTGCAGCCTAGGTGCGTAAAGGGGCCAAAAGTCCAACGAGTACCTTTAGGCTTTACAGGGTTGCTCACAATTTAGCCCCGCCCAAAATGCCAGAACAGTAAACACACCCCACAAATGACCCCATTTCGTAAAGTAGACACCCCAAGGTATTCGCTAAGGGGCATATTGAGTCCATGAAAGATTGAACTTTGTCACAAGTTAGCGGAAAGGGAGATTTTGTGAGAAAAAAAATAAAAATAAAAAATTTCCACTAACTTGTGCCCAAAAATAAAAAATGTGAACTTGCCATGCCCCTCACGGAATACCCTGGGGTGTCTTCTTTTCAAAATGGGGTCACCTCAATTGTGATATTGTGTGTCCACATTTATCAAAATGATAAGGTAATGGTAACAATACAATTTTTGTTCTAATTGTGGACTTATGTTTCCCTATCCTATCCCTAACCGCCTGTATGGTTTCACCTATATAGGCTAAACCACAAGGGCATTTTATCATGTAGATAACATTAGTTGATTCACATGTAAAAAATCCCCTGGCTTTAAATGCTTGTCCCGTGTGTGGATGAGAAAATTCAGTGCCCTTGATAATATTGGAACATTGGAAACAGTGCCAACCGGGCCTTTAAAAAGCATAACAGACTGCTGCATGACTATGCAGTTTCCACTATGTAGAGCAGGGGTATATCACAGCCAACAATTGGTGAATGTCACCGAACAATTTAACAGACGAATTAGTGAACTGTATTTCCTTGTCCACTATGTAGAGCAGGGGTATATCACAGCCACATATTGGTGAATGTCACCTAACTATGTAACAGACAAATTAGTGAAATGTATTTCCTTGTTCACTGGGTAGAGCAGAGGTATATCACAGTCAAAAATTGGGGAATGTCACCCAACAATGTAACAGACAAATCAGTGAAATGTATTTCCTCTTCCACTATGTAGACCAGGAGTATATCACAGCCAAAAATTGGTGAATTTCACCCGACAATGTAACAGACAAATTAGTAAAATGTATTTCCCTGTCTACTAGGTAGAGCAGGGGTATATCACAGCCAAAAATTGGTGAATTTCACCCGACAATGTAACAGACAAATTAGTAAAATTTATTTCCCTGTCTACTATGTAGAGCAGGGGTATATCACAGCCAAAAATTGGTGAATTTCACCCGAAAATGTAGTTGTCCTCTGTGGGAGGTGTATTGTCTGTGTCCTCTGTATCCCCCCAGTCATGCACCAGTGATGGCCATGAGCTGGTTTTGGTGCCACCCTGCTGTGAACACGGTTCCTCCTCCTCCACCTCCTCATCCTCCACCTCGTCATCCTCCAGAACCGTGCCTTTGCTGGACAATTGTGTATCTGGCGTTTGTGGGTGCAGGAACACACCCTCGGAGCCACCTGTGAATGACTGGCGTGAAACCCTTGGAAATTATCCCTCTTCCTCCTCCTCCTGTGCCACATCCTCTTCCATCATCGCCCGAAGCGTTTTTTCCAGGAGGCATAGAAGTGTCATAGTAACGCTGAGAACTGCATCATTGTGGCCATGTTGGTGGAGTACTCGAAACAGCACAACAAGGAACACAGGTCTCGCATGGAGGCCCACTCATTGGTGGTAAAGTGGTGCTGTTCCGCAGAGCGACTCACCGTGCGTGCTGCGGCTGAAACTCCACTATCACCTGCTGCTGCTCGCATAGTCTGGCCAGCATGTGCAAGGTGGAGTTCCACCTTGTGGGCACTTCGCATATGAGGCGGTGAGCGGGAAGGCCGAAGTTACGCTGCAGCGCTGATAGGCGAGCAGCAGCAGGTTGAGAATGCCGAAAGCGCTCACAGACAGCCCACACTTTCTGCAGCAGCTCTGACATATCGGGGTAATTTTTAAGGAACCTCTGAACCACCAAATTCAACACATGCACCAGTCAAGGGATGTGCGTCAAACCGGCTAGGCCCAGAGCTGCTATGAGATTTCGCCCATTATCGCACACCACCAGGCCGGGCTTGAGGCTCACTGGCACCAACCACTCATCGGTTTGTTGTTCTGTTGTTCAAGGCCCGTCCATAGCTCCTGCGCGGTGTGGGGTTTGTCCGCCAAACAGAGTTCTAAAAAAGTTTTAAAACTGCCTGCTGTCGTTTACCCCTGGCTGTGCTGAAGTTGGTGGTGAAGGTGTTACGCTGACCGGAAGAGGAAGTGGAGTAGGAGGAGGAAGAAACAGGAGGCAAAGAGAAGCACCCTGCAATCCTCGTGGTAGAAGGACATGCGCCAAACTGCTATCAGCCTCAGGCCCAGCCTCCACTGCATTTACCCAGTGTGCTGTTAGGGAGATATAACGTCCCTGACCATTCTTACTGGTCCACGTATCTGTAGTTAGGTGGACCTTGCCATAGATGGCATTGCGCAGTGCACACCTGAATTTGTCCCCCACTTGGTTGTGCAGGGAAGGGATGGCTCGTCTGGAAAAGTAGTGGCGGGTGGGCATGACGTACTGTGGGACAGCCACCACCATGAGGCTATTCGAATTCTCTGTCTCAACCAGATGGAATAACAGCATTTCAAAGGCCAGTCATTTTGAAATGCTGGCATTCAGGGCCAGTAATCGCGGGTGGGTAGGGGAGTACTTCCTCTTTCGCTCCAGTGTTTGGGAGATAGACAGCTGAATGCTTCCATGGGACATTGTGGAGATGCTTGGTGACCCAGGTGGTGGCATTGCTGGCAGATCCTCTGTTTGCGGGATGGCAGGTGCCACTGTCACTCCAGAGCGGGATGAAGAGGCCAAGACTGCAGCAGAAGAGGAAGATGGAGGAGCCAGAAACCTTTCTTTGTTTTTGAGGTGTCTACTCCACTGCAGCTCATGCTTTGCACTTAGATGCCTGGTCATGCAGGTTGTGCTCAGGTTGAGAAAGTTTATGCCTCGCTTCAGGCTCTGATTGCACAGCGTGAAAACCACTCATGTCTTGTCGTCAGCACATTGTTTGAAGAACTGCCACGCCAGGGAACTCCTTGTGGCTGGCTTTGGTGTGCTAGGTCCCTTGGTGCAGTGGGCAGTAGCAGGCATAATGTCTAGGGGATGGCTGCTCCGCTTTAGCACCCTGCTCCCTCTTCTTCTCGGATGGTGGCTCTGTGCGACCACCACCTCTTCCTCCGAACTACACAGGTCACTCGTATGACCTTGATTCCATGTGGGGTCGAGGACATCATCCTCCTCCACATCATCTTCCACCCAGTCTTCACCCCTGCCCTCCTTGTTGGTCTGCACACTGCAGAAAGCCACAGCAGTTGGCACCTGTGTTTCGTCATCATCCGAGACGTGCTGCGGTGGTCCTCCCATGTACTCATCCTGAAACATTAGTGGTTGGGCATCGGTGCACTCAATCTCTTCTACTTCTGGGGCAGGGCTATGAGGATGGCCCTGGGAAACCCTGCTAGAAGAGTGATCAAAAAGCAGAAGAGACTGCTCCATGACTTGGGGCTCAGACTGCTTGGCTGATTTGCAAGGGGGTGAGGTGAAAGACTGATGGCCATGGGCTGCAGGTGCCAACTCTAATCTTTCAGCAAGAGACTTGGTGGGAGAGAATGTGAAGGGACTGTAGGCACTGTCAGCCACCCAATCTACTATCGCCTGTACTTGTTCTGGCCTCACTATTCGTAAAGCTGCATTTGGCCCTACCAAAAATGGCGCTGAAGGTTCTGTCGCCTACTCGCACCTGAGGAAGGTGTTTCATTTGTGCGTGTAGCTGGCACAGATCCACCACGTCATCTCCCTGCAACAGGAGCTCCACCAGCAGCACCAAGACCGGGGCCACGTCCTCCATTTGATGCTCTACTCATTCTTTGCGTTCACCCACCAAATTAACAGATGGCTTATATCAGGCGACAATGTAACCGCCAATAGTCAACAATTAAGTTCACTGAGAGCAAGGCAGTGCCAGTGTCATAAAGAGGAAACATTTCTTGAGGTCACACAACTGTTAATTTGTCAACCAACAATGTAACTGCAGTATTGACTGGTTGTATTTGACTATGACAAATACAGAAAAGGCCCCAGATTTAGTGTCTTGCACAAAATGGGTGTTTTTTTAAAACCAGAATATAACAGCGGTATCTAACGCTTGTATTTGACTGTGACAAATGCAGCAAAGGCCCCAGATGTATTGTCTTGCCCAAAATGGGTGTTTTTTTTTTTTTCATACCAGAATATACCAGCAGTATCTAACGCTTGTATTGGACTGTCAGAAATGCAGCAAAGGCTGCAAATGTATTATCTTGGCCAAAATTTGTGTTTTTTTAATACCAGAATATAACAGCAGTATCTAACGCTTGTATTTGAATGTGACAAATGCAGCTAAGTTCCCAGATGTAGGGTCTTGCACAAAATGGGTGTTTTTTTTTTAAAACACATATTATAACAGCAGTATCTAACCCTTGTATTAGACTGTCAGAAATGCAGTAAAGGCTGCAAATTTATTATCTTGCAAAAAATGGGTGTTTTTTTTTAACCCAGAATATAATTGCAGTATTTAAAGCTTGTATTTCACTGTGACAAATGCAGCGAAGGCCCCAAATGTAGGGTCTTGCAAAAAATGGGTGTGTTTTTAAACCCAGAATATAACTGCAATATTTAAAGTTTGTATTTGACTGTCACAAATTCAACAAAGGACATGAATGTATTATCTTGCCCAAATGGGTGTTTTTTATTAATACCAGAATATAGCAGCAGTATCTAACCCTTGTATTGGACTGTCAGAAATGCAACAAAGGACCCAAAATGTATTATCTTGCAAAAAATTGGTGTTTTTTAACCCCGAATATAATTGCAGTATTTAAAGCTTGTATTTCACTGTGACAAATTGTCACGGAAGGTGTAACAGAAAACAAGAAGTTACAAATAAGGATCCGACTGACTTGATCCAAAACTAAGGAACAAAAGGGTGACCCCTATTAAAGCCCTGAAGCTCTCCCTGTCTTCTCAGCCCATGCAAAGATCTCAGTGATAGAAAGTTGCATGTCCACGTACCTAGACTGAATGACACCTGCAAACCTTATAATAGTGAGGGGGCACGACCACCAGCTCCCTGCACTTAATACTGAGGGAGTCAGGGTCACCTAGAATCAAGCCAAACAGGAAAACAACAAATAAGAAATAGACTTATCTGAAAACCCAGCTGTAGAAACTTCAAGCAGAGACCACATTCCAGGAAGTAGTATAAACCGCAAAGTGAGGAAGTATGGGAGGAGATATATAAGGTAGGCAATCACTGCTAATAGATGACAGCTGGGAGAGGGAGGAGAGATGTCAAAGCGAAAGCAAAACAAAAGAAGATCATGCAGGAGGTACTGAAGAACGTCTATCAGAACTTCTCAAAGATCTGGTGGTGACACAAATGCAGCTAAGGCCCCAGATGTAGGGTCTTTTTTTTTTAACCCAGAATATAATTGCAGTATTTAAAGCTTGTATTTCACTGTGACAAATGTAGCAAAGGCCCCAGATGTAGGTTCTTGCACAAAATGTGTGTTTTTCTAAACCCAGAATATAACTGCAGTATTTAAAGTTTGTATTTGACTGTCACAAATGCAACAAAGGCTGCAAATGTATTATCTTGCAAAAAATGGGTGTTTTTTTAAACCCAGAATATAATAGCAGTATTTAAAGCTTGTATTTAAAGTTTGAATTTGACTTTGACAAATTCAGCAAAGGACCCAAAATGTATTATCGTGCAAAAAATTGGTGTTTTTTTAAACCCTGAATATAACTGCAGTATTTAAACCTTGTATTTGACTGTCAGAAATGCACATATGCTGTGCTGGTGCACTGAACTTGCACAAAATGGCCCTGGACGCTCACCTAACTAACTTATAAAAGTTATTTTTCTGTGTCACTGGGCTTACGGCAGGGTAAAAAAAAATGTGCACTGCACCCACAAAACAAAATTGCTGTAGATCACAGAGTAAACAAGCACTTCTGATAACAGATTCTTTCCTATTCTCTCCCTCACAGCAGCAGCATCCTATCCCTACACTAGTAAGAGCAGCGTGACATGCAGCGCTACATGACTCCAGCTTTTATAGAGGCTGGGTCACATGCTGCACTGGCCAAACACAGCCATGCCATTAGTAGGCATGGCTGTGATGGCTTTAACCACTTCAGCCCCGCTAGGTGAAACCCCCTTCATGACCAGGCCACTTTTTACACTTCGGCACTACACTCCTTTCACCGTTTATCGCTCGGTCATGCAACTTACCACCCAAATGAATTTTACCTCCTTTTCTTCTCACTAATAGAGCTTTCATTTGGTGGTATTTTATTGCTGCTGACATTTTTACTTTTTTTGTTATTAATCAAAATGTAACGATTTTTTTGCAAAAAAATGACATTTTTCACTTTCAGCTGTGAAATTTTGCAAAAAAAACGACATCCATATATACATTTTTCGCTAAATTTATAGTTCTACATGTCTTTGATAAAAAAAAAATGTTTGGGCAAAAAAAAAAATGGTTTGGGTAAAAGTTATAGCATTTACAAACTATGGTACAAAAATGTGAATTTCCGCTTTTTGAAACGGCTCTGATTTTCTGAGCACCTGTCATGTTTCCTGAGGTTCTACAATGCCCAGACAGTAGAAAACCCCCACAAATGACCCCATTTCGGAAAGTAGACACCCTAAGGTATTCGCTGATGGGCATAGTGAGTTCATAGAACTTTTTATTTTTTGTCACAAGTTAGCGGAAAATGATGATGATTTTTTTTTTTTCTTACAAAGTCTCATATTGCACTAACTTGCGACAAAAAATAAAAAATTGTAGGAACTCACCATGCCCCTCACAGAATACCTTGGGGTGTCTTCTTTCCAAAATGGGGTCACTTGTGGGGTAGTTATACTGCCCTGGCAATTTAGGGGCCCAAATGTGTGAGAAGAACTTTGCAATCAAAATGTGTAAGAAATGACCGGTGAAATCCGAAAGGTGCACTTTGGAATATGCGCCCCTTTGCCCACCTTGGCAGCAAAAAAGTGTCACACATGTGGTATCGCCGTATTTAGGAGAAGTTGGGGAATGTGTTTTGGGGTGTCATTTTACATATACCCATGCTGGGTGAGAGAAATATCTTGGCAAAAGACAACTTTTCCCATTTTTTTATACAAAGTTGGCATTTGACCAAGATATTTTTCTCACCCAGCATGGGTATATGTAAAATGACACCCCAAAACACATTCCCCAACTTCTCCTGAGTACGGCGATACCACATGTGTGACACTTTATTGCAGCCTAGGTGGGCAAAGGGGCACATATTCCAAAGTGCACCTTTCGGGTTTCGCCGGTCATTTTTTACACATTTTGATTGCAAGGTACTTCTCACACATTTGGGCCCCTAAATTGCCAGGGCAGTATAACTACGCCACAAGTGACCCCATTTTGGAAAGAAGACACCCCAAGGTATTCCGTGAGGGGCACTGCGAGTTCCTAGAATTTTTTATTTTTTGTCACAAGTTAGCGGAAAATGATGATTTTTTTTTTTTCTCTTTTTTCCTTACAAAGTCTCATATTCCACTAACTTGCGACAAAAAATAAAAAATTCTAGGAACTCGCCATGCCCCTCACGGAATACCTTGGGGTGTCTTCTTTCCAAAATGGGGTCACTTGTGGCGTAGTTATACTGCCCTGGCAATTTAGGGGCCCATATGTGTGAGAAGAACTTTGCAATCAAAATGTGTAAACAATGGCCTGCGAAATCCGAAAGGTGCACTTTGGAATATGTGCCCCTTTGCCCACCTTGGCAGCAAAAAAGTGTGACACATCTGGTATCGCCGTACTCAGGAGAAGTTGGGGAATGTGTTTTGGGGTGTCATTTTACATATACCCATGCTGGGTGAGAGAAATATCTTGGCAAAAGACAACTTTTCCCATTTTTTTATACAAAGTTGGCATTTGACCAAGATATTTATCTCACCCAGCATGGGTATATGTAAAATGACACCCCAAAACACATTCCCCAACTTCTCCTGAGTACGGCGATACCAGATGTGTCACACTTTTTTGCTGCCAAGGTGGGCAAAGGGGCACATATTCCAAAGTGCACCTTTCGGATTTCGCAGGCCATTGTTTACACATTTTGATTGCAAAGTTCTTCTCACACATATGGGCCCCTAAATTGCCAGGGCAGTATAACTACGCCACAAGTGACCCCATTTTGGAAAGAAGACACCCTAAGGTATTCCGTGAGGGGCACTGCGAGTTCCTAGAATTCTTTTTTTTTTTGTCACAAGTTAGCGGAAAATGATGATGTTTTTTTTTTTTTTTTTTTTCTTACAAAGTCTCATATTCCACTAACTTGCGACAAAAAATAAAAAATTCTAGGAACTCACCATGCCCCTCACAGAATACCTTGGGGTGTCTTCTTTCCAAAATGGGGTCACTTGTGGGGTAGTTATACTGCCCTGGCAATTTAGGGGCCCATATGTGTGAGAAGTACTTTGCAATCAAAATGTGTAAAAAATGGCCTGCAAAATCCGAAAGGTGCACTTTGGAATATGTGCCCCTTTGCCCACCTTGGCATCAAAAAAGTGTCACACATCTGGTATCGCCGTACTCAGGAGAAGTTGGGGAATGTGTTTTGGGGTGCCATTTTACATATACCCATGCTGGGTGAGAGAAATATGTTGGCAAAAGACAACTTTTCCCATTTTTTTATACAAAGTTGGCATTTGACCAAGATATTTATCTCACCCAGCATGGGTATATGTAAAATGACACCCCAAAACACATTCCCCAACTTATTCTGAGTACGGCGATACCAGATGTGTCACACTTTTTTGCAGCCTAGATGCGCAAAGGTGCCCAAATTCCTTTTAGGAGGACATTTTTAGACATTTGGATCCCAGACTTCTTCTCACGCTTTAGGGCCCCTAAAAAGCCAGGGCAGTATAAATACCCCACATGTGACCCCACTTTGGAAAGAAGACACCCCAAGGTATCCAATGAGGGGCCTGGCAAGTTCATAGAAATTTTTTTTTTTCAACATAAGTTAGCGGAAATTGATTTTTTTTTGTTTTTTCTCACAAAGTCTCACTTTCCGCTAACTTAGGACAAAAATTTAAATCTTTCATGGACTCAATATGCCCCTCAGCAAATACCTTGGGGTGTCTTCTTTCCAAAATGGGGTCAGTTGTGGGGTGTTTGTACTGCCCTGGCATTTGAGGGTCTCCGCAATCATTACATGTATGGCCAGCATTAGGAGTTTCTGCTATTCTCCTTATATTGAGCATACAGGTAATGAGATTTTTTTTTCCGTTCAGCCTCTGGGCTGAAAGAAAAAAATGAACGGCACAGATTTCTTCATTCGCATCGATCAATGTGGATGAAAAAATCTCTGCCCAAAAAAAAAATGGAGGGGAAAGGCGTCTGCCAGGACATAGGAGCTCCGCCCTACATCCATACCCACTTAGCTCGTATGCCCTGGCAAACCAGATTTCTCCATTCGCATCAATCGATGTGGATGAATAAATCATTGCCGGGATTTTTTTTTTTATATATATATATATATATACAAAGTGTTTGCCAAAGCATAGGAACGCCGCCTCCTCCTCAGCTCGTATGCCTTGGCAAACGTATCTGTCACTGCAGAGGAGAAAATCCCGTCTTGCAGCGCCGCATACACCGACTTGCGTGTAATCTGACAGCAGCGCAATGCTTCTGTCAGAATGCACATCGGTGCTGCAGCTAGTAGATCGGTTGGTCCACCTGGAAGGTAAAAAAAAAAAAAAAAAAACAGGCCACAACGCAATAATTTTATTAACTTTGGAACAGAACATGTAACTTTAACTTTTGGAACTAAACATTAACCTGTTTGCTTACCTGTTTTTTTTTTTTGTTTTTTTACCTTTATAGAACAAACCTCTCCTTCCCCATGGGTCAATGTGCAAAGCGCAAATAGCCCAAAGATGTGGCGAAGTGCGTTATGCACTTTGTCCCATGTGAAAGGAGACGTTTGCAGCAGCTGTGAGTGAATGGGCCCTAATAGCCCTGTGTGCCTATCCTGGTGAGATGATCCCTATGCTAGGTGTACCTGTGTGTGGTACTTTCGGAAACACTCCCCTAAGCATAGGGCAGGGTGGTCGGGACAGTCAGGACAGAAATAGCGGGTGTCACGCCTTATTCCACTCCTGCTACAGACACGACATTTTTTTCGGGGTGGCGGTCGGTTTGAGGTACCAGCAACGACACTGGGGAAGTGTCGCTCGTGTAGACGGCTAACTACACTGGTGGATGGGGCCACGGAACCTCCTGGATACAGGAGGTTCGCGATGATCTCTTCCTGAAATTTGAGGAAGGATCCAGTTCTCCCAGCCTTACTGTAGAGAACAAAACTATTGTACAGAGCCAATTGAATCAAATATACAGACACCTTCTTATACCAGCGTCTGGTGCGTCGGGAAACTAAATACGGAGCCAACATCTGGTCATTGAAGTCGACCCCTCCCATGTGGAGGTTATAGTCGTGGACTGAGAGGGGCTTTTCAATGACACGGGTTGCTCGCTCAATTTGGATTGTCGTGTCTGCGTGAATGGAGGAGAGCATGTAAACGTCACGCTTGTCTCTCCATTTCACCGCGAGCAGTTCTTCGTTACACAGTGCGGCCCTCTGCCCCCTTGCAAGACGGGTGCTAACGAGCCGTTGGGGGAAGCCCGCGCGACTAGTTCGCGCGGTACCACAGGCGCCAATCCGTTCTAGAAACAAATGCCTAAAGAGGGCCACACTTGTGTAGAAATTGTCCACATAAAGATGGTACCCCTTGCCGAATAAGGGTGACACCAAGTCCCAAACTGTCTTCCCACTGCTCCCCAGGTAGTCAGGGCAACCGACCGGCTCCAGGGTCTGATCTTTTCCCTCATAGATCCGAAATTTGTGGGTATAGCCTGTGGCCCTTTCACAGAGCTTATACAATTTGACCCCATACCGGGCGCGCTTGCTTGGGATGTATTGTTTGAAGCCAAGGCGCCCGGTAAAATGTATTAGGGACTCGTCTATGCAGATGTTTTGCTCAGGGGTATACAAATCTGCAAATTTCAGGTTGAAATGGTCTATGAGGGGCCGAATTTTGTGGAGCCGGTCAAAAGCAGGGTGGCCCCTGGGACGGGAGGCGGTGTTGTCACTAAAGTGCAGGAAACGCAGGATGACCTCAAATCGTGTCCTGGACATAGCAGCAGAGAACATGGGCATGTGATGAATCGGGTTCGTAGACCAATATGACCGCAATTTATGCTTTTTTGTCAGGCCCATGTTGAGGAGGAGGCCCAGAAAAGTTTTAAGTTCGGAAACTTGGACTGGTTTCCACCGGAAAGGCTGGGCATAAAAGCTTCCCGGGTTAGCGATGATAAATTGTGTGGCATACCGGTTTGTCTCTGCCACAACTAAGTCTAAAAGCTCCGCAGTCAAGAACAGCTCAAAAAATCCCAGGGCCGAATCGATCTGAGCTGTCTCAACCCGAACTCCAGACTGGGCGGTGAAAGGGAAAACTACAGGTGCGGCTGAAGTTGGGGACTGCCAATCAGGGTTTGCCAGCACCTCAGGGACTCTAGGGGCTCTACGGGCACGTCTTTGTGGTGGCTGCGACGGGGTCACTACTGCACGTGCCACCGTACCAGCTTCAACTGCCCTTCTGGTGCTCGCTACTTCACTAGGTTGTACGGCAGTGCTGGTACTAGGTCCAGGAAGGGCTGGGCTGCTGGTGTATGCCTCACCACGTAATCTGACAGCACCAGCCCCACTCTGCTGCTCTTGAAGCGGATCCTGCGCAACCTGCGGTCTAGCGACACGGGGCCGGGTACGCCTGCTGCTATCAGGGACCTCAGCCTCCTCGTCCGAACTTTGGGTCAGAGAGCCACTGCTTTCTACAGGTTCGTATTCTGACCCGCTGGATTCATCAGATGAGGGTTCCCACTCCTCATCCGACTGGGTCAGAAGCCTGTAGGCCTCTTCAGAAGAATACCCCCTGTTAGACATGTGGGCAACTAAATTTAGGGGTATTCCCTGAGACTACCCAAGAAAAAAAAAGCAAGCCTGTCTTACAAATGGGAGGCTAGCGAAGTACCGGAGGCCGCTGCGGTTGATAAAAAATATCAAAACTGATTTTTTTATCGCCGCAGTGCGTCTAAAATGAATCTGCGGTGGGGCGGGCGTGGGTGTACGCACGTGTGGGCGACTGATCAGGCCTGATCGGGCAAACACTGCGTTTTGCGTGGAGGGAGAACTAAAGTGACACTAGTACTATTATAGATCTGACCGTGATCAGTTTTGATCACTTCCAGATACTATAAAAGTACAAATGCTGATTAGCGATACGCTAATCAGCGAATAACGGACTGCGGTGGGCTGGGCGCTAACCGATCCCTAAACTACCTAACCAAGGGGCCTAAACTATACTGAAACCTAACGGTCAATACCAGTGAAAAAAAAAAGTGACAGTTTGCACTGATCACTTTTTTCCTTTCACTAGTGATTGACAGGGGCGATCAAAGGGGTGATCAAAGGGTTAATTGGGGTGATCTGGGGGCTAAGTGTGGTGTAGTGGGTACTCACAGTGATGTGTGCTCCTCTGCTCCTCTGCTGGAACCAACCGACCAAAAGAAGGAGCAGAGGAGCACAGCAGCCATATAACCCCATCATATTTACTAATATGTGGGGTTATATGGCTGCTGATTGGATTTTTTAAAAATCAGCAGCCTGCCAGCCAATGATCGTGGCCGGCAGGCTGCTGACGAAATACTGTGCTGCGAAATGCCGGCCCGCGATGCGCATGCGTGGGCCGGCTGTGACGTAATCTCGCGTCTCGCGAGATGACGCGCCGATGCGTCCAGGAGGAATAAATCAACCACCTCCAGGACGCATCGGTGCGTACAGCGGTCCGGAGGTGGTTAAGGGCACACGAGTTAAACGCTTGTTGATTGGCTGCTCTTCAGCCTTTCAAAAAGCACCATTAACTCGCCGAACACCGAACACAAACCCAAACTTTTACTGAAAAGTTCGGGTTCAGGTCCGGGGTCCAAAAATCCTAAAGTTCGGTACGAACCCGAACTGTAAAGCTCAACCCTACTCTTACCTCATCAAAGAGAAAAGGAGGAAACATGATGGAAGGACATGGGATATAAAATGTAAAGGTAAATTGACATAGAAGTGTTTTAATGTACAAAAAGGTTATGAACTGTGTCAGAACAGTATGTTCATGGACTGTCACAGGAAGATGAAGTACTAATTTCCATAGGCGGAACTAAAATTTTAAATGGAAGGTGGATGAACAAAACAAAGTGATCCAACTGCTGTGGAAACAGACATCTCAGAACAGACAGATCTGATTGACTTCTGCAAATTAAAAACTGCTGGTATCCATACTTGATGATTAAATATGAAAGATTAATTACACCACAAAAACTACCCTAGTTCTGCGAGCATTACCACCTATTCTTATATTATTTACTTTTCATTCCTTAGCACTAGGCGAACCTGAACTCCAAAGTTGGGTTTCGTACCGAACTTTGCGAGTTCATGTACCCAGACCCAAACTTAGACTTATGTTTGTAATAGGAAAATGCTTTAATTGTTGAAGTCTAAATGTCCTCTCCAAAGGTCCCTACTACAGTTATTGCCTGTAATGACAATAGTTCGACCTCTGAGAAGACTAGACTCATTGAGGCCATTGAGATTGACTGACAGAAGAGACAGGAGTCCAACATCACACTGTTAAATGGGCTTTTTCACTAAATGAAACCTTGCCCAAATGTACTTTTTGAGCCACAGTAAAAATGGTTTCTGTTCTGGCAAACCAGGTCCAGATTGACCATTTGAATGGCTGGCATGTAATTCTACATTTCACCCGCACAGTGGCGTAACTAGAGTTCTATGGGCCCCAGGGCAAACTTTAAATTGGGGGCCCCCCGCCAAGACTCCACCCCCGCCAAGACTCCACCCCCGCCAAGACTCCACCCCGGCCAAGACTCCACCCCCGCCAAGACTCCACCCCCGCCAAGTTAAGTTTAAAAAAATAAAATAAAAATCAGTTGCAGGTTTTTTGTGTATCCATGGACTACCTCCAGTGATACCAATTTTTTTTTTCCAGACATTATTAACGTCCACTGATGAGCCATCCATCTGCCCCACCCCCACCCTGATTGCAGACAATGGCAATAATAATGTCTGAATTCAGGGGGTGGGGCGGATGGATGGATGATCAGTGGGTGGTAATAATAATGTCTGAAATCAGGATGCGGGTGGGGCGGAATGGCGGATCATGGATGGATCATGAGTGAACAGCAATAATTTATTACCATCCACTGATGATCCATCCATCGGCCCCACCCCGGCCCTGATTTCAGACATTACTACCGTCCGTCCACTGATGATCCATCCATCGGCCCCACTCCGGCCCTGATTTGAGACAATAATAATGTCTGAATTCAGGGGGTGTGGCGGATGGATGGATGATCAGGGGACAACATGGATGAATCATTGCATTACTAATACTACCTACCAGTCTATAGACCAGTCCAGCAGGCAGTGAGGCAGGAGAAGATGGTCCTGGAGTGCAGTACTTCTGCTGCAATGCCCAGCGCTCGCCCTTGGTGTCTGTCTGTCGGTCGGTTGGTCGGTCGGTCGGTCCTCTTCTTTCTTCCTCGGAGAATCGCGCCCTGAGCCCTCTAATCTGTGCTGGCACAGGCACACACTGCTGGGGGGCGGGGCTCTGCCTCTTTTAAATCTGCTCTGGCGGGCTTTTGCTGCGCCTGTGCGCCTAGAGTCTACTCTCCTGAGTCCTGACGTCAGAGACTCTCATCTCGCGTGAGCGGAGGGACGGGTCACGCGGCCGTGGTCATGTGGGTGTATTGTGGGCGTATTGTGGGCGTGTGTAGCTTGAGGGAGGGCCCGGCGGAGGAGCGGCAGCAGCTGAGTGAGGGAGGACGGTGCACACAGGCAGCGCAGGTGAATCAAGCACAGATCAGTTTCGCAGGGCCCGCCTGCCGCCGCAAGCACTTGCTGGCCTGCAGCGGGCCCCCCTCCCGCCGGGCCCGGTCGCAGTCGCACTCTCTGCGACCGCGATCGTTACGCCCCTGCACCCGCAGTAATGTTATATAAGCACAAATAGGTATCAGCAAAACAAGATTGTCAATTGAGTGTCAGACCTTGGATGTGGTTGAAAGCAACCTGCTGACGAGAAGGTCTACCTGACAAACCAAAACAAATTAACTACATCAGCAGTGTATCAGTACATCCAGTATTTTTATTCTTGGCCTAAATGGTAGATAACAGTGTCCTATTTTAGTGCTGTCTTCCAAAAGCAAGAATGTCCAACTTTGGGTGCCATTAATACCAACCTGGCCGCAAGAAGCGGCAAAGATTCTCTTAAGGCTATGTGTAACGCCCCAGAGTGGCATTACCACTTTCTACACCTCCCCAATGTCTTCTATGGTTGATTCAGTGTCATCATCTATATTTATTTCCAGGTCCTGCACATGGTGTATTTGTATTTCTGATTTAATGACTGTTTAAGTGTAATATACCTGGTTCACCATCAGATGGCGGCATCTATGGCGCAGCTACTTTGCTTAGAATGGAACTCTTCTGTCCATTCTAGCCCTCTCTAGAGAGGGAGGAATTTAGTTAGTGAGGATCAGTTCAGGGTATCCCCTCTAAGGGGGAGGCAGCAGGCCCTCGTGCCTGCTGGACGAGCCCTGCAAAGTCCAGAGAGAGCACCTCAAAGCTCTGCTGGGCATAGAGGCCCAATTTAGAAGCCTCACAAGCCAGGAAGAAAGCTTCCCTGGACAAAGATAAAGATACAGATAAAGACTACAGAAAGCTAAGTTCAGCAGAAAGGAAAAGTGTATATTTAATCCTGTTAGCACAGCAGAGTTAGGCAACTTTCACAATTGCGTTCAGAGCGGATCTGTCTGAGACGGATCCGCTCATATAATGCAGACGATGGATCCGTTCAGAACGGATCCGTCTTCATTATATTGTAAAAAAAATTCTAAGTGTGAAAGCAGCCTCAGACGGATCCGTCCAAACTTTACATTGAAAGTCAATAGGGGACGGATCCGTTTGAAAATTGAGCCATATTGTGTCCAATTCAAACGGATCCGCCCCCATTGACTTACAATGTAAGTCTGGACGGATCCGTTTGCCTCCGCACGGCCAGGCGGACACCCGAACGCTGCAAGCAGCGTTCAGGTGTCCGCCTGCTGAGCGGAGCGGAGGACAAACGCTGCCAGACTGATGCATTCTGAGCGGATCCGCATCCACTCAGAATGCATTAGGGCTGGACGGAAGCATTCGGGGCCGCTTGTGAGAGCCTTTAAACTGAATTTACAAGCGGAGCCCCGAACGCAAATGTGAAAGTAGCCTAAGTGAGCAACAGATGTAGCAGAGCCAAATGTGTTTTCCTGCCAGAATTCAAGCCAAAACCTGCTTGTGGCCAAGACCAAGTTGAAAGATTGTTTTCTGATGAAAGTTTATTCAAGTAAAGTTGCTGTTCAACGTTATCCAAGGTCTGGACTCAATTTATTTCATCATCCCCTTCACCCACAACCCTCTTTTTATTGCTGCGGAGCCAACGCCTGGGGTCCAGCGTATCCATGTAGGAACACCAATGTACATCTATAGCTCTTTCTGCTACTTATCCTCCACATAGTCACATAGTTGTTTTAGTTGGAAAAAGACAAAAGTCCTTCAAGTCCAACCTGTAATCCTGCTATATCGATCGACGGAACAAATCCCTGGATAAATGTCCATTTTCCTTTTTAAAGGGGGTTGGGCCAAAGGGAAAGGGTGCGTAGAACAAGATTTCTATACATTATCATAAGCCTCAATGTTATTTTGAATTGAAAAGTCATCTTAACCTTTTTTGAAGTCACCTATTGCATTTGCTGTGACCAGCTTCTGTGGCAGGCTACTCCAGAGATTCACAGACCTTACTGTGAAGAATGCTCGTCGCTTCTTATAACTGAATCTTTTTTTCTCCAGGCGTAGGGAGTGGTCCCTTGTTTTTTGAGGGGGTTTAACACAAGATAGCTTCCCTTGATATTTTTTGTATGGTCTGTTTATATATTTGCACAGGTTAATCATGTCCCCCCATGGGCGTAGGGATCACCATAGCAGCCATAGCAATGGCTATGGGGCCCTACGCCACAGGGGGCCCGGGCCTGCCGGCTGAGGATTTTTTATTTTTTTTATTCATGTGGTGTAGCCACAGGGGTCGCAGGCCCCTCCAGGACAGACAGAGAAAGCACTATCTGCAGGACCTGCAGGCTGTGGGCGGTGCGATAGGGCGCGGCCGGAGGCAGAGAGGCATACCTGCAATGAGGAGATGGCGTGGTCCCGCTCCTAGTCTGGGTGGCAGTCCAACTGGCCGGAAGTAGAGCAGGCGGGGCCTGGCAGCGCTGCTGGAGTGTGGGCGCGCAGACGTTCAAGTGGTTGTGAGGTGAGGGCTGGCTGACTATGGGACTGGTAAAACTTACTCTGGAGTCCTGGACCATTATATCTGGGGAGGAGGGGGAGCAGCACTCTGGAGGTCTGGACCAGTACATTTAAGGAGAAGGGGTGAGCAGGACCCTGGAAGTCTGGTCTGGACCATTATATAGGGGGAACAGGACACTGGAGGTCTGGACCATTATATCTGGGGAGGAGGAGGGAGTGGGATCCCCGAGGTCTGAACCATTATATCTGGGGAGGAGGGGGGAGTGGGATCCCCGAGGTCTGGACCATTATATCTGGGGAGGAGGGGGAGCAGGACCCTGGAGGTCTGGACCATTATATTTAAGGAGAAGGGGGGATCAGGACCCTGGAGGTCTAGACAATTATATTTAATAAGGGGGGAGCAGGACCCTGGAGGTCTAGACAATTATATTTAATAAGGGGGGAGCAGGACCCTGGAGGTCTGGACCATTATATTTAAGGAGAAGGGGGAGCAGGATCCTGGAGGTCTGGACCATTATATAGGGGGGAACAGGACACTGGAGGTCTGGACCATTCTATTTAGGGGGAGCAGGACCCTGGAGTTCTGGACCATTATATAGGGAGGAGTAGGACCCTGGAGGTCTGGATCATTATATATTGGGAGTAGGGGGAAGCAGGATCTTGGAGGTCTGGACCATTATATATGGGGAGTAGGGGGAAGCAGGATCCTGGAGGTCTGGACCATTATATAGGCAGGAGGGGGGAGCAGGACACTTGATGTCTGGACCATTATATCTGTGGACTGGCGGTGGGAGATTTAGGGTGGGGGTGGGAGGTCTAGGAGGGGTGTGCGGATGTTGGGGTGGGAGGTCCTGGAAGGGTGTTTGGGTCGGAGCTCTGGAAGGGGTGGGGGGTCTGAGAGGTATGTGGGGGTGGGAGATCCGGGAGGGGGGGCCCATAAAAAAATGTTGCTATGGGGCCCAGTCATTTCTAGCTACGCCCCTGTGTCCCCCCTTAGACATATGTTGCTCTGTTTCTCAGATTTTGCTACAAGAAGTGTATTATTAAATGTACAACTGGGTGCTACCAGTGGGGATGTGTCCTTGCACAGTCTGACACCGGCAGCATTGTTTGGACAGTGTAAGACTGTGCAGGGTCATACTCCCAACTGGTAACACCCACTTGTACTTTTATTAACCCTTTCCCGAACAGCGCTGTAATAGTACGGCGCTGGCCGGGTCTCTAAAGATGGCGCCAGCTCCTGAGCACTGCCGGCACCATAGCTTTATGTGGCAACCTGCTTCTTATAGCAGACACCCGCAGCTCATGTCCGCAACCGGCAGTAATGCCGATCGCAGACATTTAACCCCTCAGACATTTAACCCCTCACCTGACCACGGCATTTGAGCGCCCTGAAATCCGAAAGCGTGCGCTTTAAGTTGTGCTCTGGCTCCCCCATGTGGTGATCAGAGGAGCCAGAGCTTGTGTGCAGCAGCCCCTGTCTTTGTGAATGAGAGGAGGCTGCTGCATAGTATTTTCCTATGGACCCCTTGTAAGTGCATTTGAGTCTATGATAATAGCAATCAGATGATAGATTGTTATAGTTCCTTATGGGAACTATAAAAAAGTGTAAAAAAAAATAAAAATCCCCAAAAAATCCCAAAATATAAATAAAAGAACAAAAATATATATATAAATACACATCATGGGTGTTGCGATGTGCGAAAATGTCCATAGTATAAAAATATAAAAATATATTCCCCATACGGAAAACAGCAAAACGAAAAAAAGCGTCAACATGGCCGAATCGCTTCATTTAAAAAAAAAGTCATACACACCCCAGAACGGTATCAATAAAAAGTTCAGATCGCCCTGAAAAAAATGAACCCCAATACACATAATTACAAAAAGTTATGGGGGTCAAAATATGGGTAACAAAAAATCTAACTTATTTTTTCACCCTTTAAATTTTTTTTATCACTATCAAAACGCAAGAAAAACTATACATATAAGATATCTCTGGATTCGTACTGTCCTGTAGAATAAAAGTAAATGGTCAGTTTTATCGCACATAGAGCGTCGTAAATGAAAAACCCGCAAAACTGTGGTGGAATTGCTCTTTTTTTTTTTGCAATTTCACCCCATTTGGAATTTTTTTACTGCTTCCCACTACATTATATGCAATATTAAATGTTGGCGTTGGAAAGTACAACTTGTCCTGCAAAAAAATAGCTCTCATATGGCTATGTGAACAGACAAATAGAAAAGTTATGGCTCTGGGAAAGCAGGGAGCGCTAAACAAAAACACAAAAAAAAAAAACTCCGGGGTGAAATGGTTAATAAGCTTCTAGTAGCATTAACTGAGGAATTGAACGATGTACTGTTATAAGATGCTCAAGAATAATTTTTGCATAGGGAATAAAACAGTTTAGCAAAATAAACTTGTCAGGAGTGGTGACATAGATTAACAAAGGGGCAACGCCGGTTTTAATAAACACCTAAACTGGCATTGGATCCTCTGGAGTTATGAAGAGGCATCGGATCCTCCGCTAGCTTCCTTGCTATCTTACATTTAGACCTTTTTCTATGCCTACACCGGGCGTAGAAAAGGGTAAATATAACCGTCCTGCGGGCCGTCCCCTTCCACCCCACGCCCACTTTTTTAGACCTGGCGTGAGCAGGGAGAAGTCACAGATTGCGGCTCAACTAGCTGTTGCGCCGCAATCTGCACCTGAAATATGCCTAATATAGACGTATTTTAGCTTAATATATGATCCCCAAAATGTACTGAAATTAAAGGAACTTACCTAATTCATGAAAGGTGAAAAATAATAATTATATCCATCAATGCTTTTTAAGCATTTAAGCAGTTGTGTGAAATTACATGAACTAATGCAGCAAATTGCTCTTCAACCCAAAATTCGACTTAACAGATGAACTTGGCTGGAGGGGTTAGACCTTAAATAAGATTTGGACACTTTTTCTCACCCTTGATAAGTTGAGATATTTTTGGAATTAATTTTTCACGCTTAATAACGTGAACCCTTCGGGTGTGTAATCTTAGCATCAGCACGTCACGTTCCGGGTTTGTTTTGCATTTGTGCCTACAACTAGCTGCTGAATGCCTACAGATCCCCTGGATAACTTTATTAATAGTCTGTATACAGGGATGTGTTACATATGTAAGAGATGGCATCACAGAAAATACTGCTATCCGTTAACTGTATTGTACCTCCTGTAAGAAGAAATATAGTCAATAAACACTCACATCTATCATGAAGTAATTGCTTGCAATTTGTTTCCTAACCAAGAACATCAATCTTTTTTGCCTTGCGATTAACAAGCTACCTTGGCCTATTTTGTTGGCTTGTCCTGGTCATGGAGGGCATTACTGCTTCCTTTGCAGCAGGTGAGTCAACTCTCCATACACTTTTTTCATGTATGCGATATACATACATAAATTTATATTTCATATATTGAATCCAGCAAACTTGATGTACAATAGGTTTAGACTAGAAAACAGAAACCTACCATGATTTAACCAATTAACCACAGTATATAATTATATTATATTGATTATATATATATATATATATATATATATATATACATATACACTAGCTGAAGGACCTGGCTTTGCACGGGAATATGTCATCTATTTAATTTAATGTTTGTGTGTGTTGTTAAAAGATATCGACAGTATCCCCTATAACAGTTACATCTACAGTACCCCGCCCCCTTAACAGTGACCTCCACAGCCCCCCACTCCTTAACACTGACCCGCCCCCACAGTGCCGTATCTCCTTAAAATGGGACGTCCACAGCAGCCTACCCCCATAACTTTGACCTTCACAGCAGCCTGCCCCTTTAACAGTGAGTTCCACAGCACCCCACTCCCTTGACAGTGACCTCCACAGAGGCCAGGCCTCTTAACAGTGACTTCTACAGCACCTGCCCCTTAACACTGACCATAGGTTGCAGTCCCCTTAACTGTGACCTCTACCATTCCCGGCCCCTTTAACAGAGACCTTCACAGCGACTATCCATTTGACAGTGACCTCACAGTACACCGCTGCCTTAACAGTGACCTCACAGAACCCTGCTGCCCTTTAATAGTGGCCTCCACAGTTCCCTCCTCCCTTAACATTGACCTCCACAGTGCTTGCCCCATTAACATTGACCTCCACAGCGCCCCATCCCCCTTAACAGTAACATCCACAGCTACCTCCCCTTTAACATTGACCACAACAGCGGCCACCCCTTTATTAGTGACCTCTACATTATCCCATCTCCTTAACCGTGATTTACACAATCACCTGCCTCCTTAAAAGTGACCTCCACAGAGCTCCGTTCCCTTAAAATGTGACCTCTACAACACTCCTCCCCCTTAACAGTGACCTCTACAGCACCCTGCTCCTTAACACTGACCTCCATAGCGGACCGTCCCCTTAACTGTGACCTCCACCATTCTCTGCCCTCTTAACAAAGACCTCCACAGCGCCCGCTCCTTTAACAGTGACCTCCACAGCATCCTGTCCCCTTAACAGTGACCTTTACAGCGACTCATCCCTTTATTAGTGACCTCCACAGTACCCCGTCTCCTTAACAGTGATTTCCACAACACCCCACCCTCTTAACAGTGGCCTCTACAGCAATCTGCCCCTTAACATTGACCTACATAGCGGACCGTCCCCTTAATTGTGACCTCCACATCAGTCTGCCCCTAGGATGGCCAGAGGTCCAGTTTTAGGCCGGATAGTCTGGCTTTCAGACTCCTTGTCCTCTATCCGGTGCAGGGCCTGGACGGACACAGGGATGTCCTTTTAAACAGCTTACTCTCAGAGAGCAGCACTGTGCTGTCTGAGCGTGAGCTGCAGGGGGAAAGTCACCCTCCCTCCCACCCCTGCAGCTGACAAAAGTAGATTTTTACCTCCATTTTTCAATCCCTGTTGGCTGCGTAGTGGGAGGGGGCGTATTGTAATCGGGTCAGGCATGGCTTAGTGGGATCTGGAGGCTTGGTTTTTAAGTCTGTCTTTTGAGGGTGGCCTGAATAGCCACCCTACCCTACCTGCCCCTTAAAATATGACCTCCACAGCACTCCGCTCCCTTTACAGTGTCATCCACAGTGCCCTACCCCTTTAAAGGAAATCTGTCACCAGGATAATCTCTATGGAAGTAAAGCCATGGCCTAATAGCACTTAGTACCTTATTTCCAGATGTGTCTTTGTTTCAGCAATAAATGTTTTTTATCCTCTGAAAATTGTATTTGGTATGCAAATGAGCCAGTAAGGTGCCCAGAGGGGTATCACTCTTGCAGGCAGGCACCCAGGCCCTCATGCTGGAAGCAGGGAAAAGGGGGGCAGAGTTATGGCTTGAATGTGATGTAGGAGGCATGGGTGGAAACACACACATACATACATTCAGCTATATACAGTCGTGGCCAAAAGTTTTGAGAATGACACAAATATTAGTTTTCACAAAGTTTGCTGCTAAACTGCTTTTAGATCTTTGTTTCAGTTGTTTCTGTGATGTAGTGAAATATAATTACACACACTTTATACGTTTCAAAGGCTTTTATCGACAATTACATGACATTTATGCAAAGAGTCAGTATTTGCAGTGTTGGACCTTCTTTTTCAGGACCTCTGCAATTCGACTGGGCATGCCCTCAATCAACTTCTGTGCCAATTCCTGACTGATAGCAACCCATTCTTTCATAATCACTTCTTGGAGTTTGTCAGAATTAGTGGGTTTTTGTTTGTCCACCCGCCTCTTGAGGATTGACCACAAGTTCTCAATGGGATTAAGATCTGGGGAGTTTCCAGGCCATGGACCCAAAATGTCAACGTTTTGGTCCCCAAGCCACTTAGTTATCACTTTTTCCATCGTGCTAGAAAATGCATTGTTTTTCACCAAACTGTTGTTGGATTGTTGGAAGAAGTTGCTGTTGGAGGGCTTTTTGGTACCATTCTTTATTCATGGCTGTGTTTTTGGGCAAAATTGTGAGTGAGAAGCAACACCACACATGAATTGTCTCAGGATGCTTTACTGTTGGCATGACACAGGACTGATGGTAGCGCTCACCTTTTCTTCTCCGGACAAGCCTTTTTCCTGATGCCCCAAACAATCGTAAAGAGGCTTCATCGGAGAATATGACTTTGCCCCAGTCCTCAGCAGTCCATTCACTATATTTTATGCAGAAGATCAATCTGTCCCTGATTTTTTTTTTGGAGAGAAGTGGCTTCTTTGCTGCCCTTCTTGACACCAGGCCATCTTCCAAAAGTCTTCGCCTCACTGTGTGTGCAGATGCGCTCACACCTGCCTGCTGCCATTCCTGAGCAAGCTCTGCACTGGTGGCACTCCGATCCCGCAGCTGAATCCTCTTTAGGAGACGATCCTGGTGCTTGCTGGACTTTCTTTGATGCCCTGAAGCCTTCTTAACAAGAATTGAACCTCTTTCCTTGAAGTTCTTGATGATCCTATAAATTGTTGATTGAGGTACAATCTTAGTAGCCATAATATCCTTGCCTGTGAAGCCATTTTTATGCAACGCAATGATGGCTGCACGCATTTCTTTGCAGGTCACCATGGTTAACAATGGAAGAACAATGATTTCAAGCATCACCCTCCTTTTAACAGGTCAAGTCTGCCATTTTAACCCAATCAGCCTGACATAATGATCTCCAGCCTTGTGCTCGTCAAAATTCTCACCTGAGTTAACAAGACGATTACTGAAATGATCTCAGCAGGTCCTTTAATGACAGCAATGAAATGCAGTGGAAAGTTTTTTTTGGGGATTAAGTTAATTTTCATGTCAAAGAAGGACTATGCAATTCATCTGATCACTCTTCATAACATTCTGGAGTATATGCAAATTGCTATTATAAAAACTTAAGCAGCAACTTTTCCAATTTCGAATATTTATGTAATTCTCAAAACTTTTGGCCACGACTGCATATATGATTAGCGGATGTAGTATAGAGGCAACAATAAGTTCTTTGGAGCAAACAGTTCAGTGTTTTATTCACACTTTAGGCAATTGATAAAACAAGCAGTCATAATCAAACAAAACGTCACCTTGCGGTATTGGTGGTAATTCACATCATGCAACAGGTAGCAAGCCTTCATCCAGACACAAGGCTCCAAGATCTCAGCACAGAGATCTGGCTTCTGAGCCCAGCTGCCTATTTAAGGACAGCCAAGTGCTGCCAAAACCTGGACCGGCACTTCAAATCCGGTCAGGTATTTGACCTCACCTGGCTGTAAATCAGTCCAACAGCACATGCTGGGAGGAAAATACCTGTTTTCCCAGACAAAACCTGTCATGTGTCACATACACCCCTCCACCCTGCCTTTGTTAAACTCTGAGGGGGTGAACACACACCAGACAGTGTACCCGGGCCAGGGCATCCGCCAGTGTACCCGGGCCAGGCCTGCCCTGTGTTCCACCGAAAACTTTGTAGGGAGAGAAACCATCGGGTGACCCGGGCATTTCTGGCCTTGGCCATGCTCATCCACTTGAAAGGGGAGTGGTCAGTAACCAGGCAGAATTTTCTCCCCAGTATATAATAGCGGAGAGATTCTAGTGCCCACTTGGTAGCCAGGAACTCCCTCTCCACTATACTTTATCGGGTCTCGGCTGGGGTGAGCTTATGACGGCTGGGGTGAGCTTATGATTGAGGAAGACAATGGGATTCTCCTCCCCGTTGACTTCATGAGACAGTACAGCACCGAGTCCTACGTCGGATTCATCGGTCTATACTATAAACTCCCTTTTGAAGTTGGGCATCACCAAAACCGGGAGGGCCGACTTCAAAGTGGAGAAAGCCTCTTCCACCCAATTATCCCAGCGAACCATCATTGACTTGTGTCCCTTCAAGAGTCCTGTCAAGGGCACGGCTAGAGTAGCAAAGTGGGGAACAAACCTCATGTAATAGCCCATTATTCCCAGGAATGACTTTATTTGCCTAGTGGAGACAGGTCGGGGTCAATTGCATATCGCCTCTATTTTGTTCACTTGGGGTTTGATGACTCCGCGCCCAATGACATACCCCAGGTACTTAGTCTCTTCTAACCCTATTGCACATTTTTGGGGGTTAGCGGTTATGCCAACTTTCCGAAGGAAGTCCACTACAGCCTGCACTTTGGGTAGGTGACTTCCCCAGTCAGTACTGTGGATGACAATATCATCCAGGTAAGTTGAAGCGTACCGACAACGTGGACAAAGCACAATGTCCATTAGTCACTGAAAAGTGTGGGGGGGGGGCGCCATGCAGACCAAAGGGTAAGACCTTATTCTGATACAGCCCCTCCGGCATGATGAAGGCAGTTTTCGCTTTGGCAGCATCTGTTAAGGGCACCTGCCAGTACCCTTTCATGAGGTCCAAAACAGAAAAATACTGGGCTTGTCGTAACCTCCCAATGAGCTCATCCACCTGGGATATGGGATACGCATAGAATTTGGAAACCCTGTTAAGTTTTCGAAAGTTGTTACAAAACCACAACGTCCTGTCCGGCTTGGGTAACGATACTATAGGACTAGCCTACTCACTTTTTGACTCCTCAATGGCGTCTAGCTTTCTCGAGTACCTCGTAGGGCCCCTGCCACCTAGCCAGGAACTTACTGTCCTCGGTCGGCACCAGAACCAAAACCCGATAACCTGGGTTAAAGATCTGGACCCGAGCCTGCCGATTATAGACCCAACTCTGGGCTTGGTGAGCTGCCTCCATATGCTCCCTAACGAGAGGCAACACTGTTTCTATCCAATCTTGCATCTGGGTAACGTACTCAATGACACTTTTATGTGGAGTGGGTTGTTGTTCCCATGCCTCTTTGGCCACGTTCAAGAGACCGCAAAGGTGTCTGCCATATAGCAGTTCGAAGGGCGAGATCCCAGTAGAGGCCTGGGGTACCTCTTGCACTGCGAATATGAGATAGGTCAGAAGGAGTTCCCAGTCCTTCCTATCTTTAGACACTACCGTTTTGAACATATTTTTAAATGTTTGGTTAAACCGTTCTACCACACCGTCCATTTGCGGATGGTAAACGGACATCCGTAGTTGTTTTATGTGCAGCAACTTACAGAGTTCCCTCATCACCTTGGACATAAAAAGGGTCCCTTGGTCGGTCAGAACCTCTTTAGGTAGTTCTACTCGGGAAAACATCTCCATTAACTCCTTAGCTATGAGTTTGGCCGAGGTATGTCGCAGTGGCACCGCCTTCGGGTACCGAGTGGCATAGTCTAGAATGACTTATATGTATTGAAGCCCTATGGCGGACTTCAGTACTGGGCCTATGAGGTCCATAGCTATTCGGTCAAACGGTACTTCGATAATCGGGAGAGGTACTAGGGGACTACGGAAATGTGGCTGGGGGCTAGTTATCTGGCAGGTCGGGCAAGACTTACAAAACTCTTCTACTTCTTTGAATAGGCTGGGCCAGTAAAGCCACTGTAAAATACGATCCTGAGTTTTCTGCAGCCCCAGGTGACCCCTGAGAACATGTTGGAGGGCTAGATCTAACACAAGCTCACCCCATAGTTGGTTTACCCGATACAGCTTATCCTGATGAACCACAAAACGGGGAAACACTGACTCTGCCCCAGGTTGTTGTGGTTCACCATCTACTATTAACACGACGTCGGGCGGTACCAAAATTATCCCCGGAGACATTGAGGTCTGCCAATTCAGGACCCGGCGGCAAGTCTCCAACCATCACACTTAGTAGGGTTCTCTACCCCTCTTCCACCGAAGTGGCGGTCATCCCTACCACTGGCCCTTCAGTCTCAGGTTCCCAGAATTCTGGTCTCCCCCTGAGCCGGGCCACTCTGCTAGGGTTACCTCTGTCTCATGAGTATCAGTCACTCTCATAGCAGGCCACAGTGCCGGGAAGCCCGGGAAGTCTCTCCCTATTATCAGTTCATAATGTAGATTTGTGGCGACAGCCACCTCCTGGGTCCATCCACCAGCCACCGTAGTTAGAGACACCAGCACGGTGGGGTAGTCTTTTAAGTCTCTGTGAATGCACATCACCCCGACTTTCTGGGCAAAATACTCAGGGGACCACAACAGAGTAGCCCTTACTAGGGTCACCAGACTCCCTGAGTCCAGCAGAGCCTCCGCCGGAATGTCTCCCACTTCCACCTGGCACAAATGATCTAGAGACTCGGGGTACCTGTTGCACACAGCCTCCTGGTATATAGAATAAGTTATATAACATGCATATAATGTAATCACATAAGTTGTTGAGAATAACGAACATACTGTTATAATTAAGAAAAAATGAGAGAAGCAGCATATTTCAGAGGTTTTTTTTTGTCCTAATAGTAAAACTAAAAAGACAGGGGGTGTGAAAAAAACACAGGGTGAGGGTTAAAAAGCGAGAACCCCAGCTTACAGTGGAGTGGGAGATGCGATCTATCTGATACCAGGGTAGAATAATTCTAGAGACTAGAATGGCTTGTTCAGTAAAGATAAGTATCATCCATAAATCGTTCCATTATTAGATATGGGGGGTAAGAAAGAGAGAGTCCTGACATACCTGAAGGCAGAGTGAATAGGCGTGCGCTGGATGTGGGCTGCATATGGATCTGGCGCCCTTTTAAACTAGCTGGCCGTGTGGGGCGGCGCTCATGGACGACGTGTTGGCGTCTGTGTTGAGTGAACACACGTGCCGGGAGCAAGCCATCCGGCGGGGCGCTCAGAAGTGTTGTAGTCTTGTTGCTGCATTAGGGAGCAAGCGTGCGCTGTGTCCAGCTGTGTCCGCTGTGTCCAGGTGCGTGCGTCATGACGTCGAGCACGCACGCATGCGCATACTGCCTGTAGGTGCAGTGTGGGCAAAGCCATAATGGGGATACCGAGGAGGCAGAAGAGGTAGCTGGAAAGGGGGCCATTCACATGGGGGAGATATGATCATGGTATCGGTGAATGAGAAGGGTAGAAATACAAGATAAGAGGGGAATATAGTCACCATTATGCGGTAGTTTCATAACCTCTACAGTTTAGTCGTCACTCCGCATGATAAATACAATTCTGTGGTAGTCATTTAACATATATATGGTCATAGCTCTGCGATTATACATTATGGCTCAGCATAAACATTATAGAATACGTCAGAGTGATAAGGCATAAGAATATGTACAGAAAGGAAAATACCATAGTGAGTAGTGACAAAATGGACAAGTAGGAATTGGGTAAAGATAAAATGTAGAATATTAGTAATGTTAATGTAAAAGTATAGAAATCCGGGAAAACTGCTAGCATGGGGTGAGATGGGAGAGGAAGGGAAGGAGGGGGGAAGGAAGGGGGGGAAGGGGAGGGAAGGGAAGAGGAAGGGTGGGGAGGGAAAGAAGGGGGGGTTGTATTCTCACCCATGTTCGCCTATTCCCTATCAACGATTCTAGAACAGAGAAATGAAGAATAAATTATCATCATGATAATATAAGAAAGTCACATTCCCTATTAAGACCTTTCGGTTCAAGTGTGTCCAGTTTGTGAATCCAGTATGATTCCCTTTGTTGTAGAAGTGCAATCCTGTTGCCCCCCGCGTCTTGGTTGGAGTACCTGTTCGATGACCTGGAAACGGAGTTGTGCGATTTGATGTTTATGTTTTTCAAAGTGTGCCGGTATAGGTAAAAGGAGTTGCTTTGTCCATATTGTGGATTTGTGTTTACATATGCAATCACGGATGTGTTGGGTGGTTTCCCCGACGTAGACGAGTCCGCACGGACATTTGATCATGTAAACAACAAAGGATGAGTCACATGTAAAGTAATCCTTGATATGGAACTGTTTACCTGTTCGTGGATGTGTGATCAAATCACCTTTCAAAATGTTGGAGCATTGACCACAATGCAGGCATGGAAAGGTTCCATATTTTGGATTTTGCAAAAAACGTTGTTTCAGGATCTTTTGGATCCCACCGAAGTCCGCCCAGATTAGTTTGTCTCTTATGTTGTGTCCTCTTTTGTAGCACGTCCGTGGGGGATTTTGGAATTCTTTAACAGATGGGTATGCGTTATGTAGGATCGACCAATTCTGGTGCACTATACTATGTATTTTAGGCATGAGGGGGTGGTATGTGGTAACACAGGGGATGCGAGGTACGTCTATCCTTGGTATAGTAGGTGGTTTTTTACTTTTTGTTCAGTTAAATTAGATGGGTATCCCCTGTTGGTGAATTTTGTACTCATTTCGGTGACCCTCACCGAACGTGTTGCTGGGTCTGAGACTATTCGTTCGACCCTAGTGATTTGTGATAGTGGGATCGCTCTCTTGGTGGTGTGGGGATGGCAGCTGGAATAGTGGAGTAGACTGTTCCTGTCGGTGGGTTTTGTGTATAAGTCAAATTGGAGCTGATTATTGATGTAGTTTTTTTTTTATGTATCCAAAAAACTGACCTCTTTATTGTCGATGTGTATCGTGAAACCTAGTTCCGGATAAATGTTGTTAAGGTAATTATAGAATGATTTTAGATGGGCTTTGGGTCCATCCCATATGATGAAAATGTCATCTATAAAGCGCAACCATACTTTTGCATGATTTTGGTAAAGGGAATGAGTGTATACAAACTTGTTTTTAAAATCGGTCATGTAGGTATTTGCGTATGGCGGCGCCATGTTGGCCCCCATCGCAGTACCGCGTTTCTGTACGTAGAATTTGTCGCCAATTAAGAAGTGGTTCTCATTGAGGACAAGTGACAAAAGTTGTATACAGAATTCTTGTTCTGTTGTAGATAACTGTGAGTGTGATGTTAAGAGTAATTTGGTAGCTTCAATGCCTTTATCATGTGAAATAGAGGTGTATAGGCTGTTAACATCCATGGTAGCAAGTAGGGTGTCTGGTGTCACTGTAATATTCCGTAGTTTGGTCATTAGTGTCTAGGCTGTGCGGTTTTGGTGAGTGGTGTGAGTATACGATCAAGAAAGATTGATAAAGGTGATAAAATAGAGTCAGTGGATGCTACAATCGGTTTTCCTGGGGGATTCTGTAGGTTTTTGTGAATTTTTGGGAGTATATAGAAGACGGGGGTGATGGGATGTTGCTTAGTGAGGAAGGTTGCTGTGTTGTCGTCAATCGTATTGATGGACTTGTAATGGTCAAGTACTTTTTGAATTTTAAGTGCAATGGCTGATGTGGGATTTGATTGTAAGGGTTCATTTGTTTGTTTGTCTGAGAGTTGTGACATCACCTCACTAAGGTACATGGACTTATCCATTACCACGATGGCACCGCCTTTGTCCGCTGGTTTGTAAATAATTTCTTTATGGGTTTTGAGAGGGGTTGATTGCCGTAATTTCCTCAGGGGACAAATTATTCGTATAGCGAAATTTGCCTTGGTGGTGCATGTTGAGAGCTTCTTGGATGGATTTCTGTGTGAATGTGATGTAAGTCTCGGCAGGGTGGTAGGATCTAGGTGGCACATATGTGCTCTTGAGTTTGAGTCCTAGCATATGTAATGATAAGGGGTTTTGGGAAGAAGGATTGGCCTTACTCTGGTTGTCAGAATCAGAAAAATGGGCTTTTAATCTAATGGTTCTATAGAACCTCTGCATTTCTTGTTCTAGGAGAAAGGTGTTTAGTGGACTGGCATATAGCGACTGACGATAGCCATAGTTAGTGTCCGTGGGCTCAACCCAATGTGGACAGTCAGCCCTTACATGGCCCGGCTACTGACACTGCCAGCAGATTATTGGAGCCAGGTCTGCCATGGGTACATCCCAGGCGGGTTTTATCGTCTCAAATCTCCGGGCCTGTAGGGTGGAGATTTCCAGGGTTTGCCGACCCCCCCTCCCGACAGAACCCTCCTTTAGAATCTTGGAAGCTTCATAGCGTTCCACCAGGTCACCATCTCAAGGGCATTGCCAGGAGACACCTGACTGATCCACTGCTGGAGAGGGTATGGCAAAGCCCTCCAGAACATATTGGCTAACAGACGATCCAGCATAGCAGTGGGACTCAGCACGTCAGGCTGTAGCCATTTTTGCAAGAGGTGAAGTAAGTTATAATACTGGGGTCTTGCAGGCTCAGCCGGGTTGAACCCCCACTGATGCACCCGCTGGGCCCAGACCAACACATTCACCCCCAGTTTGCCAGAATCTCACGCTTGACTTTCTGGTAGTCGGCCGCTTGATCGTCCAGCAAGTCGAAATACACCCGCTGGGAATCGGATGTCAGGAACGGAGAGATGACCTCAGCCCACTGGTCATTGGGGTAGCTTTTCCCTGATGAACGGATGTGCATGCGCAGTGCACTCTCCTTCACTTTCGGGGCTTCGTTCTCGATATAGGTGCGGGTCCCAGCGGTGGGACCCACACCTATAAGACAATGGGGGCATATCCTAGCGATATGCCCCCATTGTCTGAGATGAGAAAACCCCTTTAAAAGGGCACGGCACCATGGATGACACTGTTAAAGGGAACCTGTCACTGGGATTTTGTGTATAGAGCTGAGGGCATGGGTTGCTAGATGGCCGCTAGCACATCCGCAATACCCATAGCTCTGTGTGCTTTTATTGTGTAAAAAAAACGATTTAATACATATGCAAATTAACCCAAGATGAATCAGAGCTTGAAAATATGACTCTTCTCTGGTCACACAAGTAAGATATGACTCTTTTATGTTAATTTGCATTTGTATCAAATCGTTTTTTTTAACCCAATAAAAGCACACAGAGCTATGGGGACTGGGCATTGCGGACGTGCTAGCGGCCATCTAGCTACCCATACCCATAGTATGGAGCAAAAATTGGTCACTAACAGTATATACAGTTGTGTCACTAGGTTCTGAATGACACAGAGACAACAAATATACAGTACCCCTGAGTATATTATATTGGTAAGCAGTTTGTTTATAATGAATTATAGTACATAGGTGAAATACGACATAGCTATGTGATATATGGTTTAGGGCTTATTATCACAAACGTGCCGTATTTTGCGGTCTGCAAATTGCGGATCTACAAACAGGGATGCCGCCTGTGTGCCTTCCACAATTTACAGAATGGAATGGACAGCCCTTTATAGAAATAACTATTCTTGTCTGCAAAAACGGAATACAGGAATAGGAGCAGACTCATAGGGCCAGATTTATCATTACACTTACATCTTACACCACTTTTACATATGTCCAAAGTCACTTTTGGCTAAGGCCGATTTATTAATGGTCCTTTAATACTGTAATAAATGTGGTTTGACGGTAGCAGTTTATCCTTCAGTAAGCGCTTTACAAAAGTCGCACGTCTTTACGAAAAAGTCGCATGTTATATTAAAAAGTCGCATAAGATAAGCATGGTCCTCACTGGAGTGAAATTGCGCCATTTTTTTCAAAATTCTTTGAGACTTTTTAATTGTTGTAATAGTAAATCTGTCTAGAAATGTATTTACATAAGAAAACACGCTCACTTTTAGAAAACTGGCAAGCATTGCGCAGAGCCAATAAAAGTCGCTAATTTTTGCACAGTTTTAGAAATTGCGCAATTTTTTTTGACTTTTTCACTCCATTAATTTGACTTGAGCTAATGATAAATCTGGCCCATAATTTTTGCGGGGCCACGGAACGGAGCAACTCCATGTGCTGTCCGCATCTTTTGCGGCCCCATTGAAGTAAATGCGGCTCGGGCTGCGGAACCAAACCACCGTCGTGTGAATGAGCCCTTAGTCTGATGATGGTGAAGGCTAAGTGTATATCTACACAAGGTGTCAAAACCCGCAGTGGATTTTGCAGCAGAAATATTTGTAACAAATCTAAAGTTGTGAGTTCCATGCAGATTTGTCACACATTTTTCTGTGGATTTGCCATACATTTCATCCTTCGCCTTCTAAGGGTGAAAGCTATGGTGGAAATCCACAGCATAAATTGACATGCTGTGGATTTAATATTTGCACCGCAGGTCCATGTATGCTGTGGATTTTTTCAGCAGCATGTGCACAAGATTTGTTAAAATCTCATCCAATTTTCTGGTACCGTAGTAAGCCGTGATTAAGGTTGAGGCTACATGGGGATTTTGACTCAGAGCACACGTGGCAAGGCTAAAGATTGCAGCATAACAATGCTACATTGCAATTAGGGAAATTTAATGGCATTGCGTTGCGACTCGCAAGTTTTCATGGCCATGATCCGACAGGCCCAAGAAATCCAGCAGGGATGTACCATCATGTTGTATGATTTTTGGTGGCCACACAACATGTGTCACAGGACAATGTCGCAGTGTATCCCCAGCCTTACTGCATGCCTTAGACAAAGTTGGGCTTTTCCAAGACTGTTTCAACCCCTTGGTTAGATTGGTACAGCAGAAGTCACGATTTTAAACATAGCACCTGTTCAGGTGTCGTTTCAATCAGAGACATTTAACCTCTGAAATGCCATAGTGGCTGCTTCCGGTGACCAAACTGTTCTTTCGAGAAGAGATAACGGGAGATGTTCGGTTGCTATGAAAGTGTGAATGTTCACAGCCTGCCAGAACAAAGTTCCTATTCATCCCTAATGGGAACACAGTAATTTTACCACTGCAATCAAAGACCACATCAAAATATGCCAGACTATCAAAATATAAGGTACACTCTATTAATGTTTTTACCGGCTTCTCAATACATTGTATGGAATAATAAATGGTACCATTAGAAAGTATAACACGGCCCTCAAAAAACAAGCCCTAAAGCAACTATGGGAATAAAACAGTAAAAAAAGCTAATGTTTTTGGAAGGCGGGAGGGGGGGGGGGGGAGTCTTTAAATGGGTTGTCCAGGATTTTTTTAAATGTCCCCCTCCATCCATTGGTACCAGAGGAAATCTATACCTACCTGCTCCGTGTGGCTGCACTCCAACACTCTGGCGCCCGGATTGAAGCTGCATATGACTCAGCAGTGATATGCTACTTGGGGACATTTCACCAATAAGGCCAGTCTTTGGCTGCAGGGGCACACGTGACTCGTGTGGGGTCCAGAAGTCCAATAAAGATACTCCAGGAGCTATGGAGCTGGAACGGAGCAGCGGGGAGCATTAAGATATAGCTTTCTTCACAAGTATTGCTGAGTGTGGGGAAACTTTAAAAAAAAATCTGGGAATGTTCTTAATGGGTTAAAAAATGAGGACAAAGCAGGAGCATTATAAATAAAAATAAAATACTTTCTCAGGGGTCGCATGCCGTTCTTTTGCACATGACCTTTAAAGGGGTTGTCCTTGAAAAATATTCTACAGTTTTTCTGACACACCTATTAAAATACCATTCTTATTAAACTACTAATAGCAGCCCGCCTCCTGGTTCCGCGGTGTTGGTGATCTTTGGATCAATAAGGTAGATACATTGTACCGATTCGAAGAGATTGCTGCCTGGGAAAATAGAACTCACTTTAAGTTCAAAAATAGTTGGAAAGATTGGGAGGCATATAGGAAATTTAAGAAATGATGATCTCTAACATAAATTGTAATAACCTGACATTCTCACAGGTTTTGTAAATCTGATGTAACATCTACTCCTTTCTATTGATCTGTACGGCCTTTGTTTTCTCTTTATGCCGTACAACTTGTTTACTTGTATGTAAATTTTATTGCATATATAAATAAAAAAATAAAAAAATATTATACAGTTTTCAAACCAGCATCTGGATCTGAATACTTTTGTAATTGCATGTAATTAAACATTTAGCATACCCAGTGAGTTATTCAATAAAATGTATCTGTACAGCGCCACCTGCTGTTTGTGTTTCTTCTTATTTCATTGACCTGCTCACTGAGATGGCCACACATGCTCAGTTTAATCCTTCAACTACCTCCTGAGCTGTGATAAGTAGAGAGCTCCAGTAGAAAAGACACGCCTCCTGAGCTGTGATAGGGAGAGAACTCCAGTAAAAAAGACACGCCTCCTGAGCTGTGATAGGGAGAGAACTCCAGTAAAAAAGACACGCCTCCTGAGGTGTGATAGGGAGAGAAATCCAGTAAAAAAGACACGCCTCCTGAGCTGTGATAGGGAGAGAGCTCCAGTAGAAAAGACACGCCTCCTGAGCTGTGATAGGGAGAGAACTCCAGTAAAAAAGACACGCCTCCTGAGCTGTGATAGGGAGAGCTGAGACATGCCTCCTGAGCTGTAGCAGAAAAGACACTCCCCTTGAGCTGTCAGCTTGATATAAATCTAGGAGAGCTGGCTCTAGATTTGTTACAAAGAGCTTATCATGTACTATATGATGTCTTATTTTCTTTTTCTACATTAGTCATGGGATAATCCATTTAAGGCCCAGTGGGGTAGGAATTGGTGATGCTGGAGTGGTGCATGAGTAAGGGTATACAGCCCTCCACTCTTTGCCCATTTTTTTTAAAACAATTTTTGAAAACCCCTTTAAACTGAACCAATCATGTATGATGATGATGATGACAATAACTTCTGAGTAAAATTGTGTATGTTTTTGTAAATGATAATTCCAGTTTTTCCTGACCTCTGGTGGATGTTTGTAGGAGAGGTGAATGTATAAAACACTAACCATTTGATGTAGCTCAGTATTACACTGTGGTGAGAACGACATGATTAATGTGTGAGCTGGAGCACCGCAATGGCATCCTGATCAATGACTGCTCATGTGGTTAGCATGGTATTATCCCACTGCACACACAACGAGGAGCTGTCATGCTCATCCTCCATACAGTGACTGGCAGGTTTCACTGGTATGTCACAGAAATGAAAGGTTAATGACTAAATAAAATGAATTATCCTATGCAGTATGGAAAAATATATCTGTAGTCTATGTAATTGCAAATGTATATATGTCACCACACCGCCAATAATTGCAGCCATAATTAGAAGGTGTTAACATTTACCTATTGTTTATTTGTTCCATTTACAGAATATACAGTACATCCTTTTTGGCCTGATATGAGGTCAAGAATAGGCTACTGATCTATTAAAGGGGTTATCCCGTGATTTATGTAAAGAATGAAACTCAGACATCATACATTACATGACAATATCTTTCTAACAAAGGTAGAACCAGCCCTGTACCTAACATGGATCCAGATGTCTCCCTATTCATTACTCTTCAAGATTTATATCAAACTGGTAGTTCAAGGGGAGAGTCATTTCTGCTGCAGCTCATGGGCGTGTCCTTTCTGATGAAGCTATCACAGCGCAGGAGGCAGTTAAAGAATGAAACTGACCATGTGCGGCCTTCTCAGTGAGTCGGGCATAGAAATAAGAACAAATGCAAACAGTAGGTGGCGCTATACAGATACATTTTATTGAATAGCACAGTGGCTATACTGAATTTTTTATTACACGCAATTACAAAAGTATTCAGATCCAGGTGCTGGTTTGAAAAATTTTGAATTTTTGGGACCACCCCTTTAAGTTATTCATGAAAGCTTTTGCATTCACAAGTGAGGATCTTTCAGTTTATCGTATATATAAAGGGCCATGGGTAGCAAAGGTTGCTAGCAGGGCATATGCCTAGGGTGCTATGTGTCAGTGAGGGGGAAGGGGGGCACAAACAAGCCACTTAGCCCTGGCCAGTGTATGTAGATATAGGATGAAGGCAGTGAACTGAATCGTTACCCCAGGTGAAGGAAAACCTAGCTAACTGATCCAGCGCGTCTTTACTAGTGATGAGCGGCAGGGGCAATATTCGAATTCGCGATATTTTGCGAATATTTGGGCGAATATTCGCCATATATTCGAGAATTCGCGAATTCGTGTTCTCCAGGCATTATTTTCTTGATTGCGAAAATTCGCATAAAATTTGCGCATAAAAATTCGCATGAACTGGTATTTTCACAAAAATCAAACATTCGCAATTACGAATATATTTAGCGAAATTCTAAATATTTCGCGAATTCTCGAAGTGCAGATATTCGCGATTAAAATTCGCAATTCGAATATTCGTGATCAACACTAGTCTCTACCGACTGTTTTGGTTGAAGAATTATTGCAATAATATAGAAATAAAATATCAAATGTATATGACATTGTTATAGTTACTACTATAGATTACTGGAGAAGGATCGTTAATGCAGGGATTATTCGGATTGCATAATTTGGAGACGGGGGAAGATTTTATTTCCTAAAATGAGAAGAATTAACTCATGAGTGGTTTTTGCTTTCTCTGGATCAACACTGTAGGATTATAGGTTGAACTGGATGGACCTCTGATTTTCAGTCTTAGAAACTATGTTACCACATTATGTTTATCATGGTTTATACTCATGCTGATCCCTATACGTTGTCATTGTCAAATATCTGGGAGTATTGTGAAGATTTTACTTCTAGCAATACCATCCTCAAAAAGTGAAACGATGACTGCTAGGATTGTACATCTTTATGCAAACAATACGATGTCGTTGGACACTTGGCAACCTGGTGGTTATTCTGCAGGATGCCGATGCCAGATTCCTAGTGGTTTGACACACTCTACTCCACATGCTGTATTTTGACAGAGATAGCGACTAGGACAAGCCTTTGTCTACAGGAGTGCGAATGTCTGGGAGCTGATTTTCTATTCTAGTTTGCAAATTGGACACTATACATTTTTGATTAAATTGTGGAATAGCCCCCCCCAGAAAAAAATGTAGTTACTTTAATAAGCTGACCATTGAAATAAAGATCAATTGATCGCAATGCAAATATATATCATTATTACAAATACGGTGGGGAAGATTTATTAATAGATTGCACCAGAATATTTTGCCTCCACCATTTTTATTTTGTGCCATATTTATGAATAGTTTATTATGTAAAAATGTTGTACATTGTAAATGAAAGGTAAAAGGTGTGTATGTTGCCAAATTCTGAAGATATTTTTTCATTTGTTACACAATGCATCTCAGGATGCCTGTTCGTGACACAGTATGCTACAGGATACCTAATTGCCAAACAACACACCACAGGATGCCTAATCGTGACACAACAGGCCGCAGATGCCTGTTCGTAACACAGTACACCACAAGATGCCTAATTGCCAGTGCCACACAATGTGCCAAAGAAAGCCTGTTTGGGACACAAGGCGCCACTAAATGCCTAACTGCAACATACTGTGCCCCATGATGCCTACTTGCCACACAATATATCACAAAATGTCTATCTGCAATACAATGTACCACAGGATGAGTAATTGCCACACAATGTTCCAAAGAAAGCCTGTTTGGGACACAAGGCGCCACTAAATGCCTAACTGCAACATACTGTGCCACATGATGCCTACTTGCCACACAATATATCACAAAATGTCTATCTGCGATACAATGTACCACAGGATGAGTAATTGCCACACAATGTTCCACAGAAAGCCTGTTTGGGACACAAGGCGCCACTGAATGCCTAACTGCAACATACTGTGCCACATGATGCCTACTTGCCACATAATACATCGCAATGTGCCTAATTGCAACACAATGTACCACAGAAAAACAGTTTGGGACACACTGTATCACAGGATGCCTATTTGCGACACAACTCATCACAAGATGCCTATTTGAGACACAATGTACCACAGGATGCCTATTTGTGACACAGTAAGCCACAGGAATCCCATTTGTGATGCAAAGCACCCCAAGGCTATCCAGTAACTGTTTTATACTGCTTTTTAGACCACCCTGGAGATGATTAAGGCTTTTGACACAAAGGTTTAACAGAATGGGTAAGATTTAACAAACTGGTGTAAAGTAGAACTGGCTTAGTTGCCCATAGCAACCAATCAGATTCCACCCTTTTTTTTTAATTCAATTTTTTCCTTTATAACACAAAGTACAAAAAAAACAATTGAACAGCACCGAATCTGAGTATATCAATACAAATTCTACCAACATAGCAGATATAGTACATTATATATCACATTGAACAGAAAGTAAAATGTAGATCTAATACATAGTCGTAGGCTATTTTGAAAATTTCATACACTCCCTGTTCAATTCCATATTACATTAAACTCAGATCTCCCACTGTTTGTCCTAGCTTAACCCCCATATCCCCCCCCCCCCGTGGTGGTCATCCCGGTGGACGTCGCCAAGGGTCGCTCCAATCTCTCCCCACCCCCACCACCACACACCACCCCCCCGCTCCGGCAATGATAACTTTTGCCGCCATAAGACCTCTTGTCCAGACCCTTTTCTTCTCGTTTTCTCTAATTAGTGATGGCAAACAGCCTAACACAGCCACTTCTGGTTTATATGGAAGGGATATTAGGGACTCTACGCTTAGGAGATCAAAAACCTCTCGCCAATAAGATTGCATACTTGAACAAGTCCATATCATATGGATATAGTCAGCGGACTCTTCACTACATTTCCAGCATTTTGATTCTCGTTCTTTGTAGATCTTTCTAAGCAACATTGGAGTCAAATATATTCTGTGGATAATATTAAAATAGATGAGCCTAAAATTACTAGATATCATTGTCTTTTTTATATTTTTATATATATTACCCCATTCAATATTCCACCTTTCATTTTTCACAGCTTCTTTGTAAAATGAAAGGAGGAATCTGATTGGTTGCTATGGGCAACTAAGCCAGTTCTACTTTACACCAATTTTGATAAATCTTCCCCAATGTGTCTAAAACTAGGACAAAAGAAGGTGCAAAGTAGGACAAAACAAAAATTGTCTGAAAGTATGACTTTATGAATGTCGTGTCTAGCATTTTGCAAATGAGCACACATTTTAGCCCAGATGAAAAGGAATATTCTGGAATTCATCCAGACCTGAGCATAGCAGTCCACATCCAGTCGCAATGATCTAGTGAGCGCCACAGAGACATCAGAATCGGAGGCGCGATGGAGGGTAAACTCAGCAGACTATCTTTCCTACACAGGTCAGCAGAGAATTTTCACCAAAGTCTGGAGAACCCCTTTAATATTCTTCTAATTTATAGTTAGGGTTTTTTACTGCCCAGTTACATTGAACATCATTTGCTCATTATCCAATGGGTTCTAGTCTAATTAATATATTAAGTTCTAGTATTTTAGCATAGAAAGCTGCCGCATTACCTGGAACTCTGCTGCTTCGTTTTCTATGATGTAATCTGTTTTATTTGACGACCATTTAAATAAACAATTCAAAGCATTGCATCAGTCTTTCATACATAAAATATGGAGAACCGAAGCTTGATTGCATTTCAAAAACCGCTGAGCGTTTAAAATCCAGCCTGTTATATAGTAGATCTTGTGTTTTTTTTCACTCAGAAGCCCCAGAAAAGCTTGGGTGTATAATACCGATCAAACAGCGATGGTCTCAGATTAAGGAGTGTATGATAAATGACCCTGGGGAACGTTGAAAACACAATTACAATATTATACATTACACAGGGAAAAAAAATAATCCATCACAAAATCGTAAGCGATACAACCAAGCAATCATTTCTTTAACCTTTTCATTGCTGGAGACCTCCATTGTGAGACTATAGCTGTGATGGGGTTAAAAAGGTTGCCTTCAGTTGGCTGTACAATCAATTGCTTTATCTGAGAGCCAGTCTGGACTTGGTAGGGATTAAGTGGTCAGCATGACCTTGACTGCCCTCTGGAGAGCAGAGTTCATCATCACTGCTTGGCTACTTAGAGCTTATGTTAATCAGATTAAAGACAGGCGATCTCTATTTCTATATTCCTGTATAAACATGTAACGGTCTGGGCACAGATTGAGGATTTCAACCACTAATGGCCTATTAGCCCTGAGAAAGCGGTGGTGGCCAGGCTGAATGCAGATGGCTGGAATAAAGGATTCTTCACCTGTTCTGCCATTGACATCAGACACACATTAGAATCTGCATTTCTCCATTGCAACCATGTTAGTTACTTTCAGTAAGTTCATGTAAAGGAGTATTTGCTGTAGCATGGCATGCCTTGGAAGTAGCACTAAATAAAAAGCAATAAGGTAGTCAACTGATTTTTAGGCTACTTTCACACTTGCGTTCGGCTGTCCGCTTGTGAGTTCCGTTTGAAGGGGCTCACAAGCGGCCCAGAACGCATCCGTCCAGCCCTAATGCATTCTGAGTGGATGCTGATCCGCTCAGAATGCATCAGTCTGGTGGCGTTTGTCCTCCCCTCCGCTCAGCAGGTGGACACCCGAACGCTGCTTGCAGCGTTCGGGTGTCCGCCTGGCCGTGCGGAGGCAAACGGATCCGTCCAGACTTACAATGTAAGTCAATGGGGACGGATCCATTTGAAGTTGACACAATATGGCTCAATCTTCAAACGGATCCGTCCCCCATTGACTTTCAATGTAAAGTCTGGACGGATCCGCTCAGGCTACTTTCACACTTAGAACTTTTTTTAACAATATAATGCAGACGGATCCATTCTGAACGGAGCCACCGTCTGCATTATATGAGCGGATCCGTCTCAGACGGATCCGCTCTGAACGCAAGTGTGAAAGTAGCCTTAATGTAATTTTATTGGTTTTTCTTTTCCTTTTCTTTTTTTTTACAAAAAAATGCATATAAATTGAGTAATTCATTTTTGCTGTACTAATTGTGGCAAGAAGAAGAAGCCATAATTCAGCCGAGTTTGCAGTGCACTTTGTGTATAAAAGTACAGTTGTACAGCTAGGTCTTTCCTCATCTTTTCTCTTGGCTCCATGTGACTGGCACCAGATAACCCACTTTGAAAAAAAAAAAAAAGATTTTGTGATACTCTGTCAGGAGATGTACATGTTACCTATTTCTATGTTGTTGTCATGTGAATTGCAGCTACTGGAAGTTTTTTACTAGCAGGTTACAAGATACTTAACTTAATTAGTATAATGGTGGAGGTGGACACATCTGTAGACTAAGGTGGAGAACCATTCTTAGATCAGAATTAAGCTTCACCACCTCCAATTTTAAGAAAATTTTAAGAAAATCTAATCAAAGGTAATTAAAACAAATGTTCTTGCCTCAAAAACCATAGTGGTTTTCAGATGTAGAAAATCCTAGTAAGTATTCAGCCCATCTGCTGCGTTGGTCATGTTGATTGACAAATCATATTGGGTAATCGGAGCCCAATCAGATATAGGATAAATGAAAATGACATCTTAATTATAAGTCAGCGAGGGTCTTAATCTTTTACCTGATAAGATATGCAAATTACCTATCCTCCAAAAGAAAGAAAACTACTTCTTAAGGCTTGTTCACGCGACAGTGTGAAGCCCGTGCCCGTGCTGTGGACTGCAAATTGCGGTCCGCAATGCACGGGCACCGTCTGTGGGGAAGGTGCATGGGGATCACAGACCCATTCACTTGAATGGGTCCGCGATCCCTCCGTTATGCAAAAAGATAGAGCAATATCTATCTTTTTGCTGTGCGGAAGCATGGAACGGAACCCCAAAAAGCACTCCGTAGTGCTTCTGTAGAATTCCGTTCCGCTCTTCTGTTCATGATTTGCAGACCCATTGAAATGAATGGTTCCGCATCCGTGACACGGAATGGCCACAAGACGGTGCCCGTTTATTGCAGATCCGCAAATGTGGTCTGCAATACGTAAACAGGCAGCACACGTTCGTGTGAACCAGCCTTCAGTAGCCAAACCAGACACTGTTGGCTTATATGGACAGTTACCTTCCTTTTGTCCTATGATACATTGCTGGATAATGATTCCCCATACACTGCCTAAGTCTCTTCAGTGAGAACCAGTACCCCCAGGGCTACCGAACAATAGTCACATAATATAGATTTTATGGCTGTAGGCTTAGTCAGTGCTCACTCACATGATCCCATATGTTAGGAGGCATCAAACAAGTTGTTCACTATTGCACCCTGTATGAGCAAACCTTTTCCCCTCCAAATACTATTTATGCCTAGTCAACCTCTAATAATCATTGAAATAAGATAGATCAGATGATCGAGGGTGGAAAAAGCTATGGCTTAAATGTTACAAAGGTCAGGTGTCTATTTGAAGAATGGACCGAGGTTCCAGGCGAGGGACAAGTCCATGCAGTGATCAGGCAAAGGTCAGATATTTGCATTGAACATCAGTACATGTGTACCCGACATAGACCTGCTTAACCTACCACAGTCTAGTCTGGATATACATTAAGCAAGAAGAATTGCGTGCATGTGCACAAGTGCACTCATGCATAAAACTGAACGTGCAAGCACAATGTGCTCCTGTGCTCCTGTAATGTCCGAGGTTATAGGAGAAGACACCGTGTATGGGATGAAGATCATGCAGGCTGCGTGAGAGACAGATAAAGTTACCACATATTTATGAGTGAAAACAGAACATAGAAGTCAAAGCTTTTAATAATTTGAATGGCATTCTGTTAAACATTGAAATGACCGTAGAATTGGAAAGATACACCTAGCCATTCCTCCGTGCGCCGGTAATTTCCCTTCCAGTATGATCTTGACGTCCTGCTGGTTTCTCCCTGTGCAGTAATGTGTTTCTTGGTCACTTTTCAGCCAAAAGAAATGCAGGTTACAGCACCGTAGACCTTAGCATTGTCTGTCATTTCTATATATAGTGTCTATGTACAGTATATGTTCAGATGCATACTGCAGTAAAAAGAAGAAATCACACTTTTATAATCAAGGCTTTCGCATCGCATCGCAGTAACTTTCCCGCTGTTCTGTGTATTGCTCTGTACGAAGCTTTTACAAATTTGGGAGCATTCTGGGATTCTTCATATCTCCCTCCCACTGCCTGCATATGGCCAAGCAAAAAACAATGAGAGGAATAGACAGCTTGTATCTGTGTGTTTGTTCTACCCCCACCCTCCCTTCTTCTCTCATCACCGAGGAGGGATCCCTGCTGAGCGCAATCAAGATACAGACTGTACCCTGCATCTATCGCACAGACATGCATATTCCAAGCTCTCTGAACAAGCAGAAAGCAGCACAATTTTACATACTAACCACGCAGAGAAGAGGGCTACAGTTATAGAGGAGAAGGAATACCAGGACTTCGCCGCTCAAACCCCTCTAGTCTTTTTTTAACTCCTTCTTGGATGGTTAACATTAAATCCTGGGATAACATTTCCATAACAGCTGAAAAATAAAGTTGCTCAAGTTTATTAGGTATGGAGAGATGTAGAAAAATACATTTAAATGATGGAAAATTAGAGATCATGAAGATTTTGGTCATCAGTGAGATGGGCAGATACAGGTGTGATATTCGTAGGGGCAGCCTCTGCTCTACAGGCGAGTGATTCCTTTTCCATAGTCACATAATATAAGGGTTTGGCCACACGGTCAAGTCAGCCAAAAACAGAAGGGAATTCAAAAACGAAGAGAAGTTGAATCTGTCCTTGATATTTTCTCTCCTTTTATGATCCACTTCTGATTTGGGCTTCCAAAAATGCATCAGGAAACCTGCCCGTGTGGCCGTACCCGTAGAAAATGTTCTGATGCTTCTGATTGTCAAATGTTTCTCATAGCTCAGCTATACAGTCTAATTCACAGCTCAGTCATCGTAGAGTAAAATGCTACTATTGGCCCTATTAAAGTTGTTTGCTTAACCAACAGGGGACACAACTATAGGGAAGAAAGATCTGCAGATCAGGTTGGACAATATTATTTACATTTAAATATAGTGGGGGGTTTTCAGTAAGACCTAGTTATATACAGTAGCTGATATTCACTTCTATCTGCTATTTATTATGATAGGTCATAAACGCCATAAATCCATTTGTTTTTGCACTATAATAACAGAGGCCATATATCAGAAAATTTAAAAAAGTGAAGTTTACATACATTGTGGAAAAATGTATAAATCTATTTAGGAAAGATTCACGGAATCTAAAAGTCACAAAAGTCTCATATGACGCAAACATGTACAACTTTTGCCAGGCATCACAAGAAAAGTAGTTTTAGCTAGTAAAAGGGTATCGCTTCCTACATCCCAACAGATTTACCAAAACTAAGAGTGGGATTGGCAAATATTTCAGAGCAAGATTTGGCACACGAATAACCAAAACATGCCACAAAGTATGTACCTAAATTTACCGTAACGAAAACTGGCATATCTAGTGTCGCTCTTAATAAATCTCCCCCTATGGCCTTATTCACACAGTCAGTGTTTGGTCAGTGATTTCCATCAGTGATTGTTGTGAGCTATAACCAGGTGCAGGTCAAAAACATGGAACAGGAGTAAATCTTTCCCTTATACCCTATCTCTGTGTATGATTCACCCCTGGTTTTGGTTCACAATCCCTGAAGACCAAAAGCTAACTGTGTGAATAAGTCCTTACAATTTGTGTAACACATATCCCTGGTTTTCTAACTGTATCAGCCATTTTTTACATGATATAAACCCTCAAAGGTTCTTCATAGCCAATCTAATTTTAACACGAATAATCATAAACTAAAATATGACACCATCAATGGGCAACATGGCTGATAAAGCAATCACACCTGATCTCTGTGTAGGCTTCACTACTGGTTTTGGCTCACAATAACTGATGGAAATAACTGACCAAATAATTGAAGTGTGAACTCAGCCTTTACAGCAAGTGTAGATAATCTAGGCTAGGCCAGTGCAGATCTTGACTTGAGTAAATCTAAGATGTGAGCCTGTGGCATGACTTGATACTAAACAAAGTGAACGCATCAAATCTTCGAGCTTGGCTCAGAACTGCCTGTTAGAAGGGAAATCCTGTTGTTGGCAAAGAGCTTTCTGGAATCTCACTGAACATTTTACCTGACACTGTGAAGAAGTTGTAAGAAATCTCCTGCATCTGTATTAACTGCTAAGCGCTGTTTCCGTTAACAACTGACACAACAGCAGTAATCGCTGTAAGCTTATTACAGTTTTCTGTCTCTAAATTGTTTATTTTAGCGTGCAAATTCTTCCAATTTTAGAAATGTTTTATATCTGTCACTTCTCAGACTACAGTAGTATAGAGTTACTAATCCTGTCTGAGATTTAGACAGCGTAAACTTAAAGAAGTTCTCCAGCTTTTTAACCAATATGGCAGAACTGTGGCAAGAAGCATACATGCCTGCTCCCCACCTCTCAATTCTGTCTTCTGTGTCCACCACACTCCAGTCACCACTGGAAAACTTCCAACATGGATGGTCATTAGATGCTTTTAAGGGGACAAGTCACAACTGTCTTTGGCTTCAGTGACACATGTGACCTCCCATCCTTGCTGGAAGTTTACAAGCACAGCTGACTGAAAGAGCTGGAGCCAAGTAGCGGGAAGCATCTAAGGGTGCCAAGAGGGGTTCGGGGGGAAAACAAAATTTAGAAAGCCCATTTAGAGCCCTTTTAGGCTGAGTGATTTTCAGGCCAATTCTGGAGCAAACATTCAAAGGAAGACTGGTTCCTGATAATTGGCCCATATAAATGTAAATCAGCTGATAAATGGGTATATGAAATAAAGATACATGAATATCGGCAACACATTTCCCTGTGTAATCCGAAGTGTGCTGTAGTAATCAATAGAACTGAATAAAGTATAATAGATGGAGGTAATAGGGCACCAATCTGAGTGTTTAGCATTTATCACACTTGCCCAAACATTGGACAGTCTAATAGGGCCTTTAGACTTTGCTGTCTAAAGATAGGACAGATTTATAGTGGCTGATGCTGGATGACAAATCTGGCGCATCTTTACACTTTCTAACCTAGGTTTATACTACTATTTTTGATTAGTTGAATTATTACCCATAATTATGTGGCTAAATTAGACTACACTCTCTTTCCTATAAATCTACCATTTATGATCAAGAAGCAAAAAAATGACTAACACACCCTATAAATGTGTCACATTGGCATATGAGTTCTAGAGCCAGAATTGTGCTGCATGTTCATTAGAAAATTTGCACTCATGTCATGTGTTGCTTATTATTTAACTATTCTAAATCACAATCCCCTATGAATTGAATGCATCGGGGTGAGATATGTGGCAGGTGAACAATTTAAAGACTCATAACGGGGCAACAGGCATGAGAGATACCATGAGACAGCGCTTCCAACTCTCGGGTCTGTCTCCAGCAGTGATAGCATTAAACATGTAGCGATCACCCCCTTTATCTGTCAAATCACCTCAAATCATTATCTCTAGGATGTCCCAGTGGTCCTGGCTGATTGTTTACTCTGTAGTGAGACTTGGGAAAGACGGTTGAGTAAATTATTTAACCTCACTTCAACCAGAATTCTGCTAGCATTTCCAATTCTGGCTCTATGGGTGCTCATTTGTGTGTCTAGTTTCCACAGGAAAATAGGTTGAGCAATAGAGAAAAATTGTTTGACAAGGAAAGACACACCACAGATATGAGTTATGTGCTCTTTGTCCTATTAGTCCAAAGATTGTACTGTATCTTATACATCTGAATACATGCTGCTATGTGCAATTTTGTCATGAACAAACTTACTTCATTACTTACAAGGTTGATCTTAGTGCCAGTTTTTGCATGTGTGATGTTTTATTGATGTTGATGCCACCTCTTGGAGATATTATACTTTTTGACGGACATGTTCTTCAGAAATGTTACATGTTGCATGGTAAGGCTGCTTGGAGGCATGTCCTTGTCACCATTTTGGCAGAGTATGTACAAACACCTGACTTGGGAGTCTTGGGAGTGGTCGGTGCAGTGAAAACTAACTCACAGTGTGATGTGGAGTTGGAGCAAGGCAGACTCAGATAGACCCTCAGTAGTTATTGTGCACGTGGTCAGCTTCTCAATTTACACCAAAATCCCAGGGTACAAATTTGAGGGGGTGACCACCATCTGCCCATACTGTTGTAATTAGAAATGAGCGAATAATTGAAAAGTTAAATTCGGCCTATCCGGCAAATTTTACCAACATTTTTTTGTAAGTAGTAGGTGCAATCGCAGGGAGCTGTGATATCGCCACCGCCATGATTGTACCCCTCAGATGCCGCGTTCATACATGATTGCGGCATCTGAGTGTAAAAACAGTGTAAAATTAACAATACATTTTTTTTTTATCAAACTTATCGTCTCTATTTGCTTGCGATGGGCCGGCCGCTGCCATCTTGCCTAAAGATCTGGAGCAAAATCTTGCGCGACGTGAGATTACGTCATCACACTGGCCATGCAGGATTTTGGCGGAGATCTTCAATCAAGATGGAGGCTGGTGGCCCGTTTTTGTTTTTTTACACTATTTCAGGTTAAATCGATCCACTGACACAAAGCGCAAGAAAATTTGGCTTCAAGGCCAATTGTATTTATCCTGAAATTTGGATTGAATTTCACTTTGTGGGATTCGATTCGCTCATCTCTAGTTGTAATGCTTAATTGTTCAAGTTTTAACTTCTTTTCCAGTTGTGTATTTGCTGTGTTTAGTACAGAGCGAGTTTTACTGCAGCCATCATTTAAGGGTTGTGTGTCAAGTCTATGACACTATTACTCCTTCACCTCTTTTAGTATACTAGCAATAATATGCCCTCATTTTCCACATACAACGTCTGACAATAAAGTTTGTGAACTCCCCACCGCAAGCTTGCCAGGCAGCACTATACAGAAACGAGTATGGTAACCTTATCATATCAGCATTTTACAGCTGTGTTTTTGTAGACCCACAACATTGACCCACAACATCTAATTTTCATTGGCGACTAGTAATGTCTGTGCGTGTTTCTGCATCCCATCTGAAGATTGTTGGAGCTTGAATTAGAGCAACAAACAGTGATAACATTTCTTGTTAAACTTGACAAGAAGAGAAATCAGGGAGATGCTATTGCAAGTTTATTGGTATTTTACAGTTTACAAGTGGATTAAATTTTTTTTATCCAATGGCACTGTGGAAGAGAGATTGAAAAACGAAGCAGCAATGGAAGACTGCTGATTCTCCCTGACCACAAAAGTTCCATCAGAAGTCAAAACAATGTTGGTAACTTTCTTCAACATTAGAGGAATTGTTCACCATGGGCAAATAGTCAACCAAGTGTACTATTTAGAAATGCTGAAAAGACTGTATGAAAAAATAAAATAGTGGCTTCTATACCACAACAGCACACCTGCTCACATACCCCTGTTTGTTAGAGAGTCTTTAGCCAGTAAACAAATAACTGTGTGGGAACACCCTTCTTATTTTAGCCCCCAGTTAAAAATAAAGAAAATATAGACAGGAAGTCATTTTGATGACAATAATGACATCAAGCTAATGATCAAAGGCAATATGATATCAGCATTGCAGGCCATTCTATAAAACTAGTTAGAAAATTGCTTCGAAGTGTGCATGAGGCACAGCCACCAGTGCATAGCTTTCCAAGGGTACTACATTGAAGGCAACCACTGTGAAATTCAACAATGAGATAGGTAGCACTTAACAACTTTATTGTTAGACCTCATACACTGTGTAGGCCGCTGCTTGGCCCAAAAAAAGGTCACACACTGTAATATTTAATTGGACCGCCTTTAGCTTTAATTAAGGCACACATTAGCTGTGGCATAGTTTTCACAAGCTCTGCAATGTCCCAACATTTATTTCCGTCCTGCGTTGCACTCCAAGATCTTGTATTGGGAGATTTGTACCACTGCGCAAAGTCGTCACCAGCACATCCCAAAGATTCTCAATGGGGTTCAGGTTGTGATCATGTGGTGGCCAATCCATGTGTAAAAAGGATGTCTCTTTTTTCCTGAACAACTCTTTCACAATTTGAGACTGATTAATCCTGGCATGGTCATCTTGGCATTGGCCATCCCATCAGGGAAGAAAAAAATCCTTTGATAGAATAACCTGCTCATTCAGTATATTCAGGTAGTCAGCTGACCTCATTCTTTGTGCACATAACATTGCTGAGGCTCTTACCTAATTACAACAGTCTGGGCAGATGTTGGTCACCCCCTCAGGTTGCTTGCTGAACCTAGACCTGACCAATTGGAAGGCTTTTTACCTATTTGCTTATTTAAATCTTGACGTTGACCTTCTTTTTGGCCAGGCAGTGTAACATCCCTCATATACACATACAACACAACTTCTGCCCTGCTCCCCTGTCACTCATTGCACCAGACACAGATACATCATAAGTCTCTGTTTTTATTACATCCTGCATACTTCTGCCAGGCAGTATTTCGTAAAGCCATAGATCTTCTATCTCAAACCTTGTGACAAAAGGAGAGCACAGTAATAGTTTGTGATTGAACATACTGTCACAGACGTTCCCATTACAGGTGGCAGGATATCGGTGAGACTGGCAACACGATCTGACAGGTTTTCCCTGTGGATCAATTAGCGTCTGTGTTGTTTCTGGTATGGCCACACCCCTTGCCTCAGGTGTTGCTAATGTGGTAATTTTACCTTCCTTATTTATAGTTGCTTCTCCCACAATGCTGTGCGGTTTATAGCTTCAGTTTAAGTTGCGGATTGCTGGTGTGTGGATCTCGGCGGAGTTCCTGGTGCTTCCATAGCTCCTTTGAAGTTAAGTCTTTCCTTTCCCTTCTTGTATTTTGTTTGGGTTCTGTGTGTTACTTTTCCCTATTGTTTGTATAAGTTCTGAAGGAGACTCCTGTTCGTCCATCTATTTGGGGGAACGTGTAGTCTCGTCCCTGCCATTAGTACCAGGGGCTTATAGGGCTAGATAGTACTCTAGGTATTCCTGTGTATGAACACACCTACCTCTGGGGTCTGTTCATACTGATAGTCAGTCAGGATTTTGATTAGGGTTTTGCTAGGAGGTGTATCTTCCTTCCTTAGTTCTCAGGCCTGATTCCCTGTTCCCCCCTTCCCTCTTATGCTCGGTGTGGTGTATCCCCTTAGATTATAACATGTAGAGATCAGACAGACAAGCAAGCTGAACCTCCCACAGGTCAAGAAAATCTGCTGCAGCTTCTAGCATTATGTAATGAACCACACATAATTTGTGATGATAATTCCGCATATTGAGGAATGTAGACTAATGAATATGCCAGAATTCACCATTTGCATACCTCATATCAAGTTTGACAAAAATATTTCAGCATCAACAGTAAGTCCCTGAGATGCTCCCTACACTGTGGTGGTGCCTGTGATTATGGATGTCAGCAGAGTGTAAGTGAATGTAGCAGGTGGGCACTACTGGTTTGTGTCTGCTTAGACTGAACAACTGATTGCAGGGGTTGTCCAGTCACTGACAATTTTAAAAACCAGTCAAAATAATGTGAAATAATCACCATTGTTATTCAGATATTTTCTAGGGTCCACACTGGTCTTTGTACTTCCTGATCCCCTCTTGACACAGACATAGGATGCTGCAGCCAGTCACCTGCCAAAGTGGTCACCACTACCACCAGTGATTGTATGGAGAGAGACCAGAAATTGTAGTGGCTGGCAGTGGCAGGTGACCTGGGATTCGTGAGTTGAGTACTAACTACTTTAATCATTTTACACAATTTCTTAAAGAGAAAAACATGAGTGTAATATTCTTCTATTTCTGTGTGATACCAGGTGCACCCCCCATATAAAATTTCTTTGTAACCTATCCTAGTCGCCTACTTTAAAATTACCTATTGTGTTGCATGATTTTTTTTTTTTATGTAGGCTGAGCCTTCCAACAAATGGGCCATGTCTGCCAGACAATAGCCAGTGATATTCATTACAGTAATTTTTAATGCCAACCTTAAATATGGTATCTGTTAAGCTTGTGAACACCAAAATTGGTGTCATTTTAACAAATCATAACGTAATATGATATTGCATGTTGAGACGTTGCTTTAGCAAAAATTCTAATTGTAATTTTGGAGTCAAACGAAATGTATTACCTTTTCACCTTCTTTTGATTCAACACAATGGGGTGATCAGAAAGTAAATGCTTGAATTTGTATCGTTTTTCAGCCTAAATGACAATGTGACTATGTATTCACAGGCAATGTATGGAGAGAGCTCATTCATCAAAGTCTTACACAAGGAAAATGAATATAAATATGCGCATAGCCATGCAAATGTTCTTACCTACCTGCCTGCTAAGGTGACTGTGAGAAGACCCAGAAATGAAACAAATAAGCTATAATAATCCTTTTAAACTACAATGCTACTGGAGGTCCTGTGAATGTACGCATCAGATGTGCAATCAGAATGAATCAGGAACAGATACAGTATGTGGCACCACGCAACTCTAATTGGTCCAATACCTACCCTGGCCACTGCAAAGAGAAATGTTACAGCGCCTGTGATGGATAAAACCCACATTTAAAAACAATGCCTAATACGCTAACAGAATAATTTAAAAAATCTACCCATTATCCCAAACCCCCTCTATTCCAGTACTGCTGCCCCGTTTTCCTAACTGCAGCAATGACATACTCATAAACTTCACATGACCTCTGCAGTCAATCACTGGCCTCAGTGGCCTTGTGCCTTATTTTGAGTTGAGCCCCAGCCTGTTTTCGGACAAATGCCCTACAGAGCCCACCTGGTTGAAATATATTGGCAGCTATAAATGTGGTCAGAATAAATGCATTTGTTGTTCCCATATGCAAATGAGCAGGACATTTTGCTCTACAGCAAATGGGAATACATAAAATATCAAGTCATACTTGAAATGCAATTCACAATTTGCGATTTATCCGGTCACATGTGTAGCCTGTAACCTGCAATACGTGGGGTGTACATCAAATGCCATCAAAACACGAGTACGTCGGCATATTTCAGATACACCACATCATATGACAAGAAATGTTTCTGCAGCAAGCTTACACTTTGCGGTAAAGCATCAAGGGAATACCTCCAGCTTACGTGTTCAGGGGATTGAAAGGGTTACTCCACCAGTAAGGGGGGGAGATTACAGAAAAAAACTCCTGAATAGAGAAACCTTCTGGATGCATGAACTGGGCACCTGTGCCCCAAGGGGTCTTAATAAGAGATAGGATCTGATTTTGCAATATTAATAAGAGTTACCCCTGACAACTGTCGTTTTTTCTGTTCCAAAGACAAAAAGTTATTTTATTGTATATGCTGTTTTTTTCTGTAGGTGAAGGGTTAATGAGGGTGGTGAATGTCCAACCACCCACTCCAGGTGAGCCTGCTTAGCCTGCCTGGGCTTTGATGGGAGGCAGGGGGTTTTATATAGAGTGGCATTTGTAGAGCACATTTTTCATGAGTAACAACTGTAATCTGTGAGTCCGAAACGCGTAGACTGTGTACTACCGTCCTGTGTATGGAAAACTTTTAACTGCTGGAATAAAGAATTGGATCTTTTTTTCACATTATATGTGGTATATGGGCACATTATGGCTGCAGTCAAAACATGTCATCATGGCTGCAGAGATGCGGAGAATAGGAGAGGCGTTGAGTAGGTGAGTATATGATGAGATGCTCAGTATAACTTTTTTATCATTCTAATAGCATCCCCACCTTAAAAAAAAATATAGAAATAACTCAGACAAACCCTTTTATAGGTCACATCCACAATTCAGGATGGTTATGGGTACTTTACCAAATCCCAAGTGGTTCTTAGATACTCAAATATTATGAGCCAAACAAGTCCAGCCTTGGTGACCTATAGGGTAAATTTTTTATCCATATTAATTTCACAGAGACAATCTTGGAGCTACATATTATACATAGTGTTGATCACGAATATTCGAATTGCGAATTGTTATCGCGAATATCGGCACTTCGAATTTGCGAATATTTAGAATATAGTGATATATTCGTAATTTCGAATATTCAATATATTTTTTTTAAGCAGTACACATGATCCCTCCCTGCTTCTAGCTTGTGGGCCAATGAGAAGGCTGCAATATCTTTGATTGCAACTTTTCGTACTGCTAATTTTTATCGCTAATTTTTTAATTGCTGATTTACGCAATCAAGAAAATAATGACTGAGATAACGAATTCTCAAATTCGCAAATATATGGCGAATATTCGCCCAAATATTTGGGAACTATCCCAAATTTGAATATTGCCCCTGCCGCTCATCACTAATTATACATACAAAGGACAGAAAAAGAAAATCCTTCAGTATCACAGCTACATAAACATTGCAGAATTAAATGGACTGTCCAGGGTTAGAAAAAGGATAGGCTTTTTTTTTATTCATCAGAAATGGACTTCATCCACGGACTGTGTCTGGTACAGTATGGTAGCTTGCCCTTGTTTAGCTGAAGTAAGATGATGTCATGGTCTTACCTTCTTGCTGTTCTCCTTCGTTTGACATGTGCTGGCGGCCATCTTGGTTTCTGGGTTTCTTGTAGCCTCCCACCCTGCGGCTTCTCCTTCCCACTGGGAGGAGCTGGATGCCTAGCTCATATATATAGGAGGTCTGTGGCTTCAGTTCCTTGCTTGGTCCTCCTGTGTTCACATGCTTCTAAGACTGCTGCTGCTTCTGGTTCCTGATCCTGGCTTCGTCTGACTACCCTGCTGGTTCCTGATCCAGGCTTCGTCTGACTACCCTGCTGGTTCCTGATCCAGGCTTCGTCTGACTACCCTTCTGGTTCCTGACCGCTGGCTTCGCAAGACCCTGCTTCGGTTTAGCCATCCGTTTGGACTTTTGCCTTACAGCTTTATTTTCAATAAAGCCTTTTTATTTCCACTTATCTCTTGTTGTACGTCTGGTTCATGGTTCCTTGACATTAGGACCAAGCCATGAATTCTGACGGTACAGGGCCATCCTCGCTACCTACGCTGGTTGCCAGACTTGATCAGCAGGATCACCTGTTGGGTCGGTTCGCTGTGGCGTTGCAAACCCTGCTTGAACGCACGGCTCATTTAGCTTCCGTTGCCGATGGGTCGGTTGTCGCTCCTGGGCCCGCTCCTACTGCCGCTCCGGTTGTTGCGCCAGAGTCTACCCCGACACCTGTTGCTGCGCCTGCGGTGTTTCGGGGTATGACCGGTTCTGCCCCCCTTCCACAGCGCTTTGGGGGAGAGCCAACTCAGTGCTGAGGTTTCCTTAACCAGGTGGGCATTTACTTCGAGTTGCTGCCACATGCCTTTCCTACTGAGAGATCAAAGGTGGGCTTCTTGATCTCGCTGCTCTCGGACAAGGCCTTGGCCTGGGCCAGCCCTTTATGGGAGAACAACAATCCGGTGGTTGCCGAGTTTTCCGGTTTTGTTGCTTCTCTTCGGAAGGTTATTTCCGCTGAGGGGTTCTCCATGGATCCTGAGAAGGTTTCGGCTGTCTTACAGTGGCCCCAGCCCAGTGGTCTTCGTGCCCTGCAGCGCTTTTTGGGCTTCGCCAATTATTATCGGAAGTTCATCAGGGACTTTTCCATGCTAGCCAAGCCTCTCACGGATCTGACCAGGAAGGGCAGTAATCCCCAGGTCTGGCCGCTCGAGGCCATCCGAGCTTTTGAGGCTCTAAAGTCCGCCTTTGTGTCGGCTCCGATTCTGTCGCATCCCAACCCTGGGTTGCCTTTTGTCCTCGAGGTGGACGCGTCTGAGACGGGAGTAGGCGCCCTTCTGTCTCAGCGTAGAACACCAGAGGGTCCTCTGCTTCCTTGTGGGTTTTACTCCCGGAAACTGTCTTCCGCGGAGTGCAACTATCAGATTGGTGACAGGGAGCTATTGGCCATCGTGCAGGCCCTTAAAGAATGGAGGCACTTGCTCGAGGGCTCGGTGGTTCCGGTTCTCATCCTGATGGACCACAAGAATCTGACCTACCTCTCTGAGGCCAAGAGATTGACACCACGTCAGGCCAGATGGGCTCTGTTCTTGTCACGTTTTAATTACGTGGTCTCCTACCTACCCGGTTCCAAGAACATCAGAGCGGATGCCTTATCACGGCAGTACTCCGAGCTGTCCGGGGAGGAGTCGATTCCGACTTCGGTCATACCTCCGAATCAGATCCTGGCCGCCATTCGCACCAGCCTGACCTCTCCCCTGGGTGAGCAGATTTTGGCGGCTCAATCTGGTGCTCCCTCTGGGAGACCCAACGGCAGATGTTTTGTGCCTGAGGAGTTGCGCACTCGGTTGTTGCGAACCTATCATAACTCCAAGGCCGCGGGGCATCCTGGAAAGAATCAGCTGTCCTGGGCTGTTTCACGTCTGTTCTGGTGGCCTTCTCTACGTTCCGACATCGCCGCATACGTAGCGGCATGCTCCGTTTGTGCCCAGAGTAAGTCCCCTCGGCACCTTCTGTTGGGCCTTTTGCAACCCATAGCCACCGGGGAGCGTCCATGGTCACACCTGGGGATAGATTTCATTGTGGACCTCCCTGCATCCCGAGGCCATACGGTCATTCTCATGATTGTGGATCGGTTTTCCAAAATGTGCCACTGTGTTCCTCTCAAGAAGTTACCCTCTGCACAAGAGTTGGCCTCGATTTTTGCCAGGGAGGTCTTCCGGTTGCACGGTTTGCCCAAGGAGATTGTGTCGGATCGGGGGAGTCAGTTTGTGTCCAGGTTCTGGCGCGCCTTTTGCTCCCAGTTGGGGATTCATCTCTCTTTCTCCTCGGCCTACCACCCTCAGTCCAATGGGGCTGCAGAACAATCCAATCAGGCCTTGGAGCAATTCCTTCGTTGCTATGTCTCCGATCACCAAGACAATTGGGTTGACCTCCTGCCTTGGGCTGAGTTTGCCAGGAACACGGCGGTGAACTCTTCCTCTGGGACGTCTCCCTTCATGGCCAATTATGGGTTCCAACCTGCCGTGTTACCGGAGGTATTCTCTCCCCAGGATATTCCGGCTGTGGAGGATCACCTTTCCGTCCTACGTGCTTCATGGGTACAGATCCAGAGGTCCCTCGAGGTCTCTGCGCAGCGCCAGAGACTCCAAGCTGATCGCAGACGAGCGCCCGCTCCTTCCTACCAGGTCGGAGACCGCGTATGGTTGTCCACCCGCAACCTCAACCTTCGAGTGCCCACTCCCAAGCTGGCGCCTCGCTTTGTTGGTCCCTTCCGAGTGCTTCGCAGGGTAAACCCGGTAGCCTATGCCCTTGCGCTTCCTCCTGGCATGCGGATCTCCAACGTGTTTCATGTCTCCCTGTTGAAGCCACTGGTGTGTAATCGTTTCACTTCCTCGGTTCCTCGGCCTCGTCCGGTCCAAGTGGGCAATCGTGAGGAGTATGAGGTGAGCAATATCCTGGACTCACGCCTGGTCCGTGGTCGGGTGCAGTTTTTGGTCCATTGGCGTGGTTATGGTCCAGAGGAGCGTTCCTGAGTTCCCTCCGCAGATGTCCATGCTCCTGCCTTGCTCCGAGCCTTCCACGCACGCTTCCCTCAGAAACCGTTCTTTACTCCGCGGAGGAGGGGCCCTTGAGGGGGAGGTACTGTCATGGTCTTACCTTCTTGCTGTTCTCCTTCGTTTGACATGTGCTGGCAGCCATCTTGGTTTCTGGGTTTCTTGTAGCCTCCCACCCTGCGGCTTCTCCTTCCCACTGGGAGGAGCTGGATGCCTAGCTCATATATATAGGAGGTCTGTGGCTTCAGTTCCTTGCTTGGTCCTCCTGTGTTCACATGCTTCTAAGACTGCTGCTGCTTCTGGTTCCTGATCCTGGCTTCGTCTGACTACCCTGCTGGTTCCTGATCCAGGCTTCGTCTGACTACCCTGCTGGTTCCTGATCCAGGCTTCGTCTGACTACCCTTCTGGTTCCTGACCGCTGGCTTCGCAAGACCCTGCTTTGGTTTAGCCATCCGTTTGGACTTTTGCCTTACAGCTTTATTTTCAATAAAGCCTTTTTATTTCCACTTATCTCTTGTTGTACGTCTGGTTCATGGTTCCTTGACAGATGAGCAGTTATGTATATTTGCTGCTTGGAACCAGTCATTACCTGCACCCAAGTATATAGCGAAGAAGGTCTGGCTCTCACTTTCTTGACGATATGAAGAGACTCTTCTTCGATAATTACCTGCACCCTATTGCAACCATAAAAATGCCACATCCAGAAGAAGAATTTCAGATTTCCTACTGGCTATCAAACAGATGAAATAAGTGTATCAGGTCCACCCTGGGTCCACAATGAAATGAACAACTTTATTAGTGCAAATCTGAAGCTCATTTTGTCTAATTTAGGTTGCTTTCTCCTATTGTCATCATAGCCTATGGAATATATTTATGGTAAATACTCTATGTTGCTCTATATTGTTTCTTTCTTAAGGGCAGTACAACTTTTCTCCTCACATCATTTATAAGATTTACCTGCTCAGCAGATCAATTCTTGATTTGGCTAGAACATGTAGATCAATGGGACTGCCTGAAACTCTAAACGATAAATGAGTATATCACAGCTAATCAGGAATATTATTAGCCTAGGACTGCTGCATTCAAATGAGTTTTTCTAAAATGGAATTGAGTTTCCCTATTTCCACTAATGTTTGGAATTGTGCTCTCTGAGGACTAGTGTTGATTTACACATTAACCCTTCCATGACCTTATTGGCACGTCAAATAGGTTCTGGGGAGCTTGGGGGGTGCAGCGGAAGAGGCAATGGCATTGAAAAAGCAGAGGAGGACACAGAGGATGGAGTAGGTGGAGGAGTAGAAGAGGCAGGCCTGCGTGCAATCCGTGGTGGTAACATCAAATCCACACGGGTGCCACAGGTTACATGCTTGATGGCCGTCAGAAGGTTTACCCAGAAGGCAATAAAAGTTATGAACCTTCCCTGCCTGTGTTTTCTAGACCACGTGTCTGTGGTCAGATGTATTTTGGCACTGACTTTGTGTGCCAGAGATATATTCACTTGCTGCTGAACGTGGATATAAAGCTCTGGTATGCCCTTCTGGGATAAATATTTCCTTCCAGGGACTTTCCATATCTAAAGGCCTCCGAGTCCACCAGTTTATATGGCAGTTGTTGGCGGGCTATCAATTCTGGCAAGCAAGCAGTCAGCCGTTGGACAACTTTTCATGCTCAAACATTTGGGCCACGGAAGCCTGCCTTTTGCCAAATGCACGGTGAAAGGTGGAGTGGAGGACAAATGGGAGGAGAAGGAGAAGAGGCAGGACATGGAGCGCCGGGAGTGTGGCTTTGTGGGTTCTTACAGCGTTGCTCTGACAAGACTCGGTGATGGGAGGCCAGGTGCCTTTTTAAGGCGATCATCCCTAGGTGAGTGTTGGGCTTACCGCGACTTATCCGTTAACAACACAGGCTGCAGATAGCAACACTATTGTAAGCAGCTGACACTTTAAAAAAAGCCCACACTGCGGAGCCATGTGCAGGTGTTTTGCGAGCGCCAGATGTGACCGTTCATGGTGGATGGCTCGCTCCAGGTACATTTGCAGTCTGTTTTTAGCCTCCTGTGCACTGCAAGTTCTGCCTGCTTCTCCTTCTTCTCCCTATCTGCTGATCCGTCTCTCCCTCTGAAATCCCCTCCTTTTCCCATCTTGTGTGCACCCACGTAACGTCCATCTACACGTCATCATCGTCACCTTCACCACCACTGACATTAGAGCTCTCGGAGTAGGCAGCAACAGTGGGCACCTCCGTCCTTGGGCTGATCTGAGTACTGTCATCAGACTGCTGCGTGATGGCCATTGCTATATCCTCTTCCTCATCCAATGCCAAGAATGATTGTGCATCGGTAAGGTCTGGGAATGGATGGGAAAATAATTCCTCTGACTCGAGTGGAGGGGCAATGGTGGTGGTGGTGTCTTTGTAGGTGCACACAGCAGAGAGTGAGTAGGGTGCAGACACAGAGGATGAGGAGGGTGCAGAAGCGGAAGGCTGAGTGAGCCACTCAACCAACTCTAGTGCGTCCTTTGACGTAATCGCACAAACCTTCTCTAACTTCCCATCTAGGTTCTGACTTGGAGCACCTGCCCGACCCCTACCATCCCTGCAGAAGGGCATGCCTTTTCCTCTGCCTGTAATTTTCAAAATGACCCTCTGACAAAGTCCCTAGAGAAGAGCATTATTTGAGGAAGCAGATATATTGCAGGCCTCAATCAGTATTTGGTGGAGGTCGGTAATCAAACCCCTTAATCAGTATTTTGTGGAAGCAGGTGTATCGCAGACCTCAATCAATATTTGGTGGAAGAAGGTGTTTTTTGGAAGCAGGTGTATCACAGGCCTCAATCAATATTTGGTGGAAGCAGGTATATTGCACCCCTCAATCAGTATTTTGTGGAAGCTGGTGTATCGCAGTCCTCAATCAATATTTGGTGGAAGCAGGTATATCAATGCCACCTAAACCAGGATTTTGTGGAAGCAAGTATATAGAACCCATTAATAAATATTTGGTGGTAGCAGGTATATTGCAACTCTCAATCTGTATTTTGTGGAAGCAGGTATATCAAACCCCTTATTCAGTATTTTGTGGAAGCAGGTATATCACACCCCTTAATCAGTATTGTGTGGAAGCAGGTATATCAAACCCCTTAATCAGTATTTTGTGGAAGCAGGTATATCACACCTCTCAATCCGTATTTTCTGGAAGCAGGTATATAGAACGCCTTAATCAATATTTGGTGGAAGCAGGTATATCGCACCCCTCAATCTGTATTTTGTGGAAGCAGGTATATCAAACCCCTCAATCAGTATTTTGTGGAAGCAGGTATATCGCAGCCCTCAATCTGTATTTTGTGTAAGCAGGAATATAGAACACCTGAATCAATATTTGGTGAAAGCAGGTATATTGCACCTCTCAATCTGCTGCACAATACAAATGCACTATATACTTTCTATGTTAGAAAGTATATTATAGGTATATCACACGCCTCAATCAGTTTTTTAAAGGGCAACAGGTATATCAAATTAGTTGTAACTAGTTATTCTAATAGCATTTGTCCCTCTATCTAGCTGCGGTATCGCAGCAGAACCGCACGCAACTGATGCACAATACAAATGCACTATAATATACTTTCTATGTTAGAAAGTATAAGTATATCACACCACTCAGTATATCACACCTATCGATAGCACACCAATAACAGTCCTTAAAAGGACTTTTGTGAACCTATTAGCTAGCGTTTGGTGTCCTTAACAGTCTGTTCCTACTCCACAAAGCAGCCTCTCCCTACACTGGCAAAACACAGAATGTAAAATGGCTGCCAGATCAGGTTCTGTTATAGGGTGGTGGTGTGTCCATGTGCTGAAACGTCTAAATTGGCTGTCCTGTCCCACCTGATGGATGTGTCATGGGTCAAAGTACGGCGCAATGTAACAGAATATGGCGCATGCGAACATCGCCACATGTTCGCCGAATCGCAAACGCGGTGGCAGAGAATTCACGAAAGTCATCCGGTATGCAGACATTAAATACAGCAGCGTGGGGACCTTTTTGAGGTCAAGGCATGTCATCAAGCCTTTTGTTAGTCAAACGTATCCCCCACTGTCAGTATCTTCGGGATCCATGCCTCATCCATCATAATGAAGGTGAGGTAATCAACACTTTTTTGTACCGAGGCAACTTCTTTTGTCAGTGACAATGCCTCATGCTGCACTGAAGGTCCTTTCTGACAGGACACTTGAAGCGGGGCAGGCCAGAAGTTCTATCGCAAACTGGGATAGCTCAGGCCACTGGTCAAGCCTGCACATCCAGTAGTCAAGGGGTTCATCGCTCCTTAGAGTGTCGATATCTGCAGTTAAGGCGAGGTAGTCTGCTACCTGTCAGTCGAGTTGTTCTCTGAGGGTGGACCCCGAAGGGCTGTGGCGATACGTAGGACTTAAAAAGCTCTGCATGTCCTCCATCAACAAGCATCTGTAAAGCGTCCTGTCCTTGCCGCCGTGGTCGTGGTAGGAGGAGGATTACTTGGGATAGGTGGGCGGGACCTAGAAAGTTATTTAGGAGGGTTGAGACATGCGCGCGGTGTCCACATACCCCACATCCCCTGACGAAGCCACCGAGCGTGGCGAAACATGTCGGGAGGGGTGGTATGACGTCCTGTATTTTAAACAGTGCCTGAAATGTTAGGGACTAGTATAAAAAGAGTACGCTGCAGAGACAGCACCAGACATTGAGGAGTGGAATTGAGCATGCCACATGAGCGGTTTAGCGTGAACAGTGACTTCTATGGATGAAATAGAGCAGTCAGTAGCACAAAAGTGTAGAGTGTAGCCTAGAGACAAGTGAATTGACCAGACTAGTGGCAGCTTCAAAAGTACACACAAACCTAGCAACATTGTTTCACTGTTGTCCAGCCTGAATATAAAGGCCGAACGATAAAAGGATCTTAATAGGAGCGCCCAATCTGCCATCACATTGTATGAATGCACAAACAAAGTATTAGCAGAGGCTTGCAAGTGCAGTTATACCCTATACAAATGAATGGGAGGCACTGCACTCCACAGTGGCTACATGTGACAAAGGCAAATACATTCATACACTCCAATTGTACCCTCCATCAGACACTGATAATTTTAATAGTTTTCTATAGTTGTTTGGTTCATTTATTTTAAAATAATAACTAATAAAGAAATATTTTTATTTTCAGTTAGGGACCCCTACAGGGAATTTAGGGTCTGAATAGACCATAGATGTGTCATTACTAATAATATCCCGAGGGTTCCTAAAAGGGACTTTATTTAATAAACAGGAGGAGGATTACTTTCACCTCTTCCCCAATAAGATTCCCGTTGTGCTGTGACATCCCCCTTATAAGCTGTGTAAAGCATATTTTATAGTTTGGTTTTGAACTGCTGCATCCTTTCTGACTGTCGGTAATTTGGTAACATTTCCGCGACTTTCTGCTTATACCGGGGGTCTAGTAGCGTGGCCACCCAGTACAGGTCGTTCTCCTTAATCCCTTTATACGAGGGTCCCTCAACAGACATGACAGCATGAAAGACCCCATTTGCACAAGGTTGGATGCTGAGCTACTCATTTCCCGTTCCTCGTCCTCACTGATGTCATTGACGGTCTGTTCTTCCCCCCAGCACGTACAACACCACGGGTCCCAGATAGGTGACAACAACGAGCACCCTGGGATGCCTGCTGTGGTTGGTCTTCGTCCTCCTCAAAGCCACATTCCTCCTCTGACTCCTCTTCCTCATACTCCTCTTGCAGCGTTGCCGCAGGTCCGGCAAGCAATGATGACAAGGCTGTTTCTCGTGGTGATGGTGACAACAACTATTCCTCTTCATGCTCATCTACAGCCTGATTCAGGACTCTTCGCAGGGCAGGCTCCAGGAAGAAAACAAATGGGATGTGGTCGCTGATGGTGCCTTCAGTGCGACTGACTAGGTTTGTCACCTCCTCAAAAGGACGCATGAGCCTACAGGCATTGTGCATGAGTGTCCAGTAACGTGGCAAAAAAATTCCCAGCTCCGCAGAGGCTGTCCTAGCACCGCAGTCATACAAATACTCGTTGACGGCTTTTTCTTGTTGGAGCAGGCGGTCGAACATTAGGAGTGTTGAATTCCAACGTGTCGGGCTGTCACAAATCACTGGCATGTTGTTTTGGCGCTGAATGTGTGAAAAGTGCGCCATGGCCATGTAGGAACGCCTAAAATGGCCACACACCTTCCTGGCCTGCTTGAGGACGTCCTGTAAGCCTGGGTACTTAGACACAAAGCGTTGTACGATGAGATTCAGCACATGTACCATGCACGGCACATGTGACAACTTGCCCAAATTCAATGCCAGCAACAAATTGCTTCCATTGTCACACACCACTTTGCCAATCTACAGTTGGTGTGGGGTCAGCCACTGATCCACCTGTGTGTTCAGGGCGGACAGGAGTGCTGGTCCGGTGTGGCTCTCTTCTTTCAGGCAAGTAAACCCCAAGACAGCGTGACACTGTCATATCCGGGATGTGGAATAGCCCCTGGGGAGCTGGGGGGGTTCAGTTGATGTGCAGCCAGACGCCGCAGCAGAAGAGGACTCAGCCGAGGAGGTTATGGAAGAGGATGGAGTAGGAGGAGTAGAGGAGGTGGCAGTAGGCCTGCCTGCAAGTCGTGGCGGTGTCACCAACTCCGCTGCAGAGCCACGCATTCCATGCTTGGCAGCCGTCAGCAGGTTGACCTAATGCGCAGTGTAGGTGATATACCTGCCCTGACCGTGCTTTGCAGACCAGATATCAGTGGTCAGATGGACCCTTGCCCCAACACTGTATGCCAGAGATGCCATGACTTCCTTTTCAATCACTGAGTAGAGGTTTGGGATTGCCTTATTAGAAAAAAAATTTCACATTTTTTGAAGGCCTCAGACTCCACCAGCTGGTATGGTAAAAGTTGGCTGGCTAAGAGTTCCGTCAAGCCAGCTGTCAGACGCTGGGCAAGGGGGTGACTCTGTGACATTGGCTTCTTAGGCTCAAACATTTCCTTTACAGACACCTGACTGTGGGCAGATGAGATGGAACTGCTCAAGGTGAGAGGCGGTATGGCGGGTGGTTGAGAGGGGGCAAGGAGGACAGCAGTGGTTGACATGGCTGAAGATGCTGGATCAGGAGGAGGATGGTGGCTTTGAGCTTGTGTGCTGCTTCTACTCGTCATCATGTGTTGATCCCATAGGCGTTTGTGATGTGCGATCATGTGCCTTCGCAAAGCAGTTGTACCTAGGTGGGTGTTGGATTTCCCACTACTCAGTTTCTTTTGGCACAGGTTGCAAGTGGCCTCTGAACACTAGGAATTATTCCAGAGCCAGTGGAAATCACAGCACCACGACCACGACGGCCCCTGCGGGTGGCCTGCCTCTGCCTGTCATTTTTTTTTTAGATAAGTAGTACTATCCGTGCAAGGTAATGTTCCACCCTATATAAGTGGTGGCCAGTGGGCACAGTGCAGTCTGAGTGGGCCTGACAGACACTGTTTTGCAACTGGGATTATATCTCAGAAAAATAATACATTAATTTTTTTTTATCTACAAGGTATTTGTGAGTGACACCCTGTAACGGTATGAGTGGTGGCCTAGCAAGTGGCCACAGTACAGTCTGTGGGCCAGACACACACTGGCTTGCAACTGGGATTATATCACAGAAAAATAATAAATCGATTTTTTTATCTGCAAGGTATTGTGACACCCTGTATGAATGGTGTGCACACAGTACTGTCTGTGGGCCACACAGTCACTCACTGGCTTGCAACTGCGATTATATCACAGATAAATAATATAAATATCATTTTTTTTTATCTGCAAGGTATTGTCTGTGACACCCTGTATGATGTACCAGCCCTAAAAAGGGCTTTTTGGGCTGCTGTCAGGGCGCTGTTCTTACAGCAGATGAGTCTGTGGACACAGAACACTGTCCTAGCTAACGCTTTCTCTATTAGGTCCCTTTCACACGAGTGTGATTTCCGCGCGGGTGCCATGCGTGAAGTGAACGCATAGCACCCGCACTGAATCCTGACCCATTCATTTCAATGGGTCTGTGTACATGAGCGTTGTTTTTCACGCATCACTTCTGCGTTGTGTGAAAATCGCAGCATGTTCTATATTCTGCGTTTTTCACGCAGCCCTGGCCCCATAGAAGTGAATGGGGCTGCGTGAAAAACGCATTGGATCCGCAAGCAAGTGCGGGTGCGATGCGTTTTTCACTGATGGTTGCTAAGAGATGTTGTTTGTAAACATTCCTTTTTTTATCACGCGCGTTAAAAACGCATCAAAACGCATTGCACCCGCGCGGAAAAAACTGAACAACTAAACGCAATCGCAGACAAAACTGACTGAACTTGCTTGCAAAATAGTGCGAGTTTCACTGAACGCACCCTGAACGCATCCGGCCCCAATCTGCAACGCCCGTGTGAAACCAGCCTTAGATCAGCAGCAGCTACACTCTCCCTCCTCTCACTAAGAAAGCAGCTTCCGAATTAATCTAAAATGGATGCTGTCCAGGAGGTGGGAGGGTCTGGGAGGGAGGGTCTGCTGCTGTTTGGCTGGAATTTTTATTTTAAGGGTAACAGGGCAACAACCCTAATAATAACCAAAACGTTGTGACAAAAAGGCTCTCGCCTAACACACCAAATTGAAGATAAATATACTAACAGGGCTAGTACAAGTAATGATAAGCGTATCTGGGGTAGCAAAGCTGAGCCTAAGGGTAGAAGAGAAATCTATCCTTGATCGGCCCTAGAAGTAATCTCTGCCCAGGGATGCCCCCTGATGGTGGAGGCACCCTGTCCCTGTGCCTAAAGCGTGAAAAAAAACAACAATTAAAACCCTACATTAGTGTACATATCCGATGTGTACATATTGTTTGGGTAAAAAAACCTATAAAAATAAATAGATGACACAGAAAATAACTCTGACGCGTTTTATCCGCATCTGGCAGTTCATCAGGGGGTGGTCAATATAAGTATTTGTAGGGGATGATATAATATATAGAAAATAATAATAATAATAATAAGATACTTAGCTCCCTGAAGTCACATGTGGGGTTGAGATACACAGAAGACCATGTCAGCAGATACAGACTCCTAAAAAAAAATGTTTTGGGGAACAAAATTGTTACTCCAGGCTTGTATGATGTAAGAAGATCATGAGAAAAGAGTTGTACTTACTGGCATGGAATACCCACAGCGCCTCGCACGCCGATATTTTGGAGCTATTGCGGCTAGTGAGAGGACGCCGGTGCTCAGAATTTAAGCGCAGGCGCCACATAAAACTTCCAGACACCGAAAAATATACTTCCGGCCAGTGGAGCGCATGGATGAGGCGCAAACACGTGAATTCCGGTACTTGGAGCGCACGTGTGGAACGCAAGGCTCCAAATCGGAAGTAGCGAAGGCGGGAGGTCCGATACAAGAAGCGAACAGGTGATGATACCATAGATGCTACTAGAAAGTACTTGTAATCGGCCCCTGATTAAAAAGTGTATAAAACTAGCCACATTTGTGTATTGAAAGGGAAAAGAAAAGGAATTGCTAATATACGAATGAAAAATGAGAGGGACCCCATATGGTAGGTGGGGTACCTGCAATCACTATATAGAAAATGAGGGGATCCAGATATAGTGAGGTCCATAAATATTGACACAAATATCAACACAATTCTAAAATGTTTGGCTCTATACACCACCACAATGGATTTGAAATTAAATTAACAAGATGTGCTTTAACTGCAGACTGACAGCTTTAATTTGAGGATATTTACATTCAAATCAGGTGAACGGTGTAGGAATTACAACAGTTTGCATATGTGCCTCCCACTTGTTAAGGGACCAAAAGTAATGGGACAATTGGCTTCTCAGCTGTTCCATGGCCAGGTGTGTGTTATTCCCTCATTATCCCAATTACAATGAGCAGATAAAAGGTCCAGAGTTAATTTCAAGTGTGCTATTTGCATTTGGAATCTGTTGCTGTCAACTCTCAAGATGAGATCCAAAGAGCTGTCACTATCAGTGAAGAAAGCCATCATTAGGCTGAAAAAACAAAACAAACCCATCAGAGAGATAGCAAAAATATTAGGCATGGCCAAAACAACTGTTTGGAACATTCTTAAAATGAAGGAACGCATCGGTGAGCTCAGCAACACCAAAAAACTTGGAAGACCACGGAAAACAACTGTGGTGGATGACTGAAGAATTCTTTTCCTGGTGAAGAAAACAACCTTCACAACAGTTGGTCAGATCAAGAACACTCTTCAGGAGGTAGGTGTATGTGTGTCAAAGTCAACAATCAAGAGAAGACTTCACCAGAGTCAATACAGAGGGTTCACCAAGATCAACCAGAGTGATGGGAAGAGAAGAGTATGGAGAAGGAAAGGAACTGCTCATGATCCTAAGCATACCACCTCATCAGTTAAAGATGGTGGTGGTAGTGCCATGGCGTGGGCATGTATGGCTGCCAATGGAACTGGTTCTCTTGTATTTATTGATGATGTGACTGCTGACAAAAGCAGCAGGATGAATTCTGAAGTGTTTCGGGCAATATTATCTCCTTATATTCAGCCAAATGCTTCAGAACTCATTGGACGGCGCCTAACAGTGCAGATGGACAATGACCCAAAGCATACTGCAAAAGCAACCAAAGAGTTTTTTAAGGGAAAGAAGTGGAATGTTATGCAATGGCCAAGTCAATCACCTGACCTAAATACGATTGAGCATGCATTCACTTGCTGAAGACAAAACTGAAGGGAAAATGCCCCAAGAACAAGCAGGAACTGAAGACAGTTGCAGTAGAGGCCTGGCAGAGCATCACCAGGGATGAAAGCTAGCAGTCTGGTGAGGTCTATGCGTTCCAGACTTCAGGCTGTAATTGACTGCAAAGGATTTGCAACCAAGTATTAAAAAGTGAAAGTTTGATTTATGATTATTATTCTGTCCCATTACTTTTGGTCCCTTAACAAGTGGGAGGCACATATGCAAACTGATGTAATTCCTACACCGTTCACCTGATTTGGATGTAAATACCCTCAAATTTAAGCTGGCAGTCTGCAGTTAAAGCCCTTCTAGTTAGTTTCATTTCAAATCCATTGTGGTGGTGTATAGAGCCAAAAATGTTAGAATTGTGTCGATGTCCCAATATTTATGAACCTGACTGTATATGGGCCACCATTCATGTTGCTGTTGGCATTCCCACCTGATAGCGGGGGCTCAGCGGAAGCACAAGGCGAAGGCAGAGGAGAAGGAGGAAGAAGTCGCCAACACAGGTGGGACACCGCCAGCACCTCAGAAGGCAGGGTTAGCATGGCTGATATGTGGAAAAGCTTTGTCAGCACACCACAACAACCTGCACCACCAGCTGATACGGAACGTGTTAGCAGTAGGCAGCATTTCACCAACATGGCGGAACAGTACTCGTGCACATGCCTACACGTACAGACTGATGGGTCTGCCCCATTGAAATTCTAGGTCTCCAAATTGGGCACAACGCCTGAGCTTGCCCTTTACGCCTTGGAAGTGCTGGCCTGCCCTGCAGCAAATGTATTGTCCGAACGTGTGTTTAGCACGGCAAGGGGGGTGATGACAGACAAGCGCAGCAGCCGGTCCACAGCCAACGTGGACAAGCTTATGTTCATTAAAATGATCAGGCATGGATCCCACAGGACTTTTCTGTACCTTGTGCTGAGTAGACAAGTATACCGGCCGCACCCAGTCATTGTTATACTCCAGCGCACTTTCTCTTTGCGTTCTCTTTCTATTTTTCAATGTTTTGGGGTCTTCCCAAATGCACACCTACACCGCCACGTCCACCACCTCCTCAACCTCCTACTGCACTTTGACCTCCGCTTCCTAGTTCAATTTTTTTTTTCTATTCTATGTAATTTTAAGTCATTTCCCTATCCACATTTGTTTGAAGGGCAATTAATTGTCCTGCTCTTACCCACATTTTGCTTCCTTTTGCAGCCCTCTAGCCCTTAATATGACTAATTTACAGCCATTTTAGTGCACCAAATTTCAGGTCGCAATTGACTTCAATGGGGTTCGGGTTCGGTTTTCGAGTTTGGGTCTCGAACCCGAACTTTGACCCGAAATTCGGCCGAACCTGGCAAACCCGAACAGTCTGCCGTAAATTCCTCCATTCTTCCCTTTACATTACCCATGAGGAGGCAGCAGTTTCTTTCCTTCTCTTTTAGCCAAATTATTTCAAAGCTAAATTCTGAGATTCACATCAGTAATTATTTCCTCCAATTTAAATTTTTCTAATTTTGCTGCAGACTTTTTTTCAGAATCTGAAGAAACAGACTATGTTTGAGGTAAAGTTGCATGTGGCACAAATCAATTCATTCATGTTCCAGGAAGTCAGAGAATGAATGAATGTAAAATAAAATGTGTTTTGTTAGCAGTTTTTGAAGGGGAAACCCCAGTTTAATAACTCTTAGATATTATCAGTGCAGGTCTATGAGTATTGAAGCGAATACAAAGCACATCAAAGATCTTCGGAACTTTGAATTTCTTATCCAGTGCTTGATTTCAATGGCTTTTCTGATGAAGAACTGTGCCCGAGATTCAGAGTCTTGGAAATCTCTGAAAAGCACTAATTCCTTTTACTACTCAGTGCAATTATATCCAAACGCTGGTCTGGGAAGATAAAATAGTGTGTCATATAGCTAATGACCTGATGACAGATCACTTTAATAATATGTTGTAGGAAATTCAAAGCCCTTTTACCCACTAGGCCTGTCCGGAGTACACTGGGGAAAGGGGGTTATACTATACCAATCAAACCTACATAGGTAGATAATGATAATATGAATAATGCTCTGTAAAATTCTAAAATGTTCTAAAATGTTCATAAAAGTGGTAATCAGAAAGTTAAGGACAAAGGTGCATCTAGAGGCGGAGAAGGATCAAAGAACATAATATGGATGTTGTTTAGTCCAACGGGTTGCATTCTGCAAAAATTATCTGGTAGTGAAAGGGTCCATAATGGGGGGGGGGGGGTTGTGCTGACAAATGAATTTGCTTTCGGATGACAGTTCTTGTTGATTTGCCACGCTTGGACTGGCACTATGGAGGGCGATGCTGTGAAATTACCCCTCCCTACCAGACACCAAGAGAGAGGGGGACAGATGGCATCCTTCCGAGGGTCTGACCCTCTCCCACCCTTCACCTGCAGATCTCATGGGAAAATATCCCAGCTCCCAGCTGCCATTTGAGAGTTGGAATGTCTGCAAATCTGAACTGCAATACTGGGGGGCAAAGAAAAAAGCAGCAGGAGGCAGTGGGGGAGTGGAAGGGGAAGCACTGTCTGGATCAGGATATTATGAGGAGGGGGAGGGGATGTGAGATTAGACCACAAACAAAATAATGCAGGGCATTATTCCGCTCACTTACTGTACTGTGGACTTTGCATATAAGAAAAAAGTGATATTAACCGTTAATGGCAAAAGGGAACACAAAACAACTTGGGCACAAGGAATGTTTCTGCATGCAGAAAACATATAATAGAGAAGAACATCTGAAAACCTGAACATAGAACAGTCTGCAAAGTAGATGTTTCATACTGTTAAATGTATAAGCTTGAGATACGCAGGGTGGGCTTCTCTTTTAGTGGTAAAGAAGCAACATTTAGGAATTAGAAGTAGGAATTGGAATCAACATCTCATCAGATTTTCACCCCATTGTTATTGGGATTTATTTAGTTCATTGTATTTCCATCATTTTGCTTACCGTATATAATTACTCTGTCTTTGCTGTATTGCAAGTTAGCAAATGAATTATTGTGTCATGCAATTATGTTTATATGTTTACAAAAGGCAGAACTGCAGTGTAAAGCATAGGGGATGAATGGGGCAGCAGCTGAAGCCTGTGATGAGATAGAAGGTGGACTCCATACTGTTTCTAGATAATGCAGTTGAGCTTAAGTCACAGTTTTTTTGTTTTTGTGTGTGTGAGTGTGTGTGTGTGGGAGGAAGGGGGGGGGGGGTCAAATGTTTGTCCCAAGAAGAGTGTATTAAATCCCCAGAAAGCCCACTTAATAGTTATTGGCTTGCATTTTCTTGGTATTGTTGGTAGATGGTAATATGAACATTTTAGATGTCTCCTGATCCCATCAGTATGTCACGAGAAGGACTGCTATAAGTATGGGAGAGTTTGAGCTTTGGCACTCATATACAAAGAAATATGTACATATTAACTATTTGGTACTCTAAGGCTGAGTTCACACGGGCGAGATTTCCGCGCGGGTACGATGCGTGACGTGAACGCTTTGCACCCGCACTGAATCCTGACCCATTCATTTCAATGGGTCTGTGTACATGAGCGTTGTTTTTCACGCATCAGTTCTGTGTTGCGTGAAAATGGCAGCATGTTCTATATTCTGCGTTTTTCACGCAGCCCTGGCCCCATAGAAGTGAATGGGGCTGCGTTAATAACGCATTGCATCTGCAAGCAAGTGCGGATGCAATGCGTTTTTCACTGATGGTTGCTAAGAGATGTTGTTTGTAAACCTTCAGTTTTTTATCACGCGCGTGAAAAGCGCATCAAAACGCATTGCACCGGCGCGGAAAAAGACTGAACAACTGAACGCAATCGCAGACAAAACTGACTGAACTGCTTGTAAAATAGTGTGAGTTACACTAAACGCACCCTGAACGCATCCGGACCTAATCCGTCACGCTCGTGTGAACTCAGCCTAAGAATTGTAATAATAACAAAAACCATAATAATACACAGGAGGGGGAATACCTAGATTTGATTTTATTGCTATGAATAGTTGAGTATTGTGCAGTCTCAAAGTGATACATGAAAGTTGCCAACCCTGGGCAACTGTCCCTGGTGCTTAAAAGGTAAAGTCTCTCAAGATTAGGACAGAGGTACTCAACAGGAGGATTGCGGTCCTAATCCAGACCTTGGATACCCGTTGTCCGGACCCCTGCATGTCCATCTGTATGTGAGTCCTGAGGACGCACATACAGTTGAATACCATGGTGGAGCAGGGAGCCAGCAGCTCCCTGCTCCACCATTCCCTGGCTGGTGCTATCTGACCGCAGGAGCGATAAAAAGAAGTCATCGCACCTGCTGAGTGAGAGATGCACAAGCCCCAGGGTGATGTGCGCCATTCATGTCCAGAGTAGGAGCTAGGTAAGTAGTGCTTTTTTATTTTATCGGTGCACTAAGTGGTCATATTTCCTGCGAGAGGGCGCTAAAGGCATATCTACTGTGAGGGGGCAGTAAGGTGGCATATATACTATGAGGGGAACTAAGCGCATTTCTATTGTCAGGAGAAACTAAAGGATTATATCTACTGTGAGCACTAAAGGGGCATATCTAGTGTAAGTGGGAATATCTACTGTGAGGGGGTGCTAAAGGGACATACCTAGTGTAAGGGGGGCACTAAGGAGACATATCTACTGTGAGGGAGCACTAAAGGGGTGCATCTATTGTGAGGGGACACCAAAGATACATATCTACTGTAAGGGGGCACTAAAAGGTCATATCTATTGTGAGGGGGTACAAAAGTGGCATATCTACTGTGAGTGGACACTAAAGGAGCATATCTACTATTAGCAGAGCTTGCACCATGCTGTGCTATCTGTGGCTCAGTGCAGCAGGCATGATGGCTGTAATTTCATCTCGCCTGCCAGTGCTGAACAACCGATGCGTAAAAGTGAGAAAATGAGAAACGTGGGCTAGAAGATATATAAACTAGAGGTAACATGGGGCATCACACCTGTGTTGGGCCATTTAAATGTACATCATACTGTGGGGGCATTTAAGTAGGCATCACTCTGTGTTGGGGCACTTAAATGGCATCACCCTGTGTGGGGACACCTAATTCCTCAAAGTTGCGTAAAACCTCACAGAGGTCAGACATCAATGCCCACTTATGGCTTGTGAAAAGCGGAAGCTGACTGAAAAGGCGATGACCATGTTGCAGCTGGTATTCCACTACTGCCCTCTGCTGCTCATAAAGCCTGGCCAACATGTGGAACGTGGAGTTCCACTGCGTGCTCATGTCGCACAACAGTCTGTGAGCTGGCAATTGCAAGCGCTGCTGCAGCATTGCCGGGTCGGCGTAAGCTGTCGATGACTTGCAAAAATGTGCAGACACAAGGCGCACCTTCACCAGTAGCTCAGACAATATGGGGTAGGTTTTGAGAAACCGCTGAACCACTCGACTGAACACGTGGGCTAGGCTTGGTATGTGTGTGAGCTTGCTGAGCTTCAAAGCCGCCATTATATTACAGCCATTATCAGACACAACCATGCCTGGTTGTAGTTTGAGTGGCAAGAGCTCATCTCAGTCTGGTCCCTTATCCCCTGCCACAGCTATGTGGCTGTGTGCTGTTTGTCACCTAAGCAGATCAGTTTAAGCAGACCTGTTGCCGCTTCCCCACTGCATTGCTACACTGCTTCCAGCTACTGACTGATGGCTGAATGGTGCTGCAAGATGATAATTTAGAGGTGGAAGTAGAGAAGGAGGCAGAGGAGGAGAAGGGGAGGTTTCAGCCACTAATGTAGGTGGAGGTGGAAACCCTGATTGAAGTATGGCCCGCAATCCTTATCAAAGATCTATTTCTACGTGGATTGTCAGGCTATACAGTGGATATAAAAAGTCTACACACCCCTGTTAAAATGTCAGGTTTGTGTGATGTAATTTTTTTTTGACAAAGATAAATCATTTCAGAACTTTTTCCACTTTTAATGTGACCTATAAACTGTACCATTCAATTGAAAAACAAACAGAAATCTTTTAGGTGGAGGGAATAAAAATAAAAATAAAATAATGTGGTTGCATAAGTGTGTACACCTTCTTATAACTGGGGATGTAGCTGTGTTCAGAATTAAGCAATCACATTCAAAATCATGTTAAATAGGAGTCAACATACACCTGCCATCATTTAAAGTGCCTCTGAATAACCCCAAATAAAGTTCAGCTGCTCTGGTTGGTCTTTCCTGAAATTTTCTTCGCATCCCACAGCAAAAGCCATGGTCCACAGAGAGCTTCCAAAGCATCAGAGGGATCTCATTGTTAAAAGGTATCAGTCAGGAGAGGAGTACAAAAGAATTTCCAAGGCATTACATATACCATGGAACACAGGGAAGACAGTCATCATCAAGTGGACAAAATATGGCACAACAGTGACATTACCAAGAACTGGACGTCCCTCCAAAATTGATGAAAAGACGAGAACAAAACTGGTCTGGGAGGCTACCAAGAGGCCTACAGCAACATTAAAGGAGCTACAGGAATATCTGGCTGTGTGGTACATGTGACAACAATCTCCCGCTTTCTTCATATGTCTGGGCTATGGAGTAGAGTGGCAAGACGAAAGCCTTTTCTTACGAAGAAAAACATCCAAGCCAGGCTACATTTTGCAAAAACACATCTGAAGTCTCCCAAAGACATTTGGCGAAAGGTGTTATGGTCTAATGAAACCAAGGTTGAACTTTTTGGCCATAATTCCAAAAGATATGTTTGGTGCAAAAACAACACTGCACATCACCAAAAGAACACCATACCTACAGTGAAGCATTTGGGGCTGTTTTTCTTCAGCTGGAACTGGGGCCTTAGTTAAGCTAGAGGGAATTATGAACAGTTCCAAATCCCAGTCAATATTGGCACAAAACCTTCAGGCTTCTGCTGAACATGAAGAGGAACTTCATCTTTCAACATGACAACGACCCAAAGCATACATTCAAACCAACAAAGGAATGGCTTCACCAGAAGAAGATTAAAGTTTTGAAATGGCCCAGCCAGAGCCCAGACCTGAATCCGATTGAAAATCTGTGGGGTGATCTGAACAGGGCTGTGCACAGGAGATGCCCTCGCAATCTGACAGATTTGGAGTATTTTTGCAAAGAAGAGGGAGCAAATCTTGCCAAGTCTAAATGTGCCATGCTGATAGACTCATACCCAAAAGGACTGAGTGCTGCAATAAAATCAAAAGGTGCTTCAACAAAGTATTAGTTTAAGGGTGTGCACACTATATTATTATTTATTTATTTTTTTCTTCCCTCTACCTAAAAGATTTCAGTTTGTTTTTCAATTGAGTTGTACATTTTATAGGTCACATTAAAGAAGGAAAAAGTTTTGAAATGATTTATCTTTGTCTCATTTTTTTACATCACAGAAACCTGACATTTTAACAGGGGTGTGTAGACTTTTTATATCCACTGTATATCATTGCATATATCAGCTTACATTGTAGTGTGAGATTAATTGCAGGTATACTGGCCTGTGGGGTGGCATTCAATGAATGTCACTTTTTGTGATCTAAAATGAAGTGTGAGGCTCGAGTTATCTGGTATATGCTTTAGTATATACTTGCATGGTATCCATATATTAGATAGATCATGGTATATTTATAAGGTCTAACTAATATGGAATATACACATGTTGAAGACTTGAACATGCATCTCTATTTCTATATATGTATTTCTGCATTATATATTAATTGTGTAGAAACTGTTTAAACATGTTTGAGTTTAGGACGTGAAATATGTCAGGCAGTTAGCCTGCTTTGTAAAGGAAATAACTTCCATCTGTTTAAGCAAACAACTTATTTTAGAAATCAGTCATCGTTTAAACATAGAAACTGTATCTTTCACACTAGAAGGCTCAAAGTGCATGAAGAAATTCTGCGACACGGAGCAGGAAGAACAGAGTGACACAGGAGCAAATGCTTGTTAACTGGTAGTGGGTAAAATTTTAAGAAAAATAATCAGACGCTTCTTAAATTAAATGTGTCACCAACATAAGCTTTTCAAATTGGAGTATCTAATTAAAGCAAGGGGAAAAAATGACATTTTTACCCAGGATTGTATCAGTAACAAGGGGACATCCTCTATATCTACAGGAAAGAAGGTTTGCACACAAACATAGAAGAGGATTCTTTACGGTAAGAGCAGTGAGACTATGGAACTCTCTGCCTGAGGAGGTGGCGATGGTGAATTTACAAAATCAGTTCAAAAGTGGCCTGGATGTATTTCTGGAGTGTAATAATATTACAGTTATAATTTCTGGAATTATAGAGAACTAGCAGAAGGACCCGGCTTCGCACGGGTATATTTCATCTATTTCATTTAATGTTTGTGTGTGTTGTTAAAAGATATCGACAGTATCCCCCATAACAGTGACCTCTACAGCACATCTTCCCCTTACCAGTGACCTCCACAGCCCCCCACCCCTTAACACTAACTCCCCCTACCTCTCCTTAAAATGTGACCTTCACAGCAGCCCACCCGTTAACTTTGACCTTCACAGCAGCCCGCTCTTTTAACAGTGACCTCCACAACATCCCACTGTCCCCTAACAAAGACCTTAACAGCGGGGCATTATTGTCTTTAATTGACAGTATATAAAACCCCACAGAATTAGTATACACTTAAAGGATAACTGTCATATAATTTATTTATTTTTTTGCTAAAGTGTAGGGCAAGTGATAGGAAACAATTTTTCAATAGACTTTATTTAGCCAAAACGTTTATTTTGGGTAGAAAACTGGGGCTGAAATGGCCCTTAGCAGCACTCTTCAAAAGAGCGTTGATAAGGGCCATCCGTCCATTGGAAAAGACGGGCTGTGCAGACGCTGTGCTTCTGACTCATGCTTCCCTGGGAGACAGAAGGCTGGGCACAGGAATCTTAGGAGTTAAAATTACATTTATATCCCCCCTTTCTATGCAATCTAATGCTCCGTAATAGTCAATGACCTGCGATCCCTGTGATAATAATTCATGTAGCAGCTGCCGGCTGACTGCGCACAGTGCTTCTACTTCAGGTGGCTGCTACATGAATTATTATCACAGGGATCACAGGTCAGTGAATGTTATGGAGCATTAGATTGCATAGAAAGGGGGAATATAAATGTAATTTTAACTCCTAAGACTCCTGTGCCCAGCCTTCTGTCTCCCAGGGAAGCACGAGTCAGAAGCACAGCGTCTGCACAGCCCGTCTTTTCTAATGGACGGATGGCCCTTAGCAACGCTCTTTTGAAGAGTGCTGCTAAGGGCTATTTCAGCCCCAGTTTCTACCAAAAATAAACATGTTGGCTAAATAAAGTCTATTGCAAAATTGTTACATATCACTTGTGCTACACTTTAGCAAAAAAATAAATAAAAATATGACAGTTATCCTTTAAGGTCATGTGAGTTACATCAGCCTCTACAACAACGTTGGCTAAGCATCACAATTGAAATCATATTAACTCACACATAAGCTGTCTTATACTAAGGATGTCCTTAGTTGCCTATAGCAACCAATCAGAGCTCATATTAATGACCTGTAGCAAAATAGAAGCTGAGCTGTGATTGGTTGCTATATGCAATCTGATGAATATCCAGGCTAACTGCCACAACAGCCAACAGACAATGGATCCTGTAGTTTGGCAGTTAGATTACTAAGCGTATTTTTTGACAAATAATTGGAAAGTGCGGGAAGAAAATTTCCACTCAAAACATAGTCTATGACATTCCCTGAGTCACAGGCGGCTGTGTAAAATTTTGTCATTGTAAATTAGACAGTGCAGATTCCTTTAGCGGCCATACATACATACATTCATACACTCAGCTTTAATTATTAGACTAGCAGAAGGACCTGGCTATGCACGAGTGTATTTCATCTATTTAATTTGATGTTTGTGTGTGTCGTTAAAAGATATCGACAGTATCCACTAAAACAGTGATATCTACAGTACCCCGCCCCTTTAACAGTAACATCCACAGCGCTCTTCCCTTTAACAGTGACCTTCACAGCGGCCGCCCCTTTATTAGTGACCTCCACAATATCTTGTCTCGTTAACAGTGATTTCCACAATAACTCACCCCTTAACAGTGACCTCTACAGAGCTATGTTCCCTTAAAATGTGACCTCCACAACACCCCACCCCCTTAACACTGACCTCCATAGTGGGCTGTCCCCTTAACTGTTACCTTCACAGTTCCCTATCCCCTTAACAGAGACCTCCACAGCGCCCGCCCCTTTAACAGTGACCTCCACAGCATCTCGCCCCCTTAATAGTGACCTCCACAGCAGCCCGCTGTCATGCTGTAATGTGAGAGGGAAACCCCACATCGAACATAGGAAGGAAAGGGGAAAGAAATGAGGCCTGAAAACTAGGGAAGGAAGATGGACACCATCTAGTGAAATCTCTAACCAAAGCCCTGACTGACTACCATTATGAACAGGTTCCAAAGGTAGGTGAATGCATACACAGGAATACCTAAAGTCCTATCTAACCCTAAAGGACCCTGGTAATAATGACAGGAATGAGACAGCTCATTACTCCAAAAGGAAGGATGAATGGGAGTCTCCCTGAGGCCTAATACAAAACAACAAGGAAATGCAACACACAGAAAAGTCAAAATAAAATACAAAAGGTAAAGGAAACACAACTTCCAAGAAGCTATGGCAGCACCATGAACTCACCTGAGATCCAAACACCAGCTATCCACAGGTCCAACTAAAGCTACAAACCGCATAGCATTGTGGGAGAAACAACTATAAATAGGGAAATTTAAATGACCACAATAGCAACACCTGGAAGTTAAGGGTGTGGCCAGTACCAGAAACAACACAGACGCCTATTGATCCACAAGGTAAACATGTCAAATCAATCCACGTGTTGTCAGTCTCAAAGATCTCCTGCCACTCACTGTTGCGGGGACGTCCGTATGACTCGAAACATACGTGACACCCGCCCCTTTAACAGTGACCTCCACAGTACCCTATCTCCTTAACAGTGATTTCCACAACACCCGATCCCCTTAACAGTGGCCTCTACAGCAATCTGCCTCTTAACATTGACCTCCATAGCGAATCGTTCCCTTAACTGTGACCTCCACATCAGCCTGCCCCTAGGGTGGCCAGAGGTCCTGAATGGCCACCCTACCTGCCCCCTGAACTATGACCTCCACAGCACTCCGCTCCCTCAACAGTGTCATCCACAGCGCCCTGCCCCTTTAAAGCTGACCTGCAACAGTGAATAAAAATGGCTGGGTTGTTATGGAAACCTGGCGTAAAACTGTGTATATGTGGAGACTAAGGACCTGCAAGCTTCAGTTGGCTGATAAGGGACATGTGACCATGTGTATGGCAGTTGGGGTATGTAGTTAGGATATGAAGAGAAAGACTTGCAGGCTTCAATTGGCTAATGTAGGTCATGTGATGTGCCATTTTTGTATTTTATGGGAATATCTCAGAAATAGTACGTGCTAGAGAGCTGATGTACCTGTGCGCCAAATTTCATGATTGTAAATGCGACTTTCCTTTAGCGGACATACATACATGCACACTCATACATACACTCAGCTTTATATATTAGATAGTTGATGATCCAGAGAGTTATTCTTATTGCCAGATTAGGAGTTAGTAAGGATTTTTGTCCCCCAGATGAGGCAACTTGTCTTCTACTTCATGGGGTTTTCTTTTTTTTTTTTTTTCTTGCTCTGGACCAACTGTGGTTGATATGGATGGACTATAGATGGCTGATGTATGGTTGTCTTTATTCAGCCTTACAAACTATGCTACTATGACTGTGTTAGCCAGTAGATACAAATTAAGAGTCCTAACTGTAGGTTCCTTTAATGCTTATCAACTCAATTTTTATCTTTTCCATATACAGTTGTGTTCAAAATAATAGCAGTGAATAAAGCTCAAAATCTTTCTAATAGCTTTTATTTCCATATACACAAATGCTTAGGAAACACTTCACATTCTATTCCAAATCAAAACATGGAGAAAAATATATCAAATTTGTTCTGTTCCTCTAAAATGTTTTTTAAGAAAAGTGAATATTAGAATATTCTTCTTTACAAACTCAAACATTCAATATATAAACTGAAAAATGTTTGAAGATTTTGCTTTCCTTTGAATCACTTAACTAATATTTAGTTGTATAACCAATGTTTCTGAGAACTGCTGTACATCTGTGTTGCATGGAGTCAACCAACTTCTGGCACCTGTGAACAGGTATTCCAGCCCAGGATGATTGGACTACATTCCACAGTTCTTTATTTCTTGTTTATGCCTCAGAAACTGCATTTTTTTAAGTCACCCCACAAGTTTTCTATTGGAGTAAGATCCGGGGATTAGGCTGGCCACTCCATAAAGTCACTCTTGTTGGTCTGGAACCAAGATGTTGCACGTTTACTGGTGTGTTTGGGGTCGTTGTCTTGTTGGAATGCCCATTTCAAGGGCATTTCAAATTGATCCATGATTAGTGTCCAGCGTGAATATTCGAAAAGCTTTTATTTTCCAGAAAATATTGGCACTTCGAGAATTTGAGAATATTAAGAATATAGTGCTATATATTCGTAATGACGAATATTCTTTTTTTTTTTTTAACACAGTACATTTCAGGTGATCATTCCTCCCTTCTTCTAGCTTGTGGGACAATGAGAAGGCATTGTCACAGCTTAGCAACATCCCTGGCAACCAATAGAACAGTTGCCTACCGCGCGCCGATATTTTGCGCGCATTACGTGAAAAATACATTGCCGATTTTCCCAATCAAGAATATAATCTCGAATTTGCGAAATCACAAATATATGACCAATAGTCTACAAAATATTCGCCAAATATCGCGAATTCAAACATTATCACTATCCATGTTCCCTGGTATGCGATAAATAGGCCCAACACCTCAGTATGAAAAACATCCCCATATTATGATGCTTGCGCCACCATGCTTCACTGTCTTCACAGTGTACTGTGGCTTCCATTCAGTGTTTGGGGGTCATCTGACAAACTGTCTCCGGCCACTAGACCCAAAAAGAACAATCTTACTTTCATCAGTCGACAAAATGTTGCGCCATTTCTGTTTAGGCCAGTTAATGTGCTCTTTGGCAAATTGTAACCTCTTCAGCACATGTCTTTTTTTCAACAGTGGGACTTTGCGGGGGCTTCTGGCAGATAGCTTGGCTTCACATAGGCGTCTTCTAATTGTAACAGGACTCACAGGTAACTTTAGACCTTCTTTGATCTTCCTGGAGCTGATTGTTGGCTGAGTCCTTGCCATTTTGGCTATTCTGTTATCCATTCAAATGGTAGTTTTCCACTTTCTTCCACGTCTTTCAGGTTTTGGTTGCCATTTTAAAGCATTTGCGATCATTTTAGCTGAGCAGCCTATCATTTTCTGCACTTTTTTTATATGTTTTCCCCTCTCCAATCAACTTTTTAATCAAGGTACACTGTTCTTCTGAACAATGTCTGGAACGACCCATTTTCCTCAGAATTTTAAAGAGAAATGCACTATAACCAGCATGTGCAACATTTGCTGCCTTCCTTCCTTAAATAAGGGCAATAATTGCCACCTGTTTTTCAAAGAACCTCACTAAATGACCACTAATTGAACTCCACACTGCTATTATTTTCAACACGCCCCTTTTAATTAGTTATTCAATTACGCAGAATCAGCAGCATGCATGTCATGACTGTTGGGTCTGTTGGATTTCTATTACTCTACTACACTTGCTAGTAAATTATTTGCCATGTAGAACTATCATTTCTACCACAAACAGTAATTGATCAGGTTAGTGATGTCTGACTGCTATTATTTTGAACACAACTTTATGAGAATGAACACTTAGCATGAAGTTTATGGTGAATCCAGCACTTGTCAAAGATTGTCCCCAAGAAACCATTATGTATAATGCACTTTTTCTTGTTTTAGAAGATTCATCTGAACCCCAGAGGTACCTTACAGGGCCCCATACAGTGAAATATCTAGGTCCCATAAAGTAAAATAGATGCTGAGGCCTGGTGTCAGCCTCCCTGTCACCTTCTCCCACAAACAGACAACAATTTTATTTTCCTTGTCTTTTTTTTATCAATACATCAATTCTGTAAGTTAGAGGCATCCCCTTTTTAAAATACTTGTTTTTTATGGATTTATCTCTACAGTAGATATCATGGATACATTAATCCACTTGGATCAGTAAAATGTGTTCATGAAAATGTTCTCACTTTATAAATAATTTAAAAAAATTCTGTGCCAGACCACTGTCCATCTGACTTGTCTGGCAAGACATGGCATTTTTTTCTAGCATAGTGAACTACAATCTCACACTGATTTTTGTTGCAGTTCTGAGTAGGGTTGAGCGAACCCGAACTGCAAAGTTCGGGTTCGTACCGAACTTTACGGTGTTCGGCACCCGAACACGAACATTTCAGTAAAAATTCAGGTTCGGGTTCAGTATTTGGGTAATATTAATATACCATCAGATCAGAGTTTTCTCCAATCCGATGGTATATTTTAACTTGAAGCGTCCCTATCACCATGGGAACGCCTCTATGTTAGAATATACCATCGGATTTGAGTTAGATCGCGAAAACTCAGATCCGACAGTATATTCTAACACAGAGGCGTTCCCATAGTGATGGGGACACTTCAAGTTAGACTATACTGAGAACTGTGGACATAACGGCCCCCTGCTGCCTGGTAGAACCTGATCTCTTACAGGGGGCTGTGATCCGCACAATTAACCCCTCAGGTACCGCCCTCCCCTCTCCCCCCTCCCCCCCTAATTAAAATAATTGGTTAACAACCCCCCCATCATTGGTGGCAGAGCGGCAGTTCCGATCGGAGTCCCAGTTTAATCGCTGGGGTTCTGATCCGTTACCATGGCAGGCAGGACGCTACTGCAGTCCTGGCTGCCATGGTTACTTAGCACTTTTAGCAGCATTATACTTCTTAGTATATTCTAACTTGAAGCGTCCCCGTCACCATGGGAACGCCTCTGTGTTATTATATACTGTCGGATCTGAGTTTTCACAATCGTGAAAACTCAGATCTGAAAAAGCTAATACTATTATTTTTCGTTATAACCATGTTATAACGGAAAATAATAAAGTGAAGTTCGGGTCCCCATTGACTTTAATGGGGTCCAAGTTCGGATCAAGTTCGGGTCCCGAACCCGAACTTTTTTTTTAAAGTTCGGCCAAACTCCCCGAACATCTAGGTGTTCGCTCAACTCTAGTTCTGAGTGGAAGCATCTACAAAACCATGGGCAGACTGTAGTATCAGACACTGACACAACCCAATATTGTCAGTGTAGTCATATTGCAATTGTATCCCGCTAGAAGACAATATGATATTTAAAGGGTTTTTCTATCCTTTTTCTTCCCCATGGTATAAAATAACATAAGTCAATACTCACATTTCCAATCCCCTGCTCCTCCTTTTCAGATGATTCTCTGTCCCACTGGTCTCTGTTTCCTACTCCTTCTCAACACACAGAACATACCCACGCAGCCAAACATTGGCAGAGACGGTTCACTCCTGTGGCCAGTGATTTGCTAAGCAGCCCTTTCTGCGTGTTAAGAGGAAGAAGAAATCACAGGCGTTGGGGACCATGAAGAACCCAAATGGTAGCAGAAGGGGCTCTGTAAGATGAGTATTGGCTTATTTTACTATTTTACACCATGAAGAGCCATTTGTTATGTTAATAGTCTAAAAATAAACCCATTTATTATGTAAAGTAAGATTAAATCACTAGTCAATTTACATCCATAAAATCCCACCAAGACCTTAATGTCTGGTATCAGATGTTGCTGCAAATTTCTCTCCACAGTGTGAGACATGAGCAGGATTTTACCTTCTTTCACTGTATGTATGTTTCCCTTTCTGTCAGAAGTAGTAATGGACAGGTGTATTAATGCTCTGTGAGCTCAGCTGTACATCTATTGGTCAAGCAGCCAGTGAGGATGCATGCAGATTCCAGAAACTACCACAGATGAAGTATTGAAGTTGACTATTTACAATTTTAAGGACCATCAGCTCTTACCTGTCCCTGATCCCACACTATTTAATGGGTTGTGCAGCCTGTTTACTGTATATTGATGATCTGTCCTCGGGATCGTAAAGGGTCCAACACCCAGCACCCCCACTGATCAGCTCTTTGAAGAGGAGGTGACGGTCCATGCAAGTGCTATTTCCTCTTTATTAAACTGCCCATCATCTCAGAAGTGCAATGTAATCACTTGAATGGAGCGAGTACTTGTAATTATGCAATGGGCGCCTCCCCTAGGGCCCTTTAAGGAAATGTGGTAACCAGATATTAGAATGCCGAGTGGTATAGTGTGGGCTAAAATCTCCCTTTATGTTGTATGTCACGGTGCTCCTACCTGGATACAGCTGGACCCCAGACTTTGGCTCCGGAGCAATAAATAGGGGGAATAATTGAGGGATCTGCAAGAAAGATTGAGTCCAGACCTTGTATGAAGTTCAATAGCAGCTTTACTTCAATAAACATTCATCAGAAACAGTCTCCAAACTTTGTCTTGGTCCCAGCAGGCTTTAGCATTAAAACTGGCAGGCAAACTCGTCTTTGATACATCTGTTTCTCTCTGGCTTTGTTGTACTGACAGGCTGACTGTATAACTTTGCTTCTTCTGTATGCTGCAACTTCTTTCTTTAGTCTGTCTTTAGATTCGGCCAGGGGACTTTCCTCCTAGGCTCCTGAGGCGCTAAGCTGTAGCCTCCATGGCCAGCAGAGCTGTGCCCTCCCTCCAGCAGATGGTAAGCTAAACTAAACTAAACTGGTCCGCCACCCTTCCTGCAGGAAGTGGGACTTGCCCACTTCTCCACAGAGGGAGGTTAGAATGGACTGGAAGGTTCCATTCTTTTTAAGTGTAGCTCTGCCGTGTTTGCTGCCACCTGCAGGTGAACCAGACACATTACACTTAAACATAACAGTTGCAAAGAAATATTGTCATTGCACCATATAAAGGACCTGAAATAAATGCATAGGAGGAAATTATATTAGCCCATTAAAGACAGTAGCGAGGTGAAGAAGTGGTAATGCCACTCTGGGGCATTACAATTACACTATACCACAGCTCCATAGGAGATGATGCGTAGTCTAATGAACAAGAAGCAGCGGTCACATGGAGCTCTGCCTCCTTTTCAAACAGCTGATTGGTGGGGCCATCGTGTGTCAGACCCCCAACAATCAGATATTGATGACCTATGTGGAGGATAGATCATCAGAGTAAACAGGCTGCACAACCCCTTTAATCTCTTTCCACTGCAGTAAAGGTTTGGATGAATAGGAGGTGCACAGAGTGGCATGGTGGGCTGCATTATAAGAGCGCCAACCACACTCCCAATGGTAATGCAAGCATGTCTATATCCTGGTGATAGGGGGTGTAACAGAACAGAATCAGCTGCTGTTTCCTGAGGTTATCAGTACTGCCTATTTTAAAGAAGAAAAGTTAAAATGAGCATAGTATTGAAAATTTTGATTCGGCTGCTTTGCCGAATGTAAAAAAAAAATTTGCTTCTTGGCTAATTACTTCGTCACAAAGTACATCTCTTTGTAAGCAATGGATGCAATGACAGGGGATCTTCAATCAAAATGGCGGCCGACACTTTGCGCTCAAACAGATGAGGTAAATATATATTATTTTTTTTTACCGCCATTCAGGGAAAATCGATTCATTACCGCGAAGCACAGGGAAATTTCGCTTAGCAGCAAATTTCCTGAAATTCGGATTCGCTCAACACTAGTTAAAATGATTTTGTCACACAGAATAAATTAACAATCATAAAATAATGTTATGGAACTTATGATCTACTGATATTCCTACACGAATAAGATATTTTTTCTCAGGATGTTAATAACCGTTTCTGCTCTCACCTCATATTGTCCTTTGTGTTGTCTGCAAGGTCAATGCTGTCCAGATCTCATTGTCTATTATATTCAGGAGCTTGCCCTCTCTGACTGTTCTGTGAAGCCTCTAAATTATAAGGCTACTTTCAGCATAGAAATATTGTTCAGCAATTTTTATAAGGTACTACACAAGCACCTGACCTTGTACTGCACTTAGCAGGTGCTTTACTCTTAACTTTGAGGTTATGCCATTTAGTGTCAAGTAGCAAATATAATCCAAGTGTTAGTTTAGCATTCAGAATGCAAAGTATTCTTCTTTTAAGAAGGGCTGGGTGAAAGTGATGGCTGTTAGGCCTCTTCCTTTCCTAATGGACTCTTCTGTTTATGCCCATAAATAATAAAATGGTTGCAATGCACTCTTTGTTATAATTAGAACCATGGCTGTTAAAATAGTTGTACCATGAAAAAAAAATATTCACTTTTGTAACTACCTGTAATTAAAAATCTAGGGGGAGATGTATCAAACTGGTGTAAAGTAGAACTGGCTTAGTTGGCCATCTCAACCAATCAGATTCCACCTTTCATTTTTCACAGCTCCTTCTACTTTACACCTGTTTCATAAATCTCCCCCATAAAATCTATCTGCATAGTGCCCCCTGCTGTTTGTTACTTTCCTGATCTCTCTATCCAACTCGCTGAGGTGGATGCACATGCTCAGTTCCATTTTTTAGCTGCCACCAGCCTTATTTACTGTTCAAAGCTGTGACAGGTACAGAAGATCTGGGGCAGAAAGGAAAGGACACACCACTAGTGAAAGGACACAGCCCCTGAAAAAGCACACTTCCCCTGAGCTGTCAGCTTGAAATCTGGCAGAGCAATGAATGGGGAGATCTCTGGATTCATGTGAGGGACAGGGCTGGTTCTAGCTTTGTTACTGTCATGTATTATATGATGTCTGATTTTCATTTTTTACATCAGTTATGGGATAGCCCGTTTAAAAATCAATTTATTTAACTTGAGTATAGAAATAAGTTACTTGTTTCTCCCGATTTTCCGATTTGTATGTTCAACATTCCAAAGAAATCAGTTCATCCAGTTCACCATAATGGCCAGCAAATCACAAATCAGGTAAAAAAAAATGTGTTCATCTTTATTTAGGAAAACTGAATCACAAAGACCGTGATCGCCGAACAGTGTGCTGTCTTCCTGGCGCTAGAGTTCGACACATCGCGGACCGGGTTGGCCAGAATCTAGAATCAGATTACTGGGAGGGGCTGGAGAAGATTCAGCGGTCATGGTCCAAAGTAAGGGTTAGGTGGAGAGTCCTTAAAAATGATTTCAGGGATTTAGGTCAAAAGCTGAGGGCAAGGACCTCAAAGGTAGTATTTTCCGAAATACTACCTGTACCACGGGCCACACAAGAGAGGCAGCGGGAGATTAGGGAAATTAACAAGTGGCCCAAGAACTGGTGTAGGAAGGAGGGGTTTGGGTTCCTGGAGAACTGGGCCGACTTCTCTATCGGCTACAGGCTCTATCGTAGGGACGGGCTGCACCTCAATGGGGAAGGGGCAGCTGTGTTGGGGAAGAAGATGGCTAGAAGGTTGGAGGAGTGTTTAAACTAGGGACTGGGGGGAGGGTAATTATGTTATAGAATGGGAAGATAGTGCAGATAGAGACCGGGGGCAAGGTAGTGAGACTTGGGGAGGAATGGAAGGAGAGGCTAGAACAGTTCAGAAGGAAAGGTGTAGAGTAGAAAATATACATAAACCTCTCAAATGTATGTATACTAATGCCAGAAGCCTGACTAATAAAACTGGTGAACTGGAATTAGTGATGTGTGAGGAGGACTATGACATAGTGGGAATAACTGAGACATGGCTGGATGATAGCTATGACTGGGCGGTTAATGTACAAGGTTACAGGCTGTTTAGAAAGGATCGTCAAAACCGGAGAGGGGGAGGGGTCTGCCTTTATGTAAAGTCCGGTCTAAAGACCACACTCCGTGAAGATATAAGTGAGGGACATGAACATGTGGAGTCACTGTGGGTAGAGATACATGGCGCTAAAAACAATAATAAATTACTAATAGGAGTTTACCTAATATACCAGAGTCCACAGAAAATCTACTACTAAATGAGATAGACGAGGCGGCAAATCATAATGAGGTGGTTATTATGGGGGACTTCAACTACCCAGATATAGACTGGGAAACTGAAACTTGTATATCTCATAAAGGAAACAGGTTCTTGGCAATAACCAAAGACAATTACCCCGCCCAACTGGTTCAGGACCCGACTAGAGGGACGGCCATACTGGACTTAGTATTAACCAATAGGTCTGACAGAACAACAGACGTGCAGGTTGGGGTACACCTGGGAAATAGTGACCACAAAGTAATGACCTTCCAATTATCATTCAAAAGAGCATTTCTACAGGGAGAAACAAAAATACCAAACTTCAAAGAAGCTAAATTTAGCCAACTAAGAGAGGCCATAGGCCTAACTAAATGGGATAAAGTCCTCACAAATAAAAATACAGCCACAAAATTGGATATCTTTAAAAGCATCCTAAAATCTCATTGTGAGAGGTACATACCGTATGGGAATAAAAGGTTAAGGAACAAAAAGAAACCAATGTGGATAAACAGAACTGTAAAGAAAGCAATAAATGACAAAAAGAAAGCATATAAAACACTAAAACAGGAAGGTAGCACGGAAGCACTGAAAAAAATAGAACATGTAAAAAACAAATAAAAGCGGCCAAACTAGAGACTGAGAGATTAATTGCCAAAGAGAGTAAAACTAACCCTAAAATGTTCTTCAATTATAAAATGTTAAAAAGTATAAATCTGAAGGTGTCGAGAAAGCAAAGCTGTTAAATATTTTTTTCTCCAATGTATTCTCTGAGGAAAATAAACTGTCAGATGACATGCCGAATGTTGAAATAAATTCCCCATTAAAAGTGTCCTGTCTGACCCAGGAAGAAGTGCAACAGCGACTTAAAAAGATTAAAATAGACAAATCGCCAGGACCGGATGGCATACACCCCCGTATCCTAAGGGAATTAAGTAATGTCAAAGCCAGACCCTTATTTCTGATATTTGCAGATTCTATACTGACAGGGAATGTCCCACAGGATTGGCGCATGGCAAATGTGGTGCCAATATTCAAAAAGGGTCCAAAAACAGAGCCTGGAAACTATAGGCCGGTAAGTTTAACATCTGTTGTGGGTAAACTGTTTGAAGGTTTTCTGAGAGATGCTATGTTAGAGCATCTTAACGGAAATAAGCAAATAACGCCATATCAGCATGGCTTTGTGAGGGATCGATCATGTCAAACAAATTTAATCAGTTTCTATGAGGAGGTAAGTTCTAGACTTGACAGCGGCGAATCAATGGATGTCGTGTATCTGGACTTCTCCAAAGCATTTGACACTGTACCACATAAAAGGTTAGTATATAAAATGAGAATGCTCGGACTGGGAGAAAACGTCTGTAAGTGGGTAAGTAACTGGCTCAATGATAGAAAACAGAGGATTATTAATGGTAAATATTCAGATTGGGTCACTGTCACTAGTGGAGTACCTCAGGGGTCAGTATTGGGTCCTATTCTCTTCAATATATTTATTAATGATCTTGTAGAAGGCTTGCATAGTAAAATATTAATTTTCGCAGATGACACCAAACTGTGTAAAGTAATTAACACTGAAGAGGGCAGTATACTACTACAGAGGGATCTGGATAGATCGGAGGCTTGGGCAGATAAGTGGCAGATGAGGTTTAACACTGACAAAAGTAAAGTTATGCACATGGGAAGGAATAATGCAAGTCACCCGTACTTATTAAATGGTAAAACACTCGGTAACACCGACATGGAAAAAGATCTAGGAATTTTAATAAACAGCAAACTAAGCTGCAAAAACCAGTGTCAGGCAGCTGCTGCCAAGGCCAATAAGATAATGGGTTGCATCAAAAGGGGCATAGATGCCTGTGATTAGAACATAGTCCTACCACTTTACAAATCGCTAGTCAGACCACACATGGAGTACTGTGTACAGTTCTGGGCTCCAGTGAACAAAGCAGACATAGCAGAGCTGGAGAGGGTCCAGAGGAGGGCAACTAAAGTAATAACTGGAATGGGGCAACTACAGTACCCTGAAAGATTATCAAAATTAGGGTTATTCACTTTAGAAAAAAGACGACTGAGAGGAGATCTAATTAATATGTATAACTATATCAGGGGCCAGTACAGAGATCTATCCCATCATCTATTTATCCACAGGACTGTGACTGTGACGAGGGGACATCCTCTGCGTCTGGAGGAAAGAAGGTTTGTACACAAACATAGAAGAGGATTCTTTACGGTAAGAGCAGTGAGACTATGGAACTCTCTGCCTGAGGAGGTGGTGATGGTGAGTACAATAAAGGAATTCAAGAGAGGCCTGGATGTATTTCTGGAGCGTAATAATATTACAGGCTATAGCTACTAGAGAGAGATCGTTGATCCAGGGAGTTATTCTGATTGCCTGATTGGAGTCGGGAAGGAAGTTTTATTCCCCTAAAGTGAGGAAAATTGGCTTCTACCTCACAGGTTTTTTGGTTTTGCCTTCCTCTGGATCAACTTGCAGGATGACAGGCCGAACTGGATGGACAAATGTCTTTTTTCGGCCTTATGTACTATGTTATGTTACTATGTTATATAAAATGGTGTCATTTCAGATGTTAAATGTATTGACATATTTGATCACTCTGTCACTGCCATTAACTTTTATACTGGCTAAAATTATGGCATTTTGCCATATCAGGGCTTGTGTTGGCTAGGGATGGAACTTTTTTCTTATTTGTGGCATTTTTTGGAACTTGTTAAAAAAAAAGTTGTATTCCAGAAATGTTTCTAGATTCTGGCCAAGCAGCATTCACCATTTTCACAACTACTACTACTTTATCAATTGTCTAAATTCTGGTGCAAATGGTTGATAAATAAGTCATACTGTAGATAGCACTCTATTTGAGAATAAGATGCACCAAAAAAGGCTGAAATACATTAATAAATGTGATCCTACTTATAGATAAAAGTTTCAGTTTTGGCCTAGTAGTGCATTTCCTAACATATATTGCTGAAGATAATGCACGGAAGATTTAATCACTTCCATAATTGTACTACTGCATATCGCTTGATGCAAAAGTATATATACTTTATTTGATCCATGTGACTCAGATGTCTATGTGCAATCAATGGGAGGAAAGTAGCTGTGATTAAAAGTCAACCTCTTACATTAATGTCAGAAACCAGAGAAAATGTTTGTCTTGAATAGTTACAGGAGTTTTTAGGGATGGGTGATCAATATCAGATCATTGGGGCTCTAACTCCAGGCAACTACCGGTTCCTGAGAGTAGGCCATTAATATGTAGTCTCCAAAAATAATTCATTTAGCAAATAATGAATCCTGATTGAGTGTGGACAAAGGGAGATAATGCAAGGTAATATACACATATTATATATAATAAACACATATGAAATTACCTTATATTTTTAAAAGAATGTTTAAAAGCAAAATACTCCTAATGGGAATGTTAAAACTAACTGAAATAAGTAAAAAAAAAAAAAAAGCAGTTAAATAAAACTTGTAAAATTGGAATAATGCTGCTGAAAGAAAAAAAAATACAGGTATTTCAAAATTAATAATTTTTACAAGAAAAATGTTAAGCGGACAGTATACTACTACAGATGGATCTGGATAGATTAGAGACTTGGGCAGATAAGTGGCAGATGAGGTTTAACACTGACAAATGTAAGGTTATGCAAGTCACCCGTACATACTAAATGGTAAAAGACTGGGTAACACTGACATTGAAAAGGACCTAGGTATTTTAGTGAACAGCAAACTAAGCTGTAAAAACCAGTGTCAGGCAGCTGCTGCCAAGGCTAATAGGATAATGGGTTGCATCAAAAGGGGCATAGATGCCCGTGATGAGAACATAGTCCTACCACTTTACAAATCACTAGTCAGACCACACATGAAGTACTGTGTACAGTTCTGGGCTCCTGTGAACAAGGCAGACATAGCAGAGCTGGAGAGGGTTCAGAGGAGGGCAACTAAAGTAATAACTGGAATAGACTACAGTACCCTGAAAGATTATCAAAATCGGGGTTATTCACTTTAGAAAAAAGACGACTAAGGGGAGATCTAATTACTATGTATAAATATATCAGGGGTCAGTACAGAGATCTCTCCCATCATCTATTTATCCACAGGACTGTGACTGTGATGAGGGGACATCCTCTGCGTCTGGAGGAAAGCAGGCTTGTACACAAACATAGAAGAGGATTCTTTACAGTAAGAGCAGTGAGACTATGGAACTCTCTGCCTGAGGAGGTGGTGATGGTGAGTACAATAAAGGAATTCAAGAGGGGCCTGGATGTATTTCTGGAGCGTAATAATATTACAGGCTATAGCTACAAGAGAGGGGTCGTTGATCCAGGGAGTTATTCTGATTGCATGATTGGAGTCGGGAAGGAATTTTTTATTCCCCTAAGGCCTCATGCACTTGACCGTTGTGTGCATCCGCGGCCGTTGTTCCGTTTTCCGTTTTTTTTGTGGACCAATTGACTTTGAATGGGTCCGTAGAAAAATCGGAAGATGCACCGTTTTGCAGCCGCATCCGTGATCCGTGTTTCCTGTTCGTGAAAAAAATATGACCTGTCCTATTTTTTTGACGGACAACGGTTCACTGACCCATTCAAGTCAATCATTGGTGGCAGCGGAGAGTTCCAATCGGAGTCCCAGTTTAATCGCTGGGGCTCCGATCGGTAACCATGGCAACCAGGATGCTACTGCAGTCCTGGTTGCCATGGTTACTTAGCAATTTTTAGAAGCATTATACTTACCTGCGAGCTGCGATGTCTGTGACCGGCCGGCGCTCCTCCTACTGGTAAGTGACAGGCCTGTGATATATGCAATGCGCCACACAGACCTTTCATTTACCAGTAGGAGGAGGGCCCGGCCGGTCACAGACATCGCAGCTCGCAGGTAAGTATAATGCTTCTAAAAATTGCTAAGTAACCATGGCAACCAGGACTGCAGTAGCGTCCTGGTTGCCATGGTCAGCGATCGGAGCCCCAGCGATTAAACTGGGACTCCGATCGGTACTCTCTGCTGCCACCATTGATTGGGGGGGGAGATTTTAATTAGGAGGGGGAGGGAGGGGGGGCCCACTGGCCACCAATGAGTTAAATGCAGGGGGGGGAGGGGGGCCGGCCGCACTGGCCACCAATGTGTTAACTACAGGGGAGGGTGGCGGGGCCGGCCGCACTGGCCACCAATGTGTTAACTACAGGGGAGGGAGGGGTGGCTGCACTGGCCACCAATGAGTTAAATACAGGGGGGGTCTGACCCCTGCTGCCTGGCAGCACCTGTCAGGCAGCAGGGGGCAGTCATGTACACAGTTCTTTTAGTATATTCTAACTTGAAGCATCCCCATCACCATGGGAACGCCTCTGTGTTAGGCCTCTTTCACACTACCGTTTTTTTTTTCCGTTTTGCGGTCCGTTTTTTGCGTTCCGTATACGGTCCGTATACGGAACCATTCATTTCAATGGTTCTGCAAAAAAAACGGAATGTGTTCCGTATGCATTCCGTTTCCGTATTTCCGTTTTTCCGTTCCGTTAAAAGATAGAACATGTCCTATTATTGCCCGCAAATCACGGTCCGTGGCTCCATTCAAGTCAATAGGTCCGCAAAAAAAACAGAACACATACGGAAATACATCCGTATGTCTTCCGTATCCGTTCCGTTTTTTGCGCAACCATCTATTGAAAATGTTATGCCCAGCCCAATTTTTTCAATGTAATTACTGTATACTGTATATGCCATACGGAAAAAACGGAACGGAACAACGGAACGGAAACGGAACCACAACGGAAGCAAAAAAACGGAACAACGGATCCGTGAAAAACGGACCGCAAAACACTGAAATGGACATACTGTAGTGTGAAAGAGGCCTTAGAATATACTGTCGGATCTGAGTTTCACGATCTAACTCAAATCCGACGGTATATGTTAACATAGAGGCGTTCCCATGGTGATGGGGACGCTTCAAGTTAAAATATACCATCGGATTGGAGAAAACTCTGATCCGATGGTATAAAAAGGACTCCTGACTTTACAATGAAAGTCAATGGGGGACGGATCCGTTTGCAATTGCACCATATTGTGTCAACGTCAAACGGATCCGTCCCCATTGACTTGCATTGTAATTCAGGACGGATCAGTTTGGCTCCGCACGGCCAGACGGACACCAAAACGACTTTTTTTTCATGTCCGTGGATTCTCCAAAAATCAAGGAAGACCCACGGACGAAAAAACAGTCACGGATCACGGACCTACGGACCCCATTTTTGCGTTCCTTAAAAAGAAAAAAGGTTGTGTGCATGAGGCCTTAGGCCTCTTTTACACGAGCGTGACGGAATAGGTCCGGATGCGTTCAGGGTGCGTTCAGTGAAACTCGCACCATTTTGCAAGCAAGTTCAGTCAGTTTTGTCTGCGATTGCGTTCAGTTTTTTCCGCGCGGGTGCAATGCGTTTTGATGCGTTTTTCACGCGCGTGATAAAAAACTGAAGGTTTATAAACAACATCTCTTAGCAACCATCAGTGAAAAACGCATCGCACCTGCACTTGCTTGCGGATGCAATGCGTTTTTCACGCATCCCCATTCACTGCTATGGGGTCAGGGCTATGTGAAAAACACAGAATATAGAACATGCTGCGATTCTCACGCAACGCAGAACTGATGCGTGAAAAACAACGCTCCTGTACACAGACCCATTGACATGAATGGGTCAGGATTCAGTGTGGGTGCTATGCGTTCACTTCACGCATTGCACCCGCACGGAAAAAAAGCTTGTGTGATAGGGGCCTAAAGTGGGGAAAATTGGCTTCTACCTCACAGGTTTTTTTTGCCTTCCTCTGGATCAACTTGCAGGATAACAGGCCGAACTGGATGGACAAATGTCTTTTTTTGGCCTTATAAATTATGTTACTATGACAAGGTTAGAGGAGTCTAGGTATTTAGAACGCTTTGGAAATTGCATCACTTGGCCTTTCCTAAGGATGATTTTGAACAACTCTTAACGGGCTATTTAAGGTCTGAGACCTCAGTCTAAGTTATCTGAGCGCTCAAATCTCCTTGGGTTCCCATACTTGCAAGGTACTCTTTTCCTTTTTCATTCTACAATTGTACAAAACCAAAATAATACACTAATATTGCTTGAAATGTTGAAAACTGTGTTTCATCTTTAACTTTATGCCTTTTGGAGATCATTTCATCTTCAACTTACTTAACTGCCCCAGTAAGGGCTCATTCATACAACCATATGAACGAGTCGGCATCCGTTCCGCAATACTGTGGAATGGGTGCGGACCCATTCATTTCAATGGGCCGCAAAAGATGCGGACAGCTGTCCGCATCCGTAGTTCTGTTCTGTGGCCCTGCAAAAAATATAGAGCATGTCCTATTTTCTATGATAGTGGCTGCCATGTGTGGTACGCAAATTGAAGAACGCACATGAGCCGGTATTTGTGTTTTGCGAATCCGCAATTTGCGGTGAATGTACCCTAACAGTAATTTTGACCAGGGGTGCCCAAACTTTTGCATGCAACAGTAAGTTTTATTACATGTCACTTTATGAATTTCAGTATTTAATCAGAACCAGACTAAGTGCTCATGCACATGAACCAAAGGGCTCCGTGCCCATATTACGGACTGTAAACAGCTTGACGGGAATGGATCTACAAGATATGCGGTGTGGAGGCATGGTTCGAAAGCTCACGGAAACACCACAAAGCGTTCCTGCGGGCTTTCGGGTCCGTGCCTCTGCACCGCAAAAGATAAGACATGTCTTATCTTTTGCCGTATCTTGCAGATCGCGGGTCCATTCAAGTCAATAGGTCCGTATCCGGTGCTCGTGCATTGCGGACTGCTATTTGGGGCCCGCAGCACAGGCACGGAGCCCTTACGTTTGTGTGCATGAGCCCTAAACCTCCACATGGCAAGAATTACCATGTCTATAAGGCAATTGCACCATGGACAGTGTCTGTATTTTTTTGGATCTATGATGTCAGTATTTTTTTGGATCCATGGTTTATGATCAGCAACTTCCATCAGTGATCAGTGAGCCAAAACCAGGGTTAAAGGCTACACAAGGATAAATAGAAAAATATGTGTTTTTGCGCCATACCTGGTTTTGACTCACAATCACTGATGGAAATCAGGGAGCAGACCCTACCTGTGTGAACGCAGCTTAACCCTAAGTTCAGACCTGAGCGTTTTACAGCGCGTTCCTACGCGCTGTAAAACACTCAACGCGGAGAAACCAATGCTTCCCTATGGGAATGGTTCTCACCTGGGCATTTTACAGCGCGTACGATCGCGCTGTAAAACGCCTGACGCTCAAACAAGTTCTTGAGCTTTTTTTTGGGCGTTTGTCGCGCGTTCCCGCACATAGATATTCGGGAACGCGCGACAATGTGTGCACGCCTGTCTCTGTATGCGCGATTGTAAACGCCCGTACAATCGCGCATACAGAGCGCTCGTTTCAGAACGCTCAGGTCTGAACCTCTGTGAGTCATGCAAAACCAGGTGCAGGTCAAAAAACTGAGAACAGGTGCAAATCTTTCCATTATACTTCACTTCTGTGTTGGCTCCACTCCTGGTTTTGGCTCACATTCACTGATTGAAAATAATAACCAAACACTGACTGTGTAAAAGTGGCCTGATAGTGGTTTTCCACATGTTTGATATTGACTGTGCTGAAATACCAGGAACAGCCACTGTAAAATGTATGGTACTGTGCATGGTAAACAAGAGGATACATGGCCCTTTCAATCAACAGTATTCAGATACCCACCAAGCTGATATTTTCGATCCAAGCCAGTGTGTCTCAACTTTGATACCTGAAAAAAGTTGAGTTTGGTGAGGTTTTGATGTATTTTAATTAGTCAAAGCCTGCAGGGGATCATAACGGGAGGAAAGGCTTAACATAAACATAAATATTTATCTATTATTTGGTAATTTACTTGGAAAACCTTTTGTCATACCTTCTCAACATCATCTAGTTGTATTCTAGAACTTCTTTTTATCTATATTGTCTATGGTCCTTATTGGCATATTATAGGTGGAATTTCACTGCTGTTATTCTGTACCATTCCTCCACAATTTATAGGACAAAGATAGAAAGGTTATGAAAAGGCACCAACACTTTTTGTAATTGGATATTTTTTTTAATTCTTATTAGTGATAAATTAGGTAGTGTACATTTCTTGCATTTTTACACACTTGTCTAAAACTTTTGCATAGTACTGGATATGATTTAAAGTTGTCAAGCTCTCCAGCTTCTGCTAAAAGATGGATTATACTTGTGCTTCCTTCCATTATTTAGTATAGCTTGGTCCGATGGAGGGCAAAGGTCAGAGGGCAAAGCTCTAATTTCTATTACCCACATGCCCCTTCTATGACACTCATTCTGGGGCCATTAGCATGCTGCTGTGGTTTAGGAGTTGCCAGGGCAACACTGTGTTAGTTTTCGGCCAAAGCAGACTAAAAGGTCCACAGAGGGTCTTAAATTGCTAAATGAAGCAGGGGAATATGGTTATGATAAGGCCATTGGGGGTGTTTTATGGTATCAGTAATCTTGCGCTGGTGATAACACATTGAGCAGCTAATGTTTTCAGAATTAAAGAGGAATAATGTTTATTCTTGTTCTTAGGTCAAAATAGTTAATATACAGGTGTAAACGAAGGTAGACACATTATATTTCATCATAATGTCAAGTTTTACAGCAGTTTTACAGTTTTTTTCATTTACAATGTTCGCAAAGACATTATTAAAGCATTTCATCATGATCTGAACATACTGAACTTATCAAAGATTAATTCATGCTGGGACCACGCAGTCAAAGAGGTACACTGTTACTGAACCAAGCAAACATACAGTATATTGCCTATGGCAATATAGTTATATCACTGTAGAGATCTAGTAACAATGTCATATGCACGTGGGAGTGGGAGTCTTTCAAGCATATCTCTACCTTTTAACACCTTTAGCCTATGTGTGTTATATTTTTATGATCCTGATTTACAATGTCATAGTCCACAGTGGCATTCATTATTCTGCAGGATTGAGAGAAATCTCCCTATGTTCCTTGCTCTTACAAGGGGCACCATTGAAGTTTTCATCAGTGAGCTGAAGGCTAAAAAGGGCTTCTTCATAAATGAAGGATTGGTGAGCTGGAGGCAAGAGGAGCTTGTCCATGGTGACAAAGACAGTGGGCTGGATGATCGATTATGGGATTTAGGACCAATGCAAATGCTGCATAGTAGGTCACTTGGCATGCTCAAGGGAGACAAATAAGGTAAGAGTTGTCACCTTGGTGTTGTCCAGCAAGGTTTAGAGAGTGTCATGTAGCAGTATATAATAATATATATATACGGTACAGACCAAAAGTTTGGACACACCTTCTCATTCAAAGAGTTTTCTTTATTTTCATGACTATAAAAATTGTAGATTCACACTGAAGGCATCAAAATTATGAATTAACACATGTGGAATTATTTACATAACAAAAAAGTGTAAAACAAGAGAAAATATGTCAAATTCTAGGTTCTTCAAAGTAGCCACCTTTTGCTTTGATTACTGCTTTGCACACTCTTGGCATTCTCTTGATGAGCTTCAAGAGGTAGTCACCTGAAATGGTTTTCACTTCACAGGTGTGCCCTGTCAGGTTTAATAAGTGGGATTTCTTGCCTTATAAATGGGGTTGGGACCATCAGTTGCATTATGGAGAAGTCAGGTGGATACACAGCTGATAGTCCTACTGAATAGACTGTTAGAATTTGTATTATGGCAAGAAAAAAGCAGCTAAGTAAAGAAAAACGAGTGGCCATCATTACTTTAAGAAATGAAGGTCAGTCAGTCCGAAAAATTGGGAAAACTTTGAAAGTGTCCCCAAGTGCAGTCACAAAAACCATCAAGCGCTACAAAGAAACTGGCTCACATGCGGACCGCCACAGGAAAGGAAGACCAAGAGTCACCTCTGCTGCGGAGGATAAGTTCATCCGAGTCACCAGACTCAGAAATCGCAGGTTAACAGCAGCTCAGATTAGAGACCAGGTCAATGCCACACAGAGTTCTAGCAGCAAACACATCTCTAGAACGACTGTTAAGAGGAGACTGTGTGAATCAGGCCTTCATGGTAGAATATCTCCTAGGAAACCACTGCTAAGGACAGGCAACAAGCAGAAGAGACTTGTTTGGGCTAAAGAACACAAGAAATGGACATTAGACCAGTGGAAATCTGTTCTTTGGTCTGATGAGTCCAAATTTGAGATCTTTGGTTTCAACCACTGTGTCTTTGTGCGACGCAGAAAAGGTGAACGGATGGACTCTACATGCCTGGTTCCCACCGTGAAGCATGGAGGAGGAGGTGTGATGGTGTGGGGGTGCTTTGCTGGTGACACTGTTGGGGATTTATTCAAAATTGAGGGCATACTGAACCAGCATGGCTACCAGAGCATCTTGCAGCGGCATGCTATTCCATCTGGTTTGCGTTTAGTTGGACCATCATTTATTTTTCAACAGGACAATGACCCCAAACACACCTCCAGGCTGTGTAAGGGCTATTTGACCATGAAGGAGAGTGATGGGGTGCTGCGCCAGATGACCTTGCCTCCACAGTCACCGGACCTGAACCCAATCGAGATGGTTTGGGATGAGCTGGACCGCAGTGTGAAGGCAAAAGGGCCAACAAGTGCTAAGCATCTCTGGGAACTCCTTCAAGACTGTTGGAAGACCATTTCAGGTGACTACTAGTGTTGAGCGCGAATATTCGAAAAGCGAATTTTTTTCGCGAATATCGCAACTACGCGATTTCGCGAATATTTCGAATATAGTGCTATATATTCGTAAAAACGAATATTCGTTTTTTTTTTTTTTGGGTTTTTTTTTTTTTTTTGGGTTTTTTTTCTCACAAAATTACAGTACACATATAATTGATTGTTTCCCAAAGGTCCAACAGCTCAGATCTTACTCACATTGCCTAGAAAGTGATTGAGGCGCGAATCTTCGTAAGGCGATTTTATTAGCGCACATGCGAATATCGGCACGTCCCAGAACAGAGGCAAAGGGCTTTGCATTCATACATTAGTGAATTGAGTTGCGAATCTTCGTAAGGCGATTTTATTAGCGCACATGCGAATATCTACACTTGTCCCAGAACAGAGGCACAGGGCTTTGCATTACATTAGTGATTGAATTGAGCTGCGAATCTTTGTGAGGCGATTTTATTAACGCAAATGCGAAAATCTACACTTGTCCCCAGAACAGAGAGGCAAAGGCCTGTGCATTCATATAGTATAGCACCATATTCGCGAATACGTAGAACTTCGTAAAATTCGATTTACGAATATTCGTATTTTTTATTTTACTTTCCACCTTACAGATGACATTGATCTGTACTCTGTCAACTACTGTCATCACCCCCCACTGTATCTCGATTGATTCCCAAAAGTCCAAAAGCTCAGATCTTACTCACATTGCCTAGAAAGTGATTGAGGCGCGAATATTCGTAAGGCGATTTTATTAGCGCACATGCGAATATCTACACTTGTCCCAGAACAGAGGCACAGGGCTTTGCATTACATTAGTGATTGAATTGAGCTGCGAATCTTCGTGAGGCGATTTTATTAACGCAAATGCGAAAATCTACACTTGTCCCCAGAACAGAGAGGCAAAGGCCTGTGCATTCATATAGTATAGCACCATATTCGCGAATACGTAGAACTTCGTAAAATTCGATTTACGAATATTCGTATTTTTTATTTTACTTTCCACCTTACAGATGACATTGATCTGTACTCTGTCAACTACTGTCATCACCCCCCACTGTTTCTCGATTGATTCCCAAAAGTCCAAAAGCTCAGATCTTACTCACATTGCCTAGAAAGTGATTGAGGCGCGAATCTTTGTAAGGCGATTTTATTAGCGCACAGGCGAATATCGGCACTTGTCCCAGAACAGAGGCAAAGGGCTTTGCATTCATACAGTATGAATGCAAAGCCCTTTGCCTCTGTTCTGGGACAAGTGCTGATATTCGCATGTGCGCTAATAAAATCGCCTTACGAAGATTCGCAACTCAATGTATTATAGCGAATTATACTTATCTGTCTTTATAGTAAACTTTCCTATATGATTGCTAGAATTAGCGAAGTTGATGAATAGGTAGATATAACTGAGATGCAGAATACTTCGTTATCTTCGTTTTGTGGAATATAACGAATATATTCGTATATTCGTTTTGTGGAATATAACGAATATATTCGTCATATTCGCTAATTCTACCATTGAAGCCAACCATAGTAAAAAAAAAAAAAAAAAAAAATCGCAAATGCGATTAATATAACACGAAATAATCGCATTTGCGATTTTAACTTAGTAATGCTATATTCCATGCTCATGGGAACGTCTCCATATACTAGAATGTACTGTCGGATTTGAGAATTACGTTGAAATCGTAAATGCGATTATTTTGTGTTATATTAATCGCAATTGCGATTTCAATAGGAGAGTAGCCTTTAAGTTTAAAAAAATAAAATAAAAAAATAAAAATATTAAAAAAATCGCATATGCGATTTTTTAAATCGCATATTATTCGCGATAACTAGCATAATGACGAATATTCGATTTCGACGAATATAAAACGAATATTCTATCGAATATTCGCGAATTTCGTCGAAATCGAATATGGCACCTGCCGCTCATCACTAGTGACTACCTCTTGAAGCTCATCAAGAGAATTCCAAGAGTGTGCAAAGCAGTAATCAAAGCAAAAGGTGGCTACTTTGAAGAACCTAGAATATTACATATTTTCAGTTGTTTCACACTTTTTTGTTATGTATATAATTCCCCATGTGTTAATTCATAGTTTTGATGCCTTCAGTGTGAATCTACAATTTTCATAGTCATGAAAATAAAGAAAACTCTTTGAATGAGAAGGTGTGTCCACACTTTTGGTCTGTACTGTATATCAGAAGTATAATTTTATCTATCTATATATATATATATATATATATATACAGTGGATATAAAAACACTGCGGTAACGCAGCCTGCTGCACCATGTGCTGATTCCTCCAAACCAGAGGGCAGCAGGACTGTCGGGGTTTAGCAGAAGCTCTCTCATCCTGCTTTTGTCTGTGAAGAGGCATGATTACCACCGATCGCACTACCCATACATGATCAGCGCCTCGCACACGCTGGGCTCCGGCCATCGGCAGCACCCAGCCATCCTCTGCCTGTCTGAATACAGAAGTGTCACGGACGGTGTACGGGAAACAAGACAATGCAACATGCATATATGACTCACTGGATCCAAAGCTAAGGAACCAAGGGGAGACCCCTGCACAAGACCTAGCACTTTCCCTGGCTGCTCAGCCTATGCAAAGATCCCAGAGGTGGATGGTTGCATAACCACGTACCTCGACTATAAAACCCCTAAACACCCTACAATAGTGAGGGGACACGACCACCGGCTCCCTACACCAGACACGGAGGGAGTTACCTGGGATCCAGCAAAGAGAAAAAACAGATAAATGAACAGCACTTAATTTTGTAGCAGACAGGAAAACAGGATAAGCATGCACACAAACTCCAGGAAGAAGTATAAGCCGCCCAGTAATGCATTATGGGGCGGAATTTAAAGGGATGCAATTAGTCCAACTACATGACAGCTGAGAGAGGCTAACGAGATGAGGAACTGAATACCACAACAAAGAGAACTCAAGGAGGAGGTTCTGAAAGGCTTCTGTCAGAGCTTCTCAGCTGTCTGGTTGTGACAAGAAGCCAGTGAGGAGCCAGCTTGCCTCGGCCCGAGTCTGGAAGTGTCCGTGGCTCTACTGCCGGAATCAGTTCTCCTCCCCTCGTTGATGACCCAGTCACTGTCCTCAGCTGCTGGCAGGGTCCTTGGCGGCTGCCTCCAGTGCTCAGCCTGGATCATCGATCGCAGGTCAGGCTGCTGATTAAGCCTTTAGCTGCGAGGCTTGGCTACACACGGGGGGTAGTGTACCACAGCCTGTGACAGACTTCACCAGGAAGGGGCTGACAGGCACCATGGAGCATCCAGCATAGCAGAGTTTGTAGTCTGTTTTGAAGGCACCATGTGTTCTTTGAGTTACATAGAACTGCCGGTAAACTTAGCCCACAAAATGAAAGCAGCTGTGCTTTATCTTTGTGGACTTGACATAGAAATTCATATCCTTTAGGTTCATGAAAAACATACAGTAATCCGGTCCAATACAATGCACATGTCTAGAGGGGGAGAAGAATGCAGTGCTTCCAGGGAGATAATAATAAATTAATCCAGAAATATATACATAAGTTAAAAAACAATGATGTTTGGGAGGGAGAGCCAAGGAGAGGTATTGGCAAGGGACCCTTCAGCACCCTGAACCGACGGCGGGGGCCAAGAAGTCGTTGCCGATCCAGGACTCATTCAGTCTGACCATGGAGTCTGTGGACAGACGGGTCCGCTGGTCGGTGACCCCCCACCTCCCGCGTTGAATGTCCGCTAAGACAGTTTGCTGGAGGGGGGGGGGGCAAGACAGTACTTCCAGCACATACTGAGCGAGCTCATGGCAGGTGTCCAGCCTGGCAACCCAGTACTCCATAGGGTCGTCGGTGCTCATGCTGTCAGAAGCACTGATGGACCCCGTGTAGTCTGCTACCATGCGGGCCAGCCACTGGTGGCGACTGCTGCTGCTGCTGCTACTGCTATGAGTAGAACAACCTCATCTCACCCATAAGATCACCTACTCGGATAGGCCGGCAGGTTTTGCATACGGGCATCCCTCCGGATGGCTGGGATAAACTGCTCCAGTTTTCTCTTGTAGCGAGGGTCTAAAAGGGTGGCCAATCAAAAATTATCCCTCTCCTTAATTTTCCTGATCTGGGGGTCCCTCCAGAGGCATCACAGCATGTGGGCAGCCATGGTGAAGAGGACAGCCCGCTGTGACTCTTCTTGGCTGCCCGGGACCATGACATCTTGGTCCTCCTGCTGCTGCTCCCTATGGGAAGCGCCCCACCCCCGGACTAACAGTGCCCCCAACACCAGCTCTCCCTCCTGACCAGGCTGAGACTCCTGGACGTCAGCAAACTCCTCAACAAATTCTTACTCCTCCTCCTGGTCCTGGGCCTGGTCTTGGTGGAGCAGTGTTGCCTCTTCTTGCTCCTCCAAAGCACTCTCCCCAGCATTGAGCAGGTGTTCTAGTGTCATGTCCAGCAGGAACACTATGGGGAGCACGTTATTGAGGCTGACATGCTCCCCACTGACTATCTTGGTTGCCTGCTCCAATGGGGCCAGCAAGTGGCAGACCTGGTGTTTCTGCCCCCACTCCGCTTTGGTGATGTAGGGGAGTGGGTGTGATGTCCCGAGAGTGCCTTGGTCCAACAGGTACACTTTCACCTCCCGTCAGAGGTGAAAGAGCTCCGTGGGGAGCTTCGGAAGTGGTTGGCAATCCTCAGTACCCTTTGCACAATGTTGCTCAACCTTGGGTATGTGCGTAGGAACTTCTGGTTGAGGACATGTGCCATGAGGGCAACTGTGTTAGACTGCCAGCATGGAGGGCGGCGAGGAGGTTGCTGCCATTGTCACAGACAATGCCTGGAGCCTTCAGGGTGTCAGCGGATATGCCCCACACTTGTGTAGCTATGGGGACGCTTGCTGGGGGGCTCAGCAGCGGTGGAGACAGTGGCTTGAGGTAAAGCAGAAGTTTTCCCCTGGACACCCCGGGGTGGCACCACAAACTGAGATGCCGCCACATCTGATGATCCATCCCCGGTGCCTCAGAGGGACACCCAATGGGCTGTAAAGCTGATGTATCGTCCCTGCCCACGTCTGCTGGTCCAGGCATCCATAGTCAGATGCACCATGTTGCTGACAGCGTGATACGGCGACAGGGATACATTCTGCACAATGTGCTGGTGTAGGACAGGGATGCCGGTCCTAGTGAAGAAATGGCGGCTGGGGACATGCCATCTGGGTTGGGCCTGCTCCAACATCTGCTGGAATGGATTGCAGTCCACAATATTGAAGGGCAGCAGATGTTGGGCGATAACCCTTGCCAGCAGCCTATTGAGTTAACGCACCCGTCGGTCCCCGGGGGCTTAGGCCGTGGTGCGTTAAAATGCATCGGCAAATGACGGCTGGTGCCGGATGGCTGTAGAGGTGATAGAGGAGGGAGCAGAGGAAGCAGAGGTCTGGCTACAGTACCAGTACCTCTATAAGAAGGAGTAGAGGAGTGGGAATGCATTGTGGGAAGGGGGTGGGGTGGCTGCAGGACAGTGGCAGGAGCTGCTGTCCCCTGTGCACTGCTGCTGGTGCTGCTGCGACCACCCTGTATCTGGTCCCACTTCCGCCAATGATTGACTCTCAGGTGCTGGGTAAGGTCAGTGGTACCCAGCCGAGCAAAAGACCTCCCTCTCCTCACCCTGGCATGGCACAGCTGACAGATGGCAATTGTCTGATTGTCTGCTGCCAGGGAGAAGTAAGCCCAAACAGGCAACTTACGCACTGACCTCCTGTCAGATGGGGTGGTGCTGGCTTGAGCCTGTTCGGCTCTGTGCGCACAAGTGGAGCCGACACCTGCCACTGGGCTCCCTGGTGACCTGGTGCACCATTTGGATTGGGTGCCTACCTTCCTCATCAGTGCTGCTGTCACCTGACAAGGGAGGTAGCACCCATTCTAAGTCATCCTCTTCTTTATCCCCTGTAATGTCAGACCCAAGGTCGACCAGTGGTTGACTGAAGGGAACAGCAGACGTGGAGACCCTGACCTGGCTCCGCTGTCCCATCACTGAAGCCTGGGTCTGACTAGGTGCGGGGTTTTGTGGCTGAAATCACTCGCACCAGTTGGAAGGGATGTCACTGGGGTACTGACAGGCGGTACCCCCTCCTCCTCCTTCATCCCTTTCAAAAAGTCCTGAGCATCTGGAACAAGCTTTAGCTCACTCTCCTGCATTACCATCCCCAAGATGTCCCTCTCACTATCGCTGTCAAACAGCATCAGGGACGAGTCTTGGGGGCTGGGGGCTGGTCCTGCAGGAGGCGAAGAGCTGCTGCTGCTGCTCAGAGCCAGGGCAGAGGACTCCGTGCCACTGGCTTATGTCACGAATGACACAACTGCCTCAGCGTCCTAACATGAAATGGGATGGCTGCCATGCCCCAAAAAATCATGGATGAGGCAGACGCCCCTGCCACCTGAGCTTGCCCCTCCATGGGTAGAGGAGTGGCCCCGTGCTGGCAACGGTCCAGCACTGGAACCAACTCCCCTACCACAACCACGGCTGCCGACACAACCACATCCACTTATGATTTGACCAAATGACCACAATCTTTTTAAACAACAGAAAAAAATATATAGAAAAAAAATTATGAGGGAGTTTGGGCAAACTTTATTTTGTTGGGGACAATGGGGCAAAAATGAAATAAAATAGACACGAAACCCTAAGACATTGACAGACAAACAGGCAGTAAAAGACTTTTTTTTTCACAGACAAAAGACGCTGACAATAATCCCTCCCTAGCACACAAAACCCTAAAACAGTTACACTAAAACTCAGCAAAAGATTATTTTTTTTCACAGACAAAATATGCTGACAATAATCCTAGCACACAAAACCCTAAGGCCTCTTTCACACTTGCGTTGTCCGGATCCGGCGTGTACTCCACTTGCCGGAATTACACGCCGGATCCGGAAAAACGCAAGTGTACTGAAAGCATTTGAAGACGGATCCGTCTTCAAAATGCTTTCAGTGTTACTATGGCACCCAGGACGCTATTAAAGTCCTGGTTGCCATAGTAGGAGCGGGGAGCGGTATACTTACAGTCCGCGCGGCTCCCGGGGCGCTCCAGAGTGACGTCAGAGCGCCCCATGCGCATGGATGACGTGTCATGCGATCACATCATCCATGCGCTTGGGGCGCCCTGACGTCACTCTGGAGCGCCCCGGGAGCCGCACGGACGGTAAGTATGCTGCTCCCCCGCTCCCCACTACACTTTATCATGGCTGCCTGGACTTTAGCGTCCCGGCAGCCATGGTAACCACTCTAAAAAAGCTAAACGTCGGATCCGGCAATGCGCCGAAACGACGTTTAGCTTAAGGCCGGATCCGGATCAATGCCTTTCAATGGGCATTAATTCCGGATCCGGCCTTGCGGGAAGTTTACAGGATTTTTGGCCGGAGCAAAAAGCGCAGCATACTGCGGTATTTTCTCCGGCCAAAAAACATTCCGTTCCGGAACTGAAGACATCCTGATGCATCCTGAACGGATTTCACTCCATTCAGAATGCATTAGGATAAAACTGATCAGGATTCTTCCGGCATTGAGCCCCGACGACGGAACTCTATGCCGGAAGAAAAGAACGCAGGTGTGAAAGAGCCCTAAAACACAGATTGCTTGTTTTTCACAGAGTAAACAGACAGCAAAAGGCTACACTATACTATATCTCTATCTAACCTACACTACACCTTGCACTGGACTCTATCAGCTACATTATTCACTAACTAACCCACACTATCTCACACTAACTATCTGGATTATATATACAGTGCCCTGGAAAAGTATTCACCCCCTTGACTTTTTTCGTGTTTTGTTACATTATAGCCTTAACATAGTAACATAGTACATAAGGCCGAAAAAAGACATTTGTCCATCCAGTTCGGCCTGTTATCCTGCAAGTTGATCCAGAGGAAGGCAAAAAAAAAAAAAAAAAAACCCTGTGAGGTAGAAGCCAATTTTCTCCACTTTAGGGGAACATAAACTTCCTTCCCGACTCCAATCAGGCAATCATAATAACTCCCTCGATCAACAACCCCTCTCTAGTAGCTATAGCCTGTAAGCTCCAGAAATACGTCCAGGCCCCTCTTGAATTCCTTTATTTTACTCACCATCACCACCTCCTCAGGCAGAGAGTTCCATAGTCGCACTGCTCTTACCGTAAAGAATCCTTTTCTATGTTTGTGTACAAACCTTCTTTCCTCCAGACGCAGAGGATGTCCCCTAAGTTTAATGTTTTGTTAAGGTCCATTCACACGTCCGTGAATGTGTCCGCACCCGTCCCACTCTATTTATTCTCTATGGGGCAGGAAAAGATGCGGACAGCACACAGTGTGCTGTTTACATCCGCATTTCCAGGGCACGCCCCCGATCTTCTGGTCCGCGGCTATGGAAAATAATAGAACATGTCCTGTTCTTGTGTGCAATTGCAGACAAGAATAGGCAGTTCTATGGGATCCGCAATACACTACGGACGTGTGAATGGACCCTTGATCTAAATTTTATGTGATGGATTAGAACGCAATAGTCTAAGTTGGTGAAGTGAATTGAGAAAAAAATATAAATAAAACTATTGTTTAGAAATAGAAAACAGAAAATTGGCATGTGCGTATGTATTCACCCCCTTTTTTAGGAAGCCCACAAAAAGCTCTGGTGCAACCAATTACCTTCAAAAGTCACATAATTAGTGAAATGATGTCCACCTGTGTGCAATCTAAGTGTCACATGTCTAGTTACATATACGCCAGAGGCTGTAACACCTAAGCAAGAGGCATCACTAACCAAACACTGCCATGAGGACCAAGGAACTCTCCAAACAAGTAAGGGACAATGTTGTTGAAAAGTACAAGTCAGGGTTAGGTTATAAAAAATATCTAAATCTTTGATGATTCCTAGGAGCACCATCAAATCTATCATAACCAAATGGAAAGAACATGGCACAACAGCAAACCTGCCAAGAGACAGCCACCCACCAAAACTCATGGACCAAGCAAGGTGGGCACTAATCAGAGAAGCACCACAGAGAGTTCCGCAGCAGAGACTGGAGTATCTGTACATAGGATGACAATAAGCCGCACACTCCATAGAGTTGGGCTTTATGGTGGCCAGAAGAAAGCCATTACTTTCTGCAAAAAACAAAAAGGCATGTTTTAAGTTTGCGAAAAGGCATGTGGGAGACTCTCAAAATGTAGAGAAAGGTGCTCTGGTCTGATGAGACTAAAATTGAACTTTTCGGCCATCAAAGAAAATGCTCTGTCTGGCGCATACCCAACACATCACATCACCCAAAGAACACCATCTCCACAGTGAGACATGGTGGTGGCAGCATCATGCTGTGGGGATGTATTTCGGCAGCCAGGGCTGGGAAACTGGTCATAGTTGAGGGAAAGATGGATGGTGCTGAATACAGGGATATTCTTGAGCAAAACCTGTACCACTCTGTGCGTGATTTAAGGCTAGGACGGAGGTTCACCTTCCAGCAGGACAATGACCCCAAACACACTGCTAAAGCAACACTTGACTGGTTTAAGGGGAAACATGTAAATGTGTTGGAATGGTCTAGTCAAAGCCCAGATCTCAATCCAATAGAAAATCTGTTGTCAGACTTAAAGACAGCTGTTCACAAGCACAAACCATCCAACTTGAAGGAGCTTGAGCAGTTTTGCAAGGAGGAATGGATTAGGCAGTGGCTGAGATACAGACAAAAGAGAGTTGTAGTCAATGGAGTATATTCAGACCATGGTCTTGTTACCAGTGGGGTACCTAACTGATCTGTTCTGGGACCCATATTGTTTAATATCTTTATCAGCGAAATTGCAGAAGGCCTCGATGGTAAGGTTTGTCTTTTTGCTGATGACACAAAGATTTGTAAGAGGGTTGATGTTCCTGGAGGAATACACCAAATGCAAAAGGAATTGGAAAACTAGAGGAATGGACAAAAATCTGGCAACTAAAATTTAATGTTCATAAGTGCAAGATAATGCACCTGGGGCGTAAAAGCCCAAGAGCAGATTATAAAATCAGTGATACAGTCCTAACCTCAGTATCTGAGGAAAGGGATTTAGGGGTCATTATTTCAGAAGACTTAAAGGTAGGCAGACAATGTCATAGAGCAGCAGGAAATGCTAGCAGAATTCTTGGGTGTATAGGGAGAGGCATTACTAGTAGAAAGAGGGAGGTGCTCATGCCGCTCTACAGAGCTCTAGTGAGACCTCATTTGGAGTATTGTGCGCCAACACTAGTGAGACCATATCTCTAGAAGGATATTGATCCTTTGGAGATAGTTCAGAGAAGAGCTACTAAACTGGTACATGGATTGCAGGATAAAACTTACCAGGAAAGATAAAAGGACCTTAACATGTATAGCTTGGAAGAAAGACGAGACAGAGGGGATATGATAGAAACTTTTAAATACATAAAGGGAATCAACAAGGTGAAAGAGGAGAGAATATTTAAAAGAAGAAAAACTGCTACAAGAGGACATAATTTAAAATTAGAGGGGCAAAGGTTTAAAAGTAATATCAGGAAGTATTACTTTACTGAGAGAGTAGTGGACGCATGGAATAGCCTTCCTGCAGAAGTGGTACCTGCAAATACAGTGAAGGAGTTTAAGCATGCATGGGATAGGCATAAGGCCATCCTTCATATAAGATAGGGCCTGGGGCTATCCATAGGAATTAGTATATTGGGCAGACTGGATGGGCCAAATGGTTCTTATCTGCCGACACATTCTATGTTTCTATGTTTCTATGAATGGGCAAAATTCCCAGTGGTAAGAAGTGGCAGGCTCATAGAGACTTATCCAAAGTAATTTGGAGCTGTGATTGCAGCAAAAAGTTGGCTCTACAAAATATTGACTTTAGGGGGGTGAATAGTTATGCACATTGACTTTTTCTGTTATTTTGTCCTATTTGTTGTTTGCTTCACAATAATAAAAAAAAATCTTCAAAGTTGTGGGCATGTTTTATAAATTAAATATTTGTGAATTCTCGAAGTGCCTATATTCGCAATACGAATATTTGAGCTCAACACTAATGTTCAATGTAGTACTGAGGCTGGAGTGGGAGTCACAGTCAGAGACAATATAGTTTTTATTGTCTCTAGAATCTCAGTCCAGAAAGGTTGGAGGATTGGGCATGGCCACCACATACAATCAGGTCAATAAATAAATATTGGGGCATCAACACAATTCTAACATTTTTGGCTCTATACACCACCACAATGGATTTGAAATGAAACAAACAGGATGTGCTTTAACTGCAGACTGTCAGCTTTAATTTGAGGGCATTTACATCCAAATAAGGTGAACGGTGTAGGAATTACAACAGTTTGCATATGTGCCTCCCACTAGCATGAGAGGAGAAGTGGGAAGTTTATCCGAGGGAGTTCCATATCTTTATTAGTGTGAATTTTTTTCCGCGAATATCGGCACTTTGGGAATTTGCAAATATTTAGAATATAGTGCTATATATTCGTAATTACGAATATTATTTTTTCATTTTTTATTTTTTTAACACAGTACATATCAGGTGATCATCCCTCCCTTCTTCTAGCTTGTGGGCCAATATTTTGAGCGCATTACGCAAATAATACATTGCCGATTTTTGCAATCAAGAATATAATCTCGAATTCGCAAATTCACGATCATATGACAAATATATTACAAAATATTTTAATATTGCCCCTGCCGCTCATCACTAATCTTTAATGAGGACCTGGTAATTGGGTTCTGCATCTATGAGTTAAACTTATCATTGCTAAGGCCCCAGATGAGAGAGCGCAATGGACTAGAGGCTGAATGTTCTTCTAATATAACTCATAGTTGTTATTTAGTCTAGTCTATTGTATTATTCCTGGATATTCCTGATTGTATTCCTGGATTTGTGTGGGCCTATTTTCACCATTACTGTGGAGTGTAGTCTGCACTCTTGTGTAGGGAGACCTCTGCAGTTTAATTAGTGTTAAATTCTCTTTAAGTCATGGCCCCGTTATGCTGGGTGGGTACAGTTAATGCGGTATTGTCATGGGCTGTTCTATTTGTATGAGAAACATAGAAACATAGACTGTGTTGGCAGATAAGAACCATTTGGCCCATCTAGTCTGCCCAATATACTGAATACTATGGATAGCCCCTGGCCCTATCTTATATGAAGGATGGCCTTATGCCTATCCCATGCATGCTTAAACTCCTCCACTGTATTTGCAGCTACCACTTCTGCAGGAAGGCTATTCCATGCATCCACTACTCTCTCAGTAAAGTAATACTTCCTGATATTACTTTTAAACCTTTGCCCCTCTAATTTAAAACTATGTCCTCTTGTAGCAGAGAAGAAAGATTTTAGACGACTGAGTGGCCACAAAAATTTGGGTCTGTGGCCCTTTAAGAACTGTAAGTATTTATGGTTGGGTCTCTTTTATAGCAGAAAGAGACCGGAATAATTAAGGCGAGCCTTATTGGTGCTGTGGACCTGCCATGAAATGGACAAAGGTGGCAGGCTGGGGCATTGCCCGTTTTTTGTAAACGGCAGCAGGGTCAACTTTAATTAGGAGGTTATATAATCCTCCGGGAGTGTTCTTTTTATATAGCCAAGTGTTACTGACCTCAAAATGTAAGAATCCCTCAGCAGTGACCAGGTGGGGAGAGGAGCAAGATCTGGTGAGTATGGCTGGCTGTTGCCGAGGTCCCTGAGCATCTGTGGACGCTATCCCTATTGTCCTGCAGGTTGGTGTTGGCCTGGTTGATGGTGTTTGTGGGGTTTTCTTTATTTGTAGGGTACTGGTAGCTAAGATGGTCGGCTGCTTTTCTGCCGCCGTGGGTCTCGGCGCGTGCGTGCGCCTGAAATTTTGTCCTAGGATCTGCCGATCCCGCCCGGCCTCAGGTTTTATTCCGGTTCTTGAGGTCCGGGGAGTCTTGGGGGTGTCTCCCTCTGTGGTGATAGGGATCCAGGGGCTCTCTGGTAATCAGTCTGGCTGTGAGGGGGGTGAATGATTACGAACCTGCATGCAGCCTGTCCCCATTAATCGAAGCCAAGGCTTTTAGGGCCCGACTAGGCCACTGCTGTATCTCAGGCTCTATAGATACTGGGAGCTCTGGGGGTGGCTTTCCTTGAAGGTCGTGAGATGGTAAGGCCTGCTGGTTGTAAGTGATGAGCGGCATGGGGTATATTCGAATTCGTGATATTTTGCAATATTTTGCAATATTTTATATTTTGTATATCATGATTCATGACTTCAGATGGAAAAAATGATGATTATTCTAAAAAAACGAATATATAGCACTATATTCAATATAGTGCTATATATTCATATTCTAGAATAGTAGTCATTTTTTCCATCTGAAGTGAACTCTGAACACTGTTCACTTCTGATGGAAAAAAAATGACAAATATTCAAAAAAAACTAATATATAGCACTATATTCAATATAGTGCTATATATTAGTTTTTTAGAATTTTCGTCATTTTTTTCCATCTGAAGTGAACAGTGTTCAGAGTTCACTTCAGATGGAAAAAAATGACGACTATTCTAAAATACAAGTATATAGAACTATATTAAATATAGTGCTATATATATATATTTTTTTTTATATTCGTCATTTTTTTCCATCTGAAGTCATGATTCCTCCCTGCTTGTGTTGCTTGTGGGCCAATGACTCATTAGCACACAAGCAAGAAGCAAGGAGGAATCATGTGCTCAGATGGAAAAAATTACGAATATTCGATATAATGATATATTCGTGCTCAACACTACTGGTTGTATATAGAGGCTGTATGTCGTCCTTTTTGGGCTGGATGGCTAGTGATTAAGGCCGGCTAGAGAGAGCTTCAGGGGATGCCGTCCTCACTGTTCGGCAGCTAGCCACGCCCCCTGTACATCAGAGATTCTGAAACAATTACCACTGGGCCTTACCTAGAAAGCCTTATTTTACCCTGTGTGTTGCCAAAAAGCAAGTGACAATGTCTGGAAATGTCTACAAGTTGACTCAAACAATGCAGCAAGAAGGGTGTTCTACTGCTGGTCCCTACCAGAATCTTGTGGTTTAACTTTTATCGATGATTACTTGCACCCAATTTAACCGAGTTAACTTACAGTTCTAGTGGAAAATGTCATAAGACTCCAAAATCTACTGAAAATCTATAACAAAAAAACTCACAGTGAAATGTAAGTGAGATATTTAGAATAAAGCTAAAATGATGGAGATGCTTTTTAGTTAGATAATTCAGTATGCCAATAACATTAAGACTAGAAAAACTAAAAATGATCACCTGAGTATCTCATGAAACTCCTAGAACAGAAGAGTAAGACAACAGAGATACAGCAATAAACTGCTTTGGCATGATGCATTTCCTATAATTCATACATCGTTAACAAATGAACTACATGTGGTGATGAGGAACCGTGCCAATCACACTGCCTTCCTCCTAGAGACTGTGCCAGGAAATAATGATGCAAAGTGTGCTTTCAATATGTTGCAGTCGGCACCACATACAGTGTGCTGTTTTATTAATCTTCGCTGGTGTGTTAGAAATCTTAATTTGTAGAACTATATAATAGAATATATTTTCATTGCATAATTAAGATGTATTTTCTAAAATGTTTAAAATGTATTTTAATATTCCAAAGGCAAAAATCGTTTTATGTCAAATTTATACAGGAATGCAAAAACATTAAGAAAAAAAATATTGGAATGATGTCAGACAATTTTTGGGCATTACTTTACAGCGCCTAGGTTGGTATTATACATATGGATATAGGATTGTCGCCGGCTTTTAATGATGTCTGTTCACTGGAGGGGACAATTTAATGTGTGTACCATGTGTTATATATATACTCCTCAACATTTAAATTGCAACACCAAGAAGGAAAAGTTGTGCAGTTATGGAAATCACAGGATCAATAGACTTGTTAAAGATATGCAAATGATAAATAAATTGAAACAAAACATCTCAATTTATTCAGTATTGAGTATGAGCAACACACACATAAATACCTGCACCTACACTCCTTGGCATGCTATTAAAGAGGTAATTAATGGTAGTCTGAGAAATGTCCTCCCATGCTGAATGCACTTATGCACACAAATCATCGAGATCTGCTCCTGGTAGCTCTCTTTACAATTGCCGACAAATGACATCCCAGATGTGCTCAATGGAAGACAAGTCCGGACATGCTGCAGGTCATAGTAGCACATTTAGGACACACAGGCTACTCACACTAGCAGAAGCAATATGCGTCCGTACCAGTGGTTCCATGACCAAATCAATGTAACCCTGAGTTGTTAGTGCATCTGAAACAAAGACTTGAGGGGTCCCACTACAGTACATTATGCCACCTATTGACCACAATCCTGGGAGTATGACTGGCGTGACCATCCCTTGTAAAGACTTCTTCATGGCATTGCCCATGTGGTCTCCACACCAATCTCTGACTTTCATCGCATCTGAGACAAAAGGATAAAGCTCCATTCTAGAGTTCAGTGCAGTTGTCTTGTGCACATGATAGCCTTTGAGAATGGTGGAATGAGATCAATGAAATACCTGTAGCTGGACACCTGGCTCACAACCTAATGTCATGTCATGTTGCAGTACAGAATGGATCACTAAATGAATAATTAAATAATCTCTCTGTGCAGATGTTTGTCTCTGTGCACCTCTTGCTATTATTCTAGTTTGTTGTTTTTCTCCCAACCATCGGGACATGCAATGTTGAACAGTGCTGACATCAGTTTAAGCATAGCAATCTAACAGAGTGGCACCTGCTACTTCCTCGATTTTCCTATGAGTCAAGCCAGTCTGCAGGAGAGGTGTGGGGGAGGTAGAGAAGATGGGAGTGGTGGCAGTGATAATGAGTGTGGTCATAGTGCTCACAGTGGCTATATCCTGCTTCAGCACTCTCCCAGGCTGGGTGTAAAGTGCGTGGGGGGAAACAAACCTTTTTTTTCTACTTGGGGCACTCATTGGATTTTGGGGTCTCCTGTCTGAGTGGCTGGAAGAACAATGAATATAGTAAAATAGAGAAGAAAATAATAGAGAGCAACACCCACAGGCCTTCTCGACCTTACCGTAATGCACCAGCCAAACCACGACCGCATATCCTGCCGTTACTGTTTTATTGAACGCTGATCTATAGTAAAATAGAGTCATTCTTTTACTGAATAGATGATAGATGCCACAGTGCGAATACAAACGATAGGCACAGTTCTTCCAAAGGCTGAATTATAGAGATGGCTATGATTATAGTCCTCCCCAAGTCTCCTTTTTCTTCCAAAATGACCAAAAGTGTGCAGTTTCACTCAACACTTCACTGCCATGTCCAAAAGCGGAGTTCAGTCCTAGATGAGGTGGCCAGTCCATCTCAATAGGGTAGTGGGCGACCAAAGTAATGTAGCCCACACCACATGCAGCAAATTCCACAGCTGTATGCATGCATTACCTTTACTATCTTTTTCAAAGCACTGAACCTTTATGGTCCTCATTAGAGATGACCGAAACGAATCCCACAAAGTGGAATTCTATCCGAATTTCAAGATAAATTTGATATGCCTCAAAGCCGAATTTCCTCATGCTTTGTGTAAGCGAATTGATTTAACCTGAAATAGTATAAAAAAGCAAAAAACTCATTATTACCTCTTCCATTTCCTCGGGATAGGTTGCCAACTGCCATCTTGATTGAAGATATCAGCCGAAATGCCATGCGTTGTGACATATGACGTCACCATGTTGGCCGACGTAATGACGTAATCTCGCGCCGTGCGAGTTTTCGCAACAGATCTTCAAGCGAGATGGCCATCGTGAGCAAATAGACGCGGTAAGTTTGATTTATTTTTTTATGTTAATTTCACACTGTTTTTACATTCAGATGCTGCAATCATGTATAAACACTGCATCTGAGGGGTACAATGATGGGGGCCGCGCTATCGCAGCTCCCTGTAATTGCACCCACTACTTACAAAAAAATGCACTTCGTGATAAAGTAATTTGTCACAAAGTGAATTTTTTTGTAAAATTTGGTTAATCAGCCGAATAGAACTTTTGAAAAATTCCCTCATCTCTAGTCCTCATCATTCTGCAAAAATTCAATGATTCTTTACCTCAGAAGTTGGTTCTTAGCAAAGTTGTTGTTCTGGCAGCTTTTTACTCACAAGAATGGTGTCTCCCTGGAAAAGGATTATTTTCTCGTGCTTCAGCTTGTCTGGCTTACACACCAACAGCAGTATACGCACCCTCACTCTTGGCTGACTCTTGGCACCCTCATTCATTGACTATTACTAAGGGCTTTCCTTGCCATACTCAGCCTTTTGAGACACATATGAGGTCATTTATCAAACAGAAATACGCCTAATTTAGGCCTATTTCTGGTACAGATTCTTAATAAATGTCTTAATAAATGTGTCCCATAGTACATAAATAAGCCACTTGAACTATTTGTACCAGTAAAAGTGTATGGTTAGAAACTCAGGGAACATTTAAACATCTTTAGAAGTGCACTAACCCTTTAGCATTGAACCCTTTAGCAGTGAAATGCCAGATTCTACTTGGTGTTGTATTTTCAATGTTGAGGAGTGTATATGGGATACTGTATCCTTACAAATTTTCTTATATGAAAATTAGATGCCATCATTGAGTTTTATCTGTTTTGTTACACAGAGCCCCGATTGACATAATATTTGTAATAATTTATAGTAGGGGGTGCATTACTGTTTATAATAAACATTCTAGCTGTTACAGAACCTCTTTAAAAATAGGTTCTGCAGTGCCAGAAACAATGCCTCTCATACAGTGCAATCCATAATGTCTTTGTGTACCGCAAGCCACATTGTCCCCCTAAACAGTAGCAATTACGACTAATGCTAATTCAGTTAAAGCTATAGTGCTAATCCCATATACTGTTAAACAGTGCTCCTAAAATGCACTAGTCACAGTTCCCCCCAGACACAGTGCCACAAATTATGCAATACCACAGGAATCATTTTTCCCCCTGAACAATTCAGGGGCCACACATGTCATCCACAATGTCATACAGCAGACTCTTACCGTGATTTCGTCCCTGTACACTACATTACAGCTCCATTTCTGATTATATAAAATGGAACTTCTTCTTCCTGCTCCATAGGTGGTCTCAGGAGGAAGAAATTAATAAAATTTGTGACAAAATGGAGATGCAAAATATCTCTGTACTGTATGTTCAGAGTGCACCAATTTTACACTAATTATTTACTTACTCTTCCATAGAAAAGACTAATTGACATGTGTTTTGTATTGGATCCTACCATGTGTAGCCAAGAAAGTCTTTCCAAAAGCTCAATTGCTTTGACGCTAGATACCCACAACTATATCAGATGATCAAGACCCATATACTTTGGAATGTACGTATTTTTACCATTAAATGCTTCCCCCCAGCAGTATAAGAGTTAAATACCCCTAAGCAGCGTGGCATGTGTGTTATACCCTTGCAAGAAATCTGAACCCAGAGAGCAATTAAGCACAATTATCATTAAACTTTAAGTTATGCAGAAAATGTCTCTATGTAATCCATAATGCCATCTGATTAGAACGTGCCATGAGCTAATTAAAATAGAAGAGGCAAAGGTGCATGAAGGCATTTTCTGCGGGTTTGATTGTGACAAAGTGCAAATCAAAGGGTCTTTCGTAAAGATAGCTCATAGATTTATTGTTATATCAGATTTCCAGCCTCAAAATATACAGTGTTCCCTCAAGAAACAATGGCCTCAGAATACAATATTCTCAACATACATGGTATTTTCCGGGCCATCATAGTTGAAACTAGATTCAACATACAGTGCCTCAGATCCAACTAACTAACATGGCCATTTGTCTGGTAAAACACCTGTACTGGTTGTCTATTAGCTCCCTACAGTACAATATGTAAACATCTGTATTTGTACTGTCCTGTGTCTGTGCCAGGATGAGATGCTCCTTTGGACATCAGGTAAGGGCAGTTCCAGTTTCTTTTTCAGGTACCCTGCGTGTAAAAGAAGCTTGTCTCCTCATCATGATTTAGAACTAGTTCTGACTGTTATATGTAAGGACCTAATTTATCTGATTTAGTTATCTGCTTATTTTTCTGAAATCTTAATTTTCTCTTATCTTGGGATGATGTTTTGGGGCTTGGGAACCAATTACCAGTTTTCCATAGGGTTATGAATAGTCTTGAGCGAATCGAGCTTCGGATAATAGATCCAAAGTCGATGCATTAAAAAACGTTGTTTGTAATGCTGTTTCCGTACATTGGTATATATGTGCTCCATGTAGCAAAACTTTGTCTCGGCCGAAGTTGCGTAAGACTTCGTTGAATTGTCCCTGGTAGAGGAAAACATAACGGGATTCTTCGATAACCTAAACTTTGGACACTGAACTTAAAACTCAAGTTCACTTAACACTAGTCATTAGTATCTAATCTGTGGGGAACGACTCCCAGCACCCCTATCGAACAGCTGTTTGAAGTGGCCATAGAGCTGTATTGAGTGACACGGCCTCTTCTTAGGCCAGTGATGTCACGTTCAATAGTCACGTGGCCTACACGCAGCTCGCTCCCATTTAAATGAATAGGGCTGAGCTGTGATACCAAGCACAGCCGCTATCCAATGGACAGGACTGTGCTCACCAGAGCCTCCTTATAGGGGTTTTGGACTTTCACTGGTCAGATACTGACCTATCCAGAGGGTAGGTCGTCAGTATAAAACACTCGGAAGGACACTTTAATGCTATTGCAAAGCAATATACTGTAAAAACTTTATTAGTAAGGTGATAGCTTAATTTATACATTTTCATGTTTTGTCAGAGAACTTTCCTGAGCTATTCATTATGAATACATTCAGGCAAAAATGACTATGACTTTATAATCATACTCCAAAAAAAAAAAAAATCTTGTCTGCATCACATGAGATTTATGCAATTGCAACTGTGGCAATGGCTGATTCAGCAGAGTCATGTTTGGAAAAAATGAGCATAATTATGCGTATTACCATGCAAATTTTTTCACCTGCTTCTGCCTGAGTATAAAATTTCACAAATTAAGTACAATCTTCATTTCACCATCCAGAATACACTTTCGTGTGTGAATTAGTTATGAATATAAGCCGTATGTCCAGAACGAGTACATGCAAAAATATGACACCTAGCTGAGAGCTGCTTATTTGTTTGCAGAAGCTAAGCAGTGAAAAAAGTCCTCAAAGACGTACACAATACACTTGTGTTTCAGAAATTCAGCCTTAAAGGGGTTATCCAGTTTTTTTAAGTATATATAACTCAATCATATATCAGTAATAGCCCATAATATGTTTACTGTCCAAAAGATCCTCCAAGAAATGTAAGACTAAATTGTTCAAAAGCTTGTTCAACCAAGCTTCCATGTCCATCAGTTCAGAAGAAAGCTACAATTCCTAATAGATATATTTTTTCATCTTGAAAGTAACAATTTCAGTAGTGTCCCCTGTCAAACACCTCTACAAATGGCAATTATTTCCAAACCTGTTTGCCACATGGTCTTACAGGCACTTCAGTGGTCAAGTCCTGTACAGAATGTACATAGAAAACCAAATCTTCCTCAGCATTTCTAAACATGTAAAACCCACTTTCTTTTATTGCATACAGTATTGTAACTTTGACTACTGAACGTGTGTTAATAAAAATGATTTTTGTGGAAAATTTTGTCAATGTCATTGAATGTGACAAATGAATAAGCCAGTAACTTCACAATCAATGAGGAAATTGGAAATTCTTGTCCAAACTTGAGATCGCAAAAGTGTTGTGGGACTGAAAACCATGACTGTGTATGAACAAACACCAAAGTTTTGCGATTCTCATATCTGATGGTATAAAATGTATTTTATTTTACTCACTTCCATAGCACGGACATATTCTGAAGTGCTTTGCATACATTATCATTGCTTACTGTCCTCAATGGAGCTCACAATCCAACTTCCCTATCAGATCATAAGGAACATAGATAAAATGATTGTGTGTCATGGTGACCGAAGGATGCCGCAACAAGATATACCTACTTCTTTCTGTTGCTATGTCACGGGACCATGGGGAACCTTTTGTTGCCTTCAGAAGGAAAAAAAAATGATCTTCAAAACTAGAAAAGATAACCGAAGATCATAAATCTAGATAAGTGCGATCATACATGTCTTCTGCAAATGTCAGTTGAAAACTCTACATTTCTGGCATAAAAAATCAAAGTAGCCTGTTGAATGTTGAGCAAGCAGATCTGCGGTAAATATCCCACATCTTTTTCAATCTGAAAACTGACAGTGACTTTCGTCTGTTCTTTGAAATATTCTGACACGTTGGTTTGGGACTGATTTGTACATCTCTAGACAGCAGAAAGCTAAAATCTTTTCTTGAAGTTCACTGTGATAATGTAACAGGTTCAGCAATGTGACAATCATTCAGTTCATGACCACAAAGTACTGACAGATGATACAGCATATTAAATCCAGCCTTTAGATTGCACTCCAAGACTTGCCACATTTCATGTCAACGGTATAATACTATTATGTGTAGGTCAAAAGAATGTCTTGCTTAAGAGTAGCTGTGCATGTCAGTCTACGGAACGGCAACAACAAAGGTCATATACAAACAGGATAAACACTGCAGGTTGGCTGTCGGCTTTTTATGTGCCGATCTGCAAAATTTGTCGGCTGGTATTTAACAGAGCAACTGTGTAGGATATGCTGTCCTATCATCAAAATTTAAAGGAAAATAATAGAATAGATATCAGAATTACAAAAAATTAAAATTAAAAAAAAAATGAATTTTGTAAAATATTGAAGGACACATAAGGCTAGTGGCCAGCACTAGACGCTCAGGTAGATTTAGCAAGTTCTCCCATATTTGTGTTGGTTACTACTGTATACTCCGACTTCAACCCTAACTCCAAAAACAAATTTAAAGGGGTTGTTCACCTTTGTGGACCTTTTCTAAACACTCCCATCCAAACACTGACATGTGAATGAGGCATTACTCAATGGTAATAAGCTGATTAACATTAATTCCAAGGCAAGGGCTCCATAGGAACACAGTGTATTTCATAAACTCCCATGCTTATGTATTGTAAAAATACAAATAAATGCTTTTAAAAATATAAAAATATAAAAAAATATGAACATTCAAATCATCCCCCTTTCCCAAAAATGAAGATAAAAATATATAAACAATAAAAAAAATACACATCACGGCATCGTCACGTGAAAAAACGCTCATACTATTAACCTTTTTAGCCCATTACATTTTTGTTTGTTATATGTATGGATCTGTGTGAGAGCTCATTTTTTGTAGGGCGATATTTACTTTTCATTGATACCATTTTGGGGGGTGTGCGGCTTTTTGATCACTTTTATAAAAAAAATTGTGGGAGGAGAAACAACAAAAAAAATGCAAATCGGCCATTTAGATTTTATTTTTCTATTTAACCATTTTCCGTATGGGACAAATATTTTTATATTTTAAAAGTATGGGTATTTTCGCAAACAGGGATGCCAATGATGTGTATTTTTTTTTTTTTTTTGGGGGGGTGAGAGTGATATGAATTTTTCCTTTTTTTTTTTAAACATTTATATTTTTTACACTTATTATAGTGATCATTATATTGCTTCTTTTATTTACTCCAATGCATAATCAATGGTGTCTATGGGGATTATACTATGGTCCTATGGCTTCAGGCAGGGGCTTCATAGGAACTAATGTGCAGCAGCCTTCTTTCACACAGGAGGACAGGACTGCTGCATACTACATCATTTTTGACCACGACACCTAAAGGGTTAAAAAAAAATGCGGATCTGCAAAAAAAAAGGATGACGTTCCGTAGGCAGTGTTGAGTGAACCCTTGGAAGTTCGGGTACGCCGGGTTCAGCCGAACTTCAGGTAAAATTTCGTGTTCGGGACCCAAACTTCACCCCGAACCCATACCCCATTTAAGTCGATGGGGACCCGAACTTCACTTTATTATTTTCCGGTATAACATGGTTAGAACAGAAAATAATAGCATTCTTAAACAGAGTGCTAAATGAAATGTCTATTGAAAGGTTAAAAAAAAACAAAAAAAAACTCACCTCATCCACTTGATCGCGCAGCCAGTATCTTCTTTTCTTTAGGACCTGCGGTGACGTCACCACGCTTACCACGTGGTGATGAGCACGGTCACGTCACCGCAGGTCCTGCTGAATAAAGAGAAACATAGAAACATAGAATGTGTCGGCAGATAAGAACCATTTGGCCCATCTAATCTGCCCAATATACTGAATACTATGGATAGCCCCTGGCCCTATCTTATATGAAGGATGGCCTTATGCCTATCCCATGCATGCTTAAACTCCTTCACTGTATTTGCAGCTACCCCTTCTGCAGGAAGGCTATTCCATGCATCCACTACTCTCTCAGTAAAGTAATACTTCCTGATATTACTTTTAAACCTTTGCCCCTCTAATTTAAAACTATGTCCTCTTGTAGCAGTTTTTCTTCTTTTAAATATTCTCTCCTCTTTTACCTTGTTGATTCCCTTTAGGTATTTAAAAGTTTCTATCATATCCCCTCTGTCTCGTCTTTCTTCCAAGCTATACATGTTAAGGTCCTTTAATCTTTCCTGGTAAGTTTTATCCTGCAATCCATGTACCAGTTTAGTAGCTCTTCTCTGAACTCTCTCCAAAGTATCAATATCCTTCTGGAGATATGGTCTCCAGTACTGGGGTTTTTCTATCTTCATTCAGCAGGACCTGCGGTGACATCACCGCGCTCACCACGTGTGGTGAGACCGGTGACGTCACAGAAGGTCCTTTCGCAGGTCCTGAAGAAAAGAAGATAGCGGCTGCGCGATCAAGTGGATGAGGTGAGTTTTTATTTTTATTTTTAACCCCTAAATAGATATTTTATTTAGCATTCTGGTTTAAGAATGCTATTATTTTCCGTTATAACAGAAAATAATAAAATTACCCTAACACCAAACCCGAACGTCAGTGAATAAGTACGGGCTCGGGTCCAGGTACCCAAATTCGCAAAGTTCGGTACTAACCCGTACTTTGCAGTTTGGGTTCGCTCAACTCTATCCGTATGGCATCCGTGTTTTTGCAGATATATTGTAACAGTGACTATCCTTGTCCGCAAAACAGACAAGAATAGGACATGTTCTACTTTTTTAACGGGGCTACGGAACGGACATACGGATGCAGATAGCACACGGCGCGCTGTCCACATTTTTTGCGGAACCATTGAAATTAATGGGACACGGAAACAAAATACATTTGTGTGAATGTAGCCTGAAACAGCAGGCACTCGGCGGCTACGACCCCACCTCGCTTGCGAGCAGGCCCCATTTTTAAAGTCCTGGCCAGTCGGGAAGGGGTTAAAATATTATCCCTTACAGAAAATAGTGAAACAGAAAAAAAGGTAAAAATGGCTGATTCCCCTTTTTTGGGTTGCTTTACCTCCACAAAAAATTCAAGAAAAAAGTGATCAAAAAGTCATACACACCCCAAAATGGTATCAATAAAAATTGCAGATTACCTTGCAAAAATTTAGACCTCTCACAGCTCCAGCCCTCACTACAAAAGTTATGGGGCTCAGAATATGGCAATGCAAAGAAAAATTCATTTTTTCATTTTTTTCTGTATTAAAACACAAGAAAAACTATACATATGTGGTATCATTGCAATCGTACTGACCTGGAGAATGAAAGCAACAGGTTACTTTTACTGTCTAAGAAATGCAAATAAAACTGTGGCAGAATTTGTATTACATTTGTTTTCACAATTCCCACCCAATGCCCACTACATTGTATGCAACTGTAAATGGTGCTATTAGAGAGTACAACTTCTTCTGCAAAAAACAAGCCCTCAGATGGCTATATGAATGGAAAAATAAAAAGTTATGGCTTTGGGAAGACTGGGAGTAAAAAATGAAAATGAAAAAAACGAAAAATCGCCTGGTCTTCAAAAGGTTAAATGGGTTGACTGCAATTGTAAAAAAAAAAAAGTGCTCTTTTTTTCCTATAAACACCCATGCCGATAGTTATGGCAAGCCAAAAACTTAATGAGGTGTTTCTGATTTTTTTTTTAAATAGCAGCATTCTTGCCCATAGGCTATGTCTGGTATTTTAATTACAGGTAAAATAGCAGAATCTCCCCCCATGGTAGAAATAGAAAGAGCTGTGTTTTAGAAATAATAGCATAAATTAGGTGTTGATGCTAGTGTTGATCATGAATATTTTAAAAGCGAATTTTGATCTCGAATATCGCCACTTCGAGAATTACCGAATATTTAGAATATAGAGCTATATATTAGTTTTTTTAATATTCGTCATTTTTTCCTTCTGAACGCATGATTCCTCCCTGCTTCTTGTTTGTGGGCCAATGAGTCATTGAGTCATATTCTATAGTGCTATATATTCGTTTTTGACCCGCGCCTGTATTGATTGTGTAATATTCGCATATTACGCGATCATTACCTTGCCAATTTTCAAGTAAAAAAAAAAAAAGTAGAATATAACGAATATTCAAATTCGCGAATATTCTACAAAATATTTGCGAAATATCACGAATTCGAATATGACCCCTGCAGCTCATCACTAGTTGATACATCAAATCAGTAGTACTGTCTCCCAGAAACTAGTATGGCAGAAGCATTCACATATGACCACAGTAACTTTAAGATCACTTACACCAGAACTAGATTTAGATTTTTTTTTTCACTAGTCTTCACTTTCCAAACTTGTGTAATGCCAACCTTTCAGGTTCCCATAATAATCTTCAGGGGTGGGACAAACCCTTTTCATGACTATGCAGAGGTTTCAGTAATCTTTACCTTCATCACCTAACATTCAATTTAAACATAATGGGGACATTTATCAATAATGGCCTAATTTGCGCCAAAATAATACTAACATTACAAATTAAAAGTGGTGATCAAAAGGCACACACCACTTTTAAAATGTGACTTTTTAAAAATGTAAACCTGATAATCTGCCTATTTCTCTCAATTTGAGACATTGTAACACCAATGGCACGAAAGTGCGACCTTTTTTACACCAAAATGTGCCATAGCAGACACCCCTGCCATCAGGGAAGAAAAAATCCATTGATGTAATAACCTGGTCATTCAGTATGTTCAGGTAGTCAGCTGACCTCATTCTTGGAGCACATACTGTTGCTGAACCTAGACCTGACCAACTGCAGCAACCCCAGATCATAGCACTGCCCCAACAGGCTTGTACAGTAGGCATTAGACATGATGCGTGCATCAGTTCATCTGCCCCTCTTCTTAATCTGATGCACCCATCACTCTGGAACAGGATGAATCTGTATTCATCAGACCACATGACCTTCTTCTATTGCTCCAGAGTCCAATCTTTATGCTCCCTAGCAAATTTAAGCCTTGTGCGTGTGGAAATGCTCTTACTTTCACAATTAAACATAGCCTTGAGTTATACTGTTGGTTTTCTTCTATTTGATTTCACCAAACGTTTAAGTGATCGCCGATCATGATCATTCAGGATTTTTCCCGCCACATTTCTTTCTCGAATACGATGGGTCGCCACTATTCTTCCAGTTTTTAGTAATGCGTTGGACAGTTCTTAACCCAATTTTAGTAGTTTCTGCAATCTCCTTAGATGTTTTCTCTGCTTGATGCATGCCAATGATTTGACCCTTCTCAAACAGACTAACATCTTTTCCACGACCACGAGATGTGTCTTTCGACATGGTTGTTTAAGTAATGAGAAGCAACTCATTGCACCAGTTGGGGTTAAATAACTTGTTGCCAGCTGAAAGATAATCGCCCATGCAGTATTATCCGATAGGAGGCTCATAACTATTTGCTTACTTAAATCCAGGTGGCGACTTTTTTTTGGACAGGCAGTGTATTTGCGACATTTCCACTGATAAAGTGCGACTTTTGTCTCAGACTCAGGACGTTTTTATTATAGTCTTTTTTGTTGAATGTCAATGACAAAACCCTGTTGTTTAGCTCATTTTGATAAGATACAAATAAATGAGTCCTGTTTTATTACTTACCTATCACTTGTTCCCACGAAGAGTCTGTTTTCTTTTCATAAATGGGACTTTTCGACAAAAAGTCGCATCTTTATGCTATAAATGTGACTTTTTACTCAAAGCACCACCACATAAGCTGGCTTAATTGTCTAAAACAATTGGAGTAATTTCTGCCGATAAGATGATGATAAATAAGGGCGTGATATGGGCCAACTGGATAGTTCCCCCAAACACACTTTAACATTTATAACTCATTTCTGGTGTGATGCATTCTTTATGGTGAAAAGCGTGAAGAAAACAGTTGATATATTTGGCGCAAATCAAAATGCCATTCTTTTTGGTGTATTTTACGCCATAATTGTGGCACAACATGCTTAGTAAATGTCCGCCGATATCTTTTGAAAGGTTGAATAATTATCTTACAGCCATCAAAACTAATTCTATTTGTCCAATTGGCTCTAGATAGAAATTTACAGGCTATTGTGCCCTGATATAAATAGCACCCTAGGTGACCAACTTCTCCACCTACCTTTTGTTCCAGCCCAGACAGTCCTATGAAGTAAAAAATACTTCAGGCTTGCAGTTAAGCCGTAAAATGCAATAAACTAACCCTTGATTAAGAGATTTGTCAACACTATGAAGCTGCTTAATTCCTTAAGGCCCAGCGCCCTACATGTATGGCGCAGATGTCCGTGACTTAAGGAGATGCGCCCGTCAGATCAGCGTCAGGGGTCCAGCAGTCACTGATAGCCGGACCCCTGCTGTATACGCCGGCATCGGTGATTTCACCGATGCCGGCGCATTAACTCCTGATGTTCCGCAGTCAGTGCTGACTTCTGCACGTGTGCTGTCCGTGCTGGCAGGAAGCAGCCATCGGGTCCACGCGAGGCTGTGACAGGGACCCAATGGCAGGGAAGGCAGCCCAATGCCTTCCTTGGGCATTGCGGATGCCTTCCGTGACAGCATGTGAGATCCAGTCCCCTGGATCTCACAGGCAGGAAGCTGTAAGTGTATTACACAGTGTAATACACTTACATCCAATGCATTACAATACAGAAGTATTGTAATGCATTGTAAAGGGGATCAGACCCCCAAATGTTGAAGTCTCAGAGTGTGAAAAAAATAAAGTTTTACAAAAAAGTTTAAAGTTTAAGTTTAAGTAAAAAAGTCAAAATAAACATATTAGGTATTGCCATGTCCATACCGACCGGCTCTATAAAAATATCACATGACCTAACTCCTCATATGAACATCGTCAAAAAACTAAATTAAAAACTCTTCCAAAAAAATATTTTTTTGTCACCTTACATCACTAAAAGTGCAACACCAAGCGATCAAAAAGGCCTATGCCCCCCAAAATAGTGCCAATCTAACCGTCTCCTCATCCTGCAAAAAATGAGCCCCTATCTAAGACAATCGCTTAAAAAAAAAAAAACTATGGCTCTCAGAATATGGAGACACTAAAACATAATTTGTTTTATTTAAAAAATGTTAGGTATCACTGCGTCCGTAACAACCTGCTCTATAAAAATACCACATTACCTAACCCCTTAGTTGAACACCGTAAAAAAAAATGTTAAATTAAAAACGGTGTCAAAAAAGCCATTTTTTGTCACCTTACATTACAAAAAGTGTAATAGCAAGCGATCAAAAACTCATATGCATCCCAAAATAGTACCAATCTAACCATCACCTCATCCCGCAAAAAATGATATTCTATGTAAGACAATCACCCAAAACATAAAAAAATCTATGGCTCTCAGAATATGAAGACACTAAAAACATGATTTTTTTTTTGCTTCAAAAATAATATTATTGTGTAAAACTTAAATACATTTTAAAAAGTATGCATATTAGGTATTGCCACGTCCATAGCGACCTTCTCTATAAAAATATCACTTGACCTAACCCCTCAAGTGAACACTGTACAAAAAAAAGACAGTGTCAAAAGCCATTATATGTTAACTTACATCACAAAAAGTGTAATAGCAAGTGGTCAAAAAGTCATATGCACCTTGAAAGAGTGGCTATCAAACCATCATCTCATCCTGCAAAAATCATACCCTACCTAAAACAATCGCCCAAAAAATAAAAAAACTACGGCTTTTAGAATGTGGAGACACAAAAAAATCATTTTATGCTTTATTATGTAAAACTGAAACAAACAACCAAGAAAAGTCGTTATATTTGGTATTGTTGCATCCGTAACATAGAAACATAGAAACATAGAATGTGTCGGCAGATAAGAACCATTTGGCCCATCTAGTCTGCCCAATATACTAAATACTATGGATAGCCCCTGGCCCTATCTTATATGAAGGATGGCCTTATGCCTATCCCATGCATGCTTAAACTCCTTCACTGTATTTGCAGCTACCACTTCTGCAGGAAGGCTATTCCATGCATCCACTACTCTCTCAGTAATACTTCCTAATATTACTTTTAAACCTTTGCCCCGCTAATTTAAAACTATGTCCTCTTGTAGCAGTTTTTCTTCTTTTAAATATTCTCTCCTCTTTTACCTTGTTGATTCCCTTTATGTATTTAAAAGTTTCTATCATATCCCCTCTGTCTCGTCTTTCTTCCAAGCTATACATGCTAAGGTCCTTTAATCTTTCCTGGTAAGTTTTATCCTGCAATCCATGTACCGGTTTAGTAGCTCTTCTCTGAACTCTCTCCAAAGTATCAATATCCTTCTGGAGATATGGTCTCTAGTACTGAGCACAATACTTCAAATGAGGTCTCACTAGAGCTCTGTAGAGCGGCATGAGCACCTCCCTCTTTCTAACAACCTGCTCTATAAAAATAGCACATGATATAACCTGTCAGATAAACGTTGTAAATAAAAATGAAAAAAACAGTGCCAAAACAGCAATTTTTTTTACCTTGCCTAACAAAAAGTGTAATATAGAGCAACTAAAAATCATATCTACCCTAAAATAGTACCAACAAAACTGCCACCTTATCCTGTAGTTTCCAAAATGGGGTCACTTTTTTGGAGTTTCTACTCTAGCGGGTGCATCAGGCGGGCTTCAAATGGGACATGTTGTCCAGCAAAATCTGCCTTCCAAAACCCATATAGCATTTCTTTCCTTCTACACCCTGCCATGTGCAGCAGTTTATGACCACATATCGGGTGTTTCTGTAAACTACAGAATCAGGGCAATCGATATTGAGTTTTGTTTGGCTGTTAACCCTTGCTCTGTTACTGGAAAAAATGGATTAAAATGGAAAATCTGCCAAAAAAGTGAAATTCTGAAATTTCATCTCCATTTTCCATTAATTCTTGTGGAACACCTAAAGGGTTAACAACATTTGTAAAATCAGTTTTGAATACCTTGAGGGGTGTAGTTTCTAAAATGGGGTCAAATTTTTGGAGTTACTACTCTAGGGGTGCATCAGGAGGGCTTCAAATGGGACATGGTGTCGAAAAAGCAGTCCAGCAAAATCTGCCCCCCAAAAACCATATGCATTCCTTTCCTTCTGCGCCCTGCCGTGTGCCCATAAAGCAGTTTACGACCACATATGGGCTGTTTCTGTAAACTATAGACTCAGGGTAATAAATATTGAGCTTTGTTTGGCTGTTAACCCTTGCTTTGTTAGCAAAAAAATTGATTAAAATGGAAATGCCAAAATAATGAAATTCTGAAATCTCATCTCCATTTTCATTAATTCTTGTGGAACACCTAAAGGGTATGTAAAATCAGTTTTGAATACCTTGAGGGGTATAGTTTCTAAAATGGGGTCATTTTTGGGTGTTTTCTATTATTTAAGCCTCACAATGTGACTTCAGACCTGAACTGGTCCTTAAAATGTTTATGAAACGTTCTGAAAATTTTCAAGATTTTTTTCTAAACTTCTAAGCCTTCTAACGTCCCCAAATAATAAAATGGCATTCACAAAATTATCCAAACATTACGTACACATATGGGGAATGTAACGTAATAACTATTTTTGGAGGTATTACTATCTATTATAAAAGTAGAGAAATTGAAACTTGGAAATTTGCAAATTTTTCTACATTTTTGGTAAATTTGGTATTTTTTTTATAAATAAAAATGAAATTTTGTAACTCAATTTTACCACTGTCATGAAGTACAATATGTGACGAGAAAACAATCTCAGAATGGCCTGGATAAGTAAAAGCGTTTTACAGTTATCACCACATAAAGAGACACATGTCAGAATTGCAAAAAATGGCCAGGTTCTTAAGGTGAAATATGGCCCATCCTTAAGAGGTTAAAGAGATTGTCTAGAGTAGAAACATTTTTTAAAAAGGGCTCATAGGGGCATAAATAAAAGACATGATACTCACCTCACCGATCTAACGATGCTCCTGTTCAGAAGTATTAAGGGGTCCAAAGTGGTTTTTACTCCTTGGACACACAGGAAATGGCAATCACCTTCTTAAGAGGGTCACCCAACCGTCATGCGTCCAGTGATGGCCTAAGTGGGCATTTTTTGTGAATCAGGATGTAACGACCAGTAGGGATTCAGTAGGCGTCAGAATCAGTGAGGTGTGTATTATTATTTTTATTCATGTTTATAATTCAATATTAATATTTTTTTCAATCAGCTCTGGGCTTTTTCCAAAACTTATTTTCTTGTGAACAACCTAATTTATGTTTCAAAGGTATTTATTGAAGTTTTTTTACACAATAAAAAGGAACAGAGCACAGTGTGCACAAAGTGGAGGACAAATTGTCCAGTCATATAGACAATCCAGACAGATAAAATATGACATATAAAGACAAAAAATAAAACAAACAAAAATAATAAGTAAAGAGTAACATAATGTCAGGGGTAGCAATCATGCAGTGATGCATCGGTTGGACTTCTTCTTAGGTGGCGTACGTTAGTGAGAAGACCCACAGACCCATCCATCCCCCAGTTGCGTACAATACCTAATGAGTCTTATCAAAGTTCTGGATAGAGAGAAAGATTAGCAGAATAGGGGGAGGACGACCAAGGCTCCCAGACCCCCTTGAATAGAGTAAATTTATCCGAACGGATAGCTGACAGCAATTCAAAATGATAAATCTTGTTGATCCTATCGATCACCGCCTGGTAATTCAGTGATAGGGAATGCCACTGGGAGGCAATATGGATCCTAGAAGCAAGCAAAATAAATTGGGTCAGTTTAAATTGGGCATTTGTTAACTTTGATGGTTTATCGCCTAAGAGAAAGACTGAGGGTGTAGGGGGGAGGGCGCGCCCCAACAGGGATTAAAATAGATCGCTAATGCGACCCCACAACCTGTAGGCTATGGGACATGTCCACCAGGTATGAAACATCGTACCCTCCTCCCCACAACCCCGGAAACAAATAGAAGGAACCTCTGGGTAGAAGTGGTGTAGTTTGGCCGGCACTAGATATGTCCGATGAAGGATCTTAATCGAGGTCTCAGCCAGGGTGGTTTGCCACGACCCTTTGGAGAGCGTCTGGGAGCGTTGGTGCCATCTAGATACACTGAATTCCTCCAATAGATCAGCCTCCCACTCTAACATGTATCGAAGCTTAGAATCTTCTGGGGGCGCATTGAGGATAGCATAAATTCGGGACAGTAAACCCTGTTTATACAGAGAGAAAGACATTAGCCTTTCAAAAGGAGAATAGTCCATTTTTTAAGGAGTGGAGAAATGAGAAAACTCTCCGGACATTAAACTTTTCCCAGATGGGTGGGGCAAATTTCTCCATGAAATCTGGTATGGATAGCATTTTACCCCGTATTAGGAAAGCCCGGAGAGAGCACAATTTTTTTTCAACCCACCACGAAAATGCCCCAGATTGAAGTCCAGGGGGGAAAGCCGGATTACCCAGAATGTATTCTAAAGGGGACAGTTTAGACTGTAGAGAGCGGTTGAACTTAATGGATCTCCATAGGAGTAATGAGTAGTAGGAGAGCATGGATTTGACACAGAGTGAAGAGGGTAGCGAGGAGGTGGTCCAGATAAGGGCTCTCCAGGAGTACGGCGTTAACAATGATTGCTCAAGGGTAACCCATATAGGTTGTGCTTGTGCAGAAAGGTGTGTCAGAGATAGTTGAGCCCTGTGGCGACACTGCCATGGCTGAGGATGGGGAAAACCCTCAGCCGTGCAATGCCAGAAGATGTTATTGGCTGCTCGGCCAGGACGACAAAATTAGGAAGCAGGTCACCTCCTATCGCGTCCCTAACCTGACCCTGACTCCTAACCATATGAGCCAACCCTGATGGTGGGAGGGCTCATACACCGTAACCTAATAGTCCCTGCTAGCCCTCAGGGTGGCCCTGAACTAGGAGCAGGGTAAGACGACCTGTTCCTCCTGGGCACGGAGGAACAGGAGTCTCACTGGCCAAGCTGCAAGGAAAAGGGGTACAAAAACAGACCTATGGATATGGCAGGTGAACTGCACTAGTTCCACCTACCTGCCACAACCTTGCTGACTGGATCTCTGTGTTGACACGCTGATGTCCACGCATACTTAAATGGACACAGCCAACACACATACACACACAGGAACACAGATCCATAGCTGCATTAAATAAAAAAAGGAATACAACATCAACTGAACATATAAACATTTATAACCACAAGGGTGGCCCTCACTGGCAGATGGTATAAAATAGGAAGGAGGATGACTCCAGCTTACATAGCTGAAGTACCCCTCAGACTTCTGAATCACAGCAGAAGCTATATATGCCCAAGTAGCCACAACCACACTCAGACACACCCAGTGCACACACACTAGGAAGGAAGTTAACCCTTCCAACACCAGGGAAGGGAAGACAGCAACTTAAAGGGGAATGCACACACAATAAACCCCGTGCACACCAGACAAGGAAAGTGCACACATATAAACACACGTTGCCAGGTGCAACTGCATGCACAACATAGCAAGCTACCTCGCAACAGCTCAGGCTGCTAAGTGCACACATATAAACACACGTTGCCAGGTGCAACCGCATGCACAACATAGCAAGCTACCTCGCAACAGCTCAGGCTGCTATGCTGCCACATAAGTAATATTGCCAGCGGCAACCACAGGTGAGACAATATACTACAGCCCTCACCTGTGATTGACAACCCGACCTGAACTGCAGGCAACTGCCTGCGGTTACAGGAGTCACGACCATGACCATGGTTGTGACAGAGACATAACAAGTTTAGAAATGTGAGATCGTTTGTGAGCCCAAATAAATTTAAGGATGTCAACCTGGAGAGCCCTTAGGTCAGACGCTGGGACCGGGATCGGGAGAGTGCGGAACAAGTAAAGGAGCCGCGGGAGAACCACCATTCTCACTATGTGAATCCTACCAACCCAGGACACTGGGAGGGATTCCCAAGCCTGCAGGTCTTTTCGTATCTGAGTGAACATGGGGGGATAGTTATTCTTATATAGGGAGACAAGTGTCTTGGTTAGCGATATCCCCAGATATGGTAGATAGTGCGGGTTATGTTGGAATGGAAACCCATCCCAAAGGATCTCACAGACTCGCAAAGTGACATTACTCAACAAAAGCTCAGATTTGGATTGGTTAATTTGTAGGCCTGAAGCAGCTGAGAAAGACTTAAGTAGGGACAAAAGGGAAGGGAATGATATGATAGGGTTGGTAAGTGTTAGCAAGAGGTCATCAGCAAAAAGGCTCAATTTATACTCCACACCCCCAGCCGAGATCCCTGTTATAGCTGAGTGGGATCTAATCCTAATCGCTAGTGGTTCCATAGCTAAGGCAAAAAGGGCTGGGGAGAGCGGGCATCCCTGGCGTGTTCCTCTAAAAATTGGAATAGGCGAAGGATGTGAGGAAGGTAGTTTGAGGCTAGATTGAGGTGAAGAGTACAGAGCTTGAATGGTGGAGAGAAAAGGGCCTCTAATGTTGAATTGAGAGAGAGTCTGCCAGAGATAGGCCCAGGATACTGTGTCGAAGGCCTTCTCTATATCTAACGCTAATAAAGCTACTGGTGTTGCAGTCCTATTCGCCTCATGAACCAGGCCCAAAACCTTCCTTATGTTATCCGGGGCTTCTCTGCTGGGAATAGAGCCAACCTGATCTTTGTGTATCAGGTCAGGGAGAATTCTATTAAGTCTACGCGCTAGGATAGAGGTGAATATCTTATTATCTAGGTTCAAGAGTGAGATGGGTCTATAGTTGACGGGCAGGAGAGGGTCCTTATGTGGTTTGGGGATCACTGTGATTTTAGCCGCTAGAAACTCGGGTGGAGGTGTGGAGCCTTGCAGCAAGTGATTACAGTATTGGGTGATGAAGAGGTTAGCTGGTCGGCAAATTTCTTAAAGTAGAGTGCTGTATAGCCATCTGGGCCTGGGGCTTTTCCTAGTTTTAGGGTTTTGATTGAGTAAGTCACTTTTTCCATCGTGATAGGACTATTGAGTTCCTCTAGTGCTGCAGAGAAATCCCTTGGGAGGGAAGTAGAGGAGAGGAAGTCATCTGCCTTCAGGTTGGGGTCGTCATTCTGTGCCGAGTATAAATGTTTGTAGAGGGAGTGGAAGGTGTTGTATATGATGTCTGGGTGAGTGGTGGTTTTACCAGATCGTGTACGGATTTGATAGACTTGATTAAGTCTCTGTGTGGCCTTGAGTTGGCGAGCCAACATCTTATCCGGCTTATTAGCGTACCTGTAATAGTAGGAGGAAGTCCAGCGAGGGCTTTTTCTGTATTGTTTGAGAGTAGTGCATTCAATTGAGTTTTGGTGTCTTTGATTTCTTTCAATAAATATAGGGTCGGGGCTAAACACCTATCTTTTTTGATTCTTGAGGCGACCTGAATGAGTTTGCCCCGCATGAAAGCCTTATGGGTCAACCACAGGGTCACAGGATCAGTGTCCCGGGTGTCGTTTATCAAGAAAAAATGCTTAAGTTCATCTAACAACGAATTAAACACAACCGGCCGGGTCAGCATTGATTCGTTCAGGCGCCAAGTGAAAGGGACATTAGAGCTGTTGACTAAAGCGAAGTCAGCTATGACCATGTCGTGATCCGATAATGAGGAGACTACGTCTCTGGAGTAGGCTAGGGAGGGGAGGCAAGAGGAAGAGGCTAATATTAGATCGATTCGGGTGTATAATTGATGAGAAGGGGAATAGTAAGTATACCCCCTCTGGGGGCCGTTGTGCTCTCTCCAGGCATCCGCCAAAGACAGGGATTCAATTACCTGTTTAACTTTGATGTTGTGTTGTGGGAGGAGGGGCGTGCTTGAGCCGGGGGGTGGAACAGTCAAGTACTTGGTTGGGCACAAAGTTAAAATCACCACACCACATTAGTTTGTGGTAGGTGAGGGGTTCAATAATAGAGTGCATAGTTACAAAAAAAGCAATATGATCCTCTGTGCACGTTTACAAGACATATGGTTTCTTCTCTGTAAGTGCCCAAGAGAATTACATATCTCCCATTTGGGTCTATTATGGAGCATAGGAGTGTAAAGGGGAAGGAATTACGCAGCAGAATGATCGCCCCTCTGCTTTTAGAGACATAAGTGGAGGAATAGAAGCGTGTATATTGTGGATGGAAATATTTAGGGTGGGAAGTGGGCGTGAAGTGGGATTCCTGAAGGCAGATCACATCAGGTGTATGCTTGATATATGTGGAAAAAGGTGAACAACCCAATTTAATAAAGCCAAAACAATTTAGAAGAAAACATTTTTGGCTCCCCTGCTCACCAAGGTTATAATAATGTTATATTCCTGTTGTGCTTACTTTTTCTTTTTTTTGGCAAATGCTTCTTAATATTCTTTACATCCCCTCATTAAAAAACAGACTGCACCTTTATGTCATTCTCACTATACAAATGTAATATCCCTTCAAATCTCTGCCATCACCACAGTTCCGCACTGTCAGTGTTGTTTCTGTTTTAGTGTTTGCTCTCACTTCACCGGTGTTTTTGTGTCATTTTTCTTTCCATTTGAATGCTCTCTTCTCTGTATATTTCTATATGGATGACAAATGCATCATTAATTGCCTACTAACAATAAGTAAACACTTAAAACTAGATTTGACTTAAGACATCAGTGGTTCTTCACAAAATATGACCTCTTTCAGACTGAAAGCATTGCTAGTTTGTATTTTTTACAGTACATTGCTATGCTTTCTTTATTATAGATCACATAGTATTATTATTATTATCAAAATACATCTTATTTTTAAGTGACCTCAAATCAGAGTCAATATAATATGTGACCCTCAGAATGTTCTGTGTGTTTTTGTTGTTTTGTTCTGCTGGTTTTTCAATGTCATGCTTATGACTTTTGTGCAAGAATATGTCTATCGTTTTGCTGGTAATCCTCTTTGCCACTGAGCTATAAGCATAGTTACCCTTTCTAATGACACGGGTCTTCTCAAGATACATGCTAGCATTATTAGTTGGGCTTGAAGTGACTTTCCTAAATGACATTGCTCACTCTACAGATATTATTCCCTAATTTTCTTTTTTTGTGTTTATTATCTCCACACATTCTTACCCTATTTTATAATTTTTCAGCAAGCAAATCCTGTTATTATGATGTTGTGCGCCATAACTTTTCTAAAGTATTTATTACAAATATGGAAAAACTAGAACCTGCCAAAGCGCCATCATCTGTTTTAACACTTTAAGGACCTTGCCATTTTTCACTTTTAAAGACCTGGACGGTTTTTGGAATTTGTCGTGTTTCACTTTATGTGGTAATAACTTTGAAATTTTTAATCAATATAATTCACCTTTATTTATAAAAAAATCCAAAATTTACAGAAAATACATCTGTATTAATCTGTCAGTGTCTTACAGTTTAAGATGCTGACAGTTGCCTATGAATCCTGGGGCTGGATCTCCTAAGCCCCAATGGCTGCTGGGTCCCAAGGCCTTTGAAAGGCTTAGGGCTGCCATGACAACCATTGGGTCCCCATAAACGCAGAGCTGGGACCTGATGGATGAGGAGTAGGAGCGCGAACCTCCCATATTCTGCTGTCAGTGTTGACTGCGGCATATGAGTGGTTAATCCACAGGCATTGGCTTTACCCCAGATGCTGGAGGATGCAGCAGGAGTCTGACTGTCAGTAACAGCTGGACCCCTGTGGCTGATCGCGACACTGCACATGGGGCAGGGGAAGGACCGCAGGAAGGTAATGCTCATCCTGGGGTGCAAAGTAACGTTTAGGACGAGCATTCTCTTCCTGAGTTCTTAAGTGGTTAATACTAGTGGGGAAAAACTTGGGGACATAGAGAGATAGACTATTGCTTTACGTAACTTGTTTTAAAACATTTGGTAGGCAATGGGATCATCTTAATTCTAGTAGGGATCAGATGCTAATTTTAGAGAGGACAGGGTTGTGCGATACTATGATGTAAAAAATTATATTAGCTTTACTGGTCAACCTTAAAGAATACCTAATATTGCACGTTAACTAAAATTTTTCTTGGGGAAGTTCTTATTCTTAGATAGATCCTCTTAGATGCTAATTTAGACAGATGCAGTCAAGTAAGCAGACCAAATAGAGGAAGTCATGCAGACATCGATATGAGCTCAATCAGATTACATACTGTCATACCAGGGTTGCCTGAAGACAGAAAACAGGTACCAGTATTATAAAAATAAACTTCAGTAGCTGTTGTGGGTCTTCGGTAGCAGATTTTGCTTGGGTCCCTGAAGCTTTTACATTGCACCCCTGTCCTGGAATGCTTCCACATTATATATACTGTAAGACAACCTGTTTCATTCACAAAGCAAATTAAGTTGATTAGACAGGTCCTCTTTAACCCTTTCACTGCCAGGGGTTTTTGGACATTTTGCACCTGTGGTAGCCAGGACAGTTTTCTCAGGTTTGACATATACAAATAAACCTAAACTAAAGAATGAAAAATAAAACTGTTTAAAATTAAACACTTTATACACACAGACATCTTCATGCAATTTTGCGTCACAACGTAAAAGTTGATATTAGGGGATAAAAAAGTGAAACCCAAGCAGAAAGTTATATGCACCATACCTCCTTAAAACAAAAGTTTAACATGTCCAAAGTTCATACATGTGAAAATGTAGCAGGATCACGAGAGGGCGCAGACAACACCGGTCAAAACACATGTATTGCAGATAAATAGGTTCTTCTTTATTTAGGTGATGCTCAGCATATAAAACAACGCGTATCGGAGATAATTAGGTCCCCTTCATCAGGTTAGAGAAGCTAAATATTAAAATGGTACTTTCCCAGAATATTTATACATTTAAAAAAAACGCCAAAAGAACATAAGGGTCAGCCCCAGGGGAGTGGCAGCAACCCCCTGATTAAAAATTTACATATTGGGGTGCACATCTGTTTTTATTAAAATCCTTAAAAATATTGAGATGTGTTTTGGCCGGTGTTGTCTGCGCCCTCTCGTGATCCTGCTACATTTTCACTATATGCCTTCGGAGAGACTGGGCTTCTACTCCTGAAGATCTGGACCACTACGGCTGCAAACTCGGTACGACGGAACACTTACCCTCTACAAACCTACAATAGTGTTGTGCCTATCTCTAGCACAACTCACTAAGGTGAGCCTCCATTTTGTTGTTCTATCAACGAGTTAAAAAAACTAGAACATACTACCCTATGGTGCGCTTTTCTTTCGTATGCTTTCTCAGCCACTGAACGCCTAATCACTCAAAGTTCACACATAACACATGAACCCGAATTTACTTACACATATATTCATAAAACCACCAAGACTGGAAAGAGAAAAAAAAACTGGTTTTATGTTGGAAAGTTTTAAAAAGTAACAACCTATAAAACACAGGGTTTACACCCTTTGGAAAATAAATGCACCCCACAACCTATGGATTTCCTGAAAGCAGATAAATTATGATTGTAGTTGCCTTGATGGGTTGTTGACAGCCATGTCCACCTTCATGCAATATTGTGACAAACAGGAATTATCTAAAAAATGCATCAAAACAATCATTGTGCCTAAAAAGCACATCCAAGCAGAAGTTTACACATAAAAGCAAAGTTAAAATAATATATTAAGATGTACAATGCTCATATATACCACAAGTATATACATTCACACTTTATGAAGCAGAGGCTATGCTATGTTTAGCAGTTATCCACAAATGTGTTAAAAATATACACTCTACACAGTAAACAGCTGCCATGATGCCAAAATCTACATCTTTAAAAAAAAAAAAAAAGCACAGCATACAATGCATAAAAATAAAACTTAATAATTAATGCACACAACCACCTTCATGAAACTTTGCAGTAAACAGTGATTATTAGCAAAAATTAGACTAAAATTCAAATTTGCAACTAAAATGTGTAGTCTAGCAGAGTCCTTATGCAAATAAAATGCATTCACTAAGGCCTCATGCACAGGGCAGTTGCCCAGCCGTGGCCGTATTGTGGCCCGCAAACAGTGGGACCACAATATGCGGGCACTAACCGTGTGCTCACCGCATCACGGATGCGGACCCATTTAGGCATCCTGCACACGAACGTATGTGTTCCATTTCCGTATTGCGGACCGCATATGCAGATTCGCAATAAATGGACACAGTTCTGTGTGCATTTTGCATCACAGATGCGGACCTATTCACTTGAATGGGTCCTCAAATCCAGAAATGCGGAAAGGTGGGGAACGGAAGCACGGAACGGAACTCTACGGAAGCACTACGGAGTGCTTCTGTGGGGTTCCGTACCGTACTTCTATTCCGCAAAAAGATAGAACTTGCTCTATCTTTTTGCGGAACGGGCGGATCACAGACCCATTCGAGTTGACCGCAAATTGCAGTCCCCAATGCACGGAACGGAGCACATACAGTTTGTTTGCAGGAGGCCTTACTTGAATGGGTCCGCAATCCGGAGCTGCGGTGCGGAATGGAGGCACTTTCAGTGGAGGCATTATAAAGTGCTTCTATGGTGTTTCTCTCCGTGCCTCCGCACCGCAAAAAAATAGAACATTTTCTATTTTTTGCAGTGCGGATGGATCACAGACCCATGGGGTTTCGATCTGTCCCGGCTGCCGCACGGACGTTGCCTGTGCATTGGGGACCACAAATTGCAGCCCCCAATGCACGGAACGGCTGCACAATGGCCGTGTGCATGAGGACTCAGGCTGCTTTCAGTTGGGTTCTAATGCACCTGGACTTCCTTTAGCTCCTCAGAAAATGAGTTCAAGCAACATCACTCTAGTCCCGATGAACTGTGGGAGTTCCAGGGGTTGCGTCTATAATATGAGCACATAAAAGCTCTGGCATTATTCACATCTGAAAAACAGCTAAATAACATTTTTTTTTTTTTACTATGGTAATTAAAAACAAGCATTTATGGCAACAGTCAACAACTTTGCATTACCACTTAGGCCGAGTTCATACCACTGTTTATTTTTCCGTTCTTCTGATCTATCAGAACAGAAAAATGAAGACAAAAACGGATCCTGTATTTAAAGCATCCATTATGCACACGCTTTTACTCTGACTGTAAACCAATAATGGGAGTTTAGGGCAGTGATAGACCCCACAGAGACATCGAACCAGGGACTACAAACCCAAACTTCCTAATTATAATCCGCCATTGACAAAAATGTATTTTATGACTGATGAAAATATTCTTCATCTGTCAGAAATATAGTAGATTCCTCTCTAGTGATAATCATTATTGCTGTTCTTGTAGCATATAACTGGAAAGCACATAGGTCACTCTTTTCCTGGAAAAAAGAAAAAGTGTATGTTCTGATTGATGAGGGATATTGATAACATGCACAGAAGTCCATGTTACCCTCCACCTGGGGTCGTGTACAGGGACAGGAGTATCAATATTTGTCCTCCTCTACCTGCAGCCTGGCAGAACATTCCCTACTAACCCTGCTCCTCTACTCCTCTACACTGGCTAAGATCACAATTTTTTTGAATGGGGGTTGCTTTAATCTAATATATCTCAGACTGCATAGCAGCTAGAGATATGAGTCTGGTCTTGTTTTAAAGCTGAGACATGATTTGGTGCTACCCACCTTATAGCCAGAGATACAGTCTTTATAAATCAGATTAGGAGTCAGAGCTGCAGGCATATACATTTCTTACTGTGACCCATTTCTAACAGCTTTATCTCGGGCTCAGATTGTCACTTCAGTTTTAAATCAAGATACATCTCTTGCAGGGGGCAGGTTCACAGAATTGCATTAAATCTCTGTCAATATTTAACTTTCATACATCCAATTTTGCTGTAACAGACAATGAACAAACATAGATTGCAACTTATAAAATCTATCTGGATTGTGCTATATATACACATTGTCCTGGATGCAGATTTCAGTAAAAGAAGAGAAGGTTTCTGCCTCGGTGCAAATCACTGGAGAAGACGATCTTAGTGCAAGAAATCTTCTTGGTTTAAGAGAAACAACGCGTTTCGGGGATTACAAACTCCCCTTCATCAGGTTTCATAATGATACAGGGAATATAACAAAAGAGTAAACATTTATAGATAAAACAGATTAAAAAAAATGCCAAAAGATGCACCTGGGTGACGCCCCCTAAGGGGAGGGGCTACCCCCCAGGCGTCATCCAAAGTGCAGCTTAAGTTTTTGTAAAGTGCAAACAGTGTTCTGAATATATGATTATTCTTTAGGGATTAAACATAAAATCGCTGGCATATTTATAAAATCAGCCTTATTGTTGGCAGATTTATTTAGACAATCGTTATGGAAGGACTCCCTGTCATGTGATCGCAACTGCAAGCGGTCACATGACATAGGAGACCGGAAGTGAAAGCATCCTCTAGTGATCGTAGTCCTCTCACAGAGCTAGGGGGAGAAGCTCCTGGCACCACGATAATTCGCATGTGTGTGGCACATGCGCGGGAGTTATTTCGGGATGATCACTCTGTTTTGTGACGTCAGATACCACGTGATCGTTTTAGAGTGGTCACGTGATTCTTTTGCTGATGCTATACTTTTTCACAGTGATCCTGGCCATGGAGTATACGCTCAAGGCTAGTATATATTTCGTCTAGGCTGTCGCTATCCGTTTTAAACGTTAGTGGATCTTATATTACAATATATAGCCCATCTGCCCATGCAGATTTGTTCACTTTGAAAACCAGAAAATAGTGGGGAATTATTTAAAACAAAAAAAAATCCTTAAAATCCTTATTAAAAGTCCTATTTTGATTATTTCAGATGTACCAATTTCAGTCCTATAACGTGACAGATCAAGAATGTATTCAATAAGGCACATATTAGAGGATGAGTGTAATTGGCACAGACTAAAGAGAGTCAGTTAATAAAGCATTGCACTAGTGTTACAAATCAGTTTTATAAAAAAAAAAAAATCTGGACAGCTTTTCCACAAAACACAATAGCCAATATTTTTCATGGACACGTTGCAAAACCATAATGAACTATAACATTAGTGATATACTGTATGTCGATAGCTTAAAACACTGATATCAGCACAGTTGCTGTTTTTTTGCTGTGAAATGTAAAATCATATAATTACAATCACAATAATATTTACAAGCTTCTCCAACTTCAAAAAATCATGGACACTTAAGTTTTTCCTACAGACACTGGAAAAAAGTGTCACATTTTTACTGGCTATCCAGAAAAAGAGTTCCTCTGAACTAGTCCATAAAAAAAAATCCTTTATTTCATTATCGCATGCCATGGCATATTTCATCTGAAATATGTAGGCCTGTGTCTACTGTCTGTAATTATTTATTTATTTTTTATAAGAAAAACTGGATTTTTAAAAGGACTAGTGTGGAGGATCTCCACTAATGACCTGCTGTTTAAATAAGGCCGAAAAAGACATTTGTCCATCCAGTTCGGCCTGTTATCCTGCAAGTGAATCCAGAGGAAGGCAAAAAAAAAAGCTGTGAGGTAGAAGCCAATTTTCCCCACTTTAGGGGAATACCAAATATTCCTTCCCGACTCCAATCAGGCAATCAGAATAACTCCCTGGATCAACAACCCTTCTCTAGTAGCTATATCCTGTAATATTATTGCACTCCAGAAATACATCCAGGCCCCTCTTGAATTCCTTTATTGTACTCACCATCACCACCTCCTCAGGCAGAAAGTTCCATAGTCTCACTGCTCTTACCGTAAAGAATCCTCTTCTATGTTTGTGTACAAACCTTCTTTCCTCCAGACGCAGAGGATGTCCCCTCGTCACAGTCCTGGGGATAAATAGATGATGCGATAGATCTCTGTACTGACCCCTGACATATTTATACATAGTAATTAGATCTCCCCTCAGTCGTCTTTTTTCTAAAGTGAATAACCCCAATTTTGATCATCTTTCAGGGTACTGTAGTTGCCCCATTCCAGTTATTACTTTAGTTGCCCTCCTCTGGACCCTCTCCAGCTCTGCTACAGACGTGGACAAAATTGTTGGTACCCTTTGGTCAATGAAAGAAAAAGTCACAATGGTCACAGAAATAACTTTAATCTGACAAAAGTAATAATAAATTAAAATTCTATAAATGTTAACCAATGAAAGTCAGACATTGTTTTTCAACCATGCTTCAACAGAATTATGTAAAAAAATAAACTCATGAAACAGGCATGGACAAAAATGATGGTACCCCTAGAAAACACAGAACATAATGTGACCAAAGGGACATGTTAATTCAAGGTGTGTCCACTAATTAGCATCACAGGTGTCTACAACCTTGTAATCAGCCATTGGGCCTATATATATGGCTCCAGGTAATCACTGTGTTGTTTGGTGATATGGTGTGTACCACACTCGACATGGACCAGAGGAAGCAAAGGAAAGAGCTGTCTCAAGAGATCAGAAAGAAAATTATAGACAAGCATGTTAAAGGTAAAGGCTATAAGACCATCTCCAAGCAACTAGATGTTCCTGTGAGTACAGTTGCACATATTATTCATAAGTTTAAGATCCATGGGACTGTAGCCAACCTCCCTGGACGTGGCCGCAGGAGGAAAATTGATGACAAATCTAAGAGACGGATAATCCGAATGGTAACAAAAGAGCCTAGAAAGACTTCTAAAGAGATTCAAGGTGAACTTCATGCTCAAGGAACATCAGTGTCAGATCGCACCATCCGTCGTTGTTTGAGCCAAAGTGGACTACATGGGAGACGACCAAGGAGGACACCATTGTTGAAAACGAATCATAAAAAAGCAAGACTGGAATATGCCAAACTACATGTTGACAAGCCACAAAGCTTCTGGGAGAATGTCCTGTGGACAGATGAGACAAAAATCGAAGTTTTTGCCAAGGCACATCAGCTGTATGTTCACAGACGAAAAAATGAAGCATATCAAGAAAAGAACACTGTCCCTACTGTGAAACATGGAGGAGGCTCTGTTATGTTCTGGGGCTGCTTTGCTGCGTCTGGCACAGGGTGTCTTGAATCTGTGCAGGGTACAATGAAATCTCAAGACTATCAAGGAATTCTAGAGAGAAATGTACTAGCCAGTGTCAGAAAGCTTGGTCTCAGTCGCAGGTCATGGGTCTTGCAACAGGACAATGACCCAAAACACACCGCTAAAAACACCCAAGAATGGCTAAGAGGAAAAAATTGGACTATTCTAAAGTGGCCTTCTATGAGCCCTGACCTCAATCCTATTGAGCATCTTTGGAAGGAGCTGAAACATGCAGTCTGGAAAAGGCACCCTTCAAACCGGACACAACTGGAGCAGTTTGCTCATGAGGAGTGGGCCAAAATACCTGCTGAGAGGTGCAGATGTCTCATTGACAGTTACAGGAAGCGTTTGATTGCAGTGATTGCCTCAAAAGGTTGCGCAACAAAATATTAAGTTAGGGGTACCATCATTTTTGTCCATGCCTGTTTCATGAGTTTATTTTTTTACATAATTCTGTTGAAGCATGGTTGAAAAACAATGTCTGACTTTCATTGGTTAACATTTATAGAATTTTAATTTATTATTACTTTTGTCAGATTAAAGTTATTTCTGTGACCATTGTGACTTTTTCTTTCATTGACCAAAGGGTACCAACAATTTTGTCCACGTCTGTATGTCTGCCTTGTTCACAGGAGCCCAGAACTGTACACAGTACTCCATGTGTGGTCTGACTAGTGATTTGTAAAGTGGTAGGACTATGTTCTTATCTCGGGCATCTATGCCTCTTTTGATGCAACCCATTATCTTATTGGCCTTGGCAGCAGCTCTCTGACACTGGTTTTTGCAGCTTAGTTTGCTGTTTTTTAAAATTCCTAGATCCTTTTCCATGTCAGTGTCACCGAGTGTTTTACCATTTAGTATGTACGGGTGACTTGCATTATTCCTTCCCATGTGCATAACTTTACATTTGTCAGTGTTAAACCTCATCTGCCACTTATCTGCTTAAGCCTCCAATCTATCCAGATCCCTCTGTAGTAGTATACTGTCCTCTTCAGTGTTAATTGCTTTACACAGTTTAGTATCATCTGTGAAAATGTATATTTTACTATGCAAGATACAAGATCATTAATAAATATGTTGAAGAGTATAGGGCCCAATACTGACCCCTGAGGTATCCCACTAGTGACAGTGACCCAATCTGAGTGTGTACCGTTAATAACCACCCTCTGTTTTCTATCATTGAGCCAGTTACTTACCCACATATAGACATTTTCTCCAAGTCCAAGCAGTCTCATTGTATATACTAACCTTTTATGTGGTAGTGTTGAATGCTTTGGAGAAGTCCAGATATACGACATCCATGGATTCGCCGCTGTCCAGTCTAGAACTTACCTCCTCATAGAAACTGATTAAATTAGTTTGACATGACCGATCCCTCATGAAGCCATGCTGATATGGCGTTATTTGCTTATTTCCGTTGAGATGCTCTAAGATAGCATCTCTCAGAAAACCTTCAAACTGTTTACCCACAACAGATGTTAAACTTACCGGCCTATAGTTTCCAGGCTCTGTTTTTGGACCCTTTTTGAATATTGGCACCACATTTGCTATGCGCCAATCCTGTGGGACATTCCCTGTCAGTATAGAGTCCGCAAATATCAGAAATAAGGGTCTTGCAATGACATTACTTATTTCCCTTAGGATACATTTATATAATTGAAGAACATTTTAGGGTTAGTTTTACTCTCTTTGGCAATTAATCTCTCGGTCTCTAGTTTAGCCGCTTTTATTTGTTTGTTACATGTTCTATTTTTTTCCTTATAGTTTTTCAGTGCTTCCGTGCTACCGTCCTGTTTTATTGTTTAACAGTTCTATTTATCCACATTGGTTTCTTTTTGTTCCTTAACCTTTTATTCCCATACGGTATGTACCTCTCACAATTAGATTTTAGGATGTTTTTAAAGATATCCCATTTTGTGGCTGTATTTTTATTTTTGAGGACTTTGTTCCAGTTAGTTAGGCCTATGACCTCTCTTAGTTGGCTAAATTTTGCTGTTTTGAAGTTTGTTATTTTTGTTCCTCCCCGTAGAAACACTCTTTTGAATGATAATTGGAAGGTTATTACTTTATGGTCACTATTTCCCAGGTGTCCCCCAACCTGCACATCTGTTGTTCTGTCAGGTCTATTGGTTAATACTAAGTCCAGTATGGCCGTCCCTCTAGTCGGGTCCTGAACCAGTTGGGAGAGGTAATTGTCTTTGGTTATTGCCAAGAACCTGTTTCCTTTATGAGATATACAAGTTTCAGTTTCCCAGTCTATATCTGGGTAGTTGAAGTCCCCCATAATAACCACCTCATTATGATTTGCCGTCTCGTCTATCTCTTCTAGTAGTAGATTTTCTGTGGACTCTGGTATATTAGATGGTTTATAGTAAACTCCTATTAGTAATTTATTATGGTTTTTAGATCCATGTATCTCTACCCACAGTGACTCCACATTCTCATGTCTCTCACTTATATATTGCCGGAGTATGGGCTTTAGACAAGACTTTACATAAATGCATACCCCCCCCTCTCCGGTTTTGGCGATCCTTTCTAAACAGAATGTAACCTTGTACATTAACTGCCCAGTCATAGCTATCATCCAGCCATGTTTCCGTTATTCCCACTATGTCGTAGTCCTCCTCACACATCACAAATTTTTTATTATATTTTTTTATTTTTCGTATCACTTTTTTATATTTAAACTAAAACCAAAAATTCAGTAGTTTTCGCAATGGCCACTATGTCTAATAATATGCGCCACTTCTTGGTACAGATCACTTTACTGAAGTTACCTCCTTATCTGTCATTCTAAACCTGCCTTTAATTATATGACCTCTGTGTATAGATAAGACAGCCACTATTAACAGTGGGTGATTGTCAAATCTTATCTATTTTTTACTTGTCAATAGGGTGCCCTCCTGTCCATTGTGTGTATAGCACATGGGGTTCTAATTTTTCTAATGCTTTGTAAATGCTGTTAAGAACAGCATAGTCAAGATGGCTGCCCCCATAATAATGTTCAGGAAATAGCATAAAAAATCTACAATCAGAAAATAAAATAAAAAGATTAAAAAACATGTGTTACTATCTGATTTTAACTGTCAGATACAAGTTTTGGTGATGCATTTCCTTTAAGGTGCCTGAAGTCGCCACAATTCATAGCTTCTGAAAGGACTAATAGCATGGACTTCACAACAATTGGCACAACACAATTTATCAAGGAATTTATGTTTTGTGTAAGTTACAGGGCTGGTTCTAGCTTTATTAGAAAGAGACTTTCATATACTACTGTATAGGATGCAAACATTTTCATTTTTTTATATCAGTCATGGCATAACCCTTTTATCACCAACATAATTCTTAATGTTATACAGGAATTGTCATCTTAAGGGTCCATTCACACGTCCGCAATTCTGTTCCGCATTTTGCGGAATGGAATTGCAGACCAATTCATTTCTATGGGGCACCACGATGTGCTGCCCGGATCTAGAAATGCGGACCCGCACTTTCGGGTCCCCATTTCCGTTCCCGAAAAAATAGAACATGTCCTATTCTTGTCCGCAATTGAAGGACAAGATTAGGCATATTCTATTATAGTGCCGGCGATGTGTGGTCCGCAAAATGCGGAACGCACAATGCCGGTGTCCGTGTTTTGCGGATCTGCGGATCGGTGAATCCGCAAAACACACACGGATGTGTGAATGGACCCTTACATCAGTTTCTGTCCTCAGTTTGTGAAACATTCTAATTTCCTTTGGAATGACACACATGGGTAAATTTTCTGGGCGCTAAATGAACCATTAGTATTGGAGTGTAGGATGAAACTGGAGTAGCTAGAAAAAATCTACCCAATCAAATTCAGAGTAGGTTGGTGGATCAAGTGTCTTTAATCCACCTGTAAAAGGACTTCCCTTGGAACAGGAACATGATTAGAATTGGTAAAGGATAACTTCTTTATTGGAACCTCTATGAATGTACATCACGTTTTTAAGTACAAAGACTCCTTTCTAAAGTTATATCAACTTGACCCTGGGGTCTCCCATTTCTCTGGATCATCTTTGATATGTTTCTCCTCCTTGATTGGAGTCACCTGTTCTAAATTCAGTTGATTGACCAATCAATGGAATGGCCCAGAATATAAAATTCAATTACACACAGTGTCTTTTTTTTTTTTTTTGTGGTTTGGATATCCCTTGTAATTGAAGCCGCCACCCATAATAATAAAAGGCTGTACTTATATTTTTTTGTATCAAGTATTAGATACGGTACATATTATGTTAAATACAGATCTTACGATGCAAAAATAGAGCTTACAGGAAAGCTCTGTATCTGTTTCTAGACCATACACATGGGCGTCGCAGATTCTGCTTCCATGAATAGTATAGTATAAGATACTTTGCTCATCTTGTGTCAATTAGAGATGAGGGAACCATTGAAAATTTTGATTCGGCTGCTTTGCCGAATTAAAAAATAAAAATTGATTTGTGTCTAATTACTTGATTATGAAGCGCATTTCTTTGTAAGTAGTGGGTATAATGACAGGGAGTGGAAGTTGGCAATGTTCCCTGCCATTGTACCCTTCAGATTCTGCATTCACCACTGATTGCGGCATTTGACATTAACATTAAAGTGTAAAGTAAAAAAGTGTAAAATTTGATTGTGAAGAGCCAACCTCCTCTATCTTAATTGAAGGTCTGGCATGAAATCTTGCGAGGCCCAAGGCATGGTGACATCAAATGTCACCGCACACTGGATTTCACGCAAGATCTTCAATCAAGATGGCAGCTACTGGCTCTTTGCGCTCAAAAGGATGAGGTAAGTGTACTTTTTTCTTTTTTTTACCACCATTCAGGGAAAATGTATTCGTTACCACAGAGCACAAAGAAATTCTGCTTCGTGACAAATCAAATTTTCCCTGAAATTCGGTTCAAAGTCCAATTCGCTCAACACTAGTCTCAATATCTGTACAATGTAATTAAAACTAGAACATTGTTTATAGGGTTATTGGCCATGAAATTACATTTCCCAAAAAAGTTACTTTATAGTTAACAATCAGCATTTTTTTTTTTTTTCTTTATTTTTAGAGAATGACAACTATTATGGAATTGTTTCATTGCCTTTATGTAAATTGGATCCATGCCTTTCACTGTATTCTTTGGTATACCTGAGACATGAGTTGTCCAGTTCAGTACAAAAGACAAGAGTATGGTATAACATTGTACATTTCGTTTTGCTGCTTTCAGAATTGCCAGTAAGGATGATGTAAGGGTGTTTTCACACATAGGCTTTGCTAGCATTTTTCTGCCCTTTTCCATATTGTAGTGGTGTATTATTGTTTGTTTTAATGTCAGCTCAAGATGTTTGATGAAGGTCTATGGGAAATATAAAAATTCAGATCACTCAGATTTTTTCCTACTACTGTTTTTATTCATTAGGTGGTATTTGTTGCCTTTCTTGCTTTTTTTCAAAAATAGCAGCATGTTGGAGCTTTTTTGTGTTTTTCCATGCTTTTTAAAATCGCCTTCTCTAAAGGGGAAAAACACCATGAAAAAAATGCTAGTAGTAAGGCACTGGGGGTAATTTCTCAAAGATCAGCATTTTATACCAGTCTTTCATACCTTCTGCGCTGCCAGTGGATGTGGCTAATTTATGACGATGAGCAGGCCCCTTCTTAAATTAGGCACATCCTCTGCCAGTCTGAGCACCTGGAATTAAATCTATTCCATCTTCTGACTGAAGTAGATTTCAAGAGTCATTTATGCCTGTTTCCTGGAGTAAATGCTTGTGAATCTACTGGGCCTGATGGCCCAGACTCTGCCACTCCAACTAAGAAATGCCACACCAAAAAAAAAACATGAATATTATGGCAAAAAAATGTGTAGAGGTTCCATAATTGAGACTGGTTTTGACATGTTGGTATGATTGAACAAGTAAGCAGAATGTATGATTACAATTTTCTTCAGTATTGCAGTGCAAATGTAATAATGTTATGGTTTCTAGAATCATTAGCCATGCAAATGTGATGCAAAGTAGCTAACAGAACTTCTCATTTTGTGTCTGTTTTCATAATTTATTACTTTTGACATACAAATTAAAAGCTCTATGATGTGCTTGTGAGCAAATATCAGGTGTAAACATCCATGACAAATATTGGCACATGTATATTAGGAGTGCATCTACACCAAAAAGAGCCACAATTCTGATATAAAATTCTGTCCCAAAGCCAAGCTAACCAATAGTTGTTATTAAAGAGGTTGTCCCATGAAAAAAAGATCCTCCAATTTTCAAACCAGCACCTAGACCTAAATACTTAAAACATTTGCATAGCTACTGAGCTATTCAATAAAATGTATCTGTATAGCACCACCTGCTGTTTGTTATTTTCTTATTTGTTTGTCCTGCTCACTGAGAAGGCCGCACGTGCTCAGTTTCATCCTTTAACTGCCTCCTGAGCTGTGATAGGGAGAGCTGAGACACGCCCCCTTAGCTGCAGCAGAAAATACACTCTTCATGAGCTGCTAGCTTGATATAAATGTCGCAGAGTAATGAATGGGGAGATCTCTGGATCCATGTGAGGTACAGGGCTGGTTCTAGCTTTGTGAGAAATAGATTGTTATGTACAGTATGATGTCTGATTTTCATATTTTACATTAATCATGGCCCATGGGATAACCCCTTTAAGCTTGACTAAAGTGTCCGGTCATGCACCTAATTTATCATACTGCCTGAGGCACCGTAATACATTTGCTGCAGGTCTAGAAAGTCAGTCTGAGTTTACACCATCTATAGGATTAGTTAACCTCTCTCACTAAAGAAACACTAGGGCAGATTTACTAATTCTATGAGTGGCATAAACTTGCCCAGGCTTTCTAGACATGAACCTAATTTATTGCAGCGGCTAGGGCTGGATGATGAATCTGATGTATGGTTAGACCCTTTCTCTAACTTTATGCTAACTATTGGTTAACTTAGTTTGAGTGCCAGAATTGAGGAGACATTTTGTATATTAGGCTATAAACATTGTGAAGTGAAATCTCTTTTACATTAAACCATTCTCCTGTTGGATTAGGCTCAGATAATTTATCGAAACAGATGTGCCAAATTGCTTAATATTTTGTTTCAATTTACACCAAAATCTAGAAGCACACATTAGTAAATGTGAGTCATTGTATATTAATGATATATAGGTAAAGGGTTGCTTTTTTATGTAATTGTTTTGTATTTAATACAGGGCGGTCCACAAAAAAATAGCCCCCCCCCCCCCCCCAATATCTCCAAATCAAACTGCCTAATAGTAAATCTACCTTAGTTGTCCATAGCAACCAATCAGAGCTCAGCTTTCATTTTTTCAGAGCCCTGTAGGAACTGAACGCTGAGCTCTGATTGGTTGCTATGAGCTACTCAGTTTGCTAAAAGTGGCCTATTGTGTCAGAAAGATAGTGTTCTCCCTGGAACAGCGAATAGTGATTATGGGAAGCTATGTGTGAAGCAGATCGATTAGGGAAACGCAAGAAAACTTTTCCGACAAGTACCCAGGAACAGGACCACCAGCTAAATTTTGTATTTAGAGTCTGTTTCGGAAATGCCATCAAACTGGCTCTGTTGCAAACATGAATAAACCGGAGCCTCCATCGATCAGGACGTCTGAAGTTGTGCATGAACTTCGGCAGCCGATTTCAAGTAGCTCCCAAAAATTAACTCGAAGACTGTGTCAGCAAGTTGGTGTATCATGAGCCACTGTCAGCGAGTGCTGAAATCTCTGAACCCCGAATAACATTTGTGCAGGAACTGAAAGAGCCTGGCAAAGCTAACAGCGGAAATTACTGGACTGCTGATTATGATTGCCGACAGACATTTGGACCAATTGCTGTACTTCACGAAGGACGAAGCTTGGTTTAATTTATCAGGTCACGTAATTCCCAGATTATGAGGTACTTCTCTGCTGAAAATTTCCATTTGACTCACAAAACACCACTTCACAACCAGAAAATTGGTGTTTGACACGCAGTGTCAGGAACACGAATAGTGGGCCCAATTTTCTTCATCAACTGTGAATACTGCAATTTGCCTGGTCCTCTTTGAACAGTTTTACAACCAACTAAAACCAGAAGAAAAAATGTCTTGCTTTTTCCAACAAGATGAGGCAACATGCCACACCTCACAGAACTCACAGGCACAGGTTCCTGAACTGTTAACAGAGGAGCAAACTATGAGCAAGGGGTTGTGGCCACCACGTTCCCCAGACTTGTCTATATGCAATTTTTATCTGTGGGGAATTATAAAACAGTAAGTGTCTGCTAACAATCCACATCCCCTGGATGAACTTAAGGAAAATATCACACACACTATCCTCAGCATTGCAGCAGTATCAGCCAACATAATCCGACCTGCCCAAAGTTACAAGTGAGCAGCGACCACTTTCAGCATCTTTTGTGACTGGTGGGTTTTTAAAAAAACAATTCACTTGCTCGTTCAGTTTGTCATACTATCGCTGGAGGGGGGCTACTTTTTCCTGGTCCACCCTGTAGTATAACATGATCAGGGTGCGAAAAAATGTTGTATTACATGATGACCGTTTGAATGGATGAGAAATATAATATATGATTGTGTTGGGTCCACCAGAATGGGAGAAACTCTTCAAAATGGCTCTCTACTTGAAAAGAATGGTCCCAGCAGTGTATTCACTACATGAAGACCAGTTGCCCAAACAGGGAACAGTGATAGGGGTTGTACAACTACAGACCTGCTTGAAAAACTGAAAAGGACATGGCAAAAGAATCATTGACATTAATATAGACCAGGAAACGGTGCAAGACATGACCTCCTTTATATACAGTTGCAAGAAAAAGTATGTGAACCCTTTGGAATTATATAGATTTCTGCACAAATAGGATAAAATCACATAAAATGTGATCTGATCTTCATCTAAGTCACAACAATAGACAATCACAGGCTGCTTAAACAAATAAAACACAAAGAATTAAATGTTAACATGTTTTTGTTGAACACACCATGTAAACATTCACAGTGTAGGTGGAAAAAGTATGTGAACCCTTGGATTTAATAACTGGTTGAACCTCCTTTGGCAGCAATAACTTCAACCAAACGTTTCCTGTAGTTGCAGAACAGACGTGCACAACGGTCAGGAGTAACTCCTGACAATTCCCTTTTACAGAACTGCTTCAGTTCAGCAATATTCTTGGGATGTCTGGTGTGAATCGCTTTGTTGAGGTCATGCCACAGCATCTCAATCGGGTTGAGAGTCAGGACTCTGAGTGGGCGACTCCAGAAGGCGTATTTTCTTCTGTTTAAGCCATTCTGTTGTGACAGATGACCTTAAGTTCTCCTGCAAAATGTATTGATAAACTTGGGAATTCATTTTTCCTTCGATGATAGCAATCCGTCCAGGCCATGACGCAGCAAAGCAGCCCCAAACCATGATGCCCCCACCACCATACTTCACAGTTGGGATGAGGTTTTGATGTTGGTGTGCTGTGCCTCTTTTTCTCCACATATAGTGTTGTGTGTTTCTTCCAAACAACTTAACTTTGGTTTCATCTGTCCACAGAATATTTTGCCAGTACTGCTGTGGAACATTCAGGTGCTCCTGTGCAAACTGTAAACGTGCAGCAATGTTTTTTTTGGACAGCAGTGGCTTCCTCTGTGGTATCCTCCCATGAAATCCGTTCTTGTTTAGTGTTTTACATATCGTGGATTCGCTAACAGGGATGTTAGCATATGCCAGAGACTTTTGTAAGTCTTTAGCTGACACTCATTGTCAGCTAAAGACTTGAGTCTGCGCTGTGCTCTTACAGTCATCTTTACAGGACGGCCACTCCTAGGGAGAGTAGCAGCAGTGCTGAACTTTCTCCATTTATAGACAATTTGTCTTACAGTGAACTGATGAACAGAGAGGCTTTTGGAGATACTTTTATAACCCTTTCCAGCTTTATGCAAGTCAACAATTCTTAATCGTAGGTCTTCTGAGAGCTCTTTTGTGTGAGGCATCATTCACATCAGGCAATGCTTCTTGTGAAAAGCAAACCCAGAACTGGTGTGTGTTTTTTATAGGGCAGCTGTAACCAACACCTCTAATCTCATCTCATTGATTGGACTCCAGTTGGCTGACACCTCACTCCAATTAGCTCTTGGAGATGTCATTAGTCTAGGGGCTCATATACTTTTTCCACCTGCACTGTAAATGCTTACATGGTGTGTTCAACAAAAACATGGTAATATTTATTCTCGGTGTGTTATTAGTTTAAGCAGACTGTGATTGTCTATTGTTGTGACTTAGATGAAGATCAGATCACATTTTATGACCAATTTGTGCAGAAATCCATATCATTCCAAAGTGTTCACATACTTTTTCTTGCAACTGTAGATTAGAAGGTATTCATCAAATGAAAAAAACTAATAAAAAATGAAACGTGTTACACTCTTAAGCAGTGGTAATTGGAATCAACAAATTTCTTTACAAATCTTTACTCTTATTTAGCGTAGGTACCAAAGAAAAAAATATGTCTATGTATAGTCTCTCCTTAGAATAGAGATAGTACAGTCTACTGAAAGCAATGTTTAAAGACAGACAAACCTGTTTAGAGCTTTACACTATACACTACAATTTTAGTGTTTCAGATTACTGGAAAACTTGCGGCAAGTTACCAGCCAGTTTTAAAAGTTTAGGATACCAACAATATATGTCAAAACCATATATTTGAAACAGAACTAGTGCAAAGCCAGAAATATATTTTTTGCCACATTTAAGAACAAAATTGGCACTCAGCATGCTCCCCAAATGAAACATATGTGATGACTTTACTGTTAAAGCTGGTTTGCACTTTGAAATTAACTTTAGCAAGGTCTTCAAATCCATATGAAGTTCAAACTGAATGTCCACAGAAAAAGTTAGGAAGGTTGCTATGACAACTAACATTTCTTTGTCAAACTGTGTTATGTTCCACATAGCAGATGCCATCTTCTTTATTGTGCTGGGAAATATGCAATTTCTTATGGCTAAAAAGAGAAATATATGACTGAGAAGAAACTATAAGATTATCAGTGTCATTCATGATGACTTACAAGACATGGTCAAAAAGTGTGGATGCCAAAAATCATATCTATTTTAGCTTTTCCAAAGTCATGGACATTTATATGAAATAATCAATTCTTAAGATGATAAATTAAACTTCCAATGCTTTGTGAGGCCTTCTACTATACCTGGATCTGTCCAACCAAGGAAAATTAGGCCCCTTTCACACGAGCGAGTTTTCTGCATGGGTGAAATGCGTGATGCGAACGCATTGCGCCCTTCACTGAATCTGGACCCATTCATTTCAATGGGTCTGTGTACATGAGTGTTGTTTTTCACGCATCACTTGTGCGTTGTGTGAAAATCGCAGCATGTTTACAATGCAGGCCCCATAGAAGTGAATGGGGCTGCGTGAAAATCGCATCCAGATGCACTCCATTGAGTTGCGTTTAAACGCAAGTAACTTAGCAACAGTAAAGGGATTTAAAGGCAGGAAGTTGAGTGTTTTGAGGAGATTACTGCCCTTGCAGAGCTATTTGGACCATGCCAAAGGCACCAAAAGTGATGGACGGGGAGAGGCTCATTCTCCTTGTCTAGGAGAGGCCCTGCATTTGGGACACAAGGTCAGGGGAGTACCACGACCAGTACAAGAAAGAGGCAGCATGGGTAGACATAGCCCAGGAGCTGTTCACAGCCATATGGGAGAAAACGAAAGGCCAGAGTCGCCAGAGTTTGGGTGAGTGGCCAATCTATACGTGTGTGATCCTAGCTGTCTTCCCTAGCATAGCACAAGGCATAGTTTGTCCTCTCTAGCATAGCACATGACATAGTTTTCCCTTTCTAGAATAGCACATGTCATGGTTTATCCTCTCTAGCATAGCACATGACATGGTTTATCCTCTCTAGCATAGCACATGGTATAGTTTGTCCTCTCTAGAATAGCACATGGCATAGTTTGTCCTCTCTAGCATAGCACATGGCATGGTTTGTCCTCTCTAGCATAACACATGACATCCTTTGTCCTCTCTAGCATAGCACATTGCAAAGTTTGTCCTCTCTAGCATAGCATATGGCATAGTTTGTCCTCTCTAGCATAGCACATGGCATAGTTTATCCTCTCTAGCATAGCACATGGCATAGTTTGTCCTCCATAGCATAGCACATGGCATAGTTTATCCTCTCTAGCATAGCACATGGCATAGTTTGTCCTCCATAGCATAGCACATGGCATAGTTTATCCTCTCTAGCATAGCACATGGCATAGTTTGTCCTCCATAGCATAGCGAATGGCATAGTTTATCCTCTCTAGCATAGCACATGGCATAGTTTGTCCTCCATAGCATAGCACATGGCATAGTTTATCCTCTCTAGCATAGCACATGGCAAAGTTTGTCCTCTCTAGCATAGCATATGGCATAGTTTGTCCTCTCTAGCATAGCACATGGCATAGTTTATCCTCTCTAGCATAGCAAATGGCATAGTTTGTCCTCCATAGCATAGCACATGGCATAGTTTATCCTCTCTAGCATAGCACATGGCATAGTTTGTCCTCCATAGCATAGCGCATGGCATAGTTTATCCTCTCTAGCATAGCACATGGCATAGTTTGTCCTCCATAGCATAGCACATGGCATAGTTTATCCTCTCTAGCATAGCACATGGTATAGTTTGTCCTCTCTAGCATAGCACATGGCATGGTTTATCCTCTCTAGCATAGCACATGGCATAGATTGTCCTCTCTAGCATAACACATGACATCCTTTGTCCTCTCTAGCATAGCACATGGCAAAGTTTGTCCTCTCTAGCATAGCATATGGCATAGTTTGTCCTCTCTAGCATAGCACATGGCATAGTTTATCCTCTCTAGCATAGCACATGGCATAGTTTGTCCTCCATAGCATAGCACATGGCATAGTTTATCCTCTCTAGCATAGCACATGGCAAAGTTTGTCCTCTCTAGCATAGCATATGGCATAGTTTGTCCTCTCTAGCATAGCACATGGCATAGTTTATCCTCTCTAGCATAGCAAATGGCATAGTTTGTCCTCCATAGCATAGCACATGGCATAGTTTATCCTCTCTAGCATAGCACATGGCATAGTTTGTCCTCCATAGCATAGCGCATGGCATAGTTTATCCTCTCTAGCATAGCACATGGCATAGTTTGTCCTCCATAGCATAGCACATGGCATAGTTTATCCTCTCTAGCATAGCACATGGTATAGTTTGTCCTCTCTAGCATAGCACATGGCATGGTTTATCCTCTCTAGCATAGCACATGGCATAGATTGTCCTCTCTAGCATAACACATGACATCCTTTGTCCTCTCTAGCATAGCACATGGCAAAGTTTGTCCTCTCTAGCATAGCATATGGCATAGTTTGTCCTCTCTAGCATAGCACATGGCATAGTTTATCCTCTCTAGCATAGCACATGGCATAGTTTGTCCTCCATAGCATAGCACATGGCATAGTTTATCCTCTCTAGCATAGCACATGGTATAGTTTGTCCTCTCTAGCATAGCACATGGCATAGTTTGTCCTCCTTAGCATAGCACATGGCATAGTTTTTCCTTTGTAGGATTGTATTGTTTGGTAGCATTTTTCTTCTGGTATTTTTATAACAAAGTTGATGAGCTCAAGAATCGGTGGCGGAGCTGCAGGGACCAATTCCGAAAGAAATACATGTTTATCAATACACACTGTATGTTGATTAGGTGGGTAATGTAATTTGTAACAATGTGTAATTGAGATATTTCATAGTTAGCGTTGGCAATAGCAACCAAGCCGAAGCCTTCTTTCATTACCAAAAGTATGTGAACAACCTTACAAGTGGAATTGGGTTATTTGCTATTGCCAGCTATGCTGCTTCTATTTTCCAGAATGTTGGTACATGACCACATATGTTATATGTTGTTTACTTAAAGATGACCTGTCACCACTCCTGACATGCATGTTTTACTAGTTTCATGCATTCCCCATGTAATAACAATCATAGAGCATCTATTATTATGACTGTAAGTTGTGCTGTTCCTTTATTTTTCCTACTAGAAGTTATAATGGAATTGCTATTAGCCTACAATAAAAGGGTACAGAGGGATGTTAACTATTTGGGGGGTGGGGTGTACCTGCACATACTCATTCAATCCAATCAGTGCAGCTATGTTTATGTGTGCAGCTACACCCCCCCCCCCCCAACTTTTCTAAACACCTCTGTACCTTTACTTACTGAAGGCTAATAGCAAATCATTCATAACTTCTAGTAGAAATAATAAAAGGGAATTAAGCCATAAGAATAAATGCTCCTGAATTGTTATAACATGGGGAATACATGAAGTAATTAAAGAAGTCAGGAGTGGTGAAAGGTCCTCTTTAATGTAGTACTATGTGTTCATTGTCTTTTGCTGATGATAGTAATATGTAACGTTACTATTGTTTTTTAAATGTGTTTCAGGGCTCGAGTCCTGCAGGAACGCGTGGGAACAGCGTTCCTGCACTTTTTTCTTAGCAGGAACGCCTTTCCCTTCAAGCAGGGCAGCGCATTGTGCCCCTCAACACTGTCGGCGCCCCGAGGGACTGACAGTAGGGAAGCACCTCTAATGTAGCGTGGCCGAACTCTGTCCGGTCCGTGGTACAGGAGCTTTTGTTTCCTGTACCCAGCTGGACTGACAGGAAGTGCTCACTTAGTGTGCACTTCCTTTCAGTCTGTCCGGGTACAGAAAACAAATGTTCCTGTACCACGGACCGGACAGAGCTCGGCCACGCTACACCCGAGGTGGGTGGGGAGAAAGAGAGAGTGACAAGGGAGGGAGAGAAAGAGAGAGTGACAAGGAAGGGAGGGGGGAGAAAGAGAGAGTGACAAGGGAGGGAGGGGGAAAAAAAGAGAGAGTGACAAGGGAGGGAGGGGGGAGAAAGAGAGAGTGACAAGGGAGGGAGGGGGGGAGAAAAAGTGACAAGGGAGGGAGGGTGGAGAAAGAGAGAGTGACAAGAGAGGGAGGGGGGAGAAAGAGAGTGACAAGGGGAGAAAGAGAGTGACAAGAGAGGAGGGAGAAAGAGAGTGACAAGGGGGGGAGGGGGGAGAAAGAGAGTGACAAGGGAGGGGGAGAAAGAGAGTGACAAGGGAGGGAGGGAGAGATTGAGGAGAAAGAGAGTGACAAGGGAGGGCTGATGAAGAGGCACTGGGGGCTGCTATGAGGCTACTGGGGGCTGATGGAGAGGCACTGGGGGCTGGTGGAAAGGCACGGGCTGGTGGAGAGGCACTGGGGGCTGGTGGAGAGGCACTGGGGGCTGATGGAGAGGCACTGGGGGCTGCTATGAGGCTACTGAGGGCTGCTATGAGGCTACTGGCTGGGGGCTGATGGAGAGGCACTGGGGGCTGCTGGAGAGGCACTGGGAGCTGCTATGAGACTACTGGGGGCTGATAGAGAGGCACTGGGGGCTGGTGGAGAGGCACTGGGGGCTGATGGAGAGGCACTGGGGGCTGCTATGAGGCTACTGGGGGCTGCTATGAAGCTACTAGGGGCTGATGGAGAGGCACGGGGGGCTGCTGGAGAGGCACTGGGGGCTGCTATGAGGCTACTGGGGGCTGCTATGAGGCTACTGGGGCTGCTATAAGGCATGGGGCTCTTATCTGATGTCTGAATGGGGGTCATTCATATTGGGGTCTGAGCTGAGGTCTGATCTGAGGTCTTATTGGGTTCTTATTAACATTGGGGAGCTTACTGGGGCTGTTAGCTGAGGTCTGATTAACATTGGGGGTCTGATTGGTGGTCTGACCTGAGGTGTAATGAAAAATATGTTTTTCTTATTGTCCTCCTCTAAAACCTAGGTGCATCTTATAGGGAGAAAAATAAGGCACTTGCTTGCTCCTCCTCCCAACCTTCCCTGCCCTTTGCGTACGCCGCGTGCCGTGACTTCACGCGGAGGCACTGGATCTTGGGTGAGTTCCCACACTTTTTTTCCCAGGACTTGACCCCTGATGTGTTCATATAATAATTTACATGTTCTGTTCTTTTACATTGTGAAGAACGGCGCACAATCTTGAGGAGCAAGCAGACAAGTCGGCTCCCCAGCATTTGAGCACCTGTGAGGAGGAGACTCCCTCTGGCCCACCTCCTTCACAGAATGAACAAAGACCCGGCACCTCTGCAGCCTTGCGTCCTGCTACTTCGGGAGTCGATTCCCCCAAACACACACACTTTGCCTCTATCCAGCCAGCAAAGGATACGGGCCATGCCTCTTGACAAAGCTCTAGTCAATAGCCAGGTCCTGTATTATTTATCTAGAGCCCGGCAGGAGGACCAATTTGATTTGTATTGTCGAAGTCTGGCCCTTTATTTGTGCAGTCTGCCTCCAGAATGATTGCTAAGAACCAAAGCGGCTCTTGGAATCGTTCTGCAGGCAGTCACTTCACTCAATGACCCGACAAACATTTTTGTCTCCCCAGAAAATTGGTGCACCCATGGGCACATGTTTGGGCCCCGCCCAATGCCCATTTCACAGCCTTCACAGGGCCTGCCACATTTCCCCAGTAGTAGGGAACATTATGGCCTACCAAGTCGGCCATATGGCCAACCATATCGGGCCCCGACTTCCTATAGGCAGCCGGTCCCCTCCTCATCCCAGGCTGGCCATCTGTGCACTCTGGCCCCCCTACACAACCATTCTACTATGGCCTTCAATTTCAGGGTCCTTAATCTCCACCTGGCAGGTTAATTAATTAGTAAAAAAAAATAATTTTATTTTATGTTATTTAAGAACTAAAATAGTCAAGTTGACTAATCTGTGTTTTATTAAACAGATTTTTATTTTAATGCATTTTAATGTTTGTTGTCTTTATTATATACAGTGCATAATGATATTTATGTAGCACTAACACATAGACCACATGCCTAATTGTAAGCGTTTAATATACATTAATATAAGCCAAATACACTTACTATATAAACATGATTTCTCTAACCTTCACACACAAGAAAATTTATTTGGTTATAAAATAAAAAAAAACATATTTAAAATCTTTATTCGACATATTTTTATTTATAATACATATCTACAAAAAAAAGTCACTCAAATATAACGTACCTTATGCACACAATATTAAACACAATACAGATGGAGTTTAGTGACATGACACATGTAATGATAGTTTTTATTAAGTCATAATCAGGCCAAATACTACTTTATTAATGATGATGGCGAAACATACATACATTCAGGGGTGTATCTATCACAAGGCAAACAAGTCATTTGCCTAGGGCGGCACTTGAAAAGGGGGTGGCAAAATGCCTTATTTGCTTAGTTATAGTTACACAATATGCTAAATATATTTTTTGCCCCTTGTCCAATCCTTCATTATGCGAGCGGCATCGACGGCGCCGCATAGTGAAGGAGTTGAAAAACTTACTTGCTCCCCCTCCTGACTTCCTCCCGACCTCCCCTGCCTTTTGCGTCCTCACATTGCCGTCGTGACGTCACACGGAGGTGGAGTCACGGGCCGGCACCGCTAGGGTGAGCCTTATCTCCTCCAAGTGCAGAGCGGATCCTGCACACGGTCACCGTGAACATTGAGGCCAGGCCCCGGCCACCAATGCACTGATCCCTGAGCCTGCTGTCTTCAAAAACTGTAAGTACTTAAATTACAGTAATTCACAAAAAATTTATTACTTAGTTGTTTTATGGGGTAAGGGGGTTGGGACCCGTTGGGTGGTTAGAAGGGGGAGAATTAGGGAGGGATTAATACTGTACTAACTCTAGCTGCACGTTGTTTTTTAACAAGGAAGGGGTGGGACAAATTTATATTAGGGGGGTGCCCGAGTTTAGTCTCGCCTAGGGCAGCACAAAACCAAGATACACCACTGCATACATTTAAGTGCTAGATATTACTATTTATATTAATGAGATATTAGTACATATTTCCCAGACCGTGTTATAAACAATATATGTAAGGGGCCTTATTATCTTGCGAGTCTCTCTATATATTTTTTTTAAAAAAACAGACAAACTCCCAACTATCCCTAAAAAAAAAAATCCTGTCCAAAATACCAATGCAAGCTGGGGGTATTTATATGTGTTTGCTGTAAAAGGTTTTCACGCGTGTTAAAAACTTATGCAATCCGCATATCATCCACACGGAAAAACGCAATAACAATCGCATATCGCATACAAAACAGACGGCAGACGCAAGCAAAACCGCACGATTATCACTGAACGCACCCTGAACGCATCCAGACCAAATCGTCCACCGCATTGTTGACAAAATCCCGCGCCTGTGCCGTTCACTTCTGTATTTGGCGCAGTGAGTGAATGATGCGCTCCTGGTGCCGGATTCCTCACTGCGCCTGCGCCAACTACGTTACAGTGAGGAAGCCGGCACCAGGAGAGTGGCCTTCACTCACTGCGCCTGCGCAGAAGACAGAAGAGACAGGCGCGGGATTTCGTCAACGATGCAGTGGACCGTTGCATCAATCAAGAGGAGCTGGGCGGGCAGAACAGGGGACCTGGTCGGGATTAAGTGTGAGTGGACGGAGCCTCTAGGTGCTGATTTTACACCCACATAGCACCTAAAGGCTCATTAGCATATTATAAAATATATTTTTTTACAAAAACGGCTGCAGGGACGAATGTCAGAAACATACTGTTATGTAGTGCTGACATTAGCGCATCGCTAATGTCAGTCAGCTACATAACAGTATTTCTGGTGGTAGAAACCCTTTAAGTGTATTAGTCGTAGGAAGGGAGTGTTTTTTCTGCAGACAAAAGGGACATTTTATCGATGTATGTCCATGAATTCAGCGTCAAAAAGAAAAAAAAAGGGGATGTCTAATTCCCATCTGACACTTGGAGGGGTGAGAGGAGAGTCAAAGAACATGCATTTGTCTTTGACTGGTAGTACCCGATTTCACCTGACTACCGAGGTGGTGCTAGAGTCAAAGACTGTTGGGATTTAGTTGTTTATTGACAGCGGGGCAGGGGTGTACCTGATTGATGCTCAGTTTGTTTGTATGTATTAGAGAAAAACATTTCCATTTTTTATATTGATTCTGCACCGTTAGCAAAGAAGTGTCTCAAGTTGTGCATGATATCAGCTAAAGAGTGAGTGACTTTCATCAGGAATTTATCTTGTGCTTTATGTTGGAGATTCTCTCAGCTCCGGTAGTTTTGGATTCACCGTGGTTAAGCAAGCAAAATCCAACTATTGATTGGCAAACTAAACGGATTCTGGATTGGGGGGATTATTGCGTAGATAATTGTCTTAATACACATTTTTCTGTTTTAACTTCTAAGACATTATCTTCTTTTATATCTGATTTTGCGGATGTATTTTCTTAGAGTGGATGTCAGTATTTACCTCCCCATCGGGAATATGATTGTCCTATCAACCTTATTCCCGGGGCTAAATTACCCAAGTCTAGGCTGTACAGTATAACCTTTCTGGACCTGAAAGGTAGGCCATGAAAGAATATAATGCTGAGAGCTTGGCTAAGGGACATATAAGACCTTCCAAGTCTCCAGTGGCAGCAGGGTTCTTTTTTGAATGGAGGTCTTAGGCCATGTCTGGATTTCCGTGAACTCAATTGAATTACTGTCCATGATCCTTACCCCCTTCCTTTGATTCCTGATTTGTTTAACCAGATTGTTAGTGCCAAGGTGTTCTCCAAGTTGAGATAATAAGTTGTATGCAAAATTAGAGAAGTGTGTTTTTGCTGTATACAAGGTGCAATTTTCCTTTCCCTTTTATGTTTTGTTTGGTTTATCTGTGTGTTGATTTTCCTCCTAGCCATCCTTCCTTTGTGGAGTAACAGTTAGTCTCAGTCCTGTCACTATCATCAGGGTATTATAGGGTGAGATAGGACTCTAGGTACTCCCACGTAAGAACTCACCTACCTTTGGGGTCTGTTCATACTGATAGCCAGTCAGGACTGTGACTAGGCATTTGACTAGGAGGTGTCCTTCTTTCTTCACTAGCTTTCAGGCGTTGCTCCTTGTTCCCTTTCCTTCTTCGTCCAGTGTGGTGTCTCCCTCCCCCACACGGGTGTGACAGTGTAATTGCCGTGCGTCTCACATTCTAGTGCCTCCACATTAAGAGTTGATATTTTATTGATACAGGTAGTGTGCCAGAGTATATAAGGCAGGTATAATTGCTGTGTGCATCACATTCTAGTGCACCCACATTCAGAGTAAATCGTTTGTCCTGTACATTTGTGCAGTGGAGCGAAATTGATTATAGCAAATGCCTTCTGTAGCTGTTATGTTACATAGTGGCAGTATTAGATCACGGTTAAATACTTCACCTTGTGCATGTGTGTAGTGTATACACAACCAAAAGATGTTAGGCTAGAGTGTAAGAGAATATGTGTGCACATAGAGAGAGAACCTAAAAAGTCACACACATAAATATTTGATAATGCTTTATTAGTAGAAAAACACAATAATTATTACATATATGGCGGTTTCAATTAATGGTAAAAAGTGCAGGAGTATAAAGTGACAAGTGCATGGAGCCACCCAACCAATCCAAGAACTGATATATCTGATAGGTACGATGGTACAAGGGGTGATAGGACGATTATGAGCTAATGCAATAAATGGTAAGAGTCCCAATAATACTTGCACAAAAGCACAACGTCCTTATTACACTACCAAGGGTCATTAATATATAAGAGAAAAGAACATAAGTCCGCACTTAAGATATGCAGAGCGGTCAGAAATGAAAACTAGCACCTGTGAGCAGATGCTGATCCGCCTGCAACCAACAGTTCAAATGGAATCGACCATGGTAACCTATACTGACCAGAGAGGATAGTGTGATGGCTCCTTACCCGACGCGCATTTCGCCTTGCTTCTTCAGGGGGCGTATGTGTGTAGTGTAGCAAAATTTAGCATAGTGAATGCCTTCTGTTAGCTGTTGCATTACATAGCACCAGTATGACACCACAGTTAAATATTTCACCCTGTACTTGTGTGCAGTGGAACTAAATTGATTATAGCGAATGCCTTCTGTTAGCTGTTGGTTACATAGCATCACTATGACACCACAATTAAATATTTCACCCTGTACATATGTGCAGTGGAACAAAATTGAATATAGCAAATTCCTTCTGTTAGCTCTTGCGTTACATAGCATCAGTATGACACCACGGTTAAATATTTCCTCCTGCACATGTATGCAGTGGAACTAAATTGATTATAGCAAATTCCTTCTGTTACATTAGCTGTTGCTTTACATATCTACAGTATGACGCAACGGTTAAATAGTTTGCTCTGTACATGTGTGCAGTGGAACTAAATTGATTATGGCAAATGCCTTCTGTTGTTGCATTACATAGCGTCAGTATGATGCCATGGTTACATAGTTTGCCCTGTAGATTTGTGCAGTGGAACTAAATTGATTAAACCGAATGTCTTCTGTTAGCTATTGCATTAAATAGCGTCAGTATTAGGCCATGGTTAAATATTTTGACCTGCACATGTGTGCAGTGGAACTAAATTGATTATAACGAATACCTTCTGTTAGCTGTTGCATTGCACAGCATCAGTATGACACCACAGTTAAATACTTTGCCCTGTAGGTGTGAAGTAGAGTGAAATTTATCGTAGCGATTGCCTTCCATTATACCGATTTTATACACTATGGCAGCAAACAGTTGCCTGGGCCCTCCAGAGGAACAGGCAGTGGAACAAGTAGAAGCAGAAGAAGGGGTGGCGGTAGCAGCAGCCGCAGCAACTGGCCAGAGGTGCCACTGTCATCTAGTGGTCATGTTTTAACCAACAATCCAGCTGTACTGAACTGGAATATTTGACTCACTCTTCATAATCATCTCAGATTACAACAGATATACTCAGCTAGCAATTGGTGAGTTCCTCAGAAATCATGCTTAGTTGGCATGGCCCAGGAACTGCCTTTATGCATTCAACCTGTCCTGAACCTGCCTCTTGCTTTAGCTGCTCCATTTGTTAGCCAAGTAATGTTTGTCGCTGACTCTGCTTTTCAGTGACGATGACCTTTGTGGGGTCAGTCAGCAGTTACAGGCCAGCAGTGGCTTGGAGGAGAGGTCAGTTGTGGACTCCTTTAGGTGTGCAAATACAAATGATGGGAGCATATGTGGAACCACATGTTGCAAGAGGTCAGGAACATGTGCAAGAGACAGGTGACACAAGAGACTTGCAAACATATGTAGATGATGATGTAGACGATCACACATGGGAGCTGAGTGAAGAGGGGGCATTGTCATCAGGAGAAGGATTTCAGTGAGCCCCTGAGACAGCAGGGTGAAAGCATGCCCGTGACAAAAAAAAACTATTCCGGTATGGTTTTGGGGGTTTTGACATGCCAGCTTTTACTGTGCTCTAAAAATTACATAACATCCTTATTCTGTGGGTCAATACAAATACAGTGATACCAAACTTTTTTTGTTTTACTACTTTTGTGAAAATAAAAACATTAGAAAAATCTAAATTTTCATTGCATCACCATCTCCTAATAGCCATAATTATTTTTTTGTTTCGGTCTTAAGAGCTATATGTGGGCTTGTTTTTTGCGAGACAAATTTTAGATTTTATTGGTACCATTAGTACAATTTTTTTATCACTGTCATAAAAAATTTTGGGAGGAGAAAGGCGCACAGGAAATTTTTATTAATATTTTATTAGTTCAGACATTTTCAGATGCGTTGATACCTAATATGTTATTTTGGGGGAGCTAGAACCTGGGCTCTTTTGTTCCCTTGGCCTATTCACCCTAGTAGAGATCTATTAGGGTGAATAGTACTTTGATGCACTCCTTGCTGAGCTGTGCCTCGTGCACAGCACAGAAGGGAGGCTACCATGACAGCCATAGGGAGCTTCAAAAGTTTCCAGGCTGCCATGTTAACCGATCGGAGCCCTGAGATTTCACTGCGGGGGCTCGAATCGGAAGGCAGAGGGACCCTCATCCCTCTGTCTTACCTCACAGATGCCACAATTGGTGTTGATCGCGGCATCTGACGGGATTCATTGGACCATTACCCGCCATTGCGGCCTGGTTTCTGCTGTATGATACAACCGGCACCCGCCGCACATGGAGCAGGCTCACTTCAGGCTGCGGGCTCAAGTATACTTACTTGATTACAATTTGTGACAATGTAATTCGTAATGATTTAAATTTCTTGGCTTACTTCAGTGAATCGGTCGAATCAAATTTTTCAAAGCTTCACTGTGGCCTGCAACCCAGTTGCCAACTCAGCTGCTATAACCGAGTCTAGGTTTTGTTTTATTATATGAGACATTGAACCGGGCCTACAGTCATACTGCATCTGACAGTTATGATGGAGCTGGTAGAAAATTATAAGCAAGTATAAATGATATATAATATGTATGTAAGGGGGTAAATATGGTGCCTCCCCTTGGTAAAATACTGTGTGCAACACTTTTGTCTGAATGTTGCCTTATACATCTTTTGTAAATGTGATGTACATATATAGGTTATGTTGTACTTTGGGGCATTGTGCCCTTCACTGCCTGTGCATCCTGAGGTCTGGGGTTACATGGAACGGTGGGTCACAGTTCACGGTGGAAAGTTAGCGATTTAACTCGAGGATGTGCGAATAAGAGGCTAATGTGGGTTATGCATTGTCAGGCTTAAGCATTGATTCATGATACTGAGTTAAATGGAGTGAATATAACAGAGTGGTCTGGCATCAAGGGTCAGAGTGTGGTTGGACTGTGGATGGTACCTGGAGAACTTTTTATTTCCCTTATGTGACTGTTAGGCCTGGGCTTGTCTAGTGTGAGAGCGTCCGTGGGCTTTTGCATGATACATTGGACAAAACTAACAGTCACATTGCATCTTACAGGTATGAAGCAATTGTTTGGCTCCTCAGGATATGATGTTACAGTAGATAACTGAAAAAAGTTCAACAATTAGCCCCTTCAAGTAATACAATATGACAAGTTCATTATCTGGCCAAAAAAAAGTTACACACTACGTACTGTCCTGGAAAACCACTGTTTACTGTAGTATGAAGATTTCCTTTCATAGAGAGTAAAGGTTAGTTTCATGACTGAAATTCAGAGGCATCATTTATGTTCCACTGCTACATGTTTATCTCTAGAGGTTGTACATACGATTGAGCGAATAGTGCGATCTTCCAACAGACATCACATTAGAAATGTAGTCTAAGTTCAAGCATAATTCCACCTTAAACAAACCTTAGGTCAGCCTATGCAGAAAGAGACAAAAGGTATATATGTCTTGGACATTTAGGCATCCCTGGATAGGTTATTCACTGTGATTTTTGTATTGGAGAATAGGATGAACAGGAAGAGTCTCTAATTTTTAAGTTACTCCTGCACAGTAAATCCTAGTGGATATGTCGATGCATACGTTAGCATTTATATTTACGGTAGTACACAGCAGAGATGGTAAAATGAATTTGCCAGTTTCTAGATTAAAACCGTAATTCACATTTTGGAGAATTAATTGTCAATACGCTTTTAATTTTTTTTAGACCTAGTACTTTACATTTAATCCCTATACATTCCAATAAGATTTTAAAACTAACAGTATTGACTGATTGGGAGGGCACTAAAGAAACTGGACAAGGCGGGTGCTACTCCCCCCCCCCCCCCCCCCCCCAATGAGTATTCCCAGTGTATATGCATTCAAATAGGTATCCTATTGTAAATGTACATTAAAAACACTGTGGTGAATATTATTTGAAGACATAGGACACCTTTTATCTGTACTCCTTTGAATGCTATACTTTTCTGGTTTCTTTGTCTTGGCACCTATTCCTTACTCGCTTCATTAAAGAAAGTACTGTACATAATAAAACAGTAAGTTAAAAATATATAAATATATGTATATATAAATTATAAATTCCCAAAATTGCAAATGTACCCCACATTAGAATTGGGACCATCTGCCCCTTGAAATGTCCCTCATTTGGAAAAAACGAATTCTTATCAGGGGAACGTCTGCCCTTTTAAAGCATATGGGTGTCAAACAGGCATGTTATGCTCAATGCACCCCTTATTAGCCATTTACAGACAGTGGCTGCAAATATAGATAACGAGTTATGTAAGTGGTCTCAGATTCCCTTGGTGATGCCAGATTTTCTCTTTGAGAGCTGTATCAGGAAAGGTGGTGGTCTTGGCAGAGATTTTCATGCAGAAAAAAAGCAGCATAATACAGACATATCTCATATACACATTGCTTTTTTCTTAGGTATGGAACTTGACCTGCTCTGCAGATTTTGAAATCTGCAGCATGTCAATTATTGTTTTGTTTTTCTTGTGTGGCTTTCATCCTTTTTAATGGAAGGGTAATAACCGAGGAGAATCCACATCAAAACTGCACAATAAACCGCATGAAAAGTGCACACAAAAAACACACCAAAACAGAGATAAATAGTGTAGATTTAAGTGCATATTTTATAGTTTTGGTGAAGATTTCTTGCTGATTTTCCACATGCAAATCTGCCCGGTGTGCAGGTATCCTTATGCATTTCTGTAGCCAGTAGAACCCACCTAACAATTTAAGGGGCATGGTGTGTCTGAGATGATGCAAGCTGGGCAGAGCATATTGAGCACTGAATTATCGGTGGAAAACTTACAATTTTAATTTTGCAACGTCCCGTGCTCACTTATTTCTGAAAAATATCTGTGGTATCAAAATGCTCACTTCATCCCTTCATAAATTACTTGAGGGGTGTAGTTTACAAAATGGGGTCACTAACAGGGGATTTCCACTGTACGACTTCCTCAGAATCTCTGCAAATGTGATGTAGCACCCAATAACCATTCCAACAAAATCCATGCTCTAAAAACATTTAAGTAGTGGGGTGTGAGTCTCAGAAGGCACCAGTTGGAGACAGCATATTGGGCACTCAAATGCCATATCTGTGGAAAACTTACAATTTTCATTTTGCATGGTCCGCTGCGCATTAATTTCTGCAAAATACCTGTGACGTAAAAATGCTCACTATCCTCCTTAATACCTTGAAGGGAAGAGTTTCCAAAATGAGGTCAGTACTCTGGGATTGCATTTATTATTTCAGCCTAGAGCCTCAACAGTTGTCAGCACAAGCGGTGTAAATCATCACATTGGGCATTCAAATGTACATGATGATATTTTACTGCTGAGCCCTCACATACAAACAAAAGATAAAGGCTACATGTAGGGTGTCTGTAAAACCAGAAGGCACAGCATAATAAGAAGAGTACTTATTGATCTTTCTGGCATACGACGGACACAACGCATTGGGTACTGAATTTGCAATAGCTGTGGAGGAATTGCAATTTTTACTTTGCACTGCAGTGAATTATTTTTTGCAAAACACCAGTGGGGTCAGAATGCTCACTGCACCCCCAAATAAATAGGAGTGTAGTTTCCAAAATGGGGTCACTTCTTAGGGATTGCATTTTTTTTTATTTCACCCCAAAGTCTCTACAGTTGTCAGAACAAGCTGTGTAAATCACAATAGGCCACAAATGCACATGGTGCCCTTTTACTCCACAGCCCTTTGGTATGTCCCGGCAAAAGATTAGGGCCACATGTAGGGTGTTTCTAAAGCCAGGTAACACAGCACAAAGATAAGACAGCTTACCTTTCACACTGACAAATGTTGGACACAATATATTGGGCACATATTCGAATTTCAGTTTTCACTCTGCACCATCCGCTGTGCATTAATGTTTGCAAAATACCCGTGGAGTGGAGTTTCCAAAATGGGGTCACTTCCTGGGGTTCTTTTTTCTACGCACATGAGAGCTTCTGGGCCTTTCTTTTTACTCACCAAACTAGGCCTCTAATTCACATGGTGCTCTTTCTCGTCTGAACCCTACAGTTTATGACCATATAAGGGGTATTGTCATACTTGTGAAAAACTATGTAACGCAATTTGGGGTGCTTTTTCTCCTATTACCACTTGTGAAAATGTAAAATCTGGGGCGAAAGCAACATTTTATTGAAAGAAAAAAAGGTTTCATTTTCATAGGCAAGTGTTTCTAAAAATGTTTAAATGCATGTTGAATCCTCAACATGCTAACTACACCCCTTGAAAAATTATTTGGTATGTAGTTTCCAAAAGGGGGCTGTTTTGGGGAGTTTCAACTGTACAGGTACCTCAGTGTCTCTGAAAATGCGACATAGCACCCAAAACTTTTTCAGTAACCTTTGCCCTCCAAAGACCATATGGTGCTCCTTCCATTCTAAACCCTGCTGTGTGCCCATACAGCAGTTTACAGCCACATATGGGGTGTTTCTGTACATTGCAGAATCACAGTAATAAATATTTAGGTTTGTTTTGCTTTAAACCCTTGCTGTATTGAAGGAAAAATGAATTAAAATGGAAATTATGAAGAAAAAAAAAATAAGTTTGTAAAATCAGTTTTGAATAATTTGAGGGGTGTATTTTCTAAAATGGGGTGGTTTCTGTTATGTAAGCCTCTCAAAGTCACTTCAGAACTGAATTACTGAAACTGAAAAACTGAAATTTTCTTGAAACTAAAACATTCCTCCTAAAATTCTAAGCTTTCTAACGTTCTAAAAAAGAATTCAAATTGACATTTACAAAATAATGCCACAAATAGACATATGTTGAATGTTAATTAATAACTATTTTGTGAGCTATAACTATCTGTCTGAGAAATTCAAATTTAATTTGCTCATTGCTCATTTTGCCAATTTCACATTTCGTTTTGCAAACCAAAACAACCGAAGTTAACCCTAATATTAAATACAATGTGTCACGAGAAAACAATCTTAGAATGGCTTGGATAAGTAAAAGCATTTTAACATTATTACCACAAGTGGCATGTGTCATATTTGCAAAAATAAAATAAAAAAAAGGTTTGGTCAGGAAAAGGGGTAAATAGAAGTGGTTAACATACATATATTGCTGGCAGAAATATGGATATGACTAGAAGGATCAAGAAATATTTGCATTTTGTTTGAAGATTTACACATGTACTAGTGCATAGAACACAAAAAAAACAAATCAATTCAATTCACTTATTATTTTCCCAATTTTCGAAACTGAATCTGAAAATCTTGAATTGGGGAAAACTATTAGCTCATCTGTAGCAGTAACATAACGTGGTCGGTGAAGGTCAATCCTTATGGAGACAACAATATCCTGCAACCCATAATGTGTAGATGACATCATATTATGAAAATAGCCCCCTTTCTAATAGCTTAGGAGTCTGTTTCTGGCTGTAGTAGTGAGTGTCAGGCTCCTCCAGCAGCACAGGTGCTCAGAGTTGGCAGCCTTCCCTTGCCTTCTACTGTACCTAAAATAAATATGCTTCTGTGAATGTGCCTGAGGGCTCAGTGACGCTCAGTGGCAGAGCTCTGTCATCACGTCCCCAAATCACATGTCTTTCCCATGACAACCCCCTCTGGCATGTTGTAGTTATTCTGAATACAGATTGGGAGCCACCCAATGATACAACTCCCATTATGGCTTCTTTTATTAATGTAAGCAAACATGTGATTCACACACAGAAACGGATTGTATCTATTTACTGTGATACAACCTCCTGATATCTGAGCTCCTGAGAAGAGCAACTAAAGTACCCAAGAAATATATTACAGCAATACTGTACCTTATGGTAAGAAATGATAAGCAAATATAAATTATATATAATGATATGCAAAGATGGTGCCTCCACTTGGGGTAAAAGACTATGTGCAGGTTATGTTGTTACAGGTGAACGAATCAATTCTAAAATGTAGAAATATGACCCAAATTTTTCAAAAGAGAGAGAAAGAGTCTGATTCGGCTGAATTAGACCAGAATCGATTTTAAGAAATTTGCTCATACGTATATGTTGTGCTGTCTGTGCACATTGAGGTCTGGGGTTACATGACCTAGAGGGCCACAGTTAATGGCTGACAGCAGGAAAGTTTGATTTTTGACTGCCAGCTTACAGGAGGATGTGCCAGTGTTAGTGTGGGCCGAATAAGAGCCTGGTGCTGGTGGTGGTTGCCCATTGTGGGGTTGAAGCATTGGTCCACTATGCTCATGGGAAGGGTAAAGCAGAGTGAATACAAGAGAGTGGTCCGGCGTCAAAAGTCAGAGTGTGGTTGGGTTGTACCTGGAGAACATGTTATTGCCCATACGTGTCTGTTAGGCCTGGGCTTGTCTTTCGTGAGAATGCCAGTCAATAGGCTGAGGGGAAGGCCTCCTGCACACGACCGTTTTTTTTCCCCGTTTACTGGACGTTTTTTGCGTTCTGTATACGCTCCGTATACGGAACCATTCATTTCAATGGTTCCGCAAAAAAACAGAATGTACTTCATATGCATTCCGTTTCCGTATTTCCGTTTTCCGTTCTGTTTAAAGATAGAACATGTCCTATCATTGCCCGCAAATCACGTTCCGTGGCTCCATTCAAGTCAATGGCTCCGCAAAAAAACGGAACACATACGGAAATGCATTCGTATGTCTTCCGTTTCCATTCCGCTTTTTGCGGAACCATCTATTGCAAATGTTATGCCCAGCCCAATTTTATCTATGTAATTACTGTATACTGTATATGCCATACAAAAAAACGGAACGTAAAAACGGAACGGAAGCGGAAACACAACGGAAACAAAAAACGGAACAACGGATCTGTGAAAAACGGACCGCAAAACACTGAAAAAGCCATACGGTCATGTGCAGGAGGCCTAAGAGGGATGTTTCCACTTTAATGTATGCACAGACCCCAAGGAACTAAGTACTAGTGTACTACTGTTCACCAGAGACAGACAAGGACCCCTTACATTTTATTAAGTATACCTTAAAATGCAGGTAAAATGTTGAATCTTATGCTTTTTCAACTTTATTCCTGTGCAATGCCAATATCTAAATCAGCTATTTCTCCAGATTCTTACTGTAGTTTTACATTTTCTCTACCTATCTCTGCATTCTGCATTAATATTGGGCGGCATCTCAATGTAAAGATATAGTTTTAACCCCTTAAGGACCCTGGGATTTATCATTTTTGCGTTTTCGTTTTTCACTCCCCCGCCTTCCCATAGTCCTAACTTTTTTTTTTTTCCATTCACATAGCCTTATGAGGGCTTATTTTTTGCGGGGCAGGTTGTACTTTCTAATGGCACCATTTACGGTTGCATACCATGTAGTAGGGAGCAGGGAAAAAATCCAAATGGGGTAGAATTCTTCAGGTCAGTATGGTTCCAAAGATACCACACTTGCCCATGATGTTAATTTTTTTTGTTGGTTAAGTATTTTTATTTTAAGGAAAGGAGGTGATTTGAACTTTTATATTTTTTTATTTTTTATATTTGTAAAAACTTTTTTTAACTTTTTTTTTTACTGTTTTAAGTCACCTTGGGTGATAATAACTGGCAATCATTCGATTGCCCCTAGTATTCAGTGATGGCTAAATAGCCATCATTGAAGACTTCAATTGCACTATATCAATACAAGGCTGCCACCTAGTGGCCTGTATTGACATATAGATCTAATTGACTCTGAAGCCGGCTTGGGGCTTCGGTCAATTAGATCAAGGTAACAGGTTCCCCGATCTCAGCCGGGGAACGCTGTTACCGGATCGGAAGTGCGCGACTTCCGGTTCCGGTCTGCGCAGATGCCGTGGTCGCATTTGACCACAGCATCTGAAAGGTAAGATGTATGCGATCAGCCTTATCAGATCAAAGACCCTGCGGCTAAGGAGCCCGCTGCACACTCGAGCAGGCGCCATTTTTAGGGATCGGACCCATGACGTACAGCTACATCATGGGTCCTGAAGGGGATAATTAATAAGGTAACTATCTAAGGCTATTTTCACACTAGCATTTTTACTGGATCCGGCAGGGTTCAGCAAAAACACTTCCGTTACTGTTAATACAACCATCTGCATCTGTTATTAACGGATCCAATTGTATTATCTTTAACATAGCCAAGACAGATCCGTCATGAACTCCATTGAAAGTCAATGGGGGATGAATCAGTTTTCTATTGTGGCAGAGAAAAATTAGGGGTCATTGTGGGTCATGCCGGATCCCTCCTTGCTCCGCATCCCAGGATGGACAGCAAACTAAAAGATGTTACGATTTGCTCTCCGGTCTGGGAACACAACTAAATGCAACGGAATGCATTTTGGAGCTTTCTGATCTGTTCTATGACGGCTCTCAATACAGGAAAACTAAAATGCTAGTGTGAAAGTAGCCTACGGTAATCAATTTATGGGCGCAGGAATTAATCTTACCCCACCTTCCATAAATATAAATTGTCTATACTCATCCAACACCCTACTGCCCTTCTTTCCGGAAAGCGGTTAGGGGTCTAAATGATTGAACATGAAGGACCTGTATCTATTTTAAACCAAAATAATGTTCTATAATTTTTGGTTTGTGCTAAAATTTCAAAGGTTTGGGCCTCACGCATGAAAGCATTCCAACAATATGTGGCTGTGTTGTCCATACTAACCAATTACATTTGATATTTCAGTTTCTTACTATTTCCATGATGTCTGCTTGCTGTCAGTGAATGTAATTTTTTTTATTGTTTACATTAAAGGCTATAAACTCATCCTGGCCACATTCAACTGGCGCACTTGTAACACATGATCAGAGAAGGTTGTTTAGTTCTTATATGTAAAGAAATAAGACAGCAGAGATCTTTAAAAGGATGACAGAATAAAACAGAAAATATATGAGAGTTGTGGAAATTTTCATTATACAATGATGAATCTTTATTCACAAAGATACAGAAAATTATTAATGGGGAAGAATTGTTTGATAATGTACAAAATTGGGCATATGCAGTAAGTACAAACCTTCATGTTTATAAAATAAAAGTTTTAAAGGGGTTGTCCAAGTTTCTGAAATCAGCCTAAACAAACAATAATACCATAGTCATAGAAAGAAAGAAAGATTAAATAACTAGAAAGAAAGATCGTTCGATAGATAGATAGATAGATAAATAGATAGATAGGTAGATGAGAGAGATACATAGATAGATAGATATGAGATAAATAGATAGATAGCTAGATAGATAGATAGATAGATAGATAGATAGATAGATAGATAGATATGAGAGATAGCTACATAGATACAAAATGGATAGATCAATAGATAGACAGATAGATAGATAGATAGATAGATAGATAGATAATGGATAGATAGATATGATTGATTGATAGTAGATAGATAATAGATAGATATGATTGATTGATAGTAGATAGATAATAGATAGATATGATTGATAGTAGATAGATAATAGATAGATAGATAGATAGATAGATAGATAGATAGAAGGTACTGATTACACAAACAGTAAATGAAAACCCATCTAGCACTTTACACAAATGAAGCTTATGACACGGTATGTCGACCACTGATTGGAAGGGTTAAGAAATTATAGTAAATGTAGCATATGTGGTGAATGCAACTCTGTGATCTTTCCTAAATGAAGCAGATGTTTTTTGAATGCAGTCTATGAGATACTGCTAATTGTTCTCTTTGCTTTCCCCTGATGTTCATCATGGGCCCGTCTCCTAGGATCATTATCCTTTGTCATTTGGAAAGGTTATGGGTTATGGGCAGCCGCTGGAATGTCATTTACTACTCATCTGTACCATTCAGACAGAGGGCACGCGCGCAGTGAAACAAAGCAGAATGCTCTTTGTTTAGAACCTCAGTGGTTTCTCTGCTGAAAAGTCAGAGCTCCAGAACCCACTTCGGAATTTTACTTCTTCATGTACCTAGCACCTGACATAGGTAGGTCTGGTAACACTGAGGGAAACGTAAATCTTATAGAGTAATCATGCAGAAAAGACCTAAGGTATACAGTTACTGTATTCATTTCTTGATACTTAAAAGGTGTATCTGTAGAGAAGAGACGCACCCTATTCTATTCCTTTCTCTACATGCATACATACTACTTTTGAATAGTAAGGTTCTTCCAATTGCACATTTACAGTATCTCCACGGGTCTGCATTAGGTCTTAGTTTTCATTATATCTCTAAACAGCACCTTCTCTTGACTTCAAATTTCTCTTGACTTTAAATTAGAAGCATATTTCATTTTTTTCTTTTTATTGATGTTTCCACCTAAGATACAGTCAGCTGTTTCTTAATCAAATGCTACTGGCTGAGTTAACAATGCTGAGAGGCTGCTTTGGGGAAAAAATATGAATGTTTCTAAAAAAAAAATGAATTAAATTGTTTTTCATATTTATTTGTATTGTGGTTTTATTAAACAATAACACAATCAGAATTAATAATGGTTATTATGATATCAAAAATGGGCAACCAAAAATCAAAATAGATTCACAAATGTAAGGTGGCCTTCACAAAATAATACTTAACTTTTAATAGATCATTTAAAAGATATAGCCCATATGGAGGGGTGACATGGAAGGGTTTAAGAGGTTTGTCTAATGTCTGGATGCTAAAAAGCTAGGACTGGGGTTCACCTATGATATTGACAGTCTCTTTGCCATTCTTGGATGTTAACATCAGTAAAGGCTCTAATGGTGAGATCAAACCTAGCATATATCGCAAATCTATGGCCACAAACTCCCTTCTTAGATGGGATAGCTATCACCCTAGATCTTTAAGACAGGGTATCCCGGAGGGACAATATCTGCAAGTTAGAGAAAACTGTTCCACAATGGCAGATTTTAAACACCAAGCAGAGGAAGTTCATAGCAGGTTCCTAGAAAGAGGATACCCTGATTATGTTCTGAGGGTAGCATATCAAAAAGCTCTTGCAAGTAATCTTACACATATTTTTCATCCAAATAAAAAGAAGATGACTACCAAAAACACCATCAGACTGATAGCTACATTTGATGAGGCAGCTCAGATAGTCAGGAAGATAATTTCAGAACATTGAGGAACCCTATTATTAGACCCAAACCTTAAGAATGCAATTTCGGACACTCCACAGATGACCTATAGAAGGGGTCTGTGTTTGTGGGACTGTCTGGTGCACAGCCACTACAGTGAGGAACATACCATGCCTACGTGGTGGCAACGACAGGCCTTCGGTTGTTTCCACTGTAGTGGCTGTGTTGCATTCAAATACATAAGCCAAAGCCATGATTTTAAGACCAATGTCTGACCTACACAATCAAAAGCTTTACATATTGTCGCTTCAAATGGGTAATATACAATTGTGGCCAAATGAACCTGCGGCTTGGAATATGTGGGTAAAACCGCAAGAGAGTTTCGCAGGCAAATAAGTGAACACATGGGGCATAAACAGCACAAAAAAGACATCCCCCAAGCTAAACATGTCGCACAAATGCCCGGGAGGAATCCGTCTGCTATACTTATGAGGATTGAAACTGTCCTATTTCAGTAGGACAAAGCAATTGGGATAAGAGGGTATTGCAAAGAAAGAACTGGTGGATTTACCATTTGAAGACAGTACATCCAGGGAGCCTGAATGAACAAGTATTATTTGGCTGCTATATATAAGATATCTTGGTCATAATTCTGTCCCAATCCCATAATCTACAAACCCTCCTCTAATTAATTTAAGACTAGTTAATAGTTATAAGATTAGGTGCACTACTGTGCAAACAGTAACATCTGACTAAGGCCTCATGCACACAACAGTTTTTTTTCATGGTCCGCAAAACGGGGTTCCGTTGTTCCGTGATCCGTGTCAGTTTTTTTTTACGTGTGTCTTCCGTGATTTTTGGAGGATCACCAGACATGAAGGAAAGTAAAAAAAAGGTCGTTTTGGTGTCCGCCTGGCCGTGCGGAGACAAACGGATCCGTCCTGACTTACAATGCAAGTCAATGGGGACGGATCCAATTGACGTTGACACAATATGGTGCAATTGCAAACGGATCCGTCCCCCATTGACTTTCAATATAAAGTCACGAGTCCCTATCGGAGTTTTCTCCAATCCGATGGTATATTTTAGCTTGAAGCTTCCCCATCACCATGGGAACGCCTATATGTTAGAATATACCATCAGATTTGAGTTATATCGTGAAAACTCAGATCTGACAGTATATTCTAACACAGTGGCGTTCCCATAGTGATGGGGATGCTTCAAGTTAGAATATACTAAGAACTGTGTACATGACTGCCCCCTGCTGCATGGCAGCACCCGATCTCTTACAGGGGGCTGTGATCCTCACAATTAACCTCTCAGGTGCCGCCAGGGCCGTCTTTGCCGCAGGGCAAAAGGGGCAGCTGCCCGGGCCCAGTTGCTCCTGGGGGCCCAAGGGAGCTCCGAGTCCTGACTCCCAGTCCCACATCCCATTCTGATTCAAACACTATGCGCAGCAGCGCCAGCAGCAGTCTTCACAACAACTTACAAGCACTGGCTGCGCTGCTTAGCAAGCCCCCCCCCCGCCGTCACGTGGTAAAAGGGGGTGTGTGTGTGACTCACCGTCCACAGCCTGGAGTGGCGCCACGGCGGAGCAGCCAGGCCAGCAGCAGGGAGTCCTGGGACTAAGCCTCCGCCTCCAGTCCGGAGCTAAAGAGATTGGGTGGTGAGTCACTCACAGCCTCACGTGACCAGACCAAGGCACCTGTGACTCACTCACCTAGTACCTACCTTACACAGCCAGACCTGAGACCTGCCACTGCCGCGCCAGGAGGGGAGGTGGTAGGTAAAGCAAAAAGCAGCACGCATATTGATTTTATTTTATATTAGAACTTTAGGCCGGTCAGGTCACCCCGAATTAATAATTAACCCCAGATGATCAGATCCATTCATAAATTAGTGGGGGATAGAGACAGACGGCCCCAGGAGACATAAGGGGTTGGGTTGGGTTCAGTTCTCTGTCTGCAGTCTGCTGCTGAACTGTGGCCTGGGGCCCCACCACCGGCCACATTTACTAATTTTTGCTCGCCTCAGGGTCAGGGGGGCCCTCATGGTGTGGACTGGACTGGTCATTTTCACTAAGGAAGGATAGTTTAACCATTTATGTGCAAAAGAGAAAATAAGAAGTCAGCTCCAATCAGATATCAATCTGCACAAAGACCAAGAGTCTAGTTGGTCTATGTGCCGATATCTGATTGGAGCTTACTTCTTATTTTCTCTTTTGCACATAACTGGTTAAACCATATTCCTTAGTAAAAATGACCAGTCCACACCACACCATGAGGGCCCCCTGAGCAAAGATTAGTAAATGTGGCCCCAGCCCACAGTTAAGCAGACAGACAGAGAGAACCCCTTATGTCTCTCGTCTCTTTAGTAATCCACCAGTAATTTAAATAACCCCATTAGTGGGGGATTATTATAGAGACGGGAGACATAAGGGGTTGGGTTCTCTCTGTCTGCTGAACTGTGGCCTGGGGCCACCCGGCCGGCCACATTTACTAATCTTTGCTCAGGGGGGCCCTCATGGTGTGGTGTGGAGTGGTCATTTTTACTAAGGAATAAAGTTTAACCGTTTATGTGCAAAAGAGAAAAAAAAAAGTCACTAAGTCAGCTCCAATCAGATACCTGCACATAGACCAAGAATCTTGGTCTCCGATCAGAACTCTCCGCTGCCACCAACTGGGGCCATAATATATCTGTGGGGGCACAACTGGGGCCATAATATATGTATAGGGACACATCTGGGGTCATAGTATATGTATGAGGGCACAACTGGGGCCATAATATAAAGATGGGGGCACAACTGGGGCCATAGCATATGGGGGGGCTTTTAATTAGGAGAAGAGAGAGGGGAAGCCGCACTGGCCACCAATGAATGTAATACAGGGGAGGGAGGGGGGCCGCACTGGCCACCAATGAATTTAAAACTGGGGAGGGAGGGGGGTTTGCCCCCTGCTACCTGGCAGCACCCGATCTCTTACAGGGGGCTATGATACGCACAATTAACCCCTCAAGTGCGGCACCTGAGGGGTTAATTGTGCGGATCACAGCCCCCTGTAAGAGATCGGGTGCTGCCAGGTAGCAGGGGCAGTCATGTACACAGTTCTCAGTATATTCTAACTTGAAGCGTCCCCATCACTATGGGAACGCCTCTGTGTTAGAATATACTGTCGGATCTGCGATCCGTCTATGTGAAAGTAGCCTACGGACACGGATCACTGACGCAGATGACAATCTTGTGTGCATCCGTGTTTTTTCACGGACCCATTCACTTGAACGGGTCCGCAAATTTTTTTGACGGACAGGAATCACGGACGCGGATGAACAACGGTGCATTTTCCGAGTTTTCAATGGACCCATTGAAAGTCAATGGGTCCGCACAAAATCACGGAACAACAGACACAGATGCACACAACGGTCGTGTGCATGAGGCCTAACCCTCACACTGATGTTAAAACAGATTTTAGCCAGTATATCCTTATACCTTAGACACACCTGAGCCTGCACACCATGCCAAGGTTTCTCAAGTGGCACGGGACCTAGCACTAAACCTACCTGTACCTTATAGGTAATACCAGGAGCCAGTGGGCAAATTATAGCAGCGTAAGGTCCGACTCACAGCAAACAGCTCACAGTTCCCTCCAGTGTGACTAACCACACATACAATGGGAGTAGGGAGCAGACTTAGAGTCCCACCCATGGCTGGCTGATATTTTGCAGGCCTTATAGGTGCACCTAAATGCTGCCTATGGATGATAATCAAGGCGCATTTAGATTGGAGTTTATACACCTCCACATATAAATATACGATTTAAATGACAATAATACGTGGTCTCAAAAGGCAGGAAATGCCATTTGAGAAGCCTTGGCGTGGTGTGCAGGCTCAGGTGTGTCCCTAATATAAGGATATACTGGCTAATGTCTCAGTTTTAACATCAGTGTGAGGGTTAGTCAGATGTTACTGTTTGCAGTAGTGCACCTAATCTTATAACTATTTATTCTATGTATTATTCTACATCCACACATTTTACCATCTGGTGTAGGATGTCTCTGTGGCACTTGTAGCCTGCTGAGGGCATCCTCCATTGTATGCATTTTTTGCTGGGGATCACCCTTAGCAACAGACCACAAGCACAGTATCTGCTCCCCAGAGCATAAATGCATAATTTAAGAGTTACCCCCCTTTTTTCATGATAGCTAATTACAACATAGCTAGTGACAATTATGTACCGATCTCATGTCAGGTATAGATATTTCTGATATGGATTTATATTTGAGTGGCATCTCTTCTTGAAAGTATGCATTGTTTAGTGATTGGCATTGTTTTAGTTTTGATACAAACCCACCAATGATTAATATTTATTTAGGTCATGTATTTAGTCTTTAAGTATAGATATATGCTAAATAAGCTTTAATGCACTATATCTGAAGGGCCCCAACATTGCAGCCATGTATCACAGATGCACTTTAACCCAGCAAGGTAGCTGGATCGCTTCATTAATATTTAATGACCGGGGGAATCCCTGTGCATATTTCAGCCCAGACACACCAGAGCCTTCCACCATGCCCGCCTCCTATAATTGCCATTCAGTGGAGACGCGATTAAGTGGTTGGTGATCTTCCTGCTCGCACGTCTCCACTGCAGTGCTACACCTCCATGTGCCGCGCATCCTGGGGGGAGAGTTTATGCATCTTTCAAACTTAAAATTCCACGTGGGACACCCAGGAAGGTTAGTGCCATACGCGCTGCAGTCTCCTTCGCTGGCGTCTAGCACTATTGAGCCGATGATAAACATACCTGGACTAGGTTCTTTGACTTTCCATCAGTCCCCTGATGATTTGGGCCACACTACCCAAAAAATGCATTGGGACACACTTGGATATCTGGAACAAACTTGATGTATATCTCTATCAATCTCCACACAGAGCTGGGAAATATTTTATAATAGAACACATCAGGGATACCTAAGAAGTATTAGGGACGGCTTAGAGGGGTCGCCCTTATTAGGGCAAGTGCTCTACTACTTGAGCTTAAAAAGTAGCTCAGGCCAAGTAGGGGCACCTGGCTCTGTGTGGAGGAGCCCTTGGAACTGCACTGGTACTATTTGCACCATACTTGTTTGCATTTCATAAACTATAAACCTATGGGCTATATCTTTTAAATGAATAATTAAAAGGTAAGTATTATTTTGCGAAGGCCATCTTACATTTGAGAATCTATATTGTGGCTTTATTGTTCCGCATATTCACTATTGTTATGGCTGAATGTGTGGACCTATTGTGCCAAGCCACTGATGTGGATGGCTGCTGACCCAATGGTCAAAGTGTTAAGGCAAGTGGACAAGCCAAGTGTGAACTCTATCTGTGACTAATAGCAGTCTTGCAGTTGCACCAGCTGTTGGCATACTTCAAGCAAAGTTATCTGGGTTGGGTCAGCGGTATCAATGGTCTGATCAAACTGTTATGGCTGAAGATTTGGGCTCACTGTGCTAAGCCACTGGTGTGGATGGCTGCTGACCCAAGGGGATCAGAGACACCAGGGAGAAGCACCTACAGGCAATACTTGTAATCAGGAAGCAGGTAGAGGTCAGGGCAGGAAGAGTTCATGCAATAATCATAATTTAGTGCAGAGGTCAAGGCAGATGGCGCAGGGTCAAAACGGTGAATGGGCAGAAGTCATACACAGGTAGACAAAAGGATCATAGCTATTTTGCAAGGTCCAACATAATCTAACAGAACCTGCTGATCAGACAAAAGGTGGACACAGACTGTACACTGTTGCAGAGCAATCAGCACCACACAACCAGCACTGCACACAGAGCAAAGGAGGATTAACCATTGAAGTACTGCAACTAAGGTGAGATACACTTAATGCTAGTCCCAATTCACACACTGGCAGTCGATGCCGATGTACACGGGACAGCAGATAAAATCTGAGACTCTCAGCCAATATATTTTGATCAAAACACATCTGTGCCTGCCTACCAGCGCCAAGGTGGGCTTAGGCAGGTCCTACTCTAAACATATCTATGACATTGGGCATCTACACTCGGGAGAACAGACCCTGCACATAAAATTTGCTGTTTCTAGAAACCAATGAGAGGAAAAGCACACACAACTATATGTACCACCTAATCAAGGTTGCCTTTGGGACCAAAGTGCACATAAAAATGCTACTCCTGAGATAAAATAGAGAGCATAAAATAAAGCGCATTCACACTTGAAGGTTCCGTTCCTTCAAGTGTATACTATAGACTAAAAAAAATCACACCGAAAAATCCTGTATGATGTTATAAATAAATATGCGTATGTAAATAGCTACATTTTTTAAAATAAATATCACAGAAATATCACTAACACAATACTGGGCTTGTTGTACTAAGTGGGCTTCTGAATACGTGGAGTTTAAAGAACTGGAGTGCTGGTGCTGTGTGATTTTCTGTGTGATTGCAAATAGCTGCATATAGTTTATAGCAAAGGTCCTTGTGAGTTAAGAGCTTGCATTTTGGTACTGACATTTAAACCCATTTCTTTTTTCCGCTGCTGTGTACCTGGTGAAGGGGAGTGGTTTGTGCTTTCAGGTGCTATTCATTGCACAGCTGGACTTTTCCTGAGCTACTGGGCTTGGTTCACTAAGTTGGCTTCTAAATAAGTGGAATTTCAAAAAAAGACAAGGAGCGGCAAACTTAGACTTGATAGATTTTCCTTGTGTGTTGTTGGCTTGATTCTAGTAAGTTTTCCAATTACAGCAGGCAGGGTCTAAGGGCTGGATTCTGTAGTCCGAAACATGTTACTGTACACCTTTTTCCTGTGATTTTAGTGTATTTTATACGAAGAGTCAATAAAGAACAATTTTTTACTCCAGAAGAAGCTGGATTCTCTCTTTCTATTGGACAAATATATAAATGGACCATACAAAAAATATGGTGAAAAACTGTTCCATGTAAAATGACCTTAAAAGACAAGAGGGCACTGCCTCCAACTGGAAAAGAAAAAGTTCAGTTTCCAGAAGCGTCAAAGCTTCTTTACTGTAAGAACTGTGGAATAGACTTCCTGAGGACGTGGTCACAGCAGGAACAGTGGGCAGTTTTAAAAAGGGTTTAGATAAATTCTTAAAAAGTAAAACAACTTTAATGCTTATGAAAATGTGAAGAAATCTTAGTTTCATTTGCTTCTGGGATTCGCATCCCCAGCTATCCCTTGGTTGAACTTGATGGACTTATGTCTTTTTTCAACCGTATTAAGGGTCCATTCACACGTCCGTTTTTTCTTTCCTGATCTGTTCCGTTTTTTCAGGAACAGATCAGGACCAGATCTGGACCCATTCATTTTCAATGGGTCCTGGAAAAAATCGGACAGCACAATGTGTGCTGTCCGTTTCCGTTGTTCCGTTCCGCATGTCCGTTTAAATATAAAACATGTCCTATTCTTGTCCTGAAAAATCGGATCCTGGTACAATACAAAGTCAATGGATCCGCAAAAAACGGATGACATTCGGATGTCATTCCGTATGTCATCCGTTTTTTGCGGATTCCGTTCCTGGAAACACATAACAAATTTTTTTTTTTTTTTTTTTTTTTCAAAGAAATCCAAACAACTTTATTTGATTATTGAAATGTATACATGTTCCCGTTTTTTGCGGATCCGCAAAAAACGGATGACATACGGATGACATACGGAAACATTTTCAGGAACAACGGATCCGCAAAAAACGGACCGTTTTTCAGGATGAAAAAAAACAGGACGTGTGAATGGACCCTAACTATGTAACTATGTAATAGATGCAAACATTATATATGGACAATCCTCATTCTGATAAATATGCGGACGTCCAGGCTAATTGCTGTAATTGTACTGAACCCCACAATAAGGTTGTCATGTCATTTTTGGTGCATTGTGAACACCACAAAAACAAAACCTTAAATTTTTTTGTGAAATTGCATTTTTTTAATTTCATCCTGCAAAGAATATTTTTCCTGTTTTCCAATACAAGATATGGTAAATTAAATGATTAAGTTAAATATTAAATACAACTTGTGCTGCAAAAATAAACTCTCGCGGGCTATGTGAAATGAAAAGTTAAAAAGTTTTTGGAAAGCGGGGAGGAAAAAACAAAAAGACAAATACAAAAACGGATCTGTTCCTTAAGAGATTACAGTAAAATTACTTCTACGGAGGCTATTTTAATTGCTCCTCCAATATCAATCAAAATTAACCATGTTGTAATTGGTATATGTCTTATGTCTAGAAACCCAGAGTGGCAGCACTAATACAATTTAAATACTGGTTATGTACAAAGTATGATGCAATTTTTCAGTACCCATTAAATAAATACCCATGTAATAATACAACAGGCGAGAAAATCATCCCTTGCATATATTGCATCTAGCTGTTTGATTGTCTCTAATAATAATATATTCAATAATGCATATATCTAATTTACGGACTAGAAATGTAAAGCTAAATTTCCAGCCTAGCTGTGTTGTCTTGGGGCATTACCATGATCCAGTTATTGGTTTATATAAAAAAAAGTGAGTGGTCTCTTATCCTTTCCAGAATGTATTCATACATAAAACCAAAGTTCCATTCAGAGAAGGTATCTCTACTATCTCCGGCTTCTCCAAAACAAAAGAGGGTTGCACTTTTACTAATTGCCACAGCATACACTCTTTGACCCATAATTAGTTTGCATTTGCATATCAGACAGTAGAAATTTGCATACTGGAAAAGTGAGGAGCTTGTTCCTTTTTTTGGCAGCTTTCGTTGTTGAGAGTGTGCCAGACTCAGTTACTAGTAGGGTGCATCATGTTAACATAATATCCCTGCTTCCTTGTATACAATTCAAAGGCCCTGAATTATCATACCTCCACTCCAGAATTCTGGTGGCAAAAAGGTGCAAAAATAGGGCTTTTGTAACTTTTTGTACTCGCTTATGCAAAATGTAAGCAATTGAGTAAAATTTTCAAATTTTTTGCATTTTTACACAACTCACTCTAGTTTTGTAATGTTGGTGGAGAAGTGGGTGTGGTTTGCTATGTTAATGAGTTGCACTCCAGATTTATAATTTAGACTTTTTTTTTTTTAAGTCGCAAAGTCACTCCAGGAGGAGAGTGGAGTAGAAAAATACGGTTACGACTAAGAACGCTACAGTTCGAAACATGTCAATTATGCGGTGGTGTAAGGTGATGTCCACATGCTGTAATTTGTTACAGAAATTGTTACGGAAATTGTTACCGACAGCGTTCCGCTGTCAGCTTGACAAAACTGAGTCAAACGGATCCGTCCTGGCACACAATGTAAGTCAATGGGGACGGATCAGTTTTTCTCTGACATAATCTGGCACAATAGAAAACGTCTTGTTTATGTTACAGATAATACAAACAGATCTGTTCATGACGGATGCATGCGGTTGTATTATTGTAAGGGGTCCGTTTTTGCAGATCCATGACGGATCCACCCAAAACGTGAGTGTGAAAGTAGCCTTACAAGTGCTGGAACTTTCTTTACATTGTTTAGGAAAACTGGAGTCGCTTCTCTAGACAAAAGTGTTAGGTCTAAGGATGAGACAAATTTATTCAGTAACATGAGACATTTGATAAATGTGGCATAAATTACCCCAACGCAGACTGAAGCAAAACTGACTTCAAATGTTGTCATCATGATAAATTCCCCCCAAAGTGCGCTACACTTGGCATGCTGCCACATAGAGGATTCAACATGCCATTACAATACATTACACAATACACAATATAGAAAAATAGATCATGATCTGTTTATACCCAGGAATATGACCATGGTGAGGGGACATCCTCTACGTCTAGAGGAAAGAAGGCTTCTCCATCAAACATAGAAGAGGATTCTTTACTGTATGAGCAGTGAGACTATGGAACTCTCTGCCAAAAGAGGCTGTGATGTGGAACTTCAAAAAAGAGCTCAAGAGGGGCCTGGATGTATTTCTGTATTTCTTGTAAAGTTTACCGGGCCAGGAAGTTTTTCTTTTGACAAATTTTGGGTTGAAAAGAAATATTTTTCCCAAAGGTGAAGAAAAATGGCTTCTACATCATGACACCCAGCCGCAATGACTGAGATCAGAGATAACTACAATCCTAGTTATTTAACCCCCCCCCCCGCCCCCCCCAGATGCCATGGTCAATAGTGGCCAAAATATTTGGACAGTTAGACAAAGGGAGAGGACCATACTTTAGATGGAGGATTTTTCTGGTAGAAAAATCTGTCATGTGAACATACCTTTAGAGCAGGGGTCGAGTCGAGGGGGAACGGGTGGGAACGGCGTTCCTGCACTTTTTTCACAGCAGGAACGTCGTACCTGTTCTCAGGGCCGGCTCCCAATCAGTAGCTCCATGCCGCCGCCTGCGCCCCGTCCCCTACTGACATCATCTCCTTCTGTCGGCCAGATACGCTGCGAGTATGTTCAGTCACTTCAGGCAGAGCATTCGCAGCTGACACATAGCTACGAGATCATTTAGAATGCCTTTCAGAAAAGTTTGTCCTGGGATTCAAACTCACGACCTCTACACATCAGAGGCAAGGCATTTATATATATATGACTTCTACTGATACCTAGTCTACTGATACCTAGTGTACAACCATACACATGACAGCTGCCTACTGTGTATGGATGTAGCAGAGCTGGGTGTGTTGGGGCAGCTGTCATGTGTATGGTTGTACACTAGGTATCAGTACACTAGGTATCAGTAGAAGTCTTATTTTATTTTTTTTTAACACAACTAGCTAGACAGCTTCCATGGCTATGAGGGTAAATGCCTTGCCTCTGATGTGTAGAGGTCTTGAGTTCGAATCCCTAGACAAACTTTTCTAAAAGTGTTTTTTTTTTTTTTTTTAAATACCGGACTGTTACTTTACTGCCACGGGGGAGGGGGGCTATTGGCGCCATGATACTGGCACATAAAAGGGGGTAGGAGAGAGGCACTTGATACTGGCACATTAGGGGACTGGGGGAGAGAATGGCACTATGATATTAGCACATGGGGGGGCAAGAAATGGACATGACTCATGGGGGGCAGAAATGTGAAATCATGGGGGGGGCAAGAAATGGACATGAATCATGAGGGGCAGAAATGTGAAATGATGGGGGGGGCAAGAAATGGACATGAATCATGAGGGGCAGAAAATGGACATGAATAATGAGGTGTCAGAGGCTGCAGGTCAGTGACTGGCAGCAGGGTGGCACACACTTGTGTACAGGGGTCAGGGCACAACTGCTGCTTGACTAGGGGCCATAGATTCTGACTGGCACAGGGTGCCCAGCAGTGGCACATGGAGAATAATAGGTGGCACAGACTGTCTAAAGGGCTATGAATGGTACAGGGTCAGGGGTCGGGTCGAGGGGGAACGGGTGGGAACGGCGTTCCTGCACTTTTTTCACAGCAGGAACGCCGTTCCCGTTCTCAGGGCCGGCGCCACCCATAAGCAGAGTAGGCCACCGCGTAGAGCGCACTCTGCCTGGGGGCGCCGGCAGGAGTCCGAATCCCAAGCAGTAGCTCCCTGCCGCCGCTTGCGCCCCGCCCCCTACTGACATCATCTCCTTCTGTCGGCCAGATACGCTGCGAGTATGTTCAGTCACTTCGGGCAGAGCATTCGCAGCTGACACATAGCTACGAGATCATTTAGAATGCCTTTCAGAAAAGTTTGTCCTGGGATTTCCTTTAGGTGTTACAGCAATCAAATGAAAGTGATGTTATAACACCTAAAGGAAAAACATAATTTAAAAAAGATGCTGTTTCTCTAAATGACCTGATGTTGATAGTAGTGTTAATAGAGTCTCAAAGGTTTGTAAAAATAGTGTACCTGCTTCTATAGACCTTTGAGACTCTATTACCACTACTTTTAGCATAAGATCATCTGGAGAAACATCAGGTTTTTTAAATTATTATTTTTTCTGTAGGTGTTAGAGCAATCAAATGGAGAGGGAGAAATGTGACATGGGTGCATCTTATAGGGCGAAAAATACGGTACTTGCATTCTCCTCCTCCCAACCTCCCCTGCCCTTTGCGTACGCCGCGCGCCGTGACGTCACGCGGAGGTATTTGGGTGAGTTCCCACACTTTTTTTCCCAGGACTTGACCCCTGCTTTAGAGAGCATCTCTCCATTCAGGGACATACATTTGGTTCCCCCACATGACGTCTATATGCCCTAATAGGACATATGGACAAGATTTGCCTGATGAGACATCTCCTTTAACTATATAAGCTTAGAATTCCTGGAGTTCTTCAATTGTTCAGGCCAGGATGCATCAAGCTTTTTCTACTAGGGCATCACCAGCAGGAACATGGTGATACCTTAGCCTCAGGAGTGGTTGAAATCAAAGCCAAGTACATACAGTACTGCTGAACACCAAGAATCTTCTCCAATATTAAATACTAACACCAGGTTGTGATGAAGAATCCCTGCAGTGTCAAAGGGAAATGAGCAGCCATTTCTTTAACTACAGTCACAATGGCCAACATATGAATGCACCCGATTTGGGGATAAATTGCACTAAAAGGTTTTACAATTGAATCCATCTAGATTTAGAGACATTATATGCTTCATGGGGAAAGGGGCAAGGCCTAAATTGTATCTTTTTGGGCAAAATTTGTGCCACGATTCTGAATTAAATTCATAAAATTCTGTTGCAAAGTGAGCCAACCAATAATTGGTATATAGTTATACAAAAGTGTGTATCCCTGCCCCAGATTTATCATCCAGCATGAGCCACTGTGATTCATTTGGGGCAGGTCTAGGCTGCCTTTAGGATCAGTAAATCTGTCCCAGTGGCTTTATTTGGTGGAACAATATACAAAGTCCAGAGCTGTTCTTGGTCCTGAAGCGTTAGATTACTGTTAACCAGGCTACACAGTAAAATGATCATTCCTTATGTGCCATACTAGTGATTTTTCCGCTGTAGTTTCACACAACATAACACCGCTGTTTATTTGCATGAGCAGCTTATGACAGAGTTATAGATTTTCTCTATACTCCAATTGCTGCTGAAATCGCTGCTCTAAATATTTAACGTTTTTCAGGCAGTTTTAATATGTAAAGGGAAATATACTGTTAATAATAATTCACTGCAGAATTTTGTAATAACATGTTGTTTTATTAGCTGGTCTTGTCCCCTTACCTAAAATCCATTCAATCAGGCGTTTTCTATACAGCCCCAAAACAGATGAGTGTGAAGAATGAGAGAGAACCAAGCTGGATTTTTGGTGTAATAAACTCTTTAAAGGAAGGTATTAAAAAAAGAGATGTGTGATATGTGTGTAATATGTAATAAAAGACTATCATTGAATTTAAAGGAGTTCCCCAGGCTCTCTGTGCTCAGACCGGCTGCACATATGCAGGTGGTCGGAACCCTAGCGGAAGAGTCCACGTTTAGCGCCGTCGGTCACGTGACCACAGTGGAGATGACAGTATTGGTGGTGTGACAGAAGAGTTAGTACTGAACAGACTATCTTCCCTTCACAGGAAAACACACAGCAAGATTTTCAAGAAAGCCTGGAAAATCCCTTTAATAAAATATTATTAGCATTCATTTACTAATATAATAAAAATGATAGAATTGTCAAAAAAAGCATTTTTGTCTTTCAGTTTTCACAGGAGTTTTGTTGTTGTCTATTTTCTATTCACTCTTTAATGACTATTTAACCCTTAGAGGAGTTTTCCATTTTGTGTTTTTGTGCCTTTCCAGAGCTATAACTTTGTTATTTTTCCATTCATATACCAGTATGAGGGCTTGTTTTATGAAAGACAAGTTGTACTTTCTAATTGCACCATTTAATATTGCATATCCGGGGAAGCTGGAAAGAAGTCCAAATGGGGTGGAATTGTAATGAAATAAAAACTCAATTCTGCCACAGTTTTAGGACATTTAATTGCACCTCTGTCAGTAAATAACAGGGAAAAAAACTTGTAATTTTGCTAATACCGTTTAATAATCTGTGTACTAAATTTGTGACTTTTCAATTTTAGACCTCATAATGAAAATTCTGGTAAACAGAAGAGTGGAGAAGGAAAGATCTATTCTTCAGGAAAGTCAGAATATGCGTGGCTGTAGTAGTGCAAACAGCAATGGTAGTAACAGTAGGTCACAGTTCTTCTTTGCTTTTGATAGATGCTACATTATTATTATTGTGGACTGAATGGCTCACTCCTCCTCTCAGTCACAGCATTATGTCGAGGTCGCTTCTGAGTCTGACACTGCGTCTTGGAGCCAGGGGTCACAGCAGTCCTTCTGCTTCTCCTCCTTTGAACTCCAGAGAACCCTTTCAGTTGTATCATCTCTCTAACAAAACCCCACACGCTATGGAAGACACTCAAGAGAATCTCCCTGTTGATGAATTGTGTGAGAACAGTCAGAATTTGGACTGCCATAAGGAGGAGATTCAGATCAAGGTGGGGGACCCCATTTATAGGTGTGTTGGTGGTAGTGGTTGTAGTAATGGTACTTTTGGGCAGTGGCATTTGGGTAAAATACAGAGCAGGAATTGGGAGGGGGGCCAAGGAGCCCACAATGACATATGACAGTCTGATAAAAGTAGCAGGGACGTGTTGTGGGGTAAATATGATATTAGTTTGTGTTTGTATCTGTAAGTCTTTCTGTGTCTAGGCTCTTGCTGGCCAGACAACCTATCTATCTGTCATCTATTATTTCTACATATTAGTGCATCATTAATACTAATTAACACACTTACCACCTCCTTTTTTTACTTAAAGGTTCTAAGGGGCAGAGCTGCAGTCAAGCAAACTACATTTTAGTTTCTTTGGTATAACTTAGCTATTTCATGATATACAAGTGAAGTAGAATGTAAGCTCCTATTTAATGAGATAGTTATGATAGTTCATTTGTAACATTTATGTGTTACAAACGTAAAATGTTGGGATCCCGAAAATGAAATATGGAGGGATCCTCATGGGATTATAATCATCCCAGAGGTTTTACTTAGGTGATTTTGGCGGGAAGTTTTCCCGCCGAAAAGATAAGGTTTATGGCTAAGAATAGGAAGGTTGCTGGGCAGAGTATGGGAGGTCAGTGATTGGGTCAGGAAGGGACCTATGGGATTGGTTGCTGGGAAGAATTGTGTAGGGATACCCAGCAACAGATTCGGGATTGGGTGGAAGTTTTGGGGCTGGGACCAGGTTGGGGTGATAAAAAGAGGAGTTGGACAGCTGAGGGCTGTCAGAACAAGTACCTGAGGGAAGTTTTGCTGCCCCACCCGCCCTTCCCTCTTTTATTTTGTTTTCTGTCACGGCCGCTTTGTTAGAAGGAGGGTAAAAGTCGCTCACTGATAAGGTGAGCGGACGAGTTGAGTCAGTAGTTTAGGCCGAGCTTATGGCTGGTCTAATGATTGGTTTGTTAATAAGATATTGATGATGAGTTAATTCATTGGTAATTTATTTTATGATGATTTATTGTTAATTAAATTTTAAGCTAATCTTGCCGTGGCCTTATTTATTCCATCCATTCAAGGTGTCCGCGTGTATTTTGTATTATTTAAGGTATTGTATAGCCTGTTTTAGGTTCTGGGTATGATTTATAATCCCATGTGTATTCTTTTAAGACTATATGATCCTGGAAATCTGAGGAAGAGGATGGTGGTCACGGCGGCAAGTAAGAGGGGAGGCAATGTATGGCCAAAAGCTCCAAAATACTATCAGGGCCAGATCAACATTAGTATTAGTTTAGGAGCTGGTGATGCCGCTAATACTGTTGGACAAGGCTCAAAATGTGCCAGACCTAAGCCAAGCTTAGCAGCTGCAAGCAATGTGCCAGTATTGCCTGTCTGGCAGTTCTTCTCCACAGTGCCGGCACACAAAGACACTGCCATGTGCAAGATCTGCAAGATAAAAATAAGCTGAAGGCGTTCAAACAAAAACATGCACCACAGCTCTGTTGTAGCACATGAAGCAGCATCACCTGATCCAGTAGAAAAATGTAACTGGCCCCCAGCAATCAGAACAAAAATGTCCTCCTTTTCCTGGTCTCCTATGCTGCAGCCAGGTCAGATCCACATGCAGTACAGTATCCGTGTCATCACCAGTTACTGCTTCTCCCTCTCAGACTACTCCTCCTTCTACTACTGATCGTCAGCCATCAATAGGAAAATGTGTGGCCAGGAAACAACTGTACACAACCAGTAATTAGATTTTGCGCAAGCTTAACTCCCACCTGATTAAGTTGCTGGCATTGCAGTTGCTGCCATAAGGCTTAATTGATTCTGCTGCCTTCAGGGAACTGATGGCGTGTGCTCAGCCTTGCTGGAAGATACATAGCTGCCATTATTTCTCCCAAAAAAGCTAGGTCTGACTTGTACTGTCACATGACAGAGAATGTGAGCCACTCCTTGCAATTGTTGCTGTGTGGCAATGTACATTTCCAGCTGAGGCCGATGAATAGATCTGCCATTGCTGACGTTGACTATCAATAGCTGGCCCCATCATGCCACTGTCGCTGTCTGCCTGTCTACCATAATGTTTCATTCTATTTGACTACACACCTTAACCTGCTCAGGACCTCTGTACGCAGGATTGCGTCTTTGCGGCGGTCCTGTTTCTCTGGGTAGACGCGCCGGTGCGTCCTCTCGCGAGACGCGAGATTTCGGGGAAAGCCGTCCCGCGCATGCGCATCGCGGGCCGGCAAAATTTAAAAGACAAGTTCGTCATCAACCTGCCAGCCAATGATCGTGGCTGGCAGGTTGTTGATTTTCAAAAAAACAAATCAGCAGCCAGCTAACAAATCATATTTAGTAAATATGATGTGTTAAATGGCTGCCCTGCTCCTCTGCTCCTTCTTTTGGTCGGTTGGTTCCAGCAGAGGAGCACACATCACTGTGCGTACCCACCAACACCACACTTAGCCCCCAGATCACCTCCTAGCACCCCAATTAACCCCTTGATCACCCCTTCTTGCCCCTGTCAATCACTAGTGAAAAGGAAAAAAGTGATCAGTGTAAACTGTCACTTTTTTTTTTCCACTGGAATTGACTGATAGGTTGTAGTATAGTTTAGGCCCCTTGGTTAGGTAGTTTAGGGATCAGTTAGCGCCCAGCCCACCGCACCGCAGTCCCTTATTCGCTGATTAGCGTATCGCTAATCAGCATTTGTACTTTTATAGTATCTGTAAGTGATCAAAACTGATCACGGTCAGATCTATAATAGTATTAGTGTCACTTTAGTTCGCCCTCCACCCAAAACGCAGTGTTTGCCCGATCAGGCCTGATCGGTCGCCCACACTGTGCGTTCACCCACGCCCGCCCCACCGCAGTGACAAAACTTTTTTTTTTTTTATCACTGCACAATCACTTTACACGCGCTGCGGCGATAAAAAAATCAGTTTTGATATTTTTTATCAACCGCAGCGGCCTCCAGTACTTCGCTAGCCTCCCATTTGTAAGACAGGCTTGCTTTTTTTCTTGGGTAGTCTCAGGGAATACCCCTAAATTTAGTTGCCCAAATGTCAAACAGGGGGTATTCTTCTGAAGAGGCCTACAGGCTTCTGACCCAGTCGGATGAGGAATGGGAACCCTCATCTGATGAATCTAGCGGATCAGAATATGAACCTGTAGAAAGCAGTGGCTCTCTGACCCAAAGTTCGGACGAGGAGGCTGAGGTCCCTGATAGCACCAGGCGTACCCGGCCCCGTGTCGCTAGACCACAGGTTGCGCAGGATCCGCTTCAAGAGCAGCAGAGTGGGGCTGGTGCTGTCGGATTACGTGGTGAGGCATACACCAGCAGCGCAGCCCTTCCTGGACCTAGTACCAGCACTGCCGTACAACCTGGTGAAGTGGCGAGCACCAGAAGGGCAGTTGAAGCTGGTACGGTGGAATGAGCAGTAGTGACCCCGTCGCAGCCACCGCAAAGACAGGCCCGTAGAGCCCCTAGAATCCCTGAGGTGCTGGCAAACCCTGATTGGCAGTCCCCAACTTCAGCCGCACCTGTAGTTCCCCCTTTCACCGCCCAGTCTGGAGTTCGGGTTGAGACAGCTCAGATCGGTTCGGCCCTGAGATTTTTTGAGCTGTTCTTGACTGCGGAGCTCTTGGACTTAGTCGTGGCCGAAACAAATCGGTATGCCACACAATTTATATCCGCCATCCCGGGAAGCTCTTATGCCCAGACTTTCCGGTGGAAACCAGTCCAAGTTTCCGAATTTAAAATTTTTCTGGGCCTTCTCCTCAACATGGGTCTAACTAAAAAGCATGAATTGCGGTCATATTGGTCCACGAACCCAATTCATCACATGCCCATGTTCTCTGCTGCTATGTCCAGGACACGATTTGAGACCATCCTGCATTTCCTGCACTTTAGCGACAACACCACCTCCAGTCCCAGAGGCCACCCAGCTTTTGACCGGCTCCACAAAATTCGGCCCCTCATAGACCATTTCAACCAGAAATTTGCAGATTTGTATACCCCTGAGCAAAACATCTGCGTAGACGAGTCCCTTATACATTTTACCGGGCGCCTTGGCTTCAAACAATACATCCCAAGCAAGCGCGCCCGGTATGGGGTCAAATTGTATAAGCTCTGTGAAAGGGCCACAGGCTATACCCACAAATTTCGGATCTATGAGGGAAAAGATCAGACCCTGGAGCCGGTCGGTTGCCCTGACTACCTGGGGAGCAGTGGGAAGACAGTCTGGGACTTGGTGTCACCCTTATTTGGCAAGGGGTACCATCTTTATGTGGACAATTTCTACACAAGTGTGGCCCTCTTTAGGCATTTGTTTCTAGAACAGATTGGCGCCTGTGGCACCACGCGAACTAGTCGCGCGGGCTTTCCCCAACGGCTCGTTACCACCCGTCTTGCAGGGGGGCAGAGGGCTGCATTGTGTAACGAAGAACTGCTCGTGGTGAAATGGAGAGACAAGCTCTCCTCCATTCACGCAGACACGACAATCCAAATTGAGCGAGCAACCCGTGTCATTGAAAAGCCCCTCTCAGTCCACGACTATAACCTTCACATGGGAGGGGTGGACTTCAATGACCAGATGTTGGCTCCGTATTTAGTGTCCCGCCGCACCAGACGCTGGTATAAGAAGGTGTCTGTATATTTAATTCAATTGGCTCTGTATAATAGTTTTGTTCTCTACAGTAAGGCTGGGAGTACTGGATCCTTCCTCAAATTTCAGGAAGAGATCATCGCGAACCTCCTGTACCCAGGAGGTTCCGTGGCCCCATCCACCAGTGTAGATAGCAGGCTACACGAGCAACATTTCCCCAGTGTCGTTGCTGGTACCTCAAACCGACCGCCACCCCGAAAAAAATGTTGTGTCTGTAGCAGGAGTGGAATAAGGCGTGACACCCGCTATTTCTGTCCTGACTGTCCTGACCACCCTGCCCTATGCTTTGGAGAGTGTTTCCGGAAGTACCACACACAGGTACACTTAGCATAGGGATCACATCTCACCAGGACAGGTACACAGGGCTATTAGGGCCCATTCACATACAGCTGCTGCAAACCTCTCCTTTCACCTGGGACAAAGTGCATAACGCACTTCGCCACATCTTTGGGCGATTTGCGCTTTGCACATTGACCCATGGGGAAGGAGAGGTTTGTTCTATAAAGGTAAAAAAAAAAAGTTAATAAAATTATTGCGTTGAGGCCTGGTTTTTTCTTTTTTTTTTTACCTTCCAGGTGGACCAACCGATCGACTAGCTGCAGCACTGATGTGCATTCTGACAGAAGCATTGCGCTGCTGTCAGATTACACACAAGTCGGTGTATGCGGCGCTGCAAGACGAGACGGCGTTCCTATGCTTTGGCAAACACTTTGTATATAAAAAAATAAATTAAAAATCCCGGCAATGATTTATTCATCCACATCGATTGATGTGAATGGAGAAATCTGGTTTGCCAGGGCATACGAGCTAAGTGGGTATGGATGTTGGGCGGAGCTCCTATGTCCTGGCAGACGCCTTTCCCCTCCTTTTTTTTTGGGGCAGAGATTTTTTTCATCCACATTGATCGATGCGAATGAAGAAATCTGTGCTGTTCATTTTTTTCTTTCAGCCCAGAGGCTGAACGAAAAAAAAAATCTCATTACCTGTATGCTCAATATAAGGAGAATAGCAGAAACTCCTAATGCTGGCCATACATGTAATGATTGCGGAGACCCTCAAATGCCAGGGCAGTACAAACACCCCACAACTGACCCCATTTTGGAAAGAAGACACCCCAAGGTATTCGCTGAGGGGCATATTGAGTCCATGAAAGATTAAATTTTTGTCCCAAGTTAGCGGAAAGTGAGACTTTGTGAGAAAAAAAAAAGAAATCAATTTCCGCTAACTTATGCCAAAAAAAAAATAATTCTATGAACTCGCCAGGCCCCTCATTGAATACCTTGGGGTGTCTTCTTTCCAAAGTGGGGTCACATGTGGGGTATTTATACTGCCCTGGCTTTTTAGGGGGCCCTAAAGCGTGAGAAGAAGTCTGGGATCCAAATGTCTAAAAATGCCCTCCTAAAAGGAATTTGGGCACCTTTGCGCATCTAGGCTGCAAAAAAGTGTCACACATTTGGTATCGCCGTACTCAGGAGAAGTTGGGGAATGTGTTTTGGGGTGTCATTTTACATATACCCATGCTGGGTGAGATAAATATCTTGGTCAAATGCCAACTTTGTATAAAAAAATGGGAAAAGTTGTCTTTTGCCAAGATATTTCTCTCACCCAGCATGGGTATATGTAAAATGACACCCCAAAACACATTCCCAAACTTCTCCTGAGTACGGCGATACCAGATGTGTGACACTTTTTTGCAGCCTAGGTGGGCAAAGGGACCCACATTCCAAAGTGCACCTTTCGGATTTCACCGGTCATTTTTTACAGATTTTGATTGCAAACTACTTCTCACACATATGGGCCCCTAAATTGCCAGGGCAGTATAACTACGCCACAAGTGACCCCATTTTGGAAAGAAGACACCCCAACGTATTCCGTGAGGGGCATGGCGAGTTCCTAGAATTTTTTATTTTTTGTCGCAAGTTAGTGGAATTTTAGACTTTGTAAGGAAAAAAAATAAATAAAAAATTCATCATTTTCCGCTAACTTGTGACAAAAAATAAAAAATTCTAGGAACTCGCCATGCCCATCAGCGAATACCTTAGGTTGCCTACTTTCCGAAATGGGGTCATTTGTGGGGGTTTTCTACTGTCTGGGCATTGTAGAACCTCAGGAAACATGACAGGTGCTCAGAAAGTCAGAGCTGCTTCAAAAAGCGGAAATTCACATTTTTGTACCATAGTTTGTAAACGCTATAACTTTTACCCAAACCATTTTTTTTTTTTGCCCAAACATTTTTTTTTTATCAAAGACATGTAGAACAATAAATTTAGCGAAAAATTTATATATGGATGTCGTTTTTTTTTTGCAAAATTTTACAGCTGAAAGTGAAAAATTTCATTTTTTTGCCAAAAAATCGTTACATTTCGATTAATAACAAAAAAAGTTAAAATGTCAGCAGCAATGAAATACCACCAAATGAAAGCTCTATTAGTGAGAAGAAAAGGAGGTAAAATTCATTTGGGTGGTAAGTTGCATGACCGAGCGATAAACGGAGAAAGTAGTGTAGTGCAGAAGTGTAAAAAGTGGCCTGGTCATTAAGGGGGTTTCAGCTAGCGGGGTTGAAGTGGTTAAACCTTACCAATTAAACATTCACACTGTACTACTGCTGCTCTGAAAAAAAGTATTTTTCAAAACAACACAGTTTCTTCCAACACTACCATTTGTGTGTATAAATAGAGGCAAACATTTGCCCCATGGTATGGCATAATTTTTGGATGCTTGTACAGAACAAGCCAGAGGAGATTTCTGCTATAACATGCTGAGATCTCCTCCACAGAATGGGGAGGAGTGATCGTTATGCAATTGCTCATAAAAAACCTGGAAACCTGGCAGACCACATGTGGATGTAGCCTTCGTTGCATGACATAAAATCTCCAAGTAGGCCAGGTGTTATTCATACAGGTGTACCATTTTTTGTGGATCAAATGAAGACATTCATTTCAAATGAGCCGCAAAAGATATGGACAGCACACTGAGGGGTATTAATCAAAACTAGTGTAAAGAAAAACTGGCTTAGTTGTCCATAGCAATCAATAAGAATCCACCTTTCATTTTTTAGAGTTCCTTTGGAAAATGAAAGGTGGAATCTGATTGGTTGCTGTGGAAAACAAAGCCTATTTTCCTTCACACTAGTTTCGATAAATCTACCCAACTGTGTACTAGCTGCATCTGTTTGTCTGTTCCATCAGCCCGCAAAAAAAGAGAACATGTCCTATTCATGTCTGTTTTTCGGACATGGATAGGACATTTCTACAGTAGTTTAAAAGGGTTTTCCAAGTGTTTTTTTCTGATGATCTATCATCTGGATACGTCATCAGTATCTGATCAGGGTCTGACATCCCGGACCCCTGCCGATCAGCAGTTTGAGAAGGCACCAGTGCTTGCAGTAGCGCTGCAGCCTTCTAACTGCGTTCCCTAGTGCCCTAGGTCCCACATTCATCAGTCACATGGCCTAGGCGCAGCTCAGCCCCATAGAAGTGAATAGGGCTGAGCTAACATACCAAGCACAGCCGTTGTACAATGTACAGTGGTGTGCTTGGTGAGCAGGGATAATATACTACGGGGGATTACAGAATTACTGCTCATGTAGTAGTATTGTGCATGCTGTGACACCAGACTCTTGTGTAGATCTGCAGTACCCTGGATAGGGGGCACTACAAATTAACACCTTGTCTTTGTTTCATATGGAAAGCTCTACCTGTTCCTATTTAATAAATGTCCTCCTTCCAAAGCATTGTATTTATGCAACTGTTAACTTACATGTATATTGCTTATGATGCTATGTGCCCCCCCCCCCCCCCCTTTAGGCAGAAGTGGGCTGTCTCACTTCCCACCAAGGGAGAGGTTTTTTAGGAAGTTTAGTCAGTTGAAGTTGGAGTCCTAAGGGAGAAGACATGATGCAGCGATGGGATACGTTTCCCCCCTCTTCTGCTGCAGGAATCCTGGAAGAAGCTCCTAGAGCACCACACTCCTTGCTTTTGACTGAGCTGTAGACTTTATTTACATGAGAGGGAAACCGGGCAAGAGACATCCTACTCATTGAATAGATAACTGACTTAAGCCAGAGGCACTAAAAGATGCATTTGGTCAACTGCTGCCACCTTGCATCCTGCTGGTAACAAGTTGAGTGAATTCCAACCAAGTAAAGAAACGTTTTTGTATTAAGAAGTTCATTCAGTACTGTAACTAAATTCAAGTTTCCAAGTCTGAACTTCTTTGTCTACTTCAACTCAATTACTGCAATGTATGCCCAGTATATTTGTGTTGAGGTCTGCGAGTGGTATAATATGGCCTTGTCTAGTGTCCTTATGTCACGGTGGTCCTACCTCAGGCCGTCACTCTCTTGGGGTGGTTTGCTGCATAGTTGAGTTGAAGTAGACAAAGAAGTCCAGACTGGAACACTTGAACATAGTTTGCTGAATAAACTTGGCAATACTAAAAAGTTTCTTTACTTGGTTGGAATTCACTCCACTTGGTATTAGCAGGATGCAAGGTGGCAGCAGTTGGCCCAAGTGCTTCTCTTGGTTCCTATCTGGCTCGAGTCTGTTATCCGTTCAATGAGTAGGGTGCCTCTTGCCCTTTTTCCCTTTTATTTAAATAAAGTCTATAGTTCAGTCAAAAGCAAAGAGTGGGGTGCCCTAGGAGCCTGGTGCTCAAGGAGCTGCTTGCTGGGCTCCTGTAGCAGGAGAGGTGGGAAATGCATTCCCTCGCTGAGCCATGTCTTGTCCCTAAGGTGTCACTACCAGAGCTTTGAGACTTTCTCACAGCTCTGTCTCTCCACCCCTGTGATGATGTCACTTAGAGTTTGGAGGTGTTCTCACTGTTCTGTCTCTCCGCCCCTGTGATGAGGTCTTTACTCTCAGCTGTTTCTCCTGCGTTTGATTACCCTGTCTTTAAATCACCCCTCCTCCTATTGCAGGGCGTGGATTATACTTCTCTTTTCAGTTGTAGCTCTGCCTTGAGCATCGTCACTTCTTAAGCTACTAGTTCTCTGGACCTGTGTTCTGCTGCTGCAAGCACTCCGGATATTGCCAGCGGCCCTTGGATCCGTCTTCTCTGCGGCTACAGCTCCATCAGCTAAGTGTGCAGACTTTGTTGTGTACCTGGTGATTTCCTGACTGGATCTGAGGTGGCCACGGTTCCCTCCATATTCTGAGCAGGGCATCGGTGGCCGTGCCCCTTCCACTATTGTAGGGGTTACAGGGCTCATCAGTCTAAGGTACGTGGGCATGCCTCGTTCCACCATTTGGATCCGGGCATGTGCTTTAGCAGCATAGGGAGAGTGTTGAGGGTCTGACAGGGGTCACCCTTCCTCTTCCCTAGTTTGGGTCCGGTCAGTAGCTCTTCTTACTGTGTATGCTCTGGTTACCCTTAAACAGCCGTGACATTATAATCCACCAAAACCGTCCTTGTTGACATGGATCCGCTTTCTGACCTGGTTGACCGCATGCAGGGTCTTTCTTTGGAAGTAGCGGATCTCCGTCAATCTGTGACTCAGCTACAAACATTGGGCTCTGCTCCGGCTCATGGAGTCTGTTGCGAGCCAAAGGTCTCACTTCCGGAAACGTTCTCCGGGGGCAGTGAGAATTTTGTTCGCTTCAGAGAGGCATGTAAACTCCATTTTTGTTTGTGTCCCCACTCCTCTGGTAATGAGGAACAGAGGGTGAGGATTGTCATCTCCCTGCTCAGGGGTAATGCTCAGACTTGGGCTTTTTCGCTGTCATCAGGGGATCCCTCCCTTCCGTGGAAAGATTTTTTGTGGCCCTGGGGCAGATATATGATGACCCGGATCGTGTTGCTCTGGCAGAATCAAACTTACGTGTTTTATGCCAGAACAAACTGTCTGCGGAGCTTTATTGTTCTGAATTTCGGAGATGGGCAGCTGATTCAGGCTGGAATGATGCTGCACTCCGAAGTCAGTTCTGTCATGGTCTCTCAGAGGGTTTGAAAGATGCCTTTGCTTTCCATGAGAGACCAACGTCCTTAGAGTCGGCCATGTCATTGGCGGTACGCCTTGACAGGCGTCTAAGGGAAAGAAACAAGACCTCTCCATCCAGCCATTGTCAGTCTAGGGGCAATGGTGCGGACTCATTCAGTATGCAGGGGTCTCATCCTGTCTCGCTCCCCTCTGAGGAGGAGCCCATGCAGCTAGGCCGACTTGCCCCTGATAAAAGAGGATTTAGTCCTCAGCATATGGTGTGTTTTTGTTGTGGGGGCATAGCTCATTTGGCAAATGTTTGTCCGTCTAGGAGATTCCTGAACTGTACTAAGAGCGATAATAAGAGAAAAACCTCAAGAGGTAGATCATCAAGTTCTGCTTCATCTGCTACCTTGGGCAAAGTTGATGTGGGAATTGATGCTATTCCTCTGACCTGCAGTTCCCGTTTTCTCCTGTCTGCCAGGGTGGCGCTAGAGAGCAAAGTCATTCCTTGTGAGATTTTTGTCGATAGTGGAGCGGCCGTCAATCTTATTGACACTCAATTTGTAGCCTTGCATGGTTTTCAGGTTTGTACATGAGAAAAGGATATACCTGTTTTTGCTATCGACTCTGCTCCACTCTCGCAGAGATCTCTGAAAGGCATTGTTCACAATATCCGGCTAGCTGTAGGTGACACTCATGTGGAGGAGATATCTTGTTTTGTCCTTAACGGATTGCCTTCTCCTCTAGTTTTGGGGTTACCCTGGCTCACTAGACATAACCCCACTATTGATTGGCAAGGAAGGCAAATAAATGAGTGGAGTGACTTTTGTAGAGAGAATTGTCTCACAGCCACTCTTGCAGAGGTGTCTACTAAAACTCTGCCATCATTTCTCTCTGATTTCTCGGATGTGTTTTCCGAGAGCGGTGTTCGGGAGCTACCTCCTCACCGGGAGTTTGACTGTCCCATTAACCTCATTCCCGGCGCCAAGCTGCCAAAGGCACGCCTCTACAATCTCTCACAACCGGAAAGACTCGCAATGCGAACCTATATCTCCGAGAGTCTCGAGAAGGGGCATATTCGTCCCTCAAAGTCGCCTGTTGCAGCGGGTTTTTTTTTGTTAAAAAAAAAGATGGCTCTCTGAGACCTTGCTTAGATTTTAGGGAGCTGAACCGTATCACGATTCGCGATCCCTATCCCCTTCCTCTGATCCCGGACCTCTTCAACCAAATTGTTGGGGCCAAGGTGTTTTCCAAATTGGATCTGAGAGGCGCGTACAACCTGGTCAGGGTCAGAGAGGGGGATGAATGGAAAACGGCTTTTAATACCCCTAACGGGCATTTCGAGAATCTCGTTATGCCTTTCGGCCTGATGAATGCTCCGGCCGTCTTTCAGCATTTTGTTAATAGTATTTTCTATCATTTAATGGGGAAATTTGTATTGGTGTATCTTGATGATATTTTGATTTTTTCCCCTGATGTTCAGACCCATCAGGATCATCTTTTTCAGGTCCTGCAGATACTGTGGGAAAATAAACTGTATGCCAAGCTGGAGAAATGTCTTTTTATGGTATCGGAGATTCAATTTCTGGGTTTTCTCCTCTCTGCTTCTGGTTTTCGCATGGATCCGGAGAAGGTCCGTGCTGTGCTGGAGTGGGAGCTTCCTGAAAATCAGAAGGCATTGATGCGCTTTCTGGGTTTTGCTAACTACTACAGAAAGTTCATTTTGAATTATTCCTCTATTGTCAAACCCCTTACTGACATGACAAAAAAGGGGACGGATTTTTCCTCTTGGTCGGAGGAGGCGCTTGCAGCCTTTTCTAAGATTAAAGAGAGTTTTGCGTCTGCTCCCATCTTGGTGCATCCCGATGTTTCCTTACCTTTTATTGTTGAGGTGGATGCTTCCGAGGTGGGTGTGGGTGCAGTTTTGTCCCAGGGCCCCTCTCCTGCCAAATGGCGACCTTGTGCCTTTTTCTCTAGAAAACTCTCCCCGGCAGAGAGAAACTATGATGTGGGAGATAGGGAGTTGTTGGCCATCAAGTTGGCTTTCGAGGAATGGCGCCATTGGTTGGAGGGGGCCAGGCACCCTATCACCGTTTTTACCGACCATAAGAATCTGGCGTACTTGGAGTCAGCCAGGCGTATGAATCCGAGACAGGCCAGATGGTCTCTGTTCTTCTCCAGATTCAATTTTGTTGTTACTTTCCGCCCTGGGATCAAGAATGTGAAGGCTGATGCTCTCTCTCGCTGTTTTCCGGGAGGAGGAAACTCCGAGGACCCGGGTCCCATTTTGGCGGAGGGGGTAGTTGTTTCTGCTCTATATTCCGATTTGGAGGCCGAGGTCCAGGCTGCCCAGTCTGAGGCACCTGCCCGTTGTCCCTCCGGGAAGTTGTTCGTGCCTCCTGAGCTACGTCACAAACTCTTTAAGGAACATCATGATACGGTTCTTGCTGGTCACCCCGGGAGTAGAGCCACGGTAGATCTCATTGCTCGGAGATTTTGGTGGCCGGCTCTTCGTAAGTCTGTGGAGGGTTTTGTGGCGGCTTGTGAGACGTGCGCTCGCGCTAAGGTCCCTCGTTCACGGCCTTCAGGTTCCCTTCTCCCGTTACCCATACCTTCCTGTCCTTGGACACACCTGTCCATGGACTTTATCACGGATCTTCCTCGTTCCTCGGGGAAGTCGGTGATCCTGGTGGTCGTGGACCGTTTTACAAGATGGCTCATTTCGTCCCTTTCCCTGGTTTACCCAATGCTAAAACGTTGGCGCAAGCTTTTGTCGATCATATTGTTAAATTGCATGGCATTCCCTCTGAGATTGTTTCCGATAGAGGCACGCAGTTTGTGTCCAGGTTCTGGAAGGCTTTCTGTTCTCGCCTGGGGGTTCGGCTGTCCTTCTCTTCTGCTTTTCACCCGCAGTCGAATGGTCAGACTGAGCGCCTCAATCAGAATCTGGAGACATATTTGCGCTGTTTTGTGGCAGAGAACCAGGAGGATTGGTGTTCATTTCTCCCTCTTGCTGAGTTTGCTTTGAACAACCGTCGTCAGGAATCTTCTGATAAGTCACCATTTTTTGGTGCATATGGGTTCCATCCGCAGTTTGGGACATTCTCGGGAGGGGCTCTTTCTGGTTTACCTGAGGAGGAGAGATTTTCCTCGTCTTTGTCTACCATTTGGCAAAAGATTCAGAGTAATCTCAGAAAGATGAGTGAGAAGTATAAGCGTGTGGCTGATAAGAGACGTGTGCCTGGTCCGGACCTGAATGTGGGTGATCTGGTGTGGTTGTCTACAAGAAATATTAAACTGAAGGTTCCCTCTTGGAAATTGGGTCCCAAGTTTATTGGGCCTTATAAAATTTTGTCAGTCATCAATCCTGTTGCCTTCCGCCTTGATCTTCCACGGGTTTGGAAGATACACAATGTATTTCACAGATCTCTCTTAAAACCATATGTCCAGCCCACGGTACCCTCCTCTTTGCCTCCTCCTCCGATTTTGGTTGATGGCAATCTGGAGTTTGAGGTTTCCAGAATTGTGGACTCTCGCATTGTCCGCGGTTCTCTTCAGTACCTCGTTCATTGGAAGGGTTATGGTCCTGAGGAGAGGATGTGGGTTCCGATGTCGGACATTAAAGCCACTCGCCTTATCAGGGCATTTCATAGGGCTCATCCTGGGAAGGTGGGTCCTGGGTGTTCGGAGTCCACCCGTAGAGGGGGGGGTACTGTCACTACCAGAGCTTTGAGACGTTCTCACAGCTCTGTCTCTCCACCCCTGTGATGATGTCACTTAGAGTTTGGAGGTGTTCTCACTGTTCTGTCTCTCCGCCCCTGTGATGAGGTCTTTACTCTCAGCTGTTTCTCCTGCGTTTGATTACCCTGTCTTTAAATCACCCCTCCTCCTATTGCAGGGCGTGGATTATACTTCTCTTTTCAGTTGTAGCTCTGCCTTGAGCATCGTCACTTCTTAAGCTACTAGTTCTCTGGACCTGTGTTCTGCTGCTGCAAGCACTCCGGATATTGCCAGCGGCCCTTGGATCCGTCTTCTCTGCGGCTACAGCTCCATCAGCTAAGTGTGCAGACTTTGTTGTGTACCTGGTGATTTCCTGACTGGATCTGAGGTGGCCACGGTTCCCTCCATATTCTGAGCAGGGCATCGGTGGCCGTGCCCCTTCCATTATTGTAGGGGTTACAGGGCTCATCAGTCTAAGGTACGCGGGCATGCCTCGTTCCACCATTTGGATCCGGGCATGTGCTTTAGCAGCATAGGGAGAGTGTTGAGGGTCTGACAGGGGTCACCCTTCCTCTTCCCTAGTTTGGGTCCGGTCAGTAGCTCTTCTTACTGTGTATGCTCTGGTTACCCTTAAACAGCCGTGACATAAGGATTCCAACTTCAACTGACTAAACTTCCTGAAAAAAGCCTCACTTGGAGAGAAGCGGGACAACCCACTTCTGCCAAAAAGGGGGCAAAAATAATGGAATAGTTAGTTCCATTATTGTGTCTAGGACTCAAATGCAATATAAGTTGACAGTTGCATAAATATAATACTTAGTAAGGAGGACATTTATTAAATAAGAACAAGGAAAGCTAGCCATAGGAAACAATGATAAGGTGTTAATTTGTAGTGCCCCCCCATCCAGGGTACTGAAGATCATACACAGTACCAGAGCTTGCATAATCCAGCATTGGGTTTGTAAAATACAAGATGTGATATAATGCACGGTACTACGTTACATAGATAAAGGAAGCACTGGCCTTTGAATGAAGTAGTACTGTGCACACTACAGCCATTACAAAAGCACTGACCTGTGTCTCTTATCAGCCTGGAGTCTGCCATTTAGCCCAGATGCCAACCAGTGAATAAGCCTCCCCTCCCCTACCTCCTCTGGTCTTACTGGAAGGACACAATCAGGAATCCTGAGTTATGGCTCTAGTATTGCACCACACACTAACCTATGTCCTACAGACTAGTCCTCTGCTACACTGGGCCTGTTCGGGTTATTATACAGGCTTGCTGGTGCCTACCTAGTGAGTCATTCAAAGTATCTGGATGTTTCACTCACCAGTTTACTGCAGGATGTAGCTGTCTGGCTGCAGACTTCAGCAGGAGACATCACAAGAGCTTCTGTCAGGCAGTTGAGGACAGGCGGTGGAACCAGTGCCTCAGAGACAGCAAACAGTGCTGCAGAATCCAGAGGACCCGTCCAAACCTTGTATGAGTTAACTTGGAGCAATGGGGGTAATGGCAAGGAGGTCGGGAAAGGGAGCCTAGACCTAACACCAGAGGTCAAGCCTCTGAGGAACGCTGCTTCACTCAGGAGCAGCCGGGTCACGTGATATCCAATGCCAGGTCTGCTCCTCTATCTCTGTCTACCTCTCTAACAGACAGGAATAAAAAGTCTCTGAGTCATCTCACAGGGTTTGCCCTATGGTTAAAGCGGCCCTGGGAAGAAGTGTAGCAGTTATGCGAGTCCCTCCTCACTCTCCTGTCGCTTGCTCCTTCCAGCCCGCTCAATGACAAATAAAAATATGAATAAGGCAATGGGCCCCACACTGAGGTCGGGCCGCCCCAAACGCCACTATTTTAATCCGCCATTGACAGCATGCAAAATGCAAAAACGTGGCAAAACGGTCAGTCCCAAATTTTTACCACGGTTTGTGTGCGCTTATAATCCCACAAGCCAATACCTCTGGCGTATGCATTTCCTGCAATAATCATTCCTGATGAATACAGTACATTCCAAGATCCCTAAAAGGGAATGGCGTGAACAAATCAAGACATAATAATTCAAATTAAAAATACATATAAACCCCGGTCAAACCTTATATTGTTTTCACAAAAAAAAAACTGCTGATAGTAATTCTGCAACTTATTCGAACGGCTGAGATGCCAAAAACCTTAACAAAGTACCAGGCAGATCTGTAAGTAAAATCTAGTATCAATTAGTTTAGAATAATATGCCTCGTTTAAGGATGGCGGACGCCTGTCCAAAGTCTTTTTTATTTCACTCCAGAGCCACCTCTGCTGATAGACAACGCTTGTCCATTGGACAAAGTAACTTCTTTTGAATCTGTATATTTGAATGGGGGGGACATCTCATTGCCTCCTCCCCTGCTATGTTCACTGCTTTGATTCTCCTTTTACAAAGACTAGTTCATTGTCTGCTGCGCATCATTTAATTACAAGTGTGTTAGTTTCTTTTCTCTGTGTAATTACCGACATGAATGGGGCCCTGGGAGATCAGAGAGAGAGCGTCACTTCTCACAGTGTAGCAATGCAATTAGGATAGAGGACAGCGTTCCAGCTGCCGGCTTGTGTTATATAAAGATTTGTGTTCTCCGCCACTTAATCAGGATATTTATGTTTCCGGCTCACCTCTACAAATTGGCCACTTAAAAGATCATTTTTTTTATAAAACGTTTTTCTATTTTCTTTTAAAATTACCTTTCTTTTTTTCTCCAAGAGCAGTGATAATGGACTAGAGAAGCGTTTGATAATTGGCAAAAAAAGAACTTCTGAAAGAGCTCACAGATCAAAATGATGACATACAGTGAGCGCTATTCAAATATCCGGACTGTTAAAAGGACACGCAATCTGAATGATTGGCCTGTCCTGTACACTGGGGAGGGAGGTTTTACAGGTGTGAGACGTATTATCCGTACATCAATCTGAGCCCAAATATTTCACTATGTTTTTAAGACTCATTTTGCATTTATATGCAAATATGTTTGCATCCCTATTTACACAACGAATAGGTAAGATTTAGAGTAATCTCCTACTTTTGAAAATTACTTAAACAGGCCCTCCATTTGTAAATGTGGTGGTATACACGATCGCCTGTTTAATAAACTGACTTACTAATTTAATGATGACGCTTTTTAACCCCTCCACTACTGTTCGCATTTAGATAACTTGATCCCTGATCAGACTGGAAGCAGTCCCCTATGAGAGGGACTTTAAGGCTCTGAAAGGAATACATCAATATTTTCAAGGATTGCCTTTTTATTCTTTAGGCTAATTCTACACTAGCGCCATTAGCTCCGGCAGTCTGTTCCGGCAGAGAACGGAATGCTGGAGCTCTCTGGATCCGGCATGGCTGGATGTTACCACAATGCTCACCAGCTTCATTGACTATAATGGAATCCAGCCAAGGCTTCTTCCCCTGCATTGCCGTGACATCAGGGAAGAGGGGAGGAAGCTTTGGGAGGTTAGCGAAGGAGCAGACAGCAGGGTAGGGCTGCAAGCTTGGGCACTTCGAAAGAAAAGCCTGCCCAGCTGGGCACTTGCAAGCTGTTTCTCATAGGAATAAAAGTGCTTTTCATGGACATGGAGTAAACCACCCAGTTGGTATAAAGGTATGGATAATGCTGTTACAATGTTCTGAAAGCCATTGCTGGTATTTACTGCATATTAGTGAAATTTACATGACAGAGTCCCTTGAAAGCCTGCACTCTAGAATTCTGGCTTCTCAAAGTCTCTAAATAGGGCTTTGAGACTTTTCAGGCTTATCTGGTCAAATATGACAATGTTGATGACCACAATCAACTTTATAGGAATTAAATAAAAAAAAGCTATATATTGTAATTGTTATGATCAGTAAGAGTTGTCCTGCTGTTTTGTCTTCTCTTAGCGGCTATGAAGCTATTTCCCAGCTGATCCATTAGTGTGGGTCACCTGACTTCTCTGCTTCAGACAGGCTTATTTATAAGAGGAGTTCCTGATTGGTTAGCCTCTCTTAAAATATTTCTGGCTTTGGCAATGGCTTGCTGGTGATACCTTAATCTCTGTGCATTTGCATCCAGTAAATCCAGCTATATTCTAACATCTAGTTACTATTCTAGTTACTATTCTGTTTGCCTCTTGCTTTCTTGTCTTTGGGTCCTAGAGTCCTCCTGCTGTTAAGTACTGGAGATTATGTTTTTTAAGGTCAGTAGACATGGTGTTTAGGAATTTAGGGAGAGTTAGTTAGGGTCAGTTGTGTGTTGTTTTATCTCTAGGGATGAGCGAACCTGGGTTCGTCAGGTTCAGCAGACCTTCAGGTCAAAGTTCGGGTTTGGGACCCGAACTTGACCCCGAACCCGGACCCCATTAAAGTCAATGGAGGCCCGAACTTCACTTTATTATATTCCATTATAACATGGTTATAAAGGAAAATAATAGCATTCTTAAGACAGAATGCTAAATAAAATGGCCATTGAGGGGTTAAAAATTACAAATAAAACTCACCTCATCCATTTGATCGCGCTGCATGGTACTACTATTATCAGGGGGTTTATCTGTTTCTGCAGTATAGTATTGGGGAGCACAGCAACACAGTATTGGGGGTGGTAGGATGATTTGTCCAAAAGAAGGGAGGATGATGGAAAAGTAGTAAACTAAGATTTTGTTTGTCAAACTGCAGAGGCGAGAAATGGCTGAAAAATGGTGGTCTGGTCTGAAGGTCTGAAAGGAGAAGATGAAGAAAGAGATCATCTACATCAAAGGAGACATCACTGGATGTAAGAGGTATGTGGCGCTGCATTACCCTGTATGTAGAGGTGGATGGAGGGGTTAGTAGTACAGTACTATCTGCACATTGTAAAAAAAAAAAAAAAGTGTGCTTTTTTAATTTTTAGAATAATGATACAGCCATTTTATTTGATACTTTTGTGCTGATTCTTTTTCTTTCCCTATATTAAGGGACACTATTGTCACCAGAACCACAACAGCTAAAGGTAGTAGTTCTGGTGTCTATAGCATGTCTCTGCAAGCTTTTTAATCTAAACACTGTATAGCAAGTAACATTTGTCTATACAATAAAGTACATCAATATTACAATATCTATTCGTTATTGTCTTCATTATTTCACGTGCTTGACAACATTCTTTTTTATACTTTTGTTTCCCCCCCTCCCTATTTCTTATTACCCCCCCCCCCCCCGAACCCATAACAAAAAGTGCATTGCATTATTTAGTGTAATACATCATTGCCTCACATAACAATATAATACAATGTGCGGTGAGACGGCCAACCCAACTTTACATGGCATCCTGTCATTTTTAACAGCGCATATCTTATATTTCACTACTAGTATGGAACACTCCACGGAGTCGAACTCTATTTCTCAATTATTCATCACGATACATTGTGGACTATAACGTGTAACCAGGATAACTGTAATCTACCTAATCCAGACATTTAAACCCAGATACATTCTTCAGCTAGTGTCCTCGAAACCAATCCAGAATTGGACACCCATCCCCCCCCCCCACACAGCCATAAACTTATTCAGGCATTTCCTTTTCAAATAGATACCTCTTTCATAACGCAGAATAACGTTTAATCTGTTAACAAATTACCGTCTCGTGGGAGGTTCAGGTGTGATCCAATGTCTAGCTATTAATATACGAGCTTGAAAGAGCATTCTTTGTATACAAAGAAATATGTTATTACCTTGGGTTTCCCCATCCAATTGGCCTAAGAGACATATTTTAGGGTTACATGGTATGTCTATCTGCGTAACTTGTTTAATGAGCTTCACTATCTCCTTCCAAAATTTTTCCAGTCTAGGATACGTCCAAAACATATGTATTAAGGATGCATTTTCCATTACACATTGAAGACAACATGAGTCAGGCCGCAGGCCTATTTTATACATAAAAGCAGGGGTTCTGTACACCGTATGTATTAAATATAGTTGTGACAAACGCTGTGCTTCATTGAGAGTCAAAGAGGGTGTTAAAGGGCTTCTGTCAGCCCACTAAACCGTTTTTTTTTGGGGGTTAATAATAATCCCTATACTGCGAGCTCCCTATACATAAGCTAAATATTCATTTTGGTTCAGTAGATTTTGTTAAAAAGCTATTTTTATAATATGTAAATTACCTTGCTACCAGCAAGTAGGGCGGCTACTTGCTGGTAGCAGCCGCATCCTCCGATCCTAATGACGCCCCCTCAGCAGTGTGATTGACAGGGCCAGGGAATGGAATCGTTCTCTGCTGGCCCTGTTTGAATTCCAAATCTCGCGCCTGCGCCGTACCTGTCTTTAATCGGCGCAGGCGCACTGAGAGGCGGCCGCTCTCTCGGCCGCTCCATCCTCAATGCGCCTGCGTCGGGTGTAGATGTGACGTCATCGGCGCAGGTGCATTGAGGATGAAGCGGCCGAGCCGCCTCTCAGTGCGCCTGCGCCGATTAAAGACAGGTACGGCGCAGGCGCAAGATTTGGAATTCAAACAGGGCCAGCAGAGAACGATTCCGTTTCCTGGCCCTGTCAATCACACTGCGGAGGGGGCGTCATTAGGATCGGAGGATGCGGCTGCTACCAGCAAGTAGCCGCCCTACTTGCTGGTAGCAAGGTAATTTACATATTATAAAAATAGCTTTTTAACTAAATCTCCTGAACCAAAATTAATATTTAGCTTATGTATAGGGAGCTCGCAGTATAGGGATTATTATTAACCAAAAAAAAAAAGGTTTAGTGGGCTGACAGAAGCCCTTTAAGGAGAGCATATCTTTCCATTGTTCCTGAGTGATTTGACCTACTTCGGCCTCCCACTTATCCTTAACCGGGAGAGTCCCTGAAGGAAAAATGGCACCATTAATATGTCTATATAATAAGGAAATCAGCCCTTTCGTATTACCCTTACTTAATAGCTGTTACATAATTGTTGGAGTAGCTAACACCTTTGCATTCCCCGCAAACTGCTTTTGATATGCGTGTCTCAATTGTAAATATTGATAAAACGCTGAGTGCGGGAGTGCAAATTCATTTTGTAACTGCGCAAAGGACTTCATGTTTCCTTTCTCCTAGATATGGTTTAGATTAAGAACACCCTTCTTCTCCCAAGGAGAAAGCCCCTCCAATGTAAATATCATAAAGGCGTATGTCCATAGAGTCCGGTAAGGTCAATAATATCTTTAAATCTAGACCAGATTTTACACATTAGGGATATCATGGGTAGATCCCCTACACCTTGTATTATCCCTATTTCAGGTACCCCGATTGGCATATCTTGTTTTCCCACATATGCTACTATACGTGCCGAAGGCCCTCCCTCCATACATTGCCCCCAACCCTTTACGTGTTGTAATTGAGCAGCTATATAGTACGCCCAAGGATTTGGTACTGACAGACCTCCTTCCTCTTTACCTCTCTGCAATGTTTCCAGCTTAATTCTAGGTTGTTTTTTCTTACATATAAGTGATCTGAAAATGCCTTGAATTTTATAGAATAACCTTTGGGGAACCCAAACAGGTGAATTGTGTAGGAAGTATAACAGTTGGGGCATCAGGATAATTTTAATCAGATTGCATCTCCCCACTACAGAAAGTGGAAGCTTGGACCAGGCAGCGACCTTGTCCAGAAGTTAACAGAGGGTCTATATTAAGCTTAACATAATCTATGACCTTTGATGTAATCAGGACACCGAGGTATTTAAATTTATCGACAATTTGCAATTGAACCTTTGACCATTCCGCATGAAGTGGGAGCGCATCAAGTGGAAGTATCACTGATTTATCCCAGTTGATACGTAACCCCGATCGGAGACCAAATTCAGTAATGTGTTGCATCACCGGATGGATCAAGCACTCCAAGTCATCAATATATAGAAGCAGGTCATCTGCGTATAAGGAGACTCATTCTTCATGAGAACCTAATGGAAACCTCATCCAGTCCGATGATGCACACAGCGTACATGCTAGCGGTTCAATTGCCAATGCAAATAGGAGTGGGGACAAAGGACACCCCTGTCTAGTGCCACGATGCAACAAGAATTGCGGACTAAGCTTTCCATTAGCTCTAATTCTAGCCAGTGGGGATCTATATAGGAGTTTCACCCAAGATAAGAATCCCGGACCAAACCCCATAATTTTCATGGTCTCCCACAGATAGTCCCACTCAACGCTGTCAAAGGCTTTGGCAGCGTCAAGAGAAACCACCGCCCTACACCTCCTCGTATCCATTTGCCGTTGAAGGTTGAGGAAAAGCCTCCTCAAGTTGATAGCCGTACTTTTATCGGGCATAAATCCTGATTGGCCATCATGTATTAAAGTATTAATAACCCTGTTTAAGCGAATGGCCAATATTTTTGCTAAAATTTTTACATCTACAGGGAGGAGGAATATGGGCCTATAAGACTCCGGAAATTTCGGATCTTTACCCGATTTTGGTATGACCACCACCACAGGCTCTCTCATGGAGGCCGGTAGTATTCCCTCTCTGAAAGCGTCATTAAACACTTCAAGAAGTTTTGGCAGGATAACATCCTGGTATTTTTTTAAAAAACATTCATTAGGTAATCCGTCAAATCCCAGGGCTTTTTCATAGGAGAAAGATCCAAGTGCCATCTTAAGCTCCTCTAATTCTATAGGCTCGTCTAAATAATGTGCAGATTCCGGTGATAATTTCCGCAGCGGAATATTTGCAAGATATGACCTTATATTGTTGCTATCCAGCATAAGTTTAGATGAATATAGGTCTCTATAAAAGGAGTAGAATTCATGAAGAATAACAGAGTCATCCGTTGACAAGATTCCCCCTGTCGTTCGGATATCCATTATATGAGAAGATCCAGATTGTGAGCGAACTATTCTAGCTAGTAAACTACTTGCACTCTCCCCTGCTTCGAAATATTTCTGAGACATAAAGAAGCGTTTATGGTCCGCAATCTGATTAAAATGATCCAGAAGTTTTTCTTGTGCCTCCTTCCACTGCAATTCCTTTGGAGGTGAATGGTGTCGTACATATTCTGCTTTCAAAACTTTTACTTCCCTCTGCAGGGTATCTGTAAGCTCCCTAGTAGCGGATTTACTCCTCTTAATTTTTGGGATGTAAAGACCTCGGAAATACGCCTTCATGGCGTCCCAAACAATCCCAACAGATGTCGAGCCCTGAGTAATGAGGAAAAAATCCTTAATCTTTTCCGTATTCGGTTCCCCTCTATCAAGGAGGTCTATCCAAAATGGATCCACATATAAGGACCCCTATTCCCAATAGTGAATTGCAATCCTACACGAAGCGCAGAATGGTCCGACAGACTAGGTGGTAGATATTGAATGTGTGAAACGAGAGGTAGCAGTTCCAAGGATCCAATGACTAAGTCAATTCTGGAAAGAGAGCTATATGCTGGGGAAAAACAGGAGTATTCACGAGCATCTGGGTGTCTAACTCTCCAAAGATCATGGCGATCTAGTTCCATCATCAATTTGGCCAATGAAGTCTCCCGTATCTCACCAGAGAGAGGATTGTGTTGGAATTTATCTAACATAGGGTCTAAATACTAGAATATTAAAGTCTCCTAGCATAAGTACTGGTATTATTGGACCCTTAGATACAATATTCATGACTTGCTTTATCACCTGACACGAATACAGTGGGGGTATATACAAAGCAACAAGGAAAAGTGGCCTATTATATATAGAACAGTGAAGGCAGACAAATCTACCATCAGGGTCTATAACAGAGTTATAGCATTCAAAAGGTATGGTCTTATGGACCAAGATGCTGACCCCTCTAGCATGAGTAGAGAATGTGGAATGATAGGAGTAAGATATCTATGGCTTGTGTAGCAAATTATGGTCCTGTGCAGACAAATGTGTCTCCAGAAAACATAATATGGCAGGTTGATGTTGTTGGACTGCATTGAAAATAGCTTGTCTTTTGACACTATCTCTCATCCCCCTAACAGTCCACAGGATATGCCATATATTATGATGGACGAAGACCATACAGCACACTAATATATGTAAGTAAGCCGTCCCATGGCACACCCCTCCCCAATACAATAGCATTTGACCATAGCAGAACAATGCACAAAACAGTAAAACTGTAACAAACAAGGTAGGGATAATATCTCCCCTAGACAAAAACATGAGGCTCAAGAAATTCCTAAAACTAGCACTCACAGTAAGGCACATTCAGTAGTGGTATTATAGTGCAAGTATTCTAGTATAAACAAAAGAGTCCTGAGCTTAGCATCACAAATATAGTCATAAGACTGAGGCACAGGTAGTATACATTTAGCTTATTAGTGATATAGGCTGGTACGAATGTTTCCGGACCCGTATGTATGACAATCTAAAATTAGCAAACTGAAATGTCTCAACATGACTAGACACCCTAAAAAAGTGTTGGGGGGTTAATACAGCACATAAGTGGAACGTAATACAGAATATACTCATCAATCAAATGGCTGAAGAGTGAAGACATTCATGACGAGATCTTTCTTGAACTTTAACAACCCTGGTCATCGGTCCAGATCTTCAGTAGAGGCCTTATGCAGATCCTGTTAATCCAACCAAGCGGAGGCATCTTCTGGTGATTCAAAAAAAAGCGTTTTCCCTCCCGCAATCACTCGTAGCTTTGAAGGATATAACATGGAGTATTGCACATTTCGGATCCGCATACGTCTTTTGACCTCTAGGAATCTAGCTCGTCGCCGCTGGACATCTGCAGAAAAATCCAGGAATATGGAAATGTTATTGCCATCAATAGTAAGATCCAATAAATCCCGAGCTTTACGCAGGATAACATCACGATCTCGGAAGTGAAGGATCCTGAGCAGTATCGGCCGGGAAGGCGCCCCTGGTGGTGGAGGATGAAATGGTACTCGGTGTACCCTCTCGATGGCGAATAATGGGGATAGGTCCTGGGCACCAAATTTTTCTGTAAACCATTTTACAAAAAACACTGGGGCGTTAGACCCTTCAGCTCTTTCCGGCACCCCACCAGCCTGAGATTATTCTGCCGAGACCTGTTTTCAAGGTCCTCTGCTTTATTGATATGAACAGTGATGTTATGTATAACTTTAGCCATGTCTCTTTTAACAGAAGGAAGTTGGTCTTCCAAGTCACCCACGCGGTGTTCCACTTCTGCTACCCTCTCATTGACTTTCTTAAGATCTTGCCGTATAAAAGTCACATTTGTCAGGAGGGTATCCTAGAGAAGTGTGCAGGGAGGCTAGCGCAGTATTACATTGCTGCACTGCCGCGTAAATATCTTTGGCCATTGGTTAATGCAAAGAGGGAATCTGCTTTGAAGGTGGGGCCTTATGTATGTCAGCGCTGGCCTGTTTCTCCACCAGACCATCTTCCCCCACAACATCATTGCTGTCCGCATGGTCAGGATGTCACGGATGGTGTTACAGAAAACTAGAAGACACAAATGAAGATCCGACTGACTTGATCCAAAACTGAGGAACAGGAGGGTAAGCCCTGTAAGAGCCCTAGCTCTCTCCCTTACTGCTCAGCCTATGCAAAAATCTCAATGGTAGAAAATTGCATATCCTCATTCCTCGACTGTATAACACCTGAACACCCTATAATAGTGAGGGGACACGACCACCGGCTCCCTACACTTAATACGGAGGGAGTCAGGGTCACCTAGGATCAAGCCCACAGGCAAACAGAAATAAAGAAAACAGACTTATCTTGTAGATGCAGTAGTAACAGCTTCTAGCATCAGCACACTCCAGGAAGTTGTATAAACCGCAAAGTGATGCAGTATGGGAAGGGATTTAAAGGGATGCAATCAGTACAACTACATGACAGCTGAGAGAGGCTAACGAGATGAGAAAACGAAAGCAAAACAAAAGGAACCTCAAGCAGGAGGTTCTGTAGAACGTCTGTCAGAGTTTCTCAGATGTCTGGTGGTGACACAGGAGCTATAGGGAGCTCGTCTGCACCAGAGCTAGTCGCCGGTATGTTCTCCTCAGTCCGAGGAGTTCTATGAAATTTCTCCAGGCGAGCTGCTGCGTCTGCCGCTCTGGCCGCGGCGCCATCTTGTTTCAATGCCAGCAAGCCCGGACCCTCTCTGCACTCTCTCTGTCTTACCCGCACGGATCATTGCAGGAGTCGGTCTGTGGAGTGTCGGGGTGTCTCCTCTAGCACAAGCCTGCCAAATATTTGACCCCAGCTTCAGGATATCCTAGGATAAGCTTGATGCCGCTCAGGAGCTCAGAGACGTGCGTCTTCTCACAACGCTAGCCAGGCCACGCCCCGAGCGATGGCATTATTGATCACCGGTCTCCTCCGCTAGTGAGCAGCAGATTGTCAGGAAGGAACTCTTCCTTCCCGACAATATGCAAGATTGTCGTCCCATGTAAAGGGACCTTAAGTTAGAAAATGGTCCATTCTTAGGGTACTTTCACACTAGCATTTTTCTTTTCCGGTATTGAGTTCCGTCCTTGCGGCTCAATACCGGAAAAATACTGATCAGTTTTATCCTAATGAAATTCTGAATGGAGAGCAATCAGTCCAGTATGCATCAGGATGCCTCAGTTAAGTCCCTCTTACATTTTTTGGCTGGAGAAAATACCATAGCATGCTGCAGTTTTCTCTCCGGACAAAAATCCTAAACACTTGCCGGAATGCCGGATCCGGAATTAATTTCCATTGAAATGCATTAATGCCGGACCTGGCCCCAAGTGTTCTGGCAAAACGGATCCGTTCTTTCTGTCCGCACATGCGCAGACCATTAAATCTGTGAAAAAAATACCAGATCAGTTTTCCGGATGACAACCGGAAAGATGGATCCATCTCACAAATGCATCTGTTTGCATCCAGATTGCCGGATCTGGCAGGCAGTTCCGGCAATTGAACTGCCTGCCGGAATCCTCTGCGTAAGTGTGAAAGTACCCTTAACTAAGAGCACATGGTGTTATTAAATAATGGTAATCTAAAATATGTACGTAATATTAATTTGTAAATTCTATGCCCTTCTGCCCCATTGATAGCTCACTGGAAGGATATATCTAGGCTGGAAAATGTTTACTGCAGAGAGTCCAGGGCACTGAACATAAAAGAGGCCATCTCCTGGGGACCTGTGGTCACTACATAAAGTGAAAAAACACTATGATTTCCCTGTCATGCAACCTGCATGACAATTACTCTAGATGTTTACTTTTCTCTCCCTGTCACCTATGTAGTGCTGTCAGCAAGAAAAAACTACTGACAGACCCACTTTAATACACAATGGCCCAAACACATTTTGCCTGATATTTTGTTATTCAGAAACCTACAAGAGATGGCAGTGGCATCCTACATTAAAGTCACAAGTGAGTGTTCAAAGGGGAAACCGTGGCTTCCACTTTGTTCGAATTCTAGACTGTACATGGGATCTTCAGAAATTATTTCCTACTAGCTGACGGTACAAGATATCAACACTATCCACTATAACAGTGACCCCCCCCCCCCCCACAGTGCCCCGTCCCTTAACCACTTCAGCCCCGCTAGCTGAAACCCCCTTCATGACCAGAGCACTTTTTACACTTCTGCACTACACTACTTTCACAGTTTATCGCTCGGTCATGCAACTTACCACCCAAATGAATTTTACCTCCTTTTCTTCTCACTAATAGAGCTTTCATTTGGTGGTATTTTATTGCTGCTGACATTTTTACTTTTTTTGTTATTAATCGAAATGTAACGATTTTTTTGCAAAAAAATGACATTTTTCACTTTCAGCTGTAAAATTTAGCAAAAAATACGACATCCATATATAAATTTTTCAGCTAAATTTATAGTTCTACATGTCTTTGATAAAAAAAAATGTTTGGGAAAAAAAAATGGTTTGGGTAAAAGTTATAGCGTTTACAAACTATGGTACAAATAAAAATTTCTAGGAACTCGCCGTGCCCCTCACGGAATACCTTGGGGTGTCTTCTTTCCAAAATGGGGTCACTTGTGGGGTAGTTATACTGCCCTGGCAATTTAGGGGCCCAAATGTGTGAGAAGAACTTTGCAATCAAAATGTGTAAAAAATGGCCTGCGAAATCCGAAAGGTGCACTTTGGAATGTGTGCCCCTTTGCCCACCTAGGCTGCAATAAAGTGTCACACATCTGCTATCGCTGTACTCAGGAGAAGTTGGGGAATGTGTTTTGGGGTGTCATTTTACATATACCCATGCTGGGTGAGAGAAATATCTTGGCAAAAGACAACTTTTCCAATTTTTTTATACAAAGTTGGAATTTGCCAAGATATTTCTCTCACCCAGCATGGGTATATGTAAAATGACACCCCAAAACACATTCCCCAACTTCTCCTGAGTACGGCGATACCAGATGTGTGACACTTTTTTGCAGCCAAGGTGGGCAAAGGGGCACATATTCCAAAGTGCACCTTTCGGATTTCGCAGGCCATTTTTTACAAATTTTGATTGCAAAGTACTTCTCACACATTTGGGCCCCTAAATTGCCAGGGCAGTATAACTACGCCACAAGTGACCCCATTTTGGAAAGAAGACACCCCAAGGTATTCCGTGAGGGGCATGGCGAGTTCCTAGAATTTTTTTTTTTTGTCGCAAGTTAGTGGAATATGAGACTTTGTAAGGAAAAAAGAAAAAAAAAGAAAAATCATCATTTTCCGCTAACTTGTGACAAAAAATAAAAAATTCTAGGAACTCGCCGTGCCCCTCACGGAATACCTTGGGGTGTCTTCTTTCCAAAATGGGGTCACTTGTGGCGTAGTTATACTGCCCTGGCAATTTAGGGGCCCAAATGTGTAAGAAGTACCTTGCAATCAAAATCTGTAAAAAAATGGCCTGCGAAATCCAAAAGATGCACTTTGGAATATGTGCCCCTTTGCCCACCTTGGCTGCAAAAAAGTGTCACACATCTGGTATCGCCGTACTCAGGAGAAGTTGGGGAATGTGTTTTGGGGTGTCAGTTTACATTTAACCATGCTGGGTGAGAGAAATATCTTGGCAAAAGACAACTTTTCCCATTTTTTTATACAAAGTTGGCATTTGACCAAGATATTTTTCTCACCCAGCATGGGTATATGTAAAATGACACCCCAAAACACTTTGCCCAACTTCTCCTGAGTACGGCGATACCAGATGTGTGACACTTTTTTGCAGCCTAGATGCGCGAAGGTGCCCAAATTCCTTTTAGGAGGGCATTTTTAGACATTTGGATCCCAGACTTCTTCTCGCGCTTTATGGCCCCTAAAAAGCCAGGGCAGTATAAATACCCCACATGTGACCCCACTTTGGAAAGAAGACACCCCAAGGTATTCAATGAGGGGCCTGACGAGTTCATAGAAATTTTTTTTTTTTTGCATAAGTTAGCGGAAATAGATTTTTTTTGTTTTTTTCTCACAAAGTCTCACTTTCCGCTAACTTAGGACAAAAATTTCAATCTTTCATGGACTCAATATGCCCCTCATGGAATACCTTGGGGTGTCTTCTTTCCGAAATGGGGTCACATGTGGGGTATTTATACTGCCCTGGCTTTTTAGGGGCCGTAAAGCGTGAGAAGAAGTCTGGAATATAAATGTCTAAAAATGTTTACGCATTTGGATTCCGTGAGGGGTATGGTGAGATCATGTGAGATTTTATTTTTTGACACAAGTTAGTGGAATATGAGACTTAGTAAGAAAAAACAAAAACAAACAAAAAATTTCCGCTAACTTGGGCCAAAAAAATGTCTGAATGGAGCCTTACAGGGGGGGGGGGGGTGATCAATGACAGGGGGGTGATCAATGACAGGGGGTGATCAGGGAGTGTATACGGGTGATCACCCCTCTGTCATTGATCACCCCCTGTAAGGCTCCATTCAGACGTCCGCATGATTTTTACGGATCCATGGATACATGGATCGGATCCGCAAAACACATGCGGACGTCTGAATGGAGCCTTACAGGAGGGGGGGGGGGGGTGATCAATGACAGGGGGGTGATCAATGACAGGGGATGATCAGGGAGTGTATATGGGTGATCACCCCTCTGTCATTGATCACCCCCTGTAAGGCTCCATTCAGACGTCCGTATGATTTTTACGGATCCATGGATCGGATCCACAAAACACATGCGGACGTCTGAATGGAGCCTTACAGGGGGGTGATCAATGACAGGGGGTGATCAGGGAGTGTATATGGGTGATCACCCTCCTGTCACTGATCACCCCCCCTGTAAGGCTCCATTCAGACGTCCGTATGATTTTTACGGATCCATGGATCGGATCCGCAAAACACATGCGGACGTCTGAATGGAGCCTTACAGGGGGGTGATCAATGACAGGGGGTGATCAGGGAGTGTATATGGGTGATCACCCCTCTGTCATTGATCACCCCCTGTAAGGCTCCATTCAGACGTCCGCATGATTTTTACGGATCCATGGATACATGGATCGGATCAGCAAAACACATGCGGATGTCTGAATGGAGCCTTACAGGGGGTGATCAATGACAGGGGGTGATCAGGGAGTGTATATGGGTGATCACCCCTCTGTCATTGATCACCCCCTGTAAGGCTCCATTCAGACGTCCGCATGATTTTTACGGATCCATGGATCGGATCCACAAAACACATGCGGACGTCTGAATGGAGCCTTACAGGGGGGTTATCAATGACAGGGGGTGATCAGGGAGTGTATATGGGTGATCACCCCCCTGTCACTGATCACCCCCCCCCCCCGTAAGGCTCCATTCAGACGTCCGTATGATTTTTACGGATCCATGGATACATGGATCGGATCCGCAAAACACATGCGGACGTCTGAATGGAGCCTTACAGGGGGGTGATCAATGACAGGGGGTGATCAGGGAGTGTATATGGGTGATCACCCCTCTGTCATTGATCACCCCCTGTAAGGCTCCATTCAGAGGTCCGCATGATTTTTACGGATCCATGGATTAATGGATCGGATCCGCAAAACACATGCGGACGTCTGAATGGAGCCTTACAGGGGGGTGATCAATGACAGGGGGTGATCAGGGAGTGTATATGGATGATCACCCCTCTGTCATTGATCACCCCCTGTAAGGCTCCATTCAGACGTCCGTATGATTTTTACGGATCCATGGATCGGATCCACAAAACACATGCGGGCGTCTGAATGGAGCCTTACAGGGGGGTGATCAATGACAGGGGGTGATCAGGGAGTGTATATGGGTGATCACCCCTCTGTCATTGATCACCCCCTGTAAGGCTCCATTCAGACGTCCGCATGATTTTTACGGATCCATGGATACATGGATCGGATCAGCAAAACACATGCGGATGTCTGAATGGAGCCTTACAGGGGGGTGATCAATGACAGGGAGTGATCAGGGAGTGTATATGGGTGATCACCCCTCTGTCATTGATCACCCCCTGTAAGGCTCCATTCAGACGTCCGCATGATTTTTACGGATCCATGGATCGGATCCACAAAACACATGCGGACGTCTGAATGGAGCCTTACAGGGGGGTGATCAATGACAGGGGGTGATCAGGGAGTGTATATGGGTGATCACCCCCCTGTCACTGATCACCCCCCCTGTAAGGCTCCATTCAGACGTCCGTATGATTTTTACGGATCCATGGATACATGGATCGGATCCGCAAAACACATGCGAACGTCTGAATGGAGCCTTACAGGGGGGTGATCAATGACAGGGGGTGATCAGGGAGTGTATATGGGTGATCACCCCTCTGTCATTGATCACCCCCTGTAAGGCTCCATTCAGACGTCCGCATGATTTTTACGGATCCATGGATCGGATCCACAAAACACATGCGGACGTCTGAATGGAGCCTTACAAGGGGGTGATCAATGACAGGGGGTGATCAGGGAGTGTATATGGGTGATCACCCCCCTGTCACTGATCACCCCCCCTGTAAGGCTCCATTCAGACGTCCGTATGATTTTTACGGATCCATGGATACATGGATCGGATCCGCAAAACACATGCGGACGTCTGAATGGAGCCTTACAGGGGGGTGATCAATGACAGGGGGTGATCAGGGAGTGTATATGGGTGATCACCCCTCTGTCATTGATCACCCCCTGTAAGGCTCCATTCAGACGTCCGCATGATTTTTACGGATCCATGGATACATGGATCGGATCCGCAAAACACATGCGGACGTCTGAATGGAGCCTTACAGGGGGGTGATCAATGACAGGCGATGATCAGGGAGTGTATATGGGTGATCACCCCTCTGTCATTGATCACCCCCTGTAAGGCTCCATTCAGACGTCCGTATGATTTTTACGGATCCATGGATCGGATCCACAAAACACATGCGGACGTCTGAATGGAGCCTTACAGGGGGGTGATCAATGACAGGGGGTGATCAGGGAGTGTATATGGGTGATCACCCTCCTGTCACTGATCACCCCCCCTGTAAGGCTCCATTCAGACGTCCGTATGATTTTTACGGATCCATGGATCGGATCCGCAAAACACATGCGGACGTCTGAATGGAGCCTTACAGGGGGGTGATCAATGACAGGGGGTGATCAGGGAGTGTATATGGGTGATCACCCCTCTGTCATTGATCACCCCCTGTAAGGCTCCATTCAGACGTCCGCATGATTTTTACGGATACATGGATCGGATCAGCAAAACACATGCGGATGTCTGAATGGAGCCTTACAGGGGGTGATCAATGACAGGGGGTGATCAGGGAGTGTATATGGGTGATCACCCCTCTGTCATTGATCACCCCCTGTAAGGCTGCATTCAGACGTCCGCATGATTTTTACGGATCCATGGATACCAAAACACATGCGGACATCTGAATGGAGCCCTACAGGGGGGTGATCAATGACAGGGGGTGATCAGGGAGTGTATATGGGTGATCACCCGCCTGTCATTGATCAACCCCTGTAAGGCTCCATTCAGACGTCCGCATGTGTTTTGCGGATCCGATCCATGTATCCATGGATCCGTAAAAATCATGCGGACGTCTGAATGGAGCCTTACAGGGGGGTGATCAATGACAGGGGGTGATCAGGGAATCTATATGGGTGATCACCCGCCTGTCATTGATCACCCCCCTGTAAGGCTCCATTCAGACGTCCGCATGTGTTTTGCGGATCTGATCCATGTATCCGTGGATCCATAAAAATCATACGGACGTCTGAACGGAGCCTGACATGGGGGTGATCAATGACAGGGGGGGTGATCAGGGAGTTTATATGGGGTGATCATGGGTGATCATGGGTTCATAAGGGGTAATAAGTGACGGGGGGGTATAGTGTAGTGTCGTGTTATGTGCAACTTTACTGAGCTGCCTGTGTCCTCTGGTGGTCGATCCAAACAAAAGGGACCACCAGAGGACCAGGTAGCAGGTATATTAGACGCTGTTATCAAAACAGCGTCTAATATACCTGTTAGGGGTTAAAAAAAATCAGACCTCCAGCCTGCCAGCGAGCGATCGCCGCTGGCATGCTGGAGATCCACTCGCTTACCTTCCGTTCCTGTGAGCGCGCGCGCCTATGTGCGCGCGTTCACAGGAAATCTCGCGTCTTGCGAGATGACGCGCCGATGCGTCCAGGAGGAATAAATCAACCACCTCCCAGACGCATCGGCGCGTTAGGCGGTCGGGAGGTGGTTAAAATTGGACCTCCACAGCAGCCCACCCCCTTAACTTTGACCTTTACAGCAGCCTTCCCCTTTAACAGTGACTTTCACAGCATACCACCCCCTTGACAGTGACCTCCACAGGGGCCCTCCCCTTAACAGTGGCCTTACTGGATCGGGGGCGTGTCCTTTTGTACAGCTCACTCTAAGACAGCAGCACTGTGCTGTCTGAGTGTAATCTGCAGGGAGAAAGTCACATTTTTTTAATCCCTGTCCGCTAAGAAGTGGAGGGGGCGTGGCCTAACCAGATATGAGCGTGATTTAGCGGGACCTAGAAGTTGATTTTTAACTTCATTTTTTTTTATCTCAGTCAGCTGAGGAGTGAGAGGGGGTGTGGCCTAACCAGATAGGGGGAGTGTCCTTTTGAACAGCTCACTCTAAGGGTCCATTCACAATTCCGTAGAATGGGTCCACATCCATTACGCAATTATGCGGAACGGGTGCAGGCCCATTAATGCTCTATAGGGCCAGAAGAGATGCGGACAGCACACAGTGTGCTGTCCGCATCCGCATTTCTGGAGCGCGGCCCCGATCTTCCGGTCTGCAGCTCCGGAAAAAATTTGAGCTTTTGCGGACAAGAATAGGCTTTTTTATGGGGGTGCCGGCTGGGTGTATTGCGGATCTGCAATTTGCGGATCCACAATGAACTATGGACGCAGTGAGTTTGAGCTGCTGGGAGAAAGTCACCCTCCCTCCCACCCCTGCAGCTGATAGAAATTTATTTTTACCTTCATTTATTTCAATCCCCGTCGGCTCAGGAGTGGGAGGGCGCGTGGCCTAACTGGATCAGGGGTGTGACTTAGCGGGGCCTGGGGGCGGGGTTTTAAGTCTTTTGAGGGTGGACACATTGTGGCAGGGAGCATGTCTGGGCTCCTTCCTGCAAGAGTGACGCCCCACTGGGCACCTTACTGGCTCATTTGCATACCAAATAAACTGGATTTTCAGAGGATAAAAACATCTATTGCTGAAACAAAGGCACATCTGGAAATAAGGTACTAAGCGCTATAAGGACATGGCTTTACTTCAATAGCGATTATCCTGGTGAAAGATTTCCTTTAAAGCTCTCCTACAGCAGTGAAGAAAAATGGCTGGGTTGGTATGGAAACCTGAAGTAAAACTGTATGTGGAGGCTGGAGGACCTGAGAGCTTCTATTGGCTGATGAGGGTCATGTGACCAAGCTTCTATTGGGTAATGCATTTTTTGGGAATATCTCAGGAATGGTACGTCCTAGAGAGCTGAGAGGTCTAAAACCTTCTTGGACACCTGATGTACCCGGGTGCCAAATTTCATGATTGTAAATGCGACGGTGTGGATTCCTGTAGCGGACATACACACACACACACACACACATATACACATACACTCATCTTTATATATTAGATTACACTTCAATATGATCCATCAAATCTAACCTCAAGAGAATATAAAACTATTCTATAGAAAATAGCAATACATTTTATTTAACATTTAGCCAGGTTAGAGCCTATTTACATCATTTTATACCTACAATAAAGTTGTTTTATCATTTTAATTTTAAGGAACATGAACAAACACTGCTATCTGTTATATATAGAGCACAGAATTTTCATTGACAGGACAAGAGAGAAGGAGGGAATCACAAAGTGTCCTGTTAATTCATATCACTGGTGTATTAAGAGTTTCCATTTCACGCTTCAAACCTCATTTCAGCTTTCAGATCCTATCATGTGGAAGCTACAAGGGAGAAAGTTCTTCAGCAATCAGTGTCACCGTGGTTTGGGATGTGAGGAAAGGTGGAGGGGAGCAGGTAATAGGAGGATAGGTGAGATAAGTGTGACAAGCCGCTGTAAAATTCAAATACTAGTTTAATTTAATCCACTGTGGGCCTATGCCAGTAAATTCCAAGTAGGCTGTGCTGATACCAATGAATGATGGGGAGAAGCATGCAACAAGTTTATCTGAAACTGGTAGGTGAAAGGAAAGCGATACAAAGTCACAGGTAAATATGTACCAAATTTTACATGCACTCATGGTTTAAATCCTGTTAACCATTCAAGTGAACTCAAACACTAAAACACGTATTCTTCTTTTGGAATCATAGAAGTTTATTTCTTCAGTATATAAGAGGGTTCTCTCTAGTATTTTAGAGGCAAAACAAGTACCAAAAGCATTCTATAGAAGAGCTCCTGCTCCAGGCATATAACCTTTTTTTTTAATTTTCATTGTTTGTGTGCAGGTGTTGTTGATTTAAACTGAAGCACTTCTGCTTGAGTGTCGGCATGATAAAACTGCCTGCCCCTGTGGTCTGGCAGGTCAGACATGTTATACAGTAATTGTGTTAACTCAAATATTAATCTGGTTCAACCACTTTGATGAGAAAATGTAGATTCACTTAAAATGGTTCTCCAGGAATTAATAAAATAAAATTCCTGAAAATACTTAAATTATTACTTTATTATAAATACAATCCCAAATACCTTTCATTAGTTATAATGGCTCATTTTGTCTGGGGAGCAATAATAAATTGAAATAAAATAGCTGCCGTTCTATTAGCACATACCAAACCTGACCTAATCACACTGCAAGACAAGTTACTTCACAACTCTGAGCTATAGAGCTGCCTCATCCTCCTCTCCTACTTGTCAGGGATTATGATGCTGAATACAACTGATATGATCTTCAGCTGAATCTCTGGAGGAATGTAGTTCACGAGGAGACATGAAGTACAGAGAGGATCATGGGGTTGTGGCTAATGAGCAGCAGCACTTGTATGCAGTCTCCATTACCCAAGGGAAGACTGGGAACTTAAAGAGGGCCTGTAAAAATAATAAGAGTAACCCTGTTTTGTAGTCGGGTCCAAATTGATGGAAGGCAGGGCCAGCAATACCATATTCTAGCACATTATACCACCCCAACAGAGCTAAATACCACAGTCCATCACAAAATACACCCCCAAAAACTTCCACACTGGCCGGCCTCAGCCCACCGGGAAATTTCCCGGTAAGGTCTATCTCCAGTCCTCCCCCGCCATTACCACAACCCCATATTACCACAGTCTGTCCTGTCTATTCTCTCTGTATTTCATGTCTCCTCATGAACTAAATTCCCCGAGATTCAGCTAAAGTTCTTATCAGCTGTATTCAGGATCATAATCCCTGACATGTGGGAGAAGAGGATGAGGCAACTCTTTAGCTCAGTGTTGTGAAGTAACGTGTCCTCCTGTGTGATTAGGAAGGTGGCCATTTTATTTTCCCTGATAATTGCTGCCTAGACAAATAAACAAGCCATTATAACTAATTAAAGATATTTGGCAAAATATCTATAACAAAATAATATTTGAGTATTTTCAGTAATATTATTTTATTAATTCCCAGAGAACTCCTTTAATCCCTTCCCAACCAGCACCATGCTAGTACAGGCGATGGCCAGTACGGGCGCCACTAGCCACAGGGAGCCTGCTGTTTCTTATAACAGACACCCGCGGCTAATGTCCGCAACCAGCGGTAATGCCGGCCACGGACATTTTAAACTTCAGATGCCATGATCAATCCTGACCACGGCATCCGAGCGTGTGAAACACCGGAAGCTTCTGCTCCCCCGTGCGTCAATTGGAGAAACCGAAGCTTATGTTCAGCAGCTCCTGTCTTTGTGAATGACTGAAGGATACTGTATAGTATTTCCTATGGAGTCCTTGCCTGTAATAGGGCACCATAGGAAAGTAGTAATTTTTTCATAGACTCCAATGCTAATATATTCGGGTCTATCAGAATAGCAATCCAATGGCTGTTTAGTATAGTTCCCTATGGGAACTATAAAAACAAGTGTAAAAAAAAGTTTAAAAAAAAAAAAATATAAAAATTTGAATAATCCCCTTATTCCCAAAATTAAAGGACTTAAAAAATACACATCATGGGTATAGCCCATAGTATAAAAATATAGCGAAAATATAAAAATATCTTTCCCACATGGCAAACAGTGAAACAAAAAAAATCATCAAAATGGCCGATTTGCCGTTTTTGGTCGCTTTATTTTCTACAAAAATAAATAAATGAAAAGTGATTAGTCATAAACAAGCTAGAATGTTTTCAATGAAAATTACTGATTTTTTCCAACTTTTTTGCAAAAAGCAAGAAAAACTATACATTTAAGGTACCGATGGATTCTTTCTGAAGAATGAAAGTAAATGCTCAGTTTTATTGCACGTTGAACGTCGTAAATAAAAAACCCGTAAAACTGTGGCAGAATAGCTTTTTTTGCAATTTCACACCATTTGGATATTTTTCCTGCTTCCCATTACATCATATGCAATATTCAATGGTGGCATTGGAAAGTACAACTTTTCCCGCAAAACACATTCTCATATGTGAACAGAAAAATAAAAAGGTTATGGTTCTGGGAAGGCAGGGAGCGCAAAATGAAAATGCAAAAACAAAAAATCTCCGGGGTAGAAGGGGTTAAAATCCCCATGAGAACACTCAAAAACCAAAACAAAGAATATAAAGTATTTGCATGGGACAATAGAAAAGATGAATTGCAGGCTTCAAATCTATAACATTAATATTTCCATGTAAGAAAAATATAGAGAAATTATGTTTTCCATATCATTAACATTCTATAATGTGGATTTTATATAATGATTTTGCTAGTTTTTCTTTCAAGGCGTTGACTCACCATGAAATGTTATGATTATATAATTCAGCATGAAAAACTAGCTACTTTTATAAATTACTTTTTCTTGAAAGAAAAATGCTCCAATTCTAAGATTTATTCTTTACTTCATCATCATGGCGCCCCCTGGCATCTAATCTGTACTGAGGTGGTCACTAGAGATGTCCTTGCAGTTCACCCGGCGGTCATTTCACTGCGAACTTTGCTAGTTCGCGATTTGCCAAACGGGCGAACATATGGCGATGTCCGCACCCGCCATATTCTTTTACATTGTGAAGAACTTTGACCCATGACACATCCATCAGATGGTACAGGACAGCCAATTGAGATGTTTCAGCACATGAACATACCCCCTACCTTATAAATAAACCTGATCTGGCCGCCATTTTACATTCAATCTTTTGCCAGTGTAGGGAGAGGTTGCTGTGTGGAGCAGGGAAAGGCTGTTAGGGACACCAAATGCTAGCTAATAGCACACAAAAGTAATATACTTTCTAACATAGAACGTATATTATAGTGCAATTGTATTGTGCAGCAGTTGTGTGCGGTTCTGCTGCATTACCGCAGCTACACAGTGACAAACGCTATTGGAACAAATAATTTCTACTGGTGTGATATACTAGTTGACCCCCCAAAAAACGGATTGAAGCAGGGGTGTTATATACCAATAATATACTTTCTATATAGTGCAGTTGGGTAGTGCAGCATTGGATTGCGGTTTTCCTGCGTTACCTCAGCTACAGATAGTGACAAACGACATTGGAACAAATCATTTCTTCTGGTGTGATATACCAGTTGCCCCCTAATAAAAATGATTGAAGCAGAGGTGTGATATACCAAGAATATACTTTCTATATAGTGTATTTAGGTAGTGCAGCATTTTGTTTGCGGTTTTGCTGCGTTACCTCAGCTACAGATAACGACATTGGAACAAATAACTTCTACTGGTGTGATATACCAGTTGCCCCCCCCAAAAAAGTGAAAAATAAAGTGGCCTACAGTAAAATTTTTATCCATTGACCGCATAATTTACCTCGAGCAACATAATCACAATTTCTTTTATTTCAGATAAATGCCTAATTTTTAAGGCCCGTACTCCTGTGGTCTAAAATAAAATTTTTGTAAGCTCCAACAGGGCACATTTCAGAAATCTTCCCTTTAAGACGCATAAAAATGTCCCCTGATTAAGATACAAATTTCTTGTTGGAATTTTTGTCATTGATCCCCCCTCTAGTATGTCACTGTCCATGTTGTGGGGCTATTTGTACACTTCTACTAAGTATTTGGTCTCTGCAAATATGAGCTGAAGGTTTTTTAGGTTCGCCTGCCATTAAAGTGAATGGGACCAGCCGCGAACTTGCGGTTTGCGAACATTTGATCACGTTCGCGCGATCATGTTTGCGAACCGTCCCAGCCAATGTTTATCCATCACTAGTGGTCACTTGTGCTCACCCTCATCCATCAACTGGCACCAGCCATATCTACTGTTGGAAGCTAAGACAATTATAAGGAGAGAGAGATGCAGCAGAAAGTATATGTTCCCTGAGAATTTCATGTTTGGGTGTGGGACGGAAACACCACACCGAACATAGGAGGGAAAAGGGTAAGGGAATAAGGCCTGGAAACTAGGGAAAGGAGATGGACACCTCCTAGTAAAACCCTAATCAAAGTCCTGACTAATGAACAGACCCCAGAGTTAGGTGAGTTAATACACCGGAATACCTAGTGTCCTAACTCATCCTATAGGACCCTGGTACTAATGTTAGGACTGAGACAACCTGTTCCTCCAAAAGGAAGGACTAACAGGAGTCTCCCTCAGGCCTTAATACAAATGACAGGGAAGTTCAACACACAAAATAACCCAAACAAAATACAAAAGGGAAAGAAAACACTTAGCTTTAAGTGGCTATGGCAGCACCAGGAACTCAGTCGAGATCCACACACCAGCTTTCCACAATTCCAACAGAATCTATAAACTGCATAGCATAGTGGGAGAAACAACAATAAATAGAGAAGGTTAAATGACCATAATAGCCACACCTGGGGAAATAAGGTGTGGCAAGCCCCAGAAACAACACAGACGTCATTTGATCCAAAAGGAAAATATGTCAGATCAAACCATGTGTTACCAGTCTCACCGATCTCCTGCCACCTGTCGCGGGAATGTCTGTGACAGAGAAAGGACATGTCCCCTGAGAAAAGACATGCCCCTGAGATGCCAGTCTGATTAGAATCTAGCTATGCAATTAAAGCAGATCTCTGGATTCATGTAAGGTACAGAGATAGTTCTAGCCTTTTTAGAAAGAGATTGTCATGTATTAAATGATGTCTTATTTAAAATTTTAGATCAGTTATGGCATAACCCTTTAAAAAAGGTCTCTCTCTCTCTCTCTCTATATATATATATATATATATATATATATATATATTGTGGAGATTCGCTCTGGTAGACAAGATAAGCGGACACTGTATAGAGACACCAACCAGTTCTTAAATCAAACCGTTCAGTGTTTATTCAAACTCTTGGCAAGTTCATAAGCAAAAAGTCACATTTAACACAAAAAGTTACACCCAGCTGGCAGTTCTGCCTCAAAGAGTCCATGAACAGACTTTAGGCGGCCTGTTTTCCCTCACACTGGTCTCAGACCTCCAAGCCCAGCACAAGCCTCAGATCCCAATACAGAGATCCTTTCTGCTGAACCCAGCTGTCTTTTAAAGGCAGCTAGGTGTTGTCAAAACCCAGACTGGCACATGAGATCCAGTCCGGTGTTTGACCCCACCTGGCCGCTAATCAGTTCAGCAGCACACTGTCGTGGTAGTACACCCGACAACACACTGGGTGGAAAATACCTGCATTCCCATACAACTCCCTTTGCTGTGTCACAATATATACAATTCTGCTATGCAATATGTTATAAAGTCTAGCAAAAAAAAATAATAATCACTAAGCTCTTTTAGGATTCTGATTTCCAGATCCAGTGTTTTCAGGCTTCCAGAAGCCTGAAAAAACTGGGTGACAACCCGTATGGTAGCAGAAATGACAGATGTACTGGTTGTCACCCAGCTGTCCAAAAAAAACAGATGTAATGAAATCAGTTAATGTCATTAAAAAGAACTCAAATGAAAAGCACAAGAAAATAATTTACAGGGGCATTTTATTTGGAGGAAATTTTCTTTAAAGTGAGATGTGTACATTTTTCAGGATTAGTAAAATAGACCCACAAGAATCCTTATGCATACCAGGGCTGAAAATGGTTTTACTATGTTCTGAAAGGCAAGTTTCCACTTCATAGTCTGATAAGTAAAACATAGACAATAGCAACTACCGCTTATGGTACTGGGTTGTACAGCAGAGGCTGCAAACATTATACCACCCAGTTCTAAAGATATTGGCTGAAGAATTATGTCTATGCTTCTTTTCAACTACTTTCTGGTCCAAAGCAAAAAGAGTGTATGCACGGCAAAATTAAAAATAATGACTCTGGTATACTAAATGACCCTAGTGAGACCAACATTTACTCTGAGATTTACTTTAAAGGGAACCTGTTACCATTAAAATCTAGTGTAATCTATACATTATAGAGCAGGAGATGCTGAGTAGATTTATATTTAGTTTTCTGGGAAAAGATGAATCAAGACATGTAATTTATACATTTAAATCTCTGCTCTTTCTGGGCTCTTTAGCCAAGTAAATGATCTTATGAGCGACTGACAGTCTTCTTTGTTTAAGTCTGTATACATAGATAGTTGTCAGTCACCGGTCAGATTGCCCACATGGCCAGAGATTTCAGTATCAATCGATCTTTTCCCACAAAACTATATATCAGTCTGCTCGGCTCCTCCTGCTCTATAACATCCTGCCTTCAGATTGCATTGCATTTTGCATTGACAGGTTCCCTTTAAGAAATATATGGTTCAAGTTGTTCTACACTACTGTTAGGATATAATAGACTAATACCTTTAACTCCAGCAGTTTATTTTGTTGATCCTTGATGCCCAATGCCAATATGCAAATATTGGCTAGAATCAGATTTCTAAGTAGTATCACAGAAGAATAGATGCCCTGATGGTTAGAGAAGAGAAATGGAGACAAAATTGAGATAGCATCACTTTAAAGCAGAGTCAGCTAGACAAAGTCTTGTACGTTGTTCCTAAAAAAAAAATTAAAAAAATGCGGTACCAATGACATGCACAAGTCTAGCTTGTATTTAAGTGACAGGTCCACTTGGAATGTACAGTGCATGGAAGTTACCTTCTACAGACAGCTAGGAACACAGATACAAATCCCTGATGTTGAGTTTATTTTTAATTTGTATATGCTTTGCATTAAACTTTGTGACTTTTCCACATCTTCTAATAAAGCGTCTCTGAAAACTGTAGGAAAGCCTGGGTCAGCCGCTTTTCATAAGCAAAGAATCGTCAATCTGCTGAAAACTTTCTGGGAAGCTTGGAGTTGCCAGAAGCTCATCCCTGCCACTTGAAGCTCTCATCCGCCTAGCAGCCTGGAACTGCATAAAATCAGCTTGTTTCTCAGAGAGCATCTCTGACTTGAAGCCTTTCTGGCAGACAAAAACCTATTCATGTTGGCAAGAGCAGAGAAGATAGGAGCAAGCTTTATCTTTCATGTCTATTCTGCTCCTCAGCAAGCCCTCCCTCCAGACAGCTCTTTTCATTAGACAAATGTTTATTTCCCCCTCATAGCCTTTCATAATTTCATTCTTTGCATAAAGACAGGAATAATAAGGCATCACGACTCGAGGAGTGCGACAATCCGTTTAATTTGCTGGTTATTAAAATGCACAGAACTGAAGTTGAGCTGTTCAGTGTTAGCAGTGTCCTGGGTCAGGAAGCTCTGCAAGTGAAATACTGTAACTGCCCGGAGGAATACGCCATTACACTCGCAATGTAAATTTGTAGGTGTTCCTAGCAGACACTGCATGATAAGTTGCCCTCTAAAAATATAGTAACAAATATATTCCCTTGAAAGGAAGAACGGCAGCAGTTTTATGCCACAGTAGGCCCTTGCTTGTAGACCAGTTTGACCATCGCCAGAATTTGCTTGGAAATTCATTCCTAGGAGTAGGGAGTAGAAATGGTTCGATATAAAGAGTTCTTCAGGTCCATACAGGACAAGTCCAGTATCAGTGATAATATATTGCTACCTGCACTCTTCAAGCCCAAAAACATAGCGTTATTCACTTCCTATGTTGTATGGCTATTGCTGCTTATACACCTTGCTTCCCTGTGTATGTGCTGGATGCCAGTAGGCTTAAAAGCTAGGCCTACATGACTACTTCTGAGACTGGGACTGCCCACATAGATGTTCACAAGTAGCGGGCACTACCTTTTTTCTTTACTTTATGCTAAAAGTTACATTTTAGAGAGTGATATCTTTACCAATCTACTACTTACCTGTACAATGGTGGTAGGTTAGGGACTTTGTATATGATGATAGCTTTCCTTTTACTATACCGTATTCTTGTCCATATGGCCCTGCATGGATAAGAATTTATATATCCGACGAGAGTTAACCATTCATTCAATACTTTCTAGAGAGAACATCCTTGTATTGTCATTTCAGCAGGGTAATATATCAATAGAACTGATGGGCACAATTTAGGTTTTAACTTTTGTAGGCACATGGATTTCATTCACATGTATACAGCTATACTCTATATCTATCTCTGTATATTCACTGAATAGTTCTGACTTGAATGTGGAAAAAGCCATCCAAACATTGGGCAGATTTACTAATCAATATGTGCCAGAATTCTCATGCACATGCCATGCACAACATTTATTTAAAGGGGATGACCACCTTCTGGCTACTTGCGACTGATGTGTAGGTAAGATGACTATATGGCCTTTGTTGATATTCTATACCATTTTCTATATGTCCTAAGCCATACCCATTTGTTATGCAAATCTTCTGTGCTGTCCACATAGAGGTCATGTCCATAAGATGGTCGCCAATGAAGGATCATTTGACCAGACAAATCACCTCCATGTGATGTCTCCTTTCTGAAAACACACTGCACCTGCACTAAACTCCCAACAAAGCAAGTGCAGATGGCAGGTGCAGTGTAGTTGAATGGAGGAGAAATCACAAGACCCTCCATCAGCAGCCATTTTATGGACAAGACCTATGTGTGTACAGCACAAAAGACTTGGTAAACAAGGAGGTATACCTTATGAAATATAGAAAATGGAGCAGAATTTTAGCAAAGGCTATATTGGTAAGTGTCATAAGGTCATCTTACAAACACATATGTCAACAGTAACCAGAAAGTGACCAATCACTTTAAATTATTAGACACTTTTTGTGCCTTGGTAGGAGAGGTGGCATGGCTCAGAGAAAAAAAAAGGTGGTGAAGTGCCCATAGGCAGACTAGTCATAGACTCTACAGGGAAATTTCCCACCATCCAAGCCTTCCTTTGGCAACCAACCAGGTATATAAAGATCTGATGCTTTCAGCGAAAAATAAATGTAGGAGCATCCGGCACTTAGGCACCTGGCCAGCCGCAGCAGATGCCTTCTTGAAGTCACTTGTATTGTGTCCTCAGGACAGTGATACAGTTTCATACTGTGAAGCGGTTGGCAGTATTTTGCTCTGCCCTGTGATATCTGGTTCTGCTGGGGCAGTATTTTGTGCCGCACTGTGTTATTTTGTTCTGCTGGGGCAGAATTTTATTCTGCACTATGGTATTGCTGGCTCCACCTTCTGTCAATTTGAATCCGCCTACAACATGGTGCCACTTTTAGTTTTTTTCCAGGGCCACTTTAAGTTCCCAGTCCACCCCTGGATGGGCCGTATTGAACCAAAATTTTGGCATTTAAAAATTGGCCTAAAGACACCCAAATAAGTGGTGGCATAAAATGAAATTTGGCACGTCTAGTCTAGTTCTAAACTGTCTAACTTTAGGACACTGATAATAAATCTGCACTTATTACGTGTACAGGAGCCACAGAGGCCAAAAGTCTTAGAGGGTATGATTGATTATAAATGGTCACCCTACTTGTAAAGACTGGCATGCTATCAGTTTACACGGCATGTCCCAAATTATAATTATGTCCCATATAAAAATGCCCAGTCATTGCATAAAATATTAGCCATAAAAAAAGCAGAAACTTCTCCAGCGCATTCCAGCTTCTTTCATATTTTGTATTCTGTGTTATTGCAATTAATATTCCAATGGAAAACACAAAGTGCTGTCAGCTCTGCCTGGAATCTGCTTCTTCCTTGCATTATATATATATATTGGTGACACAGGGTAATTTGCATAGCCCCAAAAAAAGAGGCAGAAAAAGTATCTTTTTCCTCCTTAATTAAAATGTACTGCCGAATATAAATGCAGATAGAGACTGGAGAAGAACAGCATTTCACATGACACACAGAGAAGGGGGAAGGGGGGTTAGAAAGCAGCATATAAATAGTAAGACCATCAACTGGGATATAGATAGTTCAATGGCTGTGACTTCTAAAAAGGAAAAGTTGTGAAGCTAAATAGAGACATATAGGGGAATTTACATAGCTACAAATGGAAGAAAAGCTTGTATGGAGTGTATTTAATATATTTTGGGCGGTATGTGTGGCTCCATATTTTCATATCAATGTTGAGGTGAATAATAGAAAGCATGTCAGTGATTATAAAGCATACATCAACATCAAGAGTATATCCACATGTGGCAGAAATTTGGCATATCTTTTGGCTTTCTGTACATCAAAAACTAAAATCTACAGCAGCTATGAGCTGGCATAAATTTTAGCTGTAATTTACGCCAATTTCTGGCATAAATTTTAGTAAATCTGGCATGCCATAGAAGGCCATGACCCTCCACTTTTCTCAGCACTTAGAAACTTAGAAAAAGTGTCTAGATGCACAACAACTCACAATTATGGCAATAATATGGGGTGCACAATAATTAGTAGAAAAAAAAAAAAAGCTTTAATAAATCTACCCTAGCTGCCTAAAGGGAATGTCTCATCCGAAAATAACCTATTGTTTAAATCATGTTTAACATATTTTTAAAGAATGTTTGGTGATATTATTTTCAATTTTCCATGTCAATATCTATTTAAACAAAAAACATAAAATCCTGTATTTTTTCCACTTTCCACTAAGCCTAATAATAGGCGCCACTTCTTGGTCTGTACAGATCATTTTACCATAGTTACCCACTTATCTGTCATTCTAATCCTGCATGTAATGATATCACCTCTGTGTATAGATAAGACAGGATCCTCTATTCACAGTAGGCGATTGTCAAATCTTGTCTTTTCTTTCCTTGTACAATGACTTCTGCACAGGTCACAGAGCATCCCTAGAAAACTCTCCCATAGAAGTCACTGAGATACCCTCCAGACTATTGTGTCTATGGCCTATGTGGCTGCCATAAAGCAATTGTTTTTAATGCTGTGTAAATGCTGTTAAGAACAGCTCAGGCAAGATGGCTGCCCCATAATCATGTTCAGTAAATAGAATAAAAAATCTACAATCAGAAAATGAAAACATTAGGAAAAAAGGATATGTGTTGCTATCTGGTTTTAACTAGTACTTTTTGGTGACAAATACCTTTTAATACAACAGTCCGGGCACCATATCTAACAGGAGGCAGTTGGTGATATAAGCATACTCCTAGAAGAATTGTAGTACATGTAGAGCATGCAGTGGCATGGGGGTGTTTTACTCTGATATCCTCATGTGGGCAGAGCAAATGAAGGGATAAAAGTCATTTCCCTTGGTGCTAAAAGTTGATGACCATCACATGTGAGCGTGGAATGGTCTCCTGTGAGTTAAACGGGTCAGAGCAGTTCTGAGATAGACACTGAGAACTAGAAATAATAGAAAAGCTGTCAGAGACTACACAGCTATTTCCAGGAATAGGGCTCAAGCACATTGCCTGAGGCTAAGACACAGCCTGAGGTTGAGTGGATCATAAAAGGGGGAAAAGTATAATGGACAGATATGACTTATCATCTTTTTTGAATTCACTCCTGATATTGGCTTCCAAAACTTCATGCAGAAACCTGACCGTGTGACCGTACCCTTAGAGAGAGACAGTGACAGGACAGTCTGTGCCCACTGGGGCTGAGGGTGGACCTGCGAGAAAGAGGGAAATGCAAAGACATTAACCCAACTTCATCACACAGCAATATTTTATTTGTTACTTAGCACCTTTCTGGGACTTTTCTATTTTTCCATCCATCTATTTTTCTTGTGTTTTAGTACTGACACTATTACTTTATTTTTACATCTATTGAGCTGTGTGAGGGTTTGTGCAGAGCAATCTGTAGTTTTTATTAATACCATTTTGGGGTGTGTATGACTTTTTGATCACTTTTTATTCAATTGTTTTGGGAGGTGAACCAAACCAAAAAACAGCAAATCGGCCATTTAGATTTTTTTTTTATGTTACATTTGTATTTTAATATTGAAGCAAACAAAGGCAGCTCTCACCTGCATATCCTTGTCTTGAGCCAGGACATAGCGTCTGGATGCGCTGTAAGTGAAACTTGAAAAAACTTTGCGGTCCATCTGCAAATTAACAAGGTATAAATCTTTATTGAAGCGGTTTAAAAATATTCCATACAGGTACAATGTGTTACGCGTTTTAGACCAACGTGTAACACATTGTACCTGTATGGAACATTTTTAAACCGCTTCAATAAAGATTTATACCTTGTTAATTTGGAGCTGGACCGCAAAGTTTTTTCAAATTAGTATTTTAATAGTATCAGCATTTTGGGTTGGGGTGGTACGTATATTTGTTATTTTTTTATTACTTATTTTTATTTTAAAAAATGGAAAAAGGGGTAGGATTTGAATTTTTATATATTTTTTTAAAACTTTTTTTTCCACTTCTTTTACCCCTAGGGGAATTTAACATGCAATCATCCAATCACTTCTGCCATAGACTGCAATCATTTAGAGTCTGCTGAAGGGCTGAGGTTGCCATAACAACTGAATGGCTCTCACGATCTCGGCAAGGGAGACAACTCAGATGTTGTGGTCATAACTGACCATGGCATCTGAGGGGTTAAAAGACCATGATCATCCTGATCACCAATCACGGACTCTCCCACTGACTGTCCACTGTGTAAAACAGCATGTACCTGGCGGCTATGGTGGCTGCTCAGCTCCTGAGCAGATACCATCTTTAATGACCCGACGTCCACGTACTGTGCATGACGATAAGAAGTACTGTGGATGTCGGTAAGAGGTTAAAAGAGTACAAGAGAAGTGCGACTGAGAGAATGACCAAGCATGTAAAGAAAAGGAGTCTCTTTGAAGGTTACTAGAGAGCCAATCAGTATACTGGTGAGAAAAGTCCTCACTGTGTTTTCATATAGAAACATAATGAAGATTCTAGTAAAGTTTTTCAGTTCAAGAACTGTTGTCTTGTGACTTTTCTACCCTGTGGCCGAATCGCTTGGTTATATGTACAGAGGTTGCCAAATAACACACCCCAGTGTCATGTACAAACATTAAGAATATTTACCTTTTTTCTTCAATACTTTGATTAAAAAAAAAAACATTTTGTGCATGCAGTTCCTATGCAAGTCTTTGTATTTTTATGTCTACAAACTAGTCTGATCCTGCAGCGAAGTACTTCTCTTTTTTCACTGACCCTTGCATTTTGCTAATTTATAGAAATCTGTAACCTTAAAAACACATCTGTTTGTTTGTCTATTTATCCTGGAAATACAAACATTTTCTTTTTAACAAAGTTCACACACCCTTTAACCACTTCAACCCCGCTAGCTGAAACCCCCTTCATAACCAGGCCACTTTTTACACTTCTGCACTACACTACTTTCACCGTTTATCGCTCAGTCATGCAACTTACCACCCAAATGAATTTTACCTCCTTTTCTTCTCACTAATAGAGCTTTCATTTGGTGGTATTTTATTGCTGCTGCCATTTTTACTTTTTTTGTTATTAATCAAAATGTAACGATTTTTTTGCAAAAAAATGACATTTTTCACTTTCAGCTGTAAAATTTAGCAAAAAAAACGACATCCATATATAAATTTTTTGCCAAATTTATTGTTCTACATGTCTTTGATAAAAAAAAAATGTTTAGGCAGAAAAAAATGGTTTGGGTAAAAGTTATAGCGTTTACACACTATGGTACAAAAATGTGAATTTCCGCTTTTTGAAACAGCTCTGACTTTCTGAGCACCTGTCATGATTCCTGAGGTTCTACAATGCCCAAACAGTAGAAAAACCCCACAAATGACCCCATTTCGGAAAGTAGACACCCTAAGGTATTCGCTGATGGGCATAGTGAGTTCATAGAACTTTTTATTTTTTGTCACAAGTTAGCGGAAAATGATGATTATTTATTTATTTATTTTTTTCTTACAAAGTCTCATATTCCACTAACTTGCGACAAAAAATAAAAAATTCTAGGAACTCACCATGCCCCTCACAGAATACCTTGGGGTGTCTTCTTTCCAAAATGGGGTCACTTGTGGCGTAGTTATACTGCCCTGGCAATTTAGGGGCCCAAATGTGTGAGAAGTACTTTGCAATCAAAATCTGTATAAAATGACCGGTGAAATCCGAAAGGTGCACTTTGGAATGTGGGTCCCTTTGCCCACCTAGGCTGCAAAAAAGTGTCACACATCTGGTATCGCCGTACTCAGGAGAAGTTGGGGAATGTGTTTTGGGGTGTCATTTTACATATACCCATGCTGGGTGAGAGAAATATCTTGGCAAAAGACAACTTTTCCAATTTTTTTATACAAAGTTGGCATTTGACCAAGATATTTTTCTCACCCAGCATGGGTATATGTAAAATGACACCCCAAAACACATTCCCCAACTTCTCCTGAGTACGGCGATACCAGATGTGTGACACTTTATTGCAGCCTAGATGCGCAAAGGTGCCCAAATTCCTTTTAGGAGGGCATTTTTAGACATTTGGATCCCAGACTTCTTCTCACGCTTTAGGGCCCCTAAAAAGCCAGGGCAGTATAAATACCCCACATGTGACCCCACTTTGGAAAGAAGACACCCCAAGGTATCCAATGAGGGGCCTGGCAAGTTCATAGAAAAAAAAAAAATTCGCATAAGTTAGCGGAAATTGATTTTTTTTTAGTTTTTTCTCACAAAGTCTCACTTTCCGCTAACTTAGGACAAAAATGTAAATCTTTCATGGACTCAATATGCCCCTCAGCAAATACCTTGGGGTGTCTTCTTTCCAAAATGGGGTCAGGTGTTTGTACTGCCCTGGCATTTGAGGGTCTCCGCAATCATTACATGTATGGCCAGCATTAGGAGTTTCTGCTATTCTCCTTATATTGAGCATACAGGTAATGAGATTTTTTTTTCCGTTCAGCTTTTGGGCTGAAAGAAAAAAATGAAAGGCACAGATTTCTTCATTTGCATCGATCAATGTGGATGAAAAAATCTCTGCCAAAAAAAAAAAAAAAGGAGGGGAAAGGCGTCTGCCAGGACATAGGAGCTCTGCCCAACATCCATACCCACTTAGCTCGTATGCCCTGGCAAACCAGATTTCTCCATTCACATCAATCGATGTGGATGAATAAATCATTGCCGGGATTTTTTTTTTTTTTTTTTTTTTATATACAAAGTGTTTGCCAAAGCATAGGAACGCCGCCTCCTCCTCAGCTCGTATGCCTCGGCAAACGTATCTGTTACTGCAGAGGAGAAATCCCGTCTTGCAGCGCCGCATACACCGACTTGCGTGTAATCTGACAGCAGCGCAATGCTTCTGTCAGAATGCACATCAGTGCTGCAGCTAGTCGATCGGTTGGTCCACCTGTAAGGTAAAAAAAAAAAAAAAGAAAAAACCAGGCCGCAACGCAATAATTTTATTAACTTTGGAACAGAATATATAAACTTTAACTTTTTTAACTAAACATTAACCTTTTTGCTTACTGGTGTTTTTTTTTTTTTTTACCTTTTATAGAACAAACCTCTCCTTCCCCATGGGTCAATGTGCAAAGCGCAAATCGCCCAAAGATGTGGCGAAGTGCGTTATGCACTTTGTCCCAGGTGAAAGGAGACGTTTGCAGCAGCTGTGTGAGTGAATGGGCCCTAATAGCCCTGTGTGCCTGTCCTGGTGAGATGATCCGTATGCTAATAGTGTACCTGTGAGTGGTACTTCCGGAAACACTCTCCAAAGCATAGGGCAGGGTGGTCAGGACAGTCAGGACAGAAATAGCGGGTGTCACGCCTTATTCCACTCCTGCTACAGACACGACATCTTTTTCGGGGTGACTGTTGGGTTGAGGTACCAGGAACGACATTGGGGAAATGTCGATCGTGTAGACGGCTAACTACACTGGTGGATGGGGCCACGGAACCTCCTGGGTACAGGAGGTTCTCGATGATCTCTTCCTGAAATTTGAGGAAGGATCCAGTTCTCCCAGCCTTACTGTAGAGAACAAAACTATTATACAGAGCCAATTGAATTAAATATACAGACACCTTCTTATACCAGCGTCTGGTTCTGCGGGAAACTAAATACGGAGACAACATCTGGTCATTGAAGTCCACCCCTCCCATGAGCAAATTATAGTCGTGGACTGAGAGGGGCTTTTCAATGACACGGGTTGCTCGCTCAATTTGTATTGTCGTGTCTGCGTGAATGGAGGAGAGCATGTAAATGTCACGCTTGTCTCTCCATTTCACCGCGAGCAGTTCTTCGTTACACAGTGCGGCCCTCTGCCCCCTTGCAAGACGGGTGGTAACAAGCCGTTGGGGGAAGCCCGCGCGGTGCCACAGGCACCAATCCGTTCTAGAAACAAATGCCTAAAGAGGGCCACACTTGTGTAAAAATTGTCCACATAAAGATGGTACCCCTTGCTGAATAAGGGTGACACCAAGTCCCAAACTGTCTTCCCACTGCTCCCCAGGTAGTCAGGGCAACCGACCGGCTCCAGGGTCTGATCTTTTCCCTCATAGATCCGAAATTTGTGGGTATAGCCTGTGGCCCTTTCACAGAGCTTATACAATTTGACCCCATACCAGGCGCGCTTGCTTGGGATGTATTGTTTGAAGCCAAGGCGCCCGGTAAAATGTATCAGGGACTCGTCTACGCCGATGTTTTGCTCTGGGGTATACAAATCTGCAAATTTCAGGTTGAAATGGTCTATGAGGGGCCGAATTTTGTGGAGCCGGTCAAAAGCAGGGTGACCTCTGGGACGGGAGGCGGTGTTGTCGCTAAAGTGCAGGAAACGCAGGATGGCCTCAAAACGTGCCCTGGACATAGCAGCAGAGAACATGGGCATGTGATGAATTGGGTTCGTGGACCAATATGACCGCAATTCATGCTTTTTAGTTAGACCCATGTTGAGGAGGAGGCCCAGAAAAGTTTTAATTTCGGAAACTTGGACTGGTTTCCACTGGAAAGGCTGGGCATAAAAGCTTCCCGGGTTAGCGGTTATAAATTGTGTGGCATACCTGTTTGTTTTGGCCACAACTATGTCTAAGAGCTCTGCAGTCAAGAACAGCTCAAAAAATCCCAGGGCCGAACCGATCTGAGCTGTCTCAACCCGAACTCCAGACTGGGCAGTGAAAGGGACAACTACAGGTGCGGCTGAAGTTGGGGACTGCCAATCAGGGTTTGCCAGCACCTCAGGGATTCTAGGGGCTCTACGGGCACGTCTTTGCGGTGGCTGCGACGGGGTCACTACTGCACGTGCCACCGTACCAGCTTCAACTGCCCTTTCTGGTGCTCGCTACTTCACCATGTTCTACGGCAGTGCTGGTACTAGATCCAGGGAGGGCTGGGCTGCTGGTGTATGCCTCACCACGTAATCCGACAGCACCAGCCCCACTCTGCTGCTCTTGAAGCGGATCCTGCGCAACCTGTGGTCTAGCGACACAGGGCCGGGTACGCCTGGTGCTATCAGGGACCTCAGCCTCCTCGTCCGAACTTTGGGTCAGAGAGCCACTGCTTTCTACAGGTTCGTATTCTGACCCGCTGGATTTATCAGATGAGGGTTCCCATTCCTCATCCGACTGGGTCAGAAGCCTGTAGGCCTCTTCAGAAGAATACCCCCTGTTTGACATTTTGGGCAACTAAATTTAGGGGTATTCCCTGAGACTACCCAAGAAAAAAAAGCAAGCCTGTCTTACAAAGGGGAGGCTAGCGAAGTACTGGAGGCCGCTGCGGTTGATAAAAAAATATCAAAACTGATTTTTTTATCGCCGCAGCACGTGTAAAGTGATTGTGCAGTGATCAAAAAAAAAAATTTTTTTTGTCACTGCGGTGGGGCGGGCGTGGGTGAACGCACGTGTGGGCGACCGATCAGGCCTGATCGGGCAAACACTGCGTTTTGGGTGGAGGGGGAGCTAAAGTGACACTAATACAATTATAGATCTGACCGTGATCAGTTTTGATCACTTCCAGATACTATAAAAGTACAAATGCTGATTAGCAATACGCTAATCAGCGAATCAGTGACTGCGGTGCGGTGGGCTTGGCGCTAACCGATCCCTAAACTACCTAACCAAGGGGCCTAAACTATACCTAAAACCTAACTGTCAATACCAGTGAAAAAAAAAAGTGACAGTTTACACTGATCACTTTTTTCCTTTCACTAGTGATTGACAAAGGGGTGATCAAAGGGTTAATTGGGGTTCAGGGGGGTGATCTGGGGCTAGTATGAGGTGTTTGGTGTACTCACTGTGTAGCCTGCTCCTCTGCTGGATCCAACCGACGAAAAGAACCAGCAGAGGAGCAGGCAGCCACATAACAGATCATATTTACAAATATGATCTGATATATGGCTCTGTGATTGGCTTTTTTGAAAATCATCAGCTTGCCAGCCGCGATCATTGGCTGGCAAGCTGATGACGAATTACTCCTCGACGAAATGCCGGCCCGAACTGCGCATGCGCGGGCCGGCATAGCGCATCATCTCGCGTCTCGCGAGATGACGCGTATATGCGTGACTGTGCGCAGCGCTGCCGCCTCCGGACCGCACATCTGCGTTAGGCGGTCCGGAGGCGGTTAAAGGGGATCTCCCAATTTCAAATACAAATTGCAGACATTGATGAACAGATCTATTGGACCTAATAAGGGCTTAATCAGATGGCCAGATTATCGGTTCCGCATCAGTTCCGCAATTTTGCAGAACAGGTGTGGGCCCATTCTTTTCAATGGGGCCGTAAAAGATGTGGTTCTGTTCCACTGCCCCACGAAAAGATAGAGCATGTTCTATTCTTGTCCTTAATCACAGACAAGAATAGGCGTTTCTATCATAGGTATCCATGTTTTGCAGATCCACAATTTGTGGACCGCAAAATACTACGGCCATCTGAATGAGCCCTAAGCCTGTTATACTGACTTGAAAATTCATGTCAGAATGACTGAATATAATCCCTTTTGAAAGTTATTTTATGACTATTAAAATGAGTCTAGCTAGAGAGAGCTCATGAGTCCAAGCGGTTTTTATGAACTAAACTCAATCTCTATCTTTCTATCCTGACTTAAAATCTCCTTTCAGTGGATCTCCTCTCCTGCTGCTGCGACTGAATTCTCACTCAGCCCAAGCTGTACCTCAAATGGCTGGAGATTGAGGTTGGTACATGAATACAACTGGACTTTTATATTGTGTGGAAAAACTTTCAGAAACAATTTTGCAGCTATTCTGACATAGATTTTCATAGTAAGCACACCAGCCTCATCAGGTTTAAGAGATCTATTTAATAATGTGTGTATTGTAAAATCTGGTGACATAGCCTTGGTAAGTTTATAACTGCCCAATAGTGTTCCCTCTAGTTACAATATAAATCAGATCTGGGACAGTCGTTGTATGTTGAAACCATCGTAACTTGAGTCCTTTACACATAATTGCTTCCAAAGACCCAAGTCACCACAAGATAAGAGCAAAATTAAGATTTAAGAACAATAAGCAGATAACCGGCACAGATAAAGTAATTCCTTACATATAACAGTACGGAATAGATGCTAGAAGTTGTAAATCACTTTCTATGATGAGGATAGGAGTTTCTTCAGGGTCTTGTATAGCACACCGTGTACCAGATAAATAAAATGAAGACGCTCTCTCAGTACAGAACATGTAGTATCACACTATACTATAAAGAGGAGCTAATAGACAACCAATACTGGTGTTTACCCATGTTGATTGAGTCTGAGGCATTGTATGTTGAGTCTAGTTTCAACTTATGATGGCCTAGGAGACACCATTGATGGAAGTTGAAAATATTGTATCCTGAGTCCACTGTATCTTGAGGGATCACTGTACTTTGAATGAATGATACTGATTATGGGTAATGCTAATTGCCCGCTGCTTGAAAATTATGATGTTAGCATTGAACTGAGGTGCCTATTGTTTCTGCAAAAGTTTAATTGGGCAATAAGATGAGTTAGGTCCACAAGGCCTGAATGTGCATCACTGCCCTTATTTTACTATTATATTCCAGGTTTATCATACGTGGAATTTATGTTAATATGAGATGAGAATTACAGGGAACACATGACAGGTTGGTTTAGCTGCAATACAGTCACTTCCAGGCAACAAATCAATTGACTGCGACAGCAGTTTTGTGTCTACAATCAATCTCCATAACTTTCATAGACCTCCAGAATGTAAAGAAAGTTTGTATGCTGTGCTTGACAATACTAACCCCCACTACACATGGCTACATCTTTATTAATGTATTTCAATTTCCTACATTTTATAGGATGCCGTCTCCCTTTCATGTTGTCACGTCATGTGCTGCATGCTCTTCGCTGTCCTTTGTTTGGTCCTGCATTGTATTTCCATATGCATTGCATTTCAGCATCAATACAACAAACACAAATACATTCATACAGGAATAAATACAATAGTTTAATATCACAATTGACCCACTCTTTGACCATGTCAAGTAGGTGCACCTATAATGCAAAGACGGCTACTGAATGAATCATCCGCAGACCCGCAAGGAGAAGAAAACAAATGGGTGCGTGAATATTTTCCTGCAGTCAGAAAGAAAACCCTAAAAAGCCTTGGGGTCTATTGGGCAAGGACTGAGAGCAGAGCAAGAGAACAATCCTTCCATCTCCAACAACACCCTAGACATTAATCCCATGCACCAAAAGACAAGCAGAACACACATTACAGATGTCAGGACTGTGCTTCAAACCAATTTCTTCTAGCAAAACCGCTCCACTGAAACATAAATTAGCTGCCGCATTAGACAGCAGCGAACCAGCATCATAAATAAGGCAGAACCATAACGCTACCATAAAGAGAGTGGAAAAGCCACGGAATGAGATAACGCAAGCAAAACAACATCACAAAACCAGTATATTTTAGCCGCACTCGCATATAAGCATAATACCCATTCTCCCCCTGGGTGACGTATATCTTTGCTGTTTTTATTAGCCTGGAAAACAGGAATGCACGGTCTTATAGTGCAGAGTGCCATAAAAGCTGTTTATTCCCCTCTCTGATATATATCACATTTCAGTGCAGAGAACAGTGAGTGGTATTAGAGGAGTACAGCAGTGGTTTTCAGGGTGGCTTTTTATGTCTTTTTGCACAGCAACCTATTTATTAAACAAAAATGGGCACATCTGTCTAAATTCTTATTTGCAAAGAGTTTTTGTATGCAGAAAATATCAGTTTCACTTATTAGGAGTCATAGATGATTGAAGATGATGCACATCCCTAATTCTAGCCTAATGCCCTAGCATTTGTACACCATGCACACTAATGTTTACTTCCACCCATGCTCATTACCCACTGGAGATGTTATTGTGTGCAGGTTCATTATGTATGCACCAAGCTTTGCACAGTATGACCGACTCTGTGATTAACCCAACTCTGTATACAAGATGCGCTGTTGCCTGTGTGGTCTAAGGGCTGCTAGTTGGTCACTTATTCTAAATATAATGTGTGGTGACAATAAGCACAATATTGCATTCTAAAATCTAGATCTTTATAATACTTCAAATTCACTATTTTTGGCGTTTTTGCTTTTGTTGTAACCTGGAAACCATCAACAGGTTGCTGTTCACAAGTTTATTATTTATCTTATGTGTCATTATTTAGTTCTACAATTAAACATGCTATAGCAGTGTGGTTAATAAGAATCCCAGTGGTCGTCTCCTGCTTCCATTCTTGGTAAATAAGCAATAGAGAACTTGGCAGATTCCACATCAACCACTTCCAATTCAATGGAGAGTTATTCTACTTTTTCACCCATTTTTCTACTGACAACAAGGACTAATATCTCTTATTCAAAGGATTGGTGGAGGTAAGTTAAATCTCCTCAGATCATATTTTAATGGACTTTTAATTAGGGAAACTAGTAGCACCAGTATAACAATTTGAAATGTCTTTCTTAGAGCCAACAAATGTATTAAAGAGGACCTGTCATCGCTCCTGACATGCCAGTTTTAATAGCGTCATGCATTCCCCATGTTATAACAATTCTGGAGCATCTATTCTTATGTCTGTATGTTGTGCCATTCCTGTGTTATTTCTACTAGAAGTTATGAATGAATTGCAAGTAGTCTGCAGTAAGGGTACAGAGGGGAGGTAACCAGTTGGGGGTGTGTCTGAAAATGGCAGCACTTATTGGATAGAGTGAGTCTGGCAGGTACACACCCCAACTGGTTACCTCCCCTCTGTACCCTTACTGCAGACTGCAATTCAATCATAACTTCTAGTAGAAATTATAAGGAAACGCATGAAGCTATTAAAACAGGCATGTGAGTTGTGGTGAAAGGTCCTCTTTAAGTAAAAAGCAATGTTTCAACTGCTAATAGTAGCCTGGTCTTTGTCAAGCTTACAATATGGTAGAACCAAAGAATCAAAACATATTGAAATACCCTCGCATTGATCATGTAAGCTCTTAATCACCAATGGGAAGCCAACACCTTACTTAATGAAATTCATCACTCTCCCAACTCCTCATTACAATAGTCTCAATATATAAATAATGTTAACCATAGTCATTAACAGTGTTTATGCAAGTGTCATACACAAACACATAAAAATGGATTGCCTACTGTTCATGAGGGATTCGGTGTCTCAGTAGTCCAAATCTTGTAAGTTCATTGTTAGCAGCGTGATATGCAAACTTCATCTCCAATGATGCAAATTGGTCTTTTTGCATTTACTAACTCATGCAACTTCCCCATAGTTATAGAAATGTATAAGGTGACCAAGGAGATCTCTGTCCAAAGTTAACCATCACATATCATCTTCGTTATTTTATATTCACAGTCGAGTCACATTATTATGACAACTAGCACGGACAACAGCTAGACAGGCTGGGAGTAACTCAATAAGGTCCTAGTACAGTGATGGTGAACCTTTTACAGACCGAGTGCCCAAACTGAAACCCAAAACCCACTTATTTATCGCAAAGTGCCAACATGGAATTTAACCTGGAAACTGCAGTCCAATATAATATATCTTCCACGTACTTTATCATTTAGCTATAATAACCTGCGCTGCCTCTGCTGTTCATAGCGCTCCCTGCGCTGATGAATGGCAGGAAATGTCTAAGGCATATTGGTACACCATAGACTTTTTCCAGGGTGCGGGTGCCCACAAAGAGGTCTCTGGGTGCCACCTCTGGCACCCGTGCCATAGGTTCGCCATCACTGTCCTAGTAGGTTGTCTCAAGTATCTGGAGCCATGCTGACAGCAGTACATCCCACAGCTGCTGGGGGTGCATGGGGCAGGATCCATAGAGCTAACACAATAATCAAGGTGGTCCCAGAGATGCTCAATTGGATTCAAGTCTGGGATATTAGGTGGACAGGGTAGTTCTTAAAAGTTTGGGCCTTGCTTTTCCATCCAATGTCAGACATTTCGGGCTGCGTGACATGTTGCATTGTGTTGTTGGAAGATCCCATCTGCCCCAGGAAAGAAAATCAGCATGTATGGGTGTACGTGGTCTGCATGTATGGATTCATATCCAAATCTGTTGAGGGTGCCTTCAACATATGGGACTATATGAGTGGGCCCATAGAATGCCACAAAAAAATTCCCCAGACCATAACGCTGCTACCACCAGCTTGTGTTGTTCCAGCAATGGTTGCAGGGTGTTTGTTCTCTGATGTTTCTCACCTGACCCACCAATGTCTGTCCTTTTGATGAAGCAGAAAATGTGACTCAACAGAGAAGGCAACCTTGCCTTTGCAACTTCATTTCCAGAGGTGTAGTGACCATCCATCTGCTTGGGAGCCCTATACGCAGTAGGGTTCACTGAACTGTTGTTTTACCCACACATCTGGTAGCATCCTGGTTCATTTTGGTGGTGAGCTGCTCCACTGTGGTGTGTCAGGCCCTGGCACACTTTTGTAGCCAACATTCACCTCTCACATCCATGGCACACGGTGCTCCACAGTTTCCACATCGTTTATTCGCAATCATGCCATTTGTCCACTCACGATATTCTTTCACCACAGCAGCGCATGAACAGTTCACAGACTGGACAGTATCAGAAATACTGCCAACCCTGGCCTGAAAGCTAATATTCATCCCTTTTTGCAACTCTGATAAATTGCCACTTTTAGCCTTGACATCAACGAGGGATATGTTTGCAGACAAGCCTATCGCACACCTTATACGTATACCAACCAAGTCAGCTCACAATGTGATTTCCTTCATGAGCTATGCACTGCTTATGTCAAAAGTAGGAAGTGAGCATAATAATGGTACTAGACTGTGTATGCAGGGACCTCTTCTTATGTTCATACAATGGAATTATGATGTTCCCAGACTTTGCATAGTGGTCGGTTGGTTACAACTTCATATCCTAACATCAAAAAAATTAAGAACCAGGTTTACACACAGCCCAAGGTTTCATTAGACGTGTACTATAGGTGCATCGTAAATTAACCTTTAACTAGACATCACTACTCCCTTCTGGTTGCACACAATATATAATTGCATACTCCCACAGTGTGCTGATGTATTGTATTAATAGTGATACTTAATCTCATCAGCACCAAACATTTGCTAGCGGCAATTATGTTTGGTCCTATCCATACGGGCTGACCTATGCTCATTATTAAATAACCAACGTTAAAAGAAACCACACTCTCCACTATGCAACAGTCATAGGTCAGCCTCCATCACATTATATTATGGAAGCTATTTACGGACATGATCTCTATTATAGCCTGTACTATTAGACCTGGAGCACCTGGATCCCTATTTCACAGCAGGTACATCTCACATCTAAAAAATAAAGCAGAAAGTAATTTAGTGGTTTTAAAATTAAGGTTGAAAGAAAGCAATAAAACATGTCATCTACCTCATATTACCCCATGTCTGTATGCCATAGGGTAGCCTATTAAATACTCTGATAGTAAATTCAATATTCATGCTCATCAGAGCTAATGTATTAAGTTCATAAATCCAATTAGTTTCTTTTAATTTTAAAAGAAGTTTCCTATCCCTGTGTATCGTAGCTGACTGATATTTTAAAAAAAAATTGTACTATTGTTAGATCTCTCATTTCATCACGAATTGTACTCTGTTTCTCTTTGTGTGTTTTTACTTAATTCACAGTTTTTCTAATATGCATCATCCCACAAGGACATATGATGATATAAATAACATAATTTGTCAAACAAGTATATTTATGTTTAATACAGTAAACCCGATCAGTTTGTGGATGTTTAACTTTATATCAGGTTATTGCAATGGCAACATTGCAGACAAGGAAAGCTGCCATTCCTGGGTGGTGCCGAAAAATTCTAGATTTTTTTGTTGACCCAAAATCAGATTTAATGAGTCAATCTCTTATGCAATGATTTCTCTCTCCTATATGCCATAATAGGAAAACTGGAAAATTCAGATGTTTTTGGGCCAAGTCCCTTTCCTAAAATTTCCAATTTCTCCCCCAGGTTTTGATACGTTGCCATTAATCTCAGAGAACATAGACACAAAAGACATCCTTTTATACTCTGCTTTGTTCCTAACAAGTGTCATGGCCTATGTCATACCCCGAATCCTATTTTATGTTGATCATTGACTCTTTTTGGGTATCTCAGGCTAAGAAACCTATCCGATATTTTATTGACATTACATATAAACCTACTGTCCTCAGTAGTGATGTGTCTAACATGTAATAAATGACTCTATGGTAACCAATTTGCCATCAACCATGGATGATTACTACCGTAATGTAATAGGTTGTTACAATCTGTTTGTTTAGTAAATAAATCTGTACATACACTATCTCACAAAAGTTAGCACACCCCTCACATTGTTGTAAATATGTTATTATACACTCACCTAAAGAATTATTAGGAACACCTGTTCTATTTCTCATTAATGTGATTATCTAGTCAACCAATCACATGGCAGTTGCTTCAATGCATGTAGGGTTGTGCTCCTAGTCAAGACAATCTCCTGAACTCCAAACTGAATGTCAGAATGGGAAAGAAAGGTGGGCTACAACAGCAGAAGACCCCACCGAGTACCACTCATCTCCACTACAAATAGGAAAAAGAGGTTACAATTTGCACGAGCTCACCAAAATTGGACTGTTGAAGACTGGAAAAATGTTGCCTGGTCTGATGAGTCTCGATTTCTGTTGAGACATTCAAATGGTAGAGTCCAAATTTGGCGTAAACAGAATGAGAACATGTATCCATCATGCCTTGTTACCACTGTGCAGGCTGGTGATGGTGGTGTAATGGTGTGGGGGATGTTTTCTGGGCACACTTTGGGCCCCTTAGTGCCAATTGGCCATCGTTTAAATGCCACGGGCTACCTGAGCATTGTTTCTGACCATGTCCATCCCTTCATGACCACCATGTACCCATCCCCTGATGGCTACTTCCAGCAGGATAATGCACCATGTCACAAAGCTCGAATAATTTCAAATTGGTTTCTTGAACATGACAATGAGTTCATTGTACTAAAATGGCCCCCAAAGTCACCAGATCTCAACCCAATAGAGCATCTTTGGGATGTGGTGGAACGGGAGCTTCGTGCCCTGGATGTGCATCCCTCAAATCTCCATCAACTGCAAGATGCTATCCTATCAATATGGGCCAACGTTTCTAAAGAATGCTATCAGCACCTTTTTGAATCAATGCCACGTAGAATTAAGGCAGTTCTGAAGGCAAAAAGGGGTCCAACACCGTATTAGTATGGTGTTCCTAATAATTCTTTAGGTGAGTGTATATTTTAATGAGACAACACTGAAGATCTGACACTTTGATACAATGTAAAGTAGTCAGTGTACAGCTTGTAGAACAGTGAAAATTTGGTGTGCCCTCAAAATAACACAGACATTAATGTCTAAACCGCTGGCAACAAAAGTGAGTGCACCCCTAAGTGAAAATGGCAAAATTGTGCCCAATTAACCATTTTCCCTCCCCGGTGTGATGTGACTCATTAGTGTTACAAGGTCTCAGGTGTGACGGGGTAGCAGGCGTGTTAAATTTAGTGTTATCCCTCTCACACTCTCTCTTACTGGTCACTGAAAGTTCAACATGGCGCCTCATGGCAAAAAAACTCTCGGAGAATCTGAAAAAAAGAATTGTTGCTCTACATAAAGATGGCCTAGGCTATAAGAAGATTGCCAACACCCAGAAACTGAGCTCCAGCACGGTGGCCAAGACCATACAGCGGTTTAACAAGACAGGTTCCACTTAGAACAGGCCTCGCCATGGTCTACCAAAGAAGTTCAGTGCATGTGCTCAGCTTCATATCCAGAGGGTGTCTTTTCAAAATAGACGTATGATTGCTGCCCTCCATTGCCCATAGGGATAGTGGGTGAGCCATTTCACTAGTGCATTTATTAATGGCTGTGTGTTGAATTATTTTGAGGGCACACCAAATTTACACTGTTATACAAGCTGTACGCTGACTACGTTACATTGTACCAAAGTGTCATATCTTCAGTGTTGTCCCGTCAAAAGAAAAAATACGTTATTTACAAATTTGTGAGGGGTGTACTCACTTTTGTGAGATACTGTAATTAACCCTTCTGTACATAGACTAGCATATCCAAAAACTGAGATTCATGTGTAGACCAAGTTATGGTGATTTTCAATTCTGGATACATATAATTTAAAAAAAATTATGGAACCTATCCAATTCCATTATTGTGCCTCTCCAGATAACAAAAATATAATCTATATACCTTAGCCATCTGTGGATATAGACCCATGTACAAATTTACACTCAACTGCCGCCATATATTTAAAGGGAACATGTCATCAACTTTATGTTGACGTCACTGAGGGCAGCATAAAATAGTAACAGAAATGCAGATCTCAGTGATGTGTCACTCATAAGCTAAAAGTAGGTGGTTGCTGAGAACCAGCATCATAATCATTGCAGCCCAGGCCTGGAGAAGAGTCAAATATATTTGCGAAGAGTCCTGGTTATTGATAATCTCCTGCACTCTCACCTATCTGCTGCTGATTGGCAGTTCTCTCCTAGAGAGATGGGGAGAAAACTAGGTAGAAGACTGTCAGTCATCAGTAGGTGGGCAGGGAGAGCAAGAATTCATGAATAACCAGGACTCTTCTCAGGTGGCTGGGACTCTTTTCCAGGCCCAGACCGCTTACTTTTAACTTATAAATGACAGACTGCTGAAATCAACTCACCTGTCTCTACTTTATGATGCCGTTAGTATGGGCAGCATAAAGTTGATGACAGGTTCCCTTAAATATTTGCATATGTTGGTGCGACTTTGGAATCCATCGCAGTTCTGCGGCATTGCAAATAAAAATGATCTTCCACCCAAAAGTAATTATTATATAAAATGAACTCCAACAAAAATAAAAAATAAAACAAATTTAGATCTCTCAAGTGTATATCCAGAGCTGGACAAGGCTTCTCCTGCTGCCTGCATCCCTTTCATGTGTTTGATAGAGGTATACAAGGAGCACACATCAAAGGAGACTAGGATCATGTCTGGTATACTCTATCTCTTGAATCTTGTTCAAAAAATCTGATGTATCCCAGATACATATGATGGCAAAATTGATCAACATTCTATCAAAGAACAAAGGCTAATATTCATCTTATATGTCATTGTGCATTGATTCTTATGCCGCAACCTGGGAGGAGTGGGGAGGAGGACAGGAGTATTAGTGGCTCAAGTGACAACAGTTATTCACATAAATCACAGTGGCAATCCTCACAGTGATGCCCCCTAGAGCCAGACAGTAACTTGAGGGCACATCCTCTTTTTCTTTGGGGTACACCCTGATATTAGGGCTCTTGTCTGATAGTAGTTTGGATGCCCTTAGTTGTCTGAGTTTGGTACGGGTGCAAGGTAGTAGATGTAGGTGCTGTGGATAGCGAATGGTGCTGGTGTCGACCAGCCACTTGTAGAAAATAGACAAGTCCCTCTTTACTAAGGTGAATAATGGAAGTTGTAGTACATCCAACTGTATCAAACACAGTGCCAAACAGTTCAATAGTGCAAATATTACCTGATAGCAATGTTTTGGCAAAGGAAATTATGAGGGTTGTAGTACTCTCCCTCTATATCTTTCCAAGGTCTCTCTCTACAGCTGGCAATAAGACTGATGGGTAAATGATTGTGATATGGCTGACTAAGACCATGTCAAAGTGTAGAAGGGTGTATTAACAATGTCTCTTTCACTGCAGTAAAGGGGTTGTCTCACTTCAGCAAATTGCATTTATCATGTAGAAAAAGTTAATACAAGGCACTTACTGTATTGTTATTATCCATATTGTCTCTTTTGCTGACTGGATTAATTTTTCCATCACATTATACACTGCTCGTTTCCATGGTTACGACCGCTGTGCAATCCATCAGTGGTGATCGTGCTTGCACACTCAACAAAAAAAATGCTGGACTATGGATACTCCCATGGTCTCAACCATCAGAGAGGCTGACCCTTTTTCCTACAGTTTGCTGGCACGGCCACCGCTGCTAGATTGCAGGGTGGTCATAACCATGGAAACGAGCAGTGTAAAATGTGATGGAAAACTAAATCTAGCCGGCAAAGCAGGCAGTATGAACAATCACAATACAGTGGTAACCTGCTCTGTATGTTTGACCCACTCATGGTTTTGGCTTACAATAACGGATGGAAATAACTGATCAAATAAATGTGTGTGTAATTAAGTGTGAAAGCAGCCTTAGAGGCTACAAACAACTTGAGACTGGGGTGGAGGTTCACCTTCCAGCAGGACAACTAAACATACAGCCAGAGCTATAATGGAATGGTTTACATCAAAGCATAGTCGTGTGCTAGGATGGCCCAGTCAAAGTCCAGACCTAAATCCCATTGAGAATCTGTGGCAGGGCTTGAAAATTGCTGTTCACAGACGCTCTCCATCCAATCTGACTGAGCTTGAGCTATTTTACAAACAAGAATGGGCAAAAATGTCAGCCTCTAGTTGTGCAAAGCAGATACAGACATACCCCAAAAGACGTGCAGCTGTAATTGCAGCGAAAGGTGGTCCAACAAAGTATTGACTCAGGGGGGCTGAATACAAATGCACGCCACCCTTTCCAGATTTTATTTATTAAAAAATATTAAATCCATGTATCATTTTATTTTCCCTTCATGCATACTTGCTACTTTGTGTTGGTCTATCACATAAAATCCCAATAAAATACATTTAAGTTTATGGGTGTAACGTGAAAAAAATGTGGAAAAGTTCAAGGGGTATGAATACTTTTTCAAGGCACCAAACATTGCTGCTGTATTTCATGCATATTTGGTGCACGACAATGGCGGTATAAAATAAAATATAACACGTTTTACAAAGAAGCATTTAAGTGATCCTTCACTTAAAGATCCTGGTCGAGATTTATCAAGATTTAGTGTAAAGGAAAACTGGCTTAGTTTCCCAGAGAAACCAGATTCCAACTTAAATTTTTAAAGCTCCTTGAAAAATGAAGGGTAAAAACTGATTGGTTGCTATGAGAAACTAAGCCTATTTTATTTTACATCCTTTTTGATAAATCTCCCCCATTTGTCTACACCAAACAGGTTTTGGAATGGTTGCTGGTACATACACCATGTAACTGGTCATTGCAAGATAATGATGTTGCCAACTTGTGAAAGGTAATAGAGCAGGTAGAAGATGGTGAGGAAACTGACCCTACTTTTTTTTTTAAACTGACCCCAGCAAAATCACAAAAAGTCCTAGGACTTCAAAGCAGAAGCAAGGTAAGTTCTAGAAGGACATCAAGTATCCAGCTACATTGACACAACTCTATCTACAAAACACAAATCTAGGCTAGAATCCAGATTCAATGAATAACAGGATTCTGGATACAAATGCACAGAGCTCACACTATACTCTACATCTTGCTTTCGGAAAGCAAGGAAATTTAAAGGAAGACTAACCAATTTAAGAACTCCTTCCTAAATTAAGCAAGCCAAGCAAGGTGATCATCTGACCTACAGTTCATGTGTAAGACAGTTGCATAGAAACTGCCCTAAACAATAATAGTAAACAGGAGAAGATGAGACAACAGGAAAATCCCTGCTGCTCATAGCAGTGCACTGCTTCCATCTTTAAGGCAAGCCATGACTCCTCACTTAATCCATCAGAAAAGTGGCCAAATGGTATCTGACAGACCCCGTTGACTTATAATATGGTAGATCATTTTTCTGTGGAGGTTCTCTTCATAAAAAGAATACCGTATCTCTGCCTGCTTCTCTATCATCAGAAATGACCAACAGAGACTCTTAAGGCCAACATGTACAGACTAAGCCATGCCTATAGACTAGTATCACTTTATAACATGACGTTGTGTTTTGTTTTCTTGACACATTTGTGCCTTTAATCTGACTTACTTACAAGATCCCTGCAAATCCCTTACAAATAAAAGCAGGCAGGCTCCGATATTAAGTGTGAAAATGAGCATCATGTCATGCAATCATGGCTGACAGCATCGGGCTTATTGTCTCATATGTTCATTGCAGCAATTGGCCATGTGGTATACAAGTAGCTTGGTTAGTTTCTTCGAGCTGGGTGTATGCCTCTTTCCCAATATTTGCTCTACAGAAGTGTAAGGCGATAAGGAGGCTATTACTTCTGCAGATCCACACCGTGTTATTTACATGTACTTCATATTATCATACAAAATATGGGCCTCTTACTCACTCCATATACACAGTGAATTCTAAGCATATTTCTATACACATTGACTGATATACTCCGAGCCCTATCTTTCCCTCCACCGCAGAAAGCCTAGGAAAACTATTACTGCCTTTAATTGTAGAGTAGTTTTTAGTCTCCACTGTATTGAACCTTGAATAGAGAATAATCCATTAAAATAGCTGGCTCCTCCCTGTGTGTGCGAGCGCGTGAGTGTGTATGCGTTTTTATTAGTCCCTGAAATGAAGTGATAAAGTACAGCCGGAGCATTACAGTTGATCTCACCTCATGCCCTAGGCTTTGCAAATCTTGGGAAAGATTATAGATGCATGGTGCCTCGTCTGATATTTGAAGCAAGAATACTTTATAACTGAAATCTGTCTTCTCCGGGGGATGAAAGCCAAACAAATTTAAGGATTAAATCACACAGAGGTATAATCCCACAGGAAAACCTGCTTCAGTTATTATGATTATATTGTGATGAAGGCAGAGCGGTTGTGAATACCATTGCAGGAAATCATTTTTTTCTGCTTCCGAATAGTAGATTATAAGACATTTTTTCCAATGAATAATAAACTCAGTGCATGGTTCCTTTCCTTCGTCTTACTTCAGAATACGCTATATATATATTATATATATATATATATATATATATATATATATATATATATATTACATAGCATTGTGCTGAGTGGCTGGTCAGTGATGTATTGTCTAAAACAAAGTAAATCATGGTGCATGTCTGTTTAGACTATACATGCGGTCCTAACAGTCTACATACAATAGTACATACAAAATGTAACACAGGGCACTACGAGCGATGATATCATCATGTTTTCATTGGTTGCCATACATCTATACACCTGGGGGAATATATATCTATGCAATTGCTCCAACCTTCAAGCGTAATTACATTGCTCTCTCTTTAAAGGGAACCTGTCACCATACAAATGTGAATTAAGCTCAAGCAGCATGTTATAGAGCAGGAAGAGCTGAGCAGATTGATATATAGTTTTATGAGAAAAGATTGAATAAAACCCTTATATGGAACATTGAACATGTTTTCTCAGCTGCAGGCAGTATGTTATACAGCAGGAGGAGCTGAGCAGACTGATATATATATATATATATATATATATATATATATATATATGGGAAAATGTTTAGCATAACTTATCATTTATACATTTATATACCTGATCATTCTGGGCTTTGGAGATAGGGAGGCGGTCCTATCAGTGATTGACAGCTATCTGTGTATACACAGTCATAGAGGGAAGGCTGTAAATCACTGATAGGACCACCTCCTCCATACAGCTATCTGTGTATACACAGTCCTAGAGGGAAGGCTGTCAATCACTGATAGGACCGCCTCCTCCATACAGCTATCTCTGTATACACAGTCATAAAGGGGAAGCTGTCAATCACTGATAGGACCGCCTCCTCCATACAGCTATCTGTGTACACACAGTCATAGAGGGAAGGCTGTAAATCACTGATAGGACCACCTCCTCCATACAGCTATCTCTGTATACACAGTCATAGAGGGAAGGCTGTCAATCACTGATAGGACCGCCTCCTCCATACAGCTATCTCTGAATACACAGTCATAAGGGGGAAGCTGTCAATCACTGATAGGACCGCCTCCTTCATACAGCTATCTGTGTACACACAGTCATAGAGGGAAGGCTGTAAATCACTGATAGGACCACCTCCTCCATACAGCTATCTCTGTATACACAGTCATAGAGGGAAGGCTGTCAATCACTGATAGGACTGCCTCCTCCATACAGCTATCTCTGAATACACAGTCATAGAGGGAAGGCTGTCAATCACTGATAGGACCGCCTCCTCCATACAGCTATCTCTGTATACACAGTCATAGAGGGAAGGCTGTCAATCACTGATAGGACCGCCTCCTCCATACAGCTATCTGTGTATACACAGTTATAGAGGGAAGGCTGTCAATCACTGATAGGACTGCTTCCTCCATACAGCTCTCTCTGTATACACAGTCATAGAGGGAAGGCTGTCAATCACTGATAGGACCGCCTCTTCCATACATCTATCTCTATATACAGAGTCATAGAGGGAAGGCTGTCAATCACTGATAGGACCGCCTCCTCCATACAGCTATCTCTGTATACACAGTCATAGAGGGAAGGCTGTCAATCACTGATAGGACCGCCTCCTCCATATGTCTATCTCTGTATACACAGTCATAGAGGGAAGGTTGTCAATAACTGATAGGACCGCCTCCTCCATACAGCTATCTCTGTATACACAGTCATAGAGGGAAGGCTGTCAATCACTGATAGGACCACCTCCTCCATACAGCTATCTCTGTATACACAGTCATAGAGGGAAGGCTGTCAATCACTGATAGGACCGCCTCCTCCATACAGCTATCTGTGTATACACAGTTATAGAGGGAAGGCTGTCAATCACTGATAGGACTGCTTCCTCCATACAGCTCTCTCTGTATACACAGTCATAGAGGGAAGGCTGTCAATCACTGATAGGACCGCCTCCTCCATACAGCTATCTCTGTATACACAGTCATAGAGGGAAGGCTGTCAATCACTGATAGGACCGCCTCCTCCATATGTCTATCTCTGTTTACACAGTCATAGAGGGAAGGCTGTCAATCACTGATAGGACCGCCTCCTCCATACAGCTATCTCTGTATACACAGTCATAGAGGGAAGACTGTCAATCACTGATAGGACCGCCTCCTCCATACAGCTATCTCTGTATACACAGTCATAGAGGGAAGGCTGTCAATCACTGATAGGATCGCCTCCTCCATACAGCTCTCTCTGTATACACAGTCATAGAGGGAAGGCTGTCAATCACTGATAGGACTGCCTCCTCCATACAGCTATCTCTGTATACACAGTCATAGAGGGAAGGCTGTCAATCACTGATAGGATCACCTCCTCCATACAGCTATCTCTGTATACACAGTCATAGAGGGAAGGCTGTGAATCACTGATAGGACTGCCTCCTCCATACAGCTATCTCTGTATACACAGTCATAGAGGGAAGGCTGTCAATCACTGATAGGACCGCCTCCTCCATACATCTATCTCTGTATACACAGTCATAGAGGGAAGGCTGTCAATCACTGATAGGACCGCCTCCTCCATACAGCTATCTCTGTATACACAGTCATAGAGGGAAGGCTGTCAATCACTGATTGGACCGCCTCCTCCATACAGCTCTCTCTGTATACACAGTAATAGAGGGAAGGCTGTCAATCACTGATAGGGCCACCTCCTCCATACAGCTCTCTCTGTATACACAGTCATAGAGGAAAGGCTGTCAATCACTGATAGGACCGCCTCCTCCTCACATCTATCTGTGTATACACAGTTATAGAGGGAAGGCTGTCAATCACTGATAGGGCCGCCTCTTCCATACAGCTCTCTCTGTATACACAGTCATAGAGGGAAGGCTGTCAATCACTGATAGGACCGCCTCCTCCATACAGCTATCTGTGTATACACAGTTATAGAGGGAAGGCTGTCAATCACTGATAGGGCCGCCTCTTCCATACAGCTCTCTCTGTATACACAGTCATAGAGGGAAGGCTGTCAATCACTGATAGGACCGCCTCCTCCATACAGCTATCTGTGTATACACAGTTATAGAGGGAAGGCTGTCAATCACTGATAGGATCAGCTTCCTCCATACAGCTCTCTCTGTATACACAGTCATAGAGGGAAGGCTGTCAATCACTGATAGGACCACCTCCTTGACTTTAAAGCTCAGAATGAGAATGGAAATGAATGTATAAAATTACAAGTTTTGCTGAATCTTTTCCCAGGAGCTGCTCAGCTCCTCCTGCCTTCACCTCAGACATTGCATTTAAGGTGACATTTAAACAAGCGTTGCGACACATTCATTTACCAAAACTGTCTTAAAGAGAGAGACTGTCTACTACGACCAGCGTTGTTTTTATTTTTCCAAAGCTGACTTCTAATTGGTTGCTATGGATAGCAAAGGCAGCTTTTCCTTTAGATGTTTTAAGCCTATTTGGCTTATTAGCTGAATATTGCTGTCTTTTCCATACAGCTACAACTTGAATTCACTCAATTAGCACGTGTTAAAAGTTTTCTTAGCACAGTGCACATAACACTGATATTAACCCTTTTCCTGATGCAGGGATTTACTGTTTTTTCCCTTTTTGTTTTTTGCTCCCTCCCTTCCAGAAGTTTTTACTTTTCAGTTCACATAACAGTTCACATGACTTGTTTTTTTGCAGGACAAGTTGTACTTTCCAATGGCACCATTTAATATTGCATACAATGCTGGAAAAAAAATCTAAATGTATCAAAATTGAAAAAAAAGATGCAATTCTGCCACCGTTTTATGGGTTTCATTAAGTTCATTCTAAGGGACAGTATGATTAAAGTGATACCATATTATTTCTTTACATCACTATATAATCTGCCCCTCATAACTTTTTTATATTTATGTCTACAGAGCTGTGTGAGGGCTCGTTTTTTTGCAAGGTAAAACTATTTTAGGGTGTGTATGACATTTTGATCACTTTTCATTCCTTTTTTGGAGGGAGGTGAACCTTCCAAAAAACAGCTAATAGGCTATCTGATTTTTTTTTTCTGGTACACCATTTACAGTACAGGATACATACTTTTATATTGAAATAGTATGGATATTTTAGGATGCAGTGATGGCTATGATCTTTATTTTTAATTGCTTTTAAAATGGGAAAGGGGTGCTTTGAACATTATTTTTTGGGGGGAAGGTTACTCTTTTTACACTTATTTTTAGTCCTCCTAGAGGACTTTAACATGCAATTGTCAGATTGCCTCTACTATAGAGTACAATAGCTTACCATTGCAGCCACGGGATAATCAGTGTGTTCACCTTGGCAGGGCTTGAGAGGAACGGTGCTATGACAGGCCTGGAGCCTTAGGAAGGCCTAAAGCAATTGTGCATGATATATGCTGTCAGGCTGATAGAACATCTCATCAGAATGAAGTGACTGCAGCACAAGTGCTAGAGTGCGGTGTAGTAAGGACCCCCCTCAACTCTCTAAACAGCTGTAGAAATGGAGGCAGCCCATACCAGTGACATCCTAGGATAGGTTGCTGGAGCCATTTTGATAACATACCTGGAGAACCCCTTAAAGCCTGTATGTACACCCAAGGCCTTAAGGTTGTGCGACCTGTAAGGTCACATAGGGCATATCATTTGTTACTCTTGAAGGGAGCACCACTGGCCTGATAGCCTGAGCATCCAGAGTTTGCAGCGCAATCACAAAAATGCTGTCTGATCCACAACATGCCAAAATGTGATTGAACCCTATTATTTTGGCAACTGGCTAGCAGTGTTGCGCTGTGTTCAAATCTGCATTATTTTTCAGTTTTGTTCTAGGAACAGAAAACCAACAACACAGGATCTGTCATATAACAGAAAGCAATGGTAGCTAATGGACACCAATGAATAAAATAGGGTTCAATGGGTTTCTGTCAGGGAGCCTGGCATGATACAAGGCAAAATAGTACAGCATGGTGCGCTAAGTTGCCCTGCTTTTTTACTGAAATCTGCTATGGAGGCACCAAAAGGAGCCGCTGATGCAGATGTGAACAAAGCCTTATTTGGAGACCTTACAGCAATAATATTTGGGCACTGTATTGTTTTTTGTGTATTGATTTATGATTTTATTGGGGTAGTAAATGATATACCCTCAGTTGGATGTCAATAGAAGGTACTGAGCACAGCACTATCCAGACTTTGACCGTCCGTCTTTATGTGGCATTGCCATATCTATGTGACCAAATTTGTTTTATTTATTCATTGTCCATGTAGGTCCTCATAATCCAGTGTTTCTTAAGTCATTTACATATTTCTAATGTATACTTTGCAAGCTAAAAGTTAGATGATAGATAGATGGATAGATAAATAGATAGATAGATTAAGATAAATAGATAGATAGATAGATAGATAGATAGATATTGAGACAGATAGATAGATAGATAGATAGATAGATAGATAGATAGATTGTGAAAATATCATGTTAACCTTTTCCTTATTGAGAAAAGACTGTGGACATTGCGATGCTAATTGAGGAAAAGAATTGATTAGCATGCTGTAAAACATACGCTCACATACAAGATTCTGTGTTATGGCTTCAAGGTCTGTTAGCTCAGTCAAGTTGTCATTGACAATTAAATGGCCTAAGGGAGAATGGATATTGTCTCCAATTAAGCCAGCAATCAGTTTTCACACTTCATTAGTAGTAAGAAATACTCTGTTCATACAGCTAGAGATGTACAAATGTGCAAATTATCTATGCAACGTGCAACTTGTCCACTCAAGTTCTCTACAGAAATGATTTGTTGAAATTTGTTGTCTGATTTGATCAATTTAACTCTTTTTGTTAATGACAGGACATACATTGACATTATAATCTAAGAGGCCAAATAAGACAGCTCAGTGCTTTATTTAAAGGGGTTGTGCAAGAATCCAACCTATCCCGCTTGGCCAGACCTGTAAAGGGAAGCCTACTTTCCTGGTGCTGGCCCCCTGCTCCTTCTCCTCCCAGCCTGCAATGCCCCGCTGTGCTCCCTCACTGAAAAAGTCTGGTTTGACCGCGGTGGAGCATCCCCGGTCTGAAGGAGAAGGAGCGAGCGCCGAGAAGCAGGTAAGTAAGCTTCCCTTTTAATTGTTGGCCCTTAATTCTAATCCTCTTTCAGAATTCTCCAACTTGGACCCTGCAATGATGTCCTCTGATGTCCACGCAAGCATTTATTAGAGGTACTGCATCGGCGCATGCTATGGACAAGGGTACTCTGTGCTCTTTTCAATACTTGCAGTTCACTTTTAATTTCCAAGACCACACATTTTATAATTATTACGAGCTGAAGCATGCTTTTAGAGAACAATTTGGTGGCTTAGCTCTTTATTTTTTGGACCACCCATTTATTGAGGGAATGGCGCAAAATAAGAGCCTAATGAAGCCACCGTCTGCTTTTTATGGGTACATGGAGCTTTGATCTAATGCGAGATGTAGTACTTATGAAGTGGCAGGAGGACATTCCTGACTTGGATGATGATTATTGTCTCTTAGTTACTTCAGGTCCCCCTTTACTTGGTGCTAGAGACAAGCTAGTACAGGTCAAATGTAGTCACAGAATATATAATACTCCACACAGACTTCCTGTGATGGGTGAATCGCTTTTGCTGAATGTCCCAGGTGCCAAATGGCAGATGGTACGATAGTGCATATGTTCTGGGACTGTAGACAGTTACAGATATAATGGTGGAAAGTGTTGGGGTTTATGGAGACTTACTTGAATATACCAAAAATACTGCACCCCAAAGTCTGTATTTTTGGACTGGTAGATGCACTCTTTCAGTGTAACTCTTTAAGTTACTATTTTATTATGCTAAAAAAGTCATTCTGTTTAACTGGAAGCACCCAAAGAAACCCACTATATCTGCCTGGATTAGATGATTTAACCAAGCCCCCCCACTCTATAAGCTTACTTACCTATCTTGAGGATGCCCTGACATATTTGATAAAATCTTGGAGCTTTGGTTACTGAACTCTGCTACTAGCTTGGAGACATTGACATCTTAAGTTCTTTCTCTCCTCTTTTCTCTTTCCCGACGGTTGTGCTACCCTGAAACCCCCTCATCTTTCCCTTTTGTCTCCCCCCCTTTTGTTCCTCTCAAATGGTAGTAGAGGTGGTACTTTCTGCTGAAATAGATTTTTGGTTGCAGGATACCAATGCATACTACAGAATTAGTACCCCGTATATGTTGTTCAGTTTTGTTTACTTAAATATGAAAAAAAAAAAAGTTGTATTTGTGCATTTCTCTGACTGAACACTTTTTTACTGTTGAGATATGATTTTGATCTGAATGCTGCATGGCCTTTTGATCTTCTTGAATAAACGCTTACCTTTACCGGTCCAGTAAAATGGAAGGGTTTTCCAAGAATCCCCCCATTCTTGTACAATCCCTATAAGAAACATGGCTGTAAGCTTTTGGCTCTAAATGCAATTCTCTGAACTTATCTATATTCTATAACGGACCTATAGTCCTGATTTTAAACAGCGCGGCATTGTTGCCAATGACTACCAAGTGGCTAGGGACAGGCCATATTTACAGCACTAACTATAGTCATCTGATGGTCATTCTACAGTATCGATTAACTGAAAAGGGTCACAAACGGTTACGTCTATCATAATTCAAAACTATTCACTATATGTAGGATAGATCTCAAACTAAGATAAAATAACAAAACTTTATTTGTATTCACGTTTAAAAACTGAATAAATGGCTGTAATCTGCCTGTAATCATGAACAACGGTAAACCACACTCCGTGCGTCAACTCTTTTTCTCATTACGTGTGGGTTGATACTAGCAGTGTCTGTGGTTTAGACTGATGTGAGGGTAGGGATATTATGGCACACTTTTGTAGCGTGTAACACTATGATCCGCTGAGCCGACCTAGTGCTCACTAAGATCATTAGCAATATAGAATTGTATGACACAATGAAACATGTTCCCCTATGTGTCTGGCACACTGATAGAGTGTCTTAGGCTGCTTTCATACTGTCAGGGCTCCTGCACGCGACCGTTTTTGCAGTCCGCCATTCGCAGATCCACAAAATACATATACCGGCTGAGTGGCAGCTGCCATTTTTTCTTCTCCTGCAAAAATGCCCTATCCTTGTCTGCAAAACAGACGAGAATTGGACAAGTTCTTTTTTTTGCAGGGACATTGAGCGGACTTATGAATGTGGACAGCACACAGGTGTGTTGTCCGCATCTTTTGCATCCTATTTGAGATGAATGAGTCTGCATCTGACCCACAAAAATAGCAGATCAGATGCAGACCAAAACTACAGCCATGCGCAGGTGCCCTCAGTGTTTGGTCACTGTTTTCCATCATTGATTGAGCCAAAACCAAGTGAGGGTCTACATACAGAACAGGTGCAAATCTTTCCATTTTACCTTTTTCTCTATGTAGCCTCCACTCCTGGTTTTGGCTCACAATCACTGATGGAAATCACTGACCAAAACACTGACTGTGTAAAGCGGGATTATTATGCATTTACCTCCACCTGTCATTTCCAATTTAAGAACATCGCACCATGTATTCGCACCTTCCTCGTCCCTGAGTCAACTAAAATAGTCATGCTCTCGTCATCTCCCGCCTGGACTACTGCTACTGCAGCATCCTCCTCTGTGGCCTCCTATCTAGCACTCTCGCTTCTCTTCAATCTATTCTGCCCAGTTAATCCACCACTGCCCAGTTAATCCACCTCTCCACTCGTTTCTTCTCTGCCTCCCCCCTGCCAATACCTTCACTGACTCCCCATTGATCAGCAAATTCAGTTTAAAATACTTAAAACTACATAAAAGGCCATCCACAATCTGTCCCCTCCTTACATCTTTGACCTGCTTTCTCTATACATCCCGACACGTAATCTCAGATTATCTGTTCCTCGCACAATCAACTACAGGATTTCTCACGTGCCTCTCCTCTACTCTGGAACTCAGTACCCCAACGCATCAGACTCTCCCCCAACATCCAAACCTTCAAGAGTAACCTGAAAACCCACCTCTTCAGGAAAGCCTACCACCTGCAATGAGCATGCTGCCACCACACAGCCACAGGAGCAGACTATACCCTCACCTACTGTGTTCTCCCCTTCCCTTACAGATTGTAAGCTCTTGCAGGCAGGTTCCTCTACCCCTCTGTACCAGTCTGTTAAAATTTTCTTGTTTATTGTATTTTTATATTTGTGTAACCCCCATCTGGATGTACAGCGTCATGGAATTAATGGCTCTTTCAAATAAACAATAATAGTAAATAAAGTGTAAAAAAAGTTTAAAAAATAAAGTGTAAAAAAAATATTTGTTTCAAGTAAAGAAAAAAAAGATATATTAGGTATCGCTGCGTCCATATCAACCGGCTCTATAAAAATATCACATGACCTAACCCCTCACCTCATCCTGCAAAAAATGAGCCCCTACCTAAGACAATCGCCCAAAAACTAAAAAAAACTATGGCTCTCAGACTACAAAGACACTAAAACATGATTCTTTTTGTTTCAAAAATTATTTTATTGTGTTAAATGTATTTTTTTTTTAAAGTAGACATATTAGGTATCATCGCATCCGTAACAACCTGCTCTATAAAAATACCACATGACCTAACCCCTCATGTGAACACCGTAAAAAATGAAAATAAAAACTGTGCTAAAAAAGAAATATTTAGTCACCTTACATCACTAAAAGTGCAACACCAAGCGATCAAAAAGGCGTATCCCCCCCCCCCCAAATAGTACCAATCTGTCACCTCATACCGCAAAAAATGAGTCATTACCTAAGACAATCGCCCAAAAAATAAAAAAAAACTATGGCTCTCAAAATATGGAGACACTAAAACATAATTTTTTTTGTTTAAAAAATGCTATTATTGTGTAAAACTTAAGTAAATAAAAAAGTATACATATTAGGTACAAACCGGATTCCAAAAAAGTTGGGACACTATACAAAATGTGAATAAAAACTGAATGCAATGATGTGGAGGTGCCAATTTCAAATACTTTATTCAGAATAGAACATAAATCACGGAACAAAAGTTTAAACTGAGAAAATTTACCATTTTAAGGGAAAAATATGTTGAATCAGAATTTCATGGTGTCAACAAATCCCAAAAAAGTTGGGACAAGGCCATTTTCACCACTGTGTGGCATCTCCCCTTCTTCTTACAACACTCAACAGACGTCTGGGGACTGAGGAGACCAGTTTCTCAAGTTTAGAAATAGGAATGCTCTCCCATTCTTGTCTAATACAGGCCTCTAACTGTTCAATCGTCTTGGGCCTTCTTTGTTGCACCTTCCTTTATGATGCGCCAAATGTTCTCTATAGGTGAAAGATCTGGACTGCAGACTGGCCATTTCAGTACCCGGATCCTTCTCCTACGCAGCCATGATGTTGTGACTGATGCAGAATGTGGTCTGGCATTATCTTGTTGAAAAATGCAGGGTCCTCCCTGAAAGAGATGACGTCTGGATGGGAGCATATGTTGTTCTAGAACCTGAATATATTTTTCTGCATTGATGGTGCCTTTCCAGACATGCAAGCTGCCCATGCCACACGCACTCATGCAACCCCATACCATCAGAGATGCAGGCTTCTGAACTGAGCGTTGATAACAACTTGGGTTGTCCTTGTCCTCTTTGGTCCGGATGACATGGTGCCCCAGATTTCCAAAAAGAACTTTGAATCGTGACTTGTCTGACCACAGAACAGTCTTCCATTTTGCCACACTCCATTTTAAATGATCCCTGGCCCAGTGAAAACGCCGGAGCTTGTGGATCTTGCTTAGAAATGGCTTCTTCTTTGCACTGTAGAGTTTCAGCTGGCAACGGCGGATGGCACGGTGGATTGTGTTCACTGACAATGGTTTCTGGAAGTATTCCTGAGCCCATTCTGTGATTTCTTTTACAGTAGCATTCCTGTTTGTGGAGCAGTGTCGTTTAAGGGCCCGGAGATCACGGGCATCCAGTATGGTTTTACGGTCTTGACCCTTACGCACAGAGATTGTTCCAGATTCTCTGAATCTTCGGATGATGTTATGCATAGTTGATGATGATAGATGCAAAGTCTTTGCAATTTTTTGCTGGGTAACAACTTTCTGATATTGCTCCACTATCTTTCTGCGCAACATTGTGGGAATTGGTGATCCTCTACCCATCTTGGCTTCTGAGAGACACTGCCACTCTGAGAAGCTCTTTTTATACCCAATCATGTTGCCAATTGACCTAATTTGTGTTAATTGGTCTTCCAGCTCTTTGTTATGCTCAAATTTACTTTTTCTAGCCTCTTATTATACTTGTCCCATCTTTTTGGGGATTTGTTGACACCGTGAAAATTTGAATCAATGTATTTTTCCTTTAAAATGATACATTTACTCGGATTAAACGTTTGATCTGTCATCTACGTTCTATTACAAATAAAATATTGACATTTGCCATCTCCACATCATTGCATTCAGTTTTTATTCACAATTTGTTTAGTGTCCCAACTTTTTTGGAATCCGGTTTGTATCTCCGCGTCCGTTACAACCTGCTGTATAAAAATATCACATGACCTAACCCCTCAGGTGAACACCATAAAAAAAAGAATGTAAGTGAGTCAAATAGTACCAATCAAACCGTCATCTCATTCCAAGAAAAATGAGCCCCTACATAAGACAGACGCCCAAAAAAATAAATAAAAATACGGCTTTCAGAATGTGGAGACAATAAAAAATCATTGTTGTAAACTACAGAATCAGGGCAATACATATTGAGTTTTGTTTTGCTGTTAACCCTTGCTTTGTTACTGGAAAAAATGGATTAAAATGGAAAATCAGCCCAAAAAGTGAAATTTTGAATTTTCATCTCCATTTTCCATAATTTTTTGTGGAACACCTAAAGGGTTAACAAAGTTGTAAAATCGGTTTTTAATACCTTGAGGGGTGTAGTTTCGAAAATGGGGTGATTTTTGGTTGTTTTCTATTATATAAGCCTCACAAAGTAACTTCAGACCTGAACTGGTCCTTAAAAAGTGGGTTTTGGAAATTTTTGGAAAAATGATCCAAAACATGAAGTAGACAAATGGGGAATGTAAAGTAATAACTATTTTTGGAGGTATTACTGTCTATTATAAAAGAAGAGTAATTGGAATTTGCAAATATTTACAAATTTTTGTTAAATTTGGTATAATTTTTTATAAATAAAAATGAAATATTTAGATTCAAATTTACCACTGTCATGAAGTACAATATGTGACGAGAAAACAGTCTCAGAATGGCTTGGATAAGTGAAAGCGTTTGAAAGTTATCACCACATAAAGTGACACATGTAAGATTAGCAAAAAATGGCCTGGTCTTTAAGGTGAAACTTAAGTTGAAAAATGGCAGGGTCCTGAAGGAGTTAATATTTGTTTCAAAATTATCAAAAGTGTATCATTAGCAATATACAAAAAGGTAGGCTTACTTATCTATTCCAATTAATCCATAATAATTAACACAATCCTTTCCAGCACACCATCCTGTTAGCAATGTATGTTTTCATCATGGTAAAACAACTTCCTGAGTACGGATGTATAGTACATTGCTTAAATAGTGCTTTGTAAACAGTAATAATGTAATTAGCACGCACATTTGCCTTCTCAGAAAAGAATTTTTTTCACTATAAATATTGCAATATGACAGAGAACAAAGAAACCAGGCAGACAGACGGGTGAAGGGGAATGCGTTAATTTAAACAGGGACTGATTTATTTTTATTTTGGGCATTCAAGCAGTAATTTTATATTTTGTTTCCTATGCAGGTTATTTCCTATTGGAAACACTATTATAATTACAAGTAGTGGAGAAACCGGAGCAGTTATAAGAATAATGTATCCATCTATTGGTATCCAGACGTGTAACTTCAATCTCCCCAGCCCCAGTGCAAAATCTGTAACTGGGGGTAGTTTTTGGCAAAAAGCTAAAAAAAATGCATGCAATTTTTTTCCAACCTTCTTGCAATTCCAGCCAAAATAATGTTGACATAAACAGCCCCATAATGCTATTAAATGATATCGAAATAACACATGCCAAAGTCGACATAATACCACATTACATGCCAAAGCCTTCATAACTCATGCCACACAGCTTACTGCCATATACTTCTCATATAATGCTGCAATCCAATTCCTAAATAAAACCACTATACACCATTAAATAATATTTGAAGTTTTGCTCCTGGTGTCACTGTCCTTGATGGTATATCAGGAAACTGGGGCCCTGGACAATTGCCACCTTTAAAACAGCCCTAACAGACAGGCTGATCTATCTACTATGGGATCTTTATACTACTGATATCTTCTTATGTGGCAGAGGGGTTTCTGGACTCTGTCAGGCTCCACAGCCTGAATGCTGCTGATACGTTTGTACCCTTATAGCAATGGCTCTTTTTTCAATGGCCTCGCAATGCATTAAGGTTCACAGAACACAATTTAATTTAAGCCTTCATGCTATCCTATCAACCATAGTTCAGCTTCAGCTACATGTTATAGCTCCTTTAGGTATATATAGTGCCATACTGTACATTAGATTTCATATGGAGGCATACAGCTTTTTCCTGTGAGATTAATCCAGAAATTCTAAGAAAAAATGTGCCATGCTCTATTGGATTCTGTATTATAGAGGTATTATAAAACACCAGGCTCCAGCAGGACTAGATTATAGGGAAGACACAAATGGCAAGTGCTAAATGGCCTACTCCTCCATCTAAAAAACCTAGGGGGCTCTAGATCTATCTATCCATATATATATATATATATATATATATATATATATATTACAGTATGTTCTATCTATCTATCTATCTATCTATCTATCTAGCTTCAGTAGCCCAAATAGGCTATTTGCAATAATTTGTTGTGCATTGTTAAGGTAATGTGCTGCATTTAATGCACCCCAGATTTGTGGATTCAAAGGCAACAATGTTTTAGTCAGCAAGGTGATCGGCATACAGCTTTCTTAGGTGTTGCCGCAGTGGAGGGATAATGAGTTCAGACACCCTGCACACTTCAGATACGATTTTGGCCACCGCCTTGCAAATTGCAGACATTGTAACAGATTACGGCTGTTAGTTAGTGATCCCAGTACTTGAGACTGATGAAAGAGAAAGAGTAATCTGAGGGCCATTACTTCCAACTATTTCCTTAACTTATGCTTGGCATCTGTGTGGATTTTTCAATGTGTATAGATAATTGCTGGATGTAATACAACTCATATTTGGTGCACAGTAAAGGGAGACTTTGGTAAAGGTCAATTAGTTAGTGACTCTCCTAACACCACTATTGTATCACTTCAAGCCCTGCCTTGAATCCACACGGACATTTAACATCAAGGGCACCCCAAATTACCATCAGACATGGAGCCCACAACTACAGGGAGTGCCCCGATGAAATATAGGGTGCCCCTCCTTGACAGCACTGACCCCAGGGAGAGACAGTCTGAGGGAGTACACAGTGACACAACATCTATCTATCTATCTATCTATCTATCTCTTGTAGAGTATTTGTGTGTATATTCATCTACCCTATAAATAGGTGTGATGTAGGAAAGGCCTGTAGCAATATTTAACCCATTTTTCGCAGGGTGAGTTATATTTTTAAATGCATCACTTTAGTGTGCATCTAATATATTATATAACTAATAAAAAATTGGGTTGTGAAAGCATAAACAAATGCATTAATTCCCCCATTTCTGTGAGTACACTTACACCCATACCACATTTATATAGCTTTTTTTTTACTACTGTAGCACAATCAAAACTCTTTTTTACTCTCTTTTGTGTCTTGTTGCATTCAAAATCCTATAACATTTTTATTTTCCCATGAATGAAGCTGTATGTTTTTTGCAAGATGAGTTTTAGTTTTCATTGGTGCCATTTGGATACATATGACTTTTTGGTTCACTTTTGGCATTTTTTGAGAGGTGGAATAAACTTAAAACAGCAATATTGGCACCCAAATGTATTGTACAGGTCATTATTGTCGCAGTAATACCAAGTATGTATAATTGTTGCATATATATTTTATATATTTTTTTTAATAAATAAATGTGTTTGCTTTAAAAAAAATTGTTATCTTTTTTTTTTCACATGACTTTTTTTACAAACGCTTTTTAATTTTTTTTCTATATTCCACTAATACACTGGACTACTCTATATTCCAGTTTGTTATAAGGGAAAATAATAGCATTCTTTAATACAGAATGCTTAGAACAAGGTCAATTGAGGGTAAAAAAAATAAATAAAAAAATTAACTCACCTCCTCCAATTGATCACGTAGCTGCCGGTCTCCTGTTCTTTCTTCAGGACCTGTCAAAGGACCTGTGGTGACGTCACTGAGCTCATCACATGGTCCAATCACATGGTCCATTGACCATGTGACGTCACCACAGGTCCTTTAGCCGGCAGCTCATGATTAAAGAAGTAAGAAGAGATTGGCACCTACGCGATCAAGAGGAGGAGGTGAGTTAATTTTTATTTATTTTTTAACCCTCAATTGACCTTCTACTAAGCATTCTGTATTAAGAATGCTATTATTTTCCCTTATAACCATGTTATAAGGGAAAATAATACAGTGAATAGACTCTCATCTTAGCAACCATGCGTGAAAATCGCACCGCGGATGCTTGCGATTTTCACGTAGCCCCATTCACTTCTATGGGGCCTGCGTTGCGTGATAAATGCACAATATAGAGCATGCTGCGATTTTCACGCAACGCACAAGTGATGCATGAAAATCAGCGCTCATGTGAACAGCCCCATAGAAATGAATGGGTCCAGATTCAGTGCGGGTGCAATACGTTCACCTGACGCATTGCACCCGTGCGGAATACTCGCCCGTGTGAACTCAGCCTAAGAGGAAAACTGCTAGGATAGAACTTAACTGTTTAATACAACTGTCACCTACAAGTGATGACATCACAACAGCTCCTGAGCCTGTGAGATCACAGCGCCATACACATTTGGTGGTTTTTGTTCATGACTTGAAGTGTCTACATGTATGGCATTTTTGAGAGAGGGGATTAATTTCGGGAGTTTAAATGTTTTCTATGGGACCCAGGATTTTCTAGTTAAATTCTTGGCAATCACTATTTCTATGTGTACCATGTACACTGCACATGCATAGGACCCCTCCACTATCTTTTTAACCCACTAGAGTGTGACAGGCCATACATGGCCACTATTCTCATATGTGGCTGCTTTAGTAAGTCTGATTCCAGAATGGGATGGGGGCTTCCAACAACATTAATCCAGCCATGGACTCAAGTTGATGTATCACAAACAGTCCCTCTGGCTCTGCAGTATGGTACCATTGGCACCTTCTGTATATCCCTGTGTGGCACCTCTCTGTTGCAGTATTATGGCGACTACATACGTGGAGTTATAATATGACCGTGTACATGGACCCTAAAAAGTAAAGTATGCTCTGCAGTTTCATGCATGATAAACCTTAGAGTGACTTTCATTAGAAATATTGGAAAAAGTGACAGTGGTACAAAGTGCAAAGTACCCAGGGACTATCCTGTATATGGGCTAGTGAACTCCGTTTTTGTACTAGTCATGTGCAGTTACTAAGAAGCCATATATTATTATGGCAGAGGTAACTGATAGTCTGTTCTCCACTGATTCTACACATCCGTGCATGTAAATCAATTCTACCTCGTTTCTATACATCATACACGATACCCATAACATAGGGTACAACCAGAGTGAGCTATATCAGATACAGTCAAAGACCATTGTGGGTCATTTATAGAAACATGTAATTATAGACCACAGGTATAGTTAGTCATTGAGTAATTAACCAGCAGTCATTGAAAAAGTTAATCAATAAAGACATAGACATAAAGTCTCCTATTCAGACTGATGGTACATCCTGCCACTTATATTAATGAAGCCATTGCCCTAGTGCGCTCATTCAAATACTACATTACACATAAGTGAATGGATAAGTGCACCTGTATACTGAGACAATTAATGATCTGCTAGATAGTGGCTAATGCGGGTACCAATAAGATACAAATTATGTTCTTGTCTTAATGACTGCATAATAAAAACAGGTTAATATAGTTGCCTGCCAAAATGTATCATCACTAGTTATTGGCATTTATGTGTAAAATGATTCTCAGTCATGATCGTGCCCCTTTGTTCCTGCTTATTTAGACCTTCAGAAAATCAGTTTTTTGTACTATTCAGACCTATAAATTGCCCTGGTAACAGAATCAGAACGGGACATCCTAAAACTTTTAATGTGAAAATGACTTAATGTGGATTAATGTACCATAATGGGCCTAAGCCTCAATCAATTACCTTGAAACTTTACACCTAAGTTCCCAGCTTCCCAAACCTTTCCCGGAAGTTTCATGGATTTTGGCTACCCACAAGGCAAATGAGTGATATTAAGCTTGCTTTTTGGGGAGCTTAATGTGGCTTAACGTACAAAAAACAACTCAAGTGTTAACCAATTTCCCCCAAATTTCCCATCCTACTAGACTCTCTCTATGCCAATATATTCTGAAGATTTTGGGTCATTTGAGAAAACATACCAAAAATTATTCACATTAAACTATTTTATTCCTTTTTGAAAACATTTAGCTTAATGTAAAAAGAGCTTATCAGGGTGCACATGGGAAGGCAACAATAGAAAACGCAAAAAATCCCCAGCACACCTGCCAGCTGACCTGCAAAAAAGTAAATTACCCTGTCTATTAGTATACAATAAAAGCTGAGGTTTTAGTTGCACAAACCTTTGGCCAAAAATATGTAGAAGCCACACTGCCACCGTCAAGGCACCTCTGTAAAGTGTGGTCCTAGCTCTATTTATATGAGTCTCCAAATGGGAGCATATTGATTCAGTCAATAAATTAAATGCAGGTGTACCTGGAGGTAGCCTACTCCTCCTCACAAGGTGCAGGGACTCATTGGAGGTCCAGCAACCACAGATGAATGCTGGGATCCCCAATGCATCACCACATCCAAGATAGACAAAGACCTGAGCCGGAGCTATGGCTGATCTTGCGGCTAGCTTTGTGAATAATCTTTTACATATCTAATAGTTGCGGCACAAAAGGTAGTATGGGCTATGCGAGCCTAAAGTCACTCAATAAGAGAACTTAGATTGTGCAAATTTTGAAGGCAATTAATTGAGGTGTATGTACATTATGGTACATTAAGCTCTTTTTACATTAAGCTGTTCACATTAAATGTTTTAGGATTGGAATAAAATACTTTATTGTGAATAACAATTAGTATGTTTTCTCAAATGACCCCAAATCTTCAGAATATGTTTGCACTAGAATTTTCAGTATTAAACTGTCTGACATTAGCGATGTGCTAATGTCAGCTGCACCTAACTCGGCTATTCTAATGATTATCCCTGCCCCCTTACTGTAGAATTCTTACTTTTATAATATGTATATGAGCCTCTAGGTTGCTCCTGCACCTAGAGGCTCCCGTCTCCCACCTCAAGTCACGCCTTCCAAGTGTTGATTGACAGGGCCAGGCATCGTTCACATCGGGAGCCTCTAGGTGCAGGAGCAACGCCCCCCCTGCTCCTAGAGGCTCATATACATATTATAAAAGTAAGAATTCTACAGTAACGGGGGCACGGATAATCATTAGAATAGCAGAGTTAGGTGCAGCTGACATTAGCACATCGCTAATGTCAGCTAGTTTATACTGAAAATTCTAGTGACAGAAACCCTTTAATGTCACTCATTTGCCTTGTGGGTAGCCAAAATCCATGACACTTCCAGGATAGGTTTGGGAAGCTGAGATCTTAGGTTGTGCAAAGGTTCAAGGCAATTGATTGAGGTTTAGGCACATTATGGTACATTAAGCTCTTTTTACATTAATCTAAATCTTTTCGAAAAGGAATAAAATAGTTTAATGTGAATAACTTTTGGTATGTTTTATCAAATGACACAAAATCTTCAGAATATGTTGGCATAGAGAGAATCTAGTAGGATGGGAAGTTTATGGGAATTGGTTAACATCTGAGTTGTTTTTTGTACGTTGAGCCACATTAAGCTCTCCAAAAAACAAGCTTAATGTCACTCATTTGCCTTGTGGGTAGCCAAAATTCATGAAACTTCCAGGATAGGTTTGGGAAGCTGGGAACTTAGGTTGTGCAAAGTTTCAAAGCAATTGATAGAGGTTTAGGCACATTATGGTACATGAATCTACATTAAGTCATTTTTACATATTTTTTTTTAGGATGTCCCGTTCTGATTCTGTTACCAGGGCAATTCATAGCTCCGAATAGCACAAACAACAGACTTTCTGAAGGTCTACATAAGCAGGAACAAAGGGGCACGGTCATGACTGAGAATTATTTTACACATAAATGCCAATAACTAGTGATTGAGGTTTAGGCACATTATGGCACATTAAGCTACATTAAGCCATTTTTACATTAATTGTTTTAGGATGTCCCAATCAGAACAAACTTCCTGCAGTCATGCTGTTTTCCATTTGTCAACCTACTTAGGCCCCATGCACACAGCCGTGTTTCACAGCCGTGTGCGGGCCGTGGAACCGCGGCCTGGATCCCTCCTGAGAGCAGGAGCGCACTGCGTCACTGGTTGCTATGACGCCGTGCGCTCCCTGCTGCCGCCGCAATGCAGTAATACACTGGTATGATCTATACCAGTGTATTACTGTACTGTGCCGGCAGCAGGGAGCGCACGGCGTCATAGCAACCATTGACGCCGTGCGCTCCTGCTCTCAGGAGGGATCCAGGCCGCGGTTCCACGGCCCGCACACGGCTGTGAAACACGGCCGTGTGCATGGGGCCTTAGGCTACATGCACACCGTTAAAAACCAGCACACTATCTTTTTTTCGTGCCCATTTTTCAACTATTTATGCGTCCATTTTCTGTCTCTGTCCTTTTTAATTGCAGTTTTGCATCCATTTTGCAACCAAAACCCCAACCCCTACAGTGCTCTCAGTATATATATATATATATATATATATTGCCCACATAGTGCCCCCAGTATAATAATGCACTACTTTGTGCCCCAGTAGTTCTAATGGCCCCCAGTTGTTCCCCCAGTATATATAATGGCTTCTTACTACCTCCAAGTAGTTATAATAGCCCCCAAGTTGTACCCCTGTATAGATATTAGCCTACAGTTGTGTCCCCATACATATATCATGGCCCCAGTAATGCCCCTATATATATATATATATATATATATATCATGGCCTCCAGTTGTGCCCCCATATATAATGTCCCTATCTTCCCTCCATCTCCACTAGTGCTGTCATTAATAAAAACTAATATTAATAATAAAATACTCATCTCATTCTCTTGCACACAATGAAACACTTGTTTCACACCGGAGGCACCAGACCTTCACATTCCCATTGTTGTGATGTCACATGCGACGTCACAACGCTGGGAGCACAGGTCCTGCTGCTTGCAGTGCAGACTGTTCCATCACATGCAAGTGGATCAGGTATTTTATTATTTTTAACCCCTGAAAGGCCCTTTTAGATGTCAAAAATGTAAATGTTAGATGTAAAAACAGGCCGATTGATTTACTGTGAAAACAGCCCAAAATAGGACATGATGTATTTTTTTGATGGCCACTATTCAATGGCCGTTAAAAAAAACTGCCATGTAAATATTTTCATTGACTTCAATTGGTTTTAGAAATGGCCACGAGATGGTTGTTTTCATTGACTTCAATTGGTTCTAGAAATGGCCACGAGATGGTTGTTACAAAAGCATGCATCACACAACCATTTTTCACTTTCAAGTAAATGTAGCCTTAATGCAAATCTACTGAATCTAAGCCAGAAAGAAAGCAGAGAACAGATAGAAGAGTATGAATGTATGATCAGACTACACAAAGGTTGTTTGTAGTCTGTTGCCGTGGAAATAGATTGGTCTGAATACACAGTCATAGAGGGGAGGCTGTCAATCACTGATAGGTCCGCCTCCTTGATTTCAAAACCCAAAATGAGCAGAGATTTAAATGTATAAATTACAAGTTTTACTAAATCTTTTCCCACAAAATTATATATCAGTCTGCTCAGCTCCTCCTGCTCTATAACATCCTGCCTGCAGCTCGGACACCATGTTCAATGTGACAGGTTCTGTTTAAGGGTACCACCTCACATAGCCTAAATGCTTCAGATTTTCCACAGTGGAAATGAGCACAGAAAGCATTTGCAGTGGCAGCGCATTGACACTGTTCTCCACACATAACTTGATATGTTGTGTGGAGTTTTAATTCGCAGCATGCCAATTTATGTTGATAATATATGTCACGGATTTCACCTTGCAGAGGGTGAAATCTATGGGAAATTAGCAATGTTTCCACACCAAAATACACGGCAAAATCTGCCCCATGAGATATTTGTTAGATGCGATTTACGTTGGTACCTGGAGGCCAAATGTGTTTCCTGCCTCAACTGCTGGTGTAACTCACAGCCTCGTAGATCCCCTATAATGCTGGGCATTCAGGTCAGTAAACCCATGGTCAGGATGCCACACATGTCCAGAATACATACTGCAGAATTTCTGCTGCCCAATTTGAGAGCAGGATATGATAGAAGAAGAGAATCTGAGCTCTGTAATATAATGGTTTTTGGAACAGGATTTGTGAGTAAAAATTTGAATAAATCCTGATTACTGTGATTGCCAGCCTTCTATGTACACACACTGATACAGGAAAAGCTGTCAATCATCCTGAGTGGGCGGAGTAATCTGGACTCTCACTGATTTGCAGTTTTTTCACTCCTCCTTCAAATTAAAAAAACATATATATCACAGAGCTCAGCTTTTCCCTCTTTATCATATCCTGACAAATTCACTTTAAATTGTAAGTGTGAGCCTGGTATAGGAACACTTTTGCTTACACTACACATTATTAAAGAATACAGAACTCTTCCAAACTAACCAGCCAGAGGGCTGTGTGATGGCACTTCATTATACTCACAGTTGAAGTGTCAATCTAATTTTCTGAATAAACATCCCTTTACATAGACCGACAATCAGGTCAATTGGACAATCCTAAGATGATCCTAATTGCCACTGGTGCCACTGATCACCCTCTGAATGAAAAACGCACGTTTGAACCATCATTGATGCGGCGCACAATTTTTTTTAGGATGATTGCAGCATGTAAATGCAGCTCTCACCTCCACTGCAGATCGGGCAATTATCAGGAACAACCAGTTGACTGTTCAGTTGTTCCATGTAAAGGGGTCTAAACAATGGTATCCGTTTAAATAGAAACTTATGAACCCACCTAGTTTCTGAAAATAGATGTTTATTGTATAATAAAGGCTTATGCATATATCTATTATATGTTCCATATTAAATCTTCACCTGTGTGGCCATCACGTTCTAGATTTGTAGCTATCGGATGTACATATGGATTCCTTCTGAATGACAGACAGCAGTGATCTTGAAAGTAAACTTTATTTGTTAAAACAGGGATACCACTTTAAGTCCAGGCCATTGTCTTTGCACTGCAACGCAGCTAATGTAACCGTGTTATCGCCGATATCTTAATACTTTAAAGTGGTGCAAAAACTTCAAGGCAGCAGTAATGTGTACATACAGGTCTATAAAGTGTGTGCATCCTCAATATTCTGCTTCATATCTTCACATCTTTGGTATGTTAACTGATAACTCTAATGAGGAGCTGCGCAAAAAAATGTATGTAAAATAATTGTAATAAAAAGGGCCAAAAAATAAAATAATCCTGCAGTAGCTAAATAAAGTGAAGATTACAAGCTGAGTCTGGAGGCACTTTTCCTCGTGGTCATCCCGCTGGTCACTTGCCTATTCTTCAGTTGTCCAGCCTGCACACAAAGACAACACTGCTGCATGTCATTGTGTCCTAGTCACCATGCCTTGCACATTTTATTTCCATTCTAAGCTCTGTTTGCAGATACCGTCGGGTCTCTACAGAGTAATTTACTGGCAGAATCCCTTCCCGAATCCAAGCTGTAAAAACAGCTGAGAGCGTAAATAATTCATGCAGACAATATGACTTTTTTATGTAAATTTGGTGCATTAACCCTCTATTATAATGATGGACTGCAGATATGGGGTGATGCCGGCTTGGTAAGAGCTAATGGATGGCCGCCATAAATTCACTGCACATTTTATTGTGTTGCTGAAAATTGTGCCTTTAGGCTCTGCTGTTTACTTTTATGTAAAACTCTGGCTTTCCTAAATATTACAAATATTTTACATTCGACTCTTCAGTTTTTGGTCCCTGCTTCCGATGGAAAACGCAAAAAAAAACATTTTAATGTATTATAATTAAATAGATATTTTGCTGTCAATATTCTCAGCAGATCCCCGTTCAAGGACAATAATATTGATTTCCAAAGGCAGTTTTTGTAGCCTTGTAAAGCAGTAGTCCACATCAGGATCCATTCATCTGCTGCTGCTGTAAAGGATGAATCTCTGTTATTAGTCTGATTTTAGACATTTTTTTTAAGAGAAATCTCATTCTTTCACTGGGTTAACTATTTACATAGAGGTGGAGGATTTAGTGGGAAGTTACATAAAGATATAAAGTTTAACTTTAGTACTATTTGTAATACTGCTAGAAGAAAATAAATCCTAATTTACTCCGGTTGCATTATAAGGCATGAGCCAATATATCATTACAGAGAAAATGTTTTGCTTACCTTAGGCTAGTTTCACACTAGCGGCAAGGAACTCCGGCAGGCTGTTCCGGCAGGTGAACAGCCTGTCGGATCCGTGCTGCCGCTAGTGCACCGTGCCCCCGGACTATGGCTTCGGCCCCATTGACAATAATGGGGCCGGAGCGACCAGGAATTCCGAGTGCAGCACAGCAAACATGCCGAGAGGCGGCCAGAATAAAAGTACTACATGTCGTACTTTTATTCCGGTCACCTCTCGGCATGTTTGCCGTGCTGCCGCCAGGAACTCCGGCCCTCCCCCATTACAGTTAATGGGGCCGGAGTGGTAGTCCGGGGGCACGTGTTCACTAGCGGCAGTACGGAGCAGGATTTATCATGTAGATAAGGTTAACACAAGGCACTTACTAATATATTGTGATTGTCCATATTGCCTCCTTTGCTGGCTGGATTCACTTTTCCATTACATTATACACTGCTTGTATCCAGGGGTTACAACCACCATGCAATCCAGCAACAGTGGCCGTGCTTGCATACTATAGGGCAGTGATGGTGAACCTTTTAGAGACCAAGTGCTCAAACTGCAACCAAATACCCACTTATTTATCGCAAAGTGCTAACACGGCAATTTAACCTGAATACCAATATACGTAGTGTATCTTTCATGTACTTTATCATTTAGTGATAATAGCCTGCCTACATCAGTGCGCTGCCTGTGCCGTACATAGTGCGTCCTGTGCTGATGAATGGCAGGAAAAGTCTAAAGCATATTGGTACACCATAGATTATTTCCAGGGCGCAGGTGCCCACAGAGAGGGCTCTGAGTGCCGCCTCTGGCACCAGTGCCATAGGTTCGCCATCACTGCTATAGGGGAAAGCATTGGCTTCTCTGGTGGTCGGGACCATGAGAGCACGCATTGTATCTGCTCTGCAGCAGTGGTCGTAACCATGGAAACAAGCAGTGTATAATTTGATGAAAAAATGAATCCAGCTATTAAAGGAGGCAATATGGACAATCACAATACATTAGTAAGTGCCCTGTATTAACTCTCTCTACATGATAAATGCCATTTGCTGAAGTGAGACAACCCCTTTAAAGGGTCACTGAGTTATCATTAAACTTTTGATATGTCATACAGCGTGGATCAGCAACCTCCAGCACTCCAGTTGTTCTGAGATTACAGCTAGTAGTGTACAAGTGTGCGTTCTGGGAGTTGTAGTTTTACAGCAGCTGGAGTGTTGGAGGTTGCTGATCCCTGTCATAGAGATATATCAAAGGCTCTGATCGGTGGGGGTCTAAGGTGCTGAGACCAACACAGATCGCTAAAATGAGGAGACAGATAGTCTAATGAGTTATCTTTTGTTACTAAATGTCATAGAGACATATCAAAGGTTCTTCTGATCAGTGGGGGTCTAAGGTGCAGAGACCAACACAGATCGCTAAAATGAGGAGAGAGAAGTGTTCACATAGCACGCAGTCTCTTTGTTGCAAGAGAGGAAGCGAGATGAACTCAATAGAAAGTCTATGGGCCCACCTAAATTCCATCCCCTCCAGTGAGGAAAGAGAGAGCAATATGCAATTGCTTCTCTCTCCTAGTTCTAGGGAGAAGTTGGGTTCTCAGCACTCAGACCCCCACCAATTTGACTCTATGACATATTAAAAGTTTTAGGAAATCTCAGTGACCCTTTAAATAGCAACCAACATGATCAACATTGAGCTACAATTTTCCAGAGATTTACGTAACTCTTTATGTTACTTTCTATTTCTTCAAGAGGAAAGTTGCTTTACTTGAGCTAGTTCCTGATGTGACTATTCCACACCATCACTGCTACTACACCATCTCCGAATAAAGAATGCATATTGCCACTGGATATCCAGCTTTTCTTTCCTCCCAACAGAGCGGATTCGGATCAGTAAAAGGGATTCACGATATTTTTTTGTTATGTGGATGCAGTCCAACTCCACGACTCCTTTCTCAGATCAGAAGTCTGTGTAATAACACCAACATATTAAGGTGTCACTGTTCTCCTATTTTCTTGTCTCTTCTTCATTTTAGATCAGCATTGAGAAAGACATACTTCTTACATAAAAAATGTGACAGCATCTATAAAAATTCTGTGTCGAAGTTTATTCATATGTCCCACACACAAAATTTTTTGACATTTCCACCCGTCCAGTGGGTCTTTTTCAATATATACTTCTTGTCATAGTTACAGATATATAAGCATATAAGTCTAAGGTTATGGCCACACTACAACACCAAAAACTGCAGAGACATGTATTTCTATGGTGATGTCACAGAGCAGATATTTTCTCTTACAACGCCTACAGAAACCAGTTGAGCTCACAATGTAGAATAAAATCACAAAAACCCCAGATCACAGTATCTTTTTAAATCCTCTGTTTCTGTCCTAATCATTGCAAGTTTGCTTGAAATTTCAGTTCAGAAGACCAAATAAATGTAGCTCTGGAGGTATCCCAAAGCTATATACTGTATATACCATAGATATACACTGATCAGCCATAATTTTAAAACTACTTGCCTAATATTGTCAAGGTGAGCCCTGTGCCAACCAAACCGTCCTGACCCATTGAATCATAGACTTCACAAGACCTCTAAAGGTTACCTTTGGTTCTGCCACCAAAGTATTAGCAGCAGATCCTTTACCTCCTGTAAATTGCCTGCAAGTAAGGCCTGTATTACAGCAACAGATTAGCGGACCAATTTCTGTCCAATCAGACCAATAGTTGGTGTGTATAACAAAAGATATGTGTGTGTAAATCTGTTAGTGTAACACAGGCCTTAGGCCTCCATGGATCAGATTTCTTTTTCCAGCAGATACTTGATCGAAAGGAGTTCTGGAAATTTTGCTGGCCAAGCCATGTCCAAGGCTTTGTGGTGTTCCTCAAAACAATTCCTGAATTATTTTAGCAGGATCATGCCATTAGGAAATCCAATTGCCGAAAAGAGGTGTCCACGGTATTCAGCAATTTTTTCATAGGTGGTATGTGTCAAAGTAACATACACATGACTGCCAGGACTCAAGATTTTCCAGTGAATAATACTGCCTCCACTGGTTAGCCTTTTAGTGCATTCTGGTGCTGACTTTTGTCCAGGTGATGTTTCCATATTTAGTCATCCCCATGACCAAAAAAAATGATTATTATTAATATTATTTATTTTAAAATGCCATTAACATCAGCATACTGTACATATGAATGGGTTTAAAACATACAAAAGCAAATGAAAAGTTATAGTGGCCACCTTTATCAATTTTTTCAAGTTCCAGTTCTGAATTTCATGTTCCCATTGTAGGTGTTTTCAGTTGTGGAAATGGGTTAGCATGGGCAGTATGTGATGCACTGTGTGTTCTTAAACCTTTCTATCATAGCCAGCAATAACCTATTCCAAAATAACTTTTCTGTGGGATTTAACTTTTTTTGTGGGATTGGACCAAATGATCTTGCATCAATGAGTCTTAGGTGCCTAAAACACTGTTGACACTTACTGATTGCCCTCCCTTGTCCCACTTTAAGTAGGTACTTACTACTGCATACATGGAACTTCCCACAAGACCTGCCATTTTGGAGATGCTTTCACCCAGTTGTCTACTCGTCACAATCTGGGCATTATGGAAGTCACTCTATGGTACTTATTCATATAACTACATATGTAAAATAAAATAAAAGAACCCTTGGGAATTACCTTGATTTCTGCATTGATTGGTAATAAACTAATAACACACAAGTAGGGATGAGCAAACCTGTGGAAGTTCGGGTTCTCCGGGTTCGGCCGAACTTCAAGTGAAAGTTAGGGTTTGGGACCTGAACTTGACCCGAACTTGACCCTGAACCTGAATCCCATTGAAGCCAATGGGGACCCAAACTTCACTTTATTTTTTTCCATTATAACATGGGTATATCAGAAAATAATAGCATTCTTACACGTGGTGAGCGCGGTGACGTCATTGCCAATATTGCTGGTCCTTTGGCAGGTCCTGCTGAATGAAGATAAAAGGGACTGCTGCAGCGCAATCAAGTGGATGAGGTGATTTTTTATTTATTTTTTAACCCGTAAATGTCCATATTCTTTTAAGATTCTGTCTTAAGAATGCTATTCTTTTCCGATATGACCATGTTATAATGGAAAATAATAAAACTACCCGAACACCGAGCCAGAACCTGGACTTCAGTAAAAACTTTGCAGTTTGGGTTCACTCATCCCTACATGCAAGCTGTTCAGGTCCTTTTTTGTGTGCTGTGAAAAACTGGTTTGAGGGTGAATTCATTTCACCCAGGTTTATGGTAAGATAAGCCAGGGAGTACAAAAGCTGGATAATTACCATCAGAGTGGGGATTTTGCCTTATAGGGATTTCATTTTGTATCATTTATATTTTTCTGGAACTGTCTGAAAAGCAAATAAAATTGGTTGTGACCAGATGCACTACATTTGACTGAAGTGAACTGTGTTTCTGGTGTGCTAAAAAGTGACTGTCTAAAGGGTGTATTATGTAGTCAAGAATGGTTGGCAAGGGATTGTCGGGAGGGAAGCAGGAGACACCACTGCTATTACACGCAGAGATGTCCTCTGCAGCATGGGAAGAAGTAATCACTATGCCATCGCTCGTCCCCATGCAGGACAGCAGAGTTCCGGAGGTAGATCGTAATTACACAGCACAATCTGCCGCCAGCAAATCCAGGTCCTTCAGCATGCTGAAAGATCTGAATTGCCTGCTGAGTGAGCGGTTGCTTGTGCATCGGGCAATCGGAAGCAGTATTAGACTGCCAGATGATCGCTAATGAGCGTTCATAGCTATTATCGGCAGAAAATCTGCCTGTCTAATATACTCTTAACCCAGGAGACAGCGGGCCCTGAGCTAATCCTATTACAGTGCATTTATTAAAAATCCCTAGAGCAGAAAGAAAAACTAAGCTAACCTATATGTTTATAACGTCTTCAAGACCTAAGTGGCAAAAGTTATATGATTGGAAGTGTTGTTTTAATGTTGTTTTGCTCATTAAAGGCAAACAAAGCTTGGTTACTGTTATTCACAAGAAACATTAGTTGATGTGAATAATACTTCAATTCATGATGCTGGAACAGCTTTGTTAAAGACCTGGGTGTTCATTAATCCTTGGTTAAATAACATCTACAACTGGATAAAATTCCAGACAGGTACTATTTTCTTTCCTGGGTATTCTTTAAAGGAAATATGTCACCACGGTCTTGGACTATTATCTGCCATACTACATGAAAAGTACTGCAGATAAGGACTGCTGATTTCAAATTTTTATTCTCAAACTGCCTCCGTTTTCCCTGCTGTCAATGCTAAAAGCTAAAAAATCACAGAAAAAACTAAGATAAAAACATCCTGCACGATATGATACAAATTTGCGGATGTCCCTGGCCATATTATTGAAGAAAACCACAGAAATAAGATAATAATGCACTTATTAAAGCAGATGCAAGCACTATATATGGACTAAGTCCTCACTCTGATATGATAATGTCTGAGACACTTAGTCAATATATTTTGATCAAAACACATCTAAGCCCGCCTACCGAACGTCAAGGTGGTCTCAGGTCAGGCGGGTCCTACGCTAAACCTACCTCAGCCGTTGGGCTTCTATGTTCAGGAGCGCAGACGCCACACATATGGTGTGCTGCTCCTAGTAACCTCCATGTGCATCAAGCAACCAATGGGAGGAGGAGCAAGCACAGCCATATGTACCACCTAATTAAGGCGCTCATTGGATAGGGGAGGGGGGCAAAAGTGCAGAGGAATGCTACTCCCAAGATACTAGGTGCGCATTCACACTTGAAGGTGCCACTCCCTCAAGCAAACACTACATAAACAAAAAAATCACAGAAAAAACTAAGATAAAAACATCCTGCACGATATGATACAAATTTGCGGATGTCCCTGGCCATGCTAAAAGCTATTCTGAATACACAGTCTGGACTCCTATGCTGCACTAACATAAAGGAGAGGACTCCTGTGCATGTGCAGAGCAGTCCTGACAATTTATTTCGCCACAACTTGTAGCACTGGTAGCAGGGGAACAAAGGGCAGTAGGAAAATAAAAAATAAATATCGTGTTCATGGAATAACACCCCGAAGAACCACAGCTGTCCAAAGTTTGATTGAGACCACCTGGATGTTCTACCATGTTCTAAGGGCATATGAGAAAAGAATGGAACTTGCACAAAACTAAGTTAGAATGGAAAATAACACTGTGCACCAACACCAAAACTTCTTTCAAATTGTAAAGCATGATGGAAGGAGCATCATGGTTTTGCAGTTGCTTTGTTGCTTCATAGCCTGGACACCTTGGGTTTACTTACTTTTTCTGGCAACTGTATTAATATGCTTGTTAAAATACACTGTGATACTCTAGCCGGATATATGGGCTGCAGTAGAAAAAAATTCCAGTTGATAGGGCGCATTCATTTCAGACAAGATGCAGTACAAAATTATTGTTACCTCTTACATCCTGTGATGTCATCTCTGATTTAGATATTAATAGTCTTCTCCTTTCGAACCAGACCACCTTGATAACTTCTTTCAGCCATATCTCATCTCCTTCTCATCCATATTATTCCCCAAAATGGTTCGAGGAAGAGACGGAACCACTTACAAATTACTTTTAGAAGGTCCAATTCATGGCGGAGCCCGCAGTGTTGAACCCTAGTCAGTCGAGTTCCAAGAGATCATAAGATGTAGAGAAGACCGTGGCACTCAATGTCTTCACAATATGCAGAGTTTTATTAACCAACCGCGCAACGTTTCAACTCCTCAGAGTCTTTCTTGAAAAAGACTCTGAGGAGTCAAAACGTTGCACAGTTTGTGAATAAAACTCTACATATTGTGAAGACATTGAGTGCTGCGGTCTTCTCTCCACCTCCATATTATGCCCCAACAGTGCCCCCAGTAGTAATTATACCACCATGGTGCCCCCAGTAGAAGTAAGCCCCCCTACAGTAACCCTAGCAGCAACAAGGCCCCTCTATAAGGTACACTTTTAGAGCTACCAGTAGTCATAAGGCTCATGTATAAGGCACCTGTCACGATCAGTGTGGGGGAAAACTACACACTAAACATAGGAGGGAAGGTGAACAGTAACTGGGCCTGGAAACTAGGGAATAAACAGGTCACCTCCTAAACAACCCTAATCTGGGCCCTAACTACCTATCAATATGAATAGACCTTGAAGGTAGGAATATTCATATGCTGTATACCTAGGCCCTTATATCCCTATAAGGCCCTGGAATGAGGTTAGGACCAGAGACAACCAATTCCTCCCCAGATGGACGAATAGAAGTCTCTGTCTCAGGCCCAGATACAAACAACAGGGAATATAACTGTCACGGCGGGGAGTGGGGAAAAACCCCTACCGTACGACTACTGGGGGATAGGGAAAGCAACTAGGCCTGAACACAAGGATAAGGGAGCAGGTCACCTCCTAATGCATCCCTATACCTAGCCCTAACTCCTCACCATATGAGCGGACCTGGATGGTAGGACGTCTCAAAAGGCCTAGAAGCAGGGAAGAAAAAAGACCATATGCAGCAAGAGAATCAGCAGGTAAGAAAACAAGACAACACACTTACCTGCTGCTGCCACCACGACTGGAACCCGTGAATACGTACCGGAGCCCTAACACCAAACAGAACACCATACCAGCAATTTACACAGGTATCCAGCACACCAGACTCCACCAGGACCTCCATGCCTCAAGGTGCATGGCAGCCCCAGGTGGCACTGCATACAGGCTATGAAATCTAGCAACCATGCTGGAAGAAATCACCAAACATACCAGACAAGGAACACCAAGTTAGACATTACAACACACCAAATCATATCCCCACACCAAACATACAACACATGAAAGGGAGGGAAGACATCGCTGGAGACCTCGATGTCCTACTAGGAGACCCTCACTCTGGGAGATGGAAACATGAAGACCAGGAGCATAACTCCAACATAGCCACAGGTAAGATGAAGCACCTAGTGACCACGCCCAACAAGGTGGTTAACCCCTCCAGCACCAAACAGAGGAGGAAACAACTGTAAGGGGAAGTGCACACACCAGCATAAAAAGCTACACGTTGCCGCAGGCAACCATGTTACGGCACACACCACAAAGGCCATGACACTGCCCCCGCATGCTGAAACAGCAACACATTGCCACAGGCAACAGCAAGCGTGGCATAAGTGTCACAGCGCACACCAAAGGCTGTGACAATAACAAACACAAAAGAATAAAAAAAGACAAGACTTAGCTGAAAGTAGAAAACTGGCAACTCCAGAAGCACCACAGAGTACAACCGACCAGCTAGTTAGAAGGCAGGAAGAAAATCTATAAACCGCACCTCCACGAGTGAGAAGCGGCTACTTATGGGAAAGCCAATTTACCAACAAGCAACACCTGAAGCAAGGGGTGTGGCATTCACCAAAACACAGACACAATGTTTCTCCATATTGATGACAATGATGACGAAAAACGTTCTTCCTCAGGTATACCAGAAGTATTAGAACCAGAAAATGTGCCAAACTGCGGGTGAAATCCATAGGCCCCAAAAAACGGCGACTCACCAGTGGACTCCTGACTACGATGGTTTATGGCAATCTCTGCCAAAGACAAAAAGGATGATCACTCCTCCTGGTTCTCAGATGCAAAACATCTGTCAGTTCGACTGAGGATGAAAAGCCGAAGAAAAGGACAGTTGAATTCCCAGACGAGTACAGAACGCCTTCCAGAATCTGGAAACAAACTGAGTCCCACGATCTGAGACCACATCAGAGGGAATACCATAAAGTTTCACAATGTTGTCAAAAAATACCTGTGCAAGGGTTTTAGCATTAGGTAGGCCTGATAATGCAATAAAATTTACCATTTTACTAAAGTGATCAACTACCACCAGAATAACTGTCTTTCCTGAAGAATTAGGTAGATCAGTGATAAAGTCCATGGATACATGAGTCCATGGTCTGGACAGAATGGGTAATGGAAGTAAAGGACCTGAAGGTCGAGTATGTGTCATCTTGGCACGTGCACAGGTAGTACAGGCTGACACATAGTCCTTCACACTCTTACGCCACCCCAGCCACCAAAATCTACGAGATATGAGGTTGGCAGTGGACCTACTTCCAGGATGTCCTGTAAAAACCATACAATGATGTTCCTCCAACACCTTGTGACGCAATTCCGGTGGCACAAATAGTTTCCCAGAGGGACACAAGTCTGGTATGTCTCCCTGAGCTTCTAACACCTTCATCTCAAGTTCAGGGTAGAGGGCGGATATCACCACCCCATTAGACAGTATGGGATTCCGGTTTTCAAAATCACCACCTCCATCTGGCTTGTCTTGGGTTCAGTCGTTTCGCCGACTCCAGATAAGCCAGATTTTTGTAATCAGTGAATACGCCATTTCTCAAAAGCCAATTTAATGGCCAGCAAATTTCTGTTACCCACATCATACATTTTTCAGTGGGAGATAGTTTTTTTCAGAAAAATGCACATGGTCACTATTTACCAGGTGATGGGCCCTGTGACAAAACTGCTCCTACCCCCACCTCAGATGCGTCCACTTCCACAATAAACGGTTGTGACACATCTGGCTGCACCAATATGGGAGCAGAAGAGAAGCATTCCTTAATCGCAGAAAAGGCTTGCAACACCGAATCAGACCATACAGAGACATCTGTCCCTTAGTCATGTCCGCTAAGGGTTTTACTATTGTCGAATAACTCTTAATACATTTTCGGTAATAGTTGGTGAATCCTAAAAACCCAGTCCAATACAGCACAGGCTTTCTCAGGATCCATTAGAAAACCCGAAGATGACAGCAGGTATCGAAAGAACTGCACCTTGTGTACCGCAAAAACACACTTCTCTAATTTATTATCCCTTAGAATCTGTAACACCTGTCTCACATGATTCTGATGTGTTTCCATGTCAGGAGAATAAATAGGAATGTCATCCAAATACACGATCACAAACTTCCCCACCAGGTGATGAAAGATGTCACAAAATTGTTGGAAGACCGCCGGGGCATTGGTCAACCTGAAAGGCATGACTAGGTTCTCAAAGTGCCCCTCGGGAGTATTAAAAGTAATCTTCCATTCAGCCCCTTCCTTGATCTTAACCAGATTATATGCCTCCCCAAGTCCAACTTGGAGAACACCTTGGCACCAATAATCTGGTTAAACAAATCGGGAATCAAAGGAGGAGGGTAAGGATCATGGATAGTAATCTATTACACTTTAAATTACCCAAGGATTCCGTAACCTGTTTAAGCCCTGACACGCCGGCGGCTACAAACACAAAGCACGAGGATACAAGGTATCGTGTCGCAGGACAGCCGACGAGGGGAAAGGCACTGTGAGTCCCAGAGCTGGCCGGCTCTAAGTGACTACGGAGCGGCAGCCAGAGGACCAGAGTGACACCGGAACGAAAGCCTAACATACGTCTACGGCAGGAGTAGTGAGGAGCGCTTGGATCACAAAAAATCGATCAAGATGATTCTATTGCACAGTGAGTAAAAGCGGGACACCGCGAATATACTCATGTAGGTGTATTATATTGACTGCAGCATCCTAAATCTTCTCTAATAGTGTGGACTCTGACTTTATTGCGATATTCTTGTCAGCAACCACATGATCTGTAGCAGCAAGAAGTCGGGATTCCATTTTTTCCAATTTTTTCCATATTTATGGACTGGTCACTATTTTAGCGCTACTGTGGCAATTAGATAATAATATATATATATATTATAATTTTATGTCTATTTTTAGTGTTGTATTTTTAGGTAGTATTTTATATTTTATTAATTCTTTATTCCAACTGATGGTTTTAAAGTGATTATGCGTTTATTTACCAATTAACTATATTTATAATAAAGTGTTTTGATTCACCATAAAGTGCCCAGTATTTCTCTTTTCATATATTCAATTGCCAGAGGAAGGGCGGATCCTCTTTACTGTGAGCACCTCCACCTGACTTTTCTCCATTCCTGTGTGTCACATCAGCATATTCTTTGTATTCAGTAAATTCGCCCTTGTGACTGCACGGACTGTTGAAAAAGATGGATATGTGGAATCATGTAGAATCAAAAAATTTAAAAGTTGATAACTTTATTTTTGAAGAAAATGTCACTAGTGATAATAGAGAAGAAGTATGTATGGTTAAAGTATTCAGAGAATTAGAAGGGCTTCTCATTCGACAACTAAAGCAAAAATGGGAGATAAAAACCCTAACTAGGTGCATAGAAGTTAATCAGATCCCAAAAGGTCTATCATTTAGTAAAATCCAAGCTCAGGATTTATGCAGCGCCGATTTTGATCTAGAATGGGATAATTTACTACATGAACAATCTGTAGCCCTAACCAGACTGGTTATCAAAAGACGGTGCATAATTCTAGAAGAAACAACGAAAAAAATTGCGGATATAAAAATTGCTACTGATAAATTCCCCAAAACAGAGGAACTGAATATGTTACAAACCAGATTATGTAACAATTTGGACAAGACTGAACGGGAAATTATGGAGAAAAAAATAAAGAAATTGTTTTTTAACAAAAATAAAAGAGAAAGAAAGGAAAGGGAAGAACAACAGGTGGAGAGAGTAAGATTAGAGAATGTGAGGGAAGATAACCAAGTAGGGAGTAACTCACAGGTTAATCACAGTAAAGACACGAATAGACACGGGAATTTTAATATACCGATTCACAATAGATTTGAGATTTTAGAGGAAAGGGAGTCTTTTTTAGATCGGACCCCACCTCACCACCGAATACGGACGAGGCAAATATCACCCCCGAGGGGATCACAGAAATCTTGGCACAAACCACCAATAGATCACCAATACAACTTGAGAGACAGACCACAATTGCACAGGGAGGAACAGGATTTCAAAACACAGAATATAGGGAAACACCGACAACCACACAACCAACACAATTACAACACGAGATATCACGACGGAGAACGGGGAAGGTACGTAGAGGAAGGAGGAAGAGAAAGACACCATCACAGATAGTAGAAACACAAGTGACTAATGACTCCATTATTAATTTGAGTTCAATTTCACTAACTAATGTCCAAAAACAGCTCCTGAATAAAGGCCTAAAATTTGCCCCAACAGAAAAACTTAATAAATTCTCAACCTTTATAGGGGTAGAGAAATTTATACGGCGGCTATGCCTTAAAAAATATTTTGCGAAAAATCCGATTGAGAAGGAAATTGAGAACAGTACCCAGAGGGAGAAATATATACATACCAAACTCAAAAATCGTTCCAAAAAATACCCCAGGAACGAAATTAGCCATGAAATGGCGACATTTAAAGAAAGTGTGGAGAATGACCTACGTAGGATAAAAGATACTAACAAATATAGACGCAAAAATCTAACGAAAGGAGAAATTAGCTCTTTAAAACAACTACAGAAGGACAATAGGATTATCATCCGCCCAGCCGATAAAGGGTCAATAGTTGTACAAGATATAGAACAATACAATCAAGAATGTCATAGACAACTATCTGACAAAGACACATATAAGAAATTAATGAAAGACCCCACAGGTGACTTCTTTATGGGACTAACTGACTTAGTGGAAGACGGCAAAGGGAAAGGGATTTTAACAGATAATGAGTACAACTTTATATTGAATAAACATCCTAGAATACCGGTATTTTATTGTATACCGAAGGTGCATAAAGACATGAATAACCCACCCGGTCGTCCCATAGTTTCAGGGATAGAGTCATTAACGTGCAATCTATCTAAATATATTGACGTCCTATTACAACCGACAGTTAAAAAGATTGCCTCATATACGAAAGACTCAACACAAATAATAAAGACTGTAGAAAATATGGAATTTGAAGATGACTGGTGGATGGGTACATTGGATGTCCAATCCCTATACACTGTTATTAATCACGACCAAGGCAAACGAGCAGTTGAGTCCCAATTAAGAAGAGAAGGTAGGTTAAAGGAGGAACAAATTAATTTTTTAATCCAAAGCATAGATTTTATATTAACGCATAATTATTTTAATTTTGAAACTGATTTTTATTTGCAAATTCAAGGCACAGCCATGGGCACCAGGTTCGCCCCCAGTTATGCAAATCTGTTTATGGCAGATTGGGAGGAACTCACCATTACCCCCCGACTGGGGGTTGACCTGGTGCTATGGCAAAGGTACATAGACGATGTGCTTTTTATTTGGAAATCGGGTAAGGAATCTCTGGAGAACTTTTTAGGGGCGATTAATTGTAATGATCTTAATTTCAAATTTACCCACAATATCAGTAAGGAGTCATTAGAATTTTTAGATTTAAAACTTACTGTAGAGGATAAGATATTGAAAAGCTGCACGTATATGAAACCCACTATGAGAAACAGTTATATTCTATATAACAGCTGCCACTTACCTAGTTGGCTGATCAACATACCGCAGGGCCAGTTCCAAAGAATAAAGCGAAATTGCACAACAGAAGAACAATTTGAGAAAGAAGCAAATAAGATGAAAGAGGCTTTTTTTGAAAAAAATTATCCAGAGGAGCTAATAACTGGATCCTTGAACAAAGTGAGAGACATGAGAAGGGAAGATTTCTTTTTAGAAAAGGTGAAGAGTAAAGATGGGGAAAAGGAAGAGATAAGGATTATTTTACCATTCAGTGATGAGTTTAGGAGGATCCAAAGGATAATAGGGAGGCATTGGTATTTATTAAAAAAGGACAAAATAATAGGCCCCCTAATTCCAGAAAAACCCCAGATAACCTTCACTAAAGCCCCCAGTTTAGGCAATAAGGTGGCCCCGACAATAAAAAGAAGAGATAAAGAAAGTACCTCTCTACAAAACTGGCTGAATATGGAGGGTTTCCATAGATGCGGGAAATGTGGGAATTGTAGGGTAACTTCTTTCCCTAGGAAGACAAAAGAGATCACATCCTCGGTCAATAATCATAAACATACAATAAAAGATTTTTTAGCATGCAACTCCGACAACGTTATATATATTATTGAGTGCCCATGTGGGCGCCAATATGTTGGGAGAACAAAAAGACTTTTAAAAAAACGTATCTCCGAACATATTACGAATATTAAAAAGGGCCTAGAGACACACACACTATCTAAACATTTTAAGTTGATGCATAATAAAAATCCTGCGGGTATGAAATTCGCTGCAATCGATAAGGTGGACAAAGGATGGAGAGGAGGGGACCACATAGGTAAAATGTCCAGATTAGAGTCCCAACGTATATATGAATTGAATACATTGATGCCGGGTGGATTGAATGCAGAGTTCGAGTTGTTCGGATTTCTGTGAAAATTGGTGGATGTCCCCCGTGGACGGCAAAACCCCTGCAGGTTTTCTCTCGCCTGGGGGGTTCGGCCCTTCGCGGGGGACCTCCACCTGTCATCTTATTCCCACTTTTGGAAGATTCAATCCACCACTGATTGTAAATGATGAAGAGCAACAAATCAGTTAAAAATTTATCGAAAAAAAGAAAAAATTTATATAAAAAAAGTTTTATTTTAGAAAAAATTTTTTTATTTTTTTTGAAAACGAATTAATATTTAATATAAAAAAATAAATAATAAAAAAGCATTGAATAATGATGCGTCATTGGGAACGTGTGAATAATGAATATGATCCCCAGAAGACATATGTCTACTAGGATATTGAAGAATGAGAGACTACATAGTATTGAGAGCAACACTTGATTTGGTTTTTAGGGGGTTAAAAGCCTCTTTTCCAGTCTCTGGGAACAAAGAAAAGAGTAACCTGTATCAATCTAGTGCTGGTTTATTTGAAAGTTATTACACCCCGATATATACATCTGATAGGGTGAATAATGGGGAGATCTATATATAATTTACCATTTAAATCCCTCCGATTAATAAACCTGAACTATATAGATACTGCAGGAATGTCTTCAGGTTAATGCGGTTGAAAGTGGATTAAAACATAGTATATTGGCCCATGATTGTATTGAATATATAGGGTGTCGAGTATTAATATGTATAAAGGAGAATTAAGTTTTTAATGAATGAGTTTTTATGGAAAAATAGGTTGAAATCCAAAAAAATGAACTAAAATCCGTACCAGTTTTTGAGGAAAATTAGGAGGATCAACACCAGTTTGAGCAATTTGAATCATTAAGGGCTCTATAAAAGCAGACATTTGTGGGGGAGTCACTACCACTGAGGAAGGGGCAAAGTACCCCGAAACGCGTTTGGTGAAGAGACCCCCTGACCGACCGTAAGAAGTATAAGCTGGACTACCAAGGCTGGGTTACACTTTAAATTACCCAAGGATTCCGTAACCTGTTTAAACCCTGACACGCTGGCGGCTACAAACACAAAGCACGAGGATACAAGGTATCGTGTCGCAGGACAGCCGACGAGGGGAAAGGCACTGTGAGTCCCAGAGCTGGCCGGCTCTAAGTGACTACGGAGCGGCAGCCAGAGGACCAGAGTGACACAGGAACGAAAGCCTAACATACGTCTACGGCAGGAGTAGTGAGGAGCGCTTGGATCACAAAAAATCGATCAAGAAGATTCTATTGCACAGTGAGTAAAAGCGGGACGCCGCGAATATACTCATGTAGGTGTATTATATTGACTGCAGCATCCTAAATCTTCTCTAATAGTGTGGACTCTGACTTTATTGCGATATTCTTGTCTGCAACCACATGATCTGTAGCAGCAAGAAGTCGGGATTCCATTTTTTCCAATTTTTTCCATATTTATGGACTGGTCACTATTTTAGCGCTACTGTGGCAATTAGATAATAATATATATATATATTATAATTTTATGTCTATTTTTAGTGTTGTATTTTTAGGTAGTATTTTATATTTTATTAATTCTTTATTCCAACTGATGGTTTTAAAGTGATTATGCGTTTATTTACCAATTAACTATATTTATAATAAAGTGTTTTGATTCACCATAAAGTGAGAGTGCCCAGTATTTCTCTTTTCATATATTCAATTGCCAGAGGAAGGGCGGATCCTCTTTACTGTGAGCACCTCCACCTGACTTTTCTCCATTCCTGTGCGTCACATCAGCATATTCTTAGTAATCTGATTGAGTTCACTAAAATCGAGACATGGCCGAAGACCTTTTTTTTCTCGGCAATATATTCTCTCATGGCCTGCCTTTCAGGTTCAGAAAGATTATACAACCTAGATTTAGGCAATTTAGCCCCGGGAATAAGATTGACAGGGCAATCATATTCCTGATGGGAAGGTAAATCCTGACATCCACTCTCATAAAACACATTGGCAAACTCGGATATAATAGAGGATACAGCCTTAGTAGTAACCACAGAAAAGGATATATTGAGACAATTATCAATTTAATCGTCCCCCCAATCCAGAATCTGCCTAGCTTCCAATCGATAGTTGTATTAGGCTTGGTAAGCCACGGTAAACCCAGAACCATAGGTGCAGGGAGACCTTCCAAGACAAAACACGAGATAACTTCTTGATGAAAGTCACCCACTCTTAATCTGGTATCATGCAAAATTTGCGACAAGCACCTCTGACTAAGAGGGGCAGAATCAATAGCAAATACAGGAATGTCTTTTTTTACTGTACTTGTTGATAATCCGTGCATGCAGACAAACTGAGCATCAATCAGGTTCACCCCGGCCCCGCTGTTGATAAATACTTCAATTCCCACAGTTTTTAGCGCCACCTGGGCAGTCAAGGGAAATCGGGTACTACCAGCAAAGGACAAATGCACATTCTCTGACTCCCCACTCACACCTACGATAGTCAGATGGGATTTAGATGCCCCTTTTTGTTTCTCTTTTTGCCGCTGAATGCTTGGACATATATTGACAAAATGTCCCCTTTGACTGCAGAAAAAACATACTCCCTGCTTGCGACTCGTACTTTTGCAGGCAGATCCCGGAGTCGCCCCCCCCCCCTATTACATGGGTACATCCCCAGGTATAAGCTCAAGAGTCTCTTCACCCAAAGAGTCAAAGGAACGTACAGCCAAAGACATATCAGCTTCCAAAGACTCAGGATTCTCATGAAAGTCCAAAGTGTCCTTCAGCCTCTCAGATAATCCCTGACAAAACTGGCTACGGAGAGCTGGATCGTTCCACCTCCTAAATTCAGAACAATAGATCTCCACCGAATTATCCCCCTGATGCAGACAGCGTAATTTAGTCTCGTTCAGGGAGGTTCGGTCCAGGTCATCATAGATGAGACCTAAAGCTCAAATACACCCTAAAGCAAAATCACATCCACCCTCTGGCTCTCATCCCCAAATGAGTGTGGACGCAACTTAAAGTACTATTTGCACGCTTCCCTGAACCAAATAAAATTATCACTCCCCCCGAGAATCTATCCGGTAGAGCAACTTTAGTTTCAGGACACGTCAGGTAATCACTACTAGGATAAGCCAACAGTGGTCTGCATCTGTCAGACGGTCATGCGGAGGTCATCCACCTCCAGAGACAGCCCCTTTAGCTGTCTGATCAGTGCAGCGATAACATCCATGGCTGAACTGATACAGACAACAAAATGACGGTTATTCAGCGGTTTATAATGTCACGATCAGTGTGGGGGAAAAACTCTACACTAAACATAGGAGGGAAGGGGAACAGTAACTGGGCCTGGAAACTAGGGAAGAAACAGGTCACCTCCTAAACAACCCTAATCCCGGCCCTAACTACCTATCAATATGAATAGACCTTGAAGGTAGGAATATTCATATGCTATATACCTGGGCCCTGATATCCCTATAAGGCCCTGGAATGAGGTTAGGACCAGAGACAACCCATTCCTCCCCAGATTGATGAATGGAAGTCTCTGTCTCAGGCCCAGATACAAACAACAGAGAATATAACAAACACAAAACAATAAGAAAAGACAAGACTTAGCTGAAAGTAGAAAACTGGCAACTCCAGAAGCACCACAGAGTACAACAGACCAGCTAGTTAGAAGGCAGGAAGAAAATCTATAAACCGCACCTCCAAGAGTGAGAAGCGGCTACTTATGGGAAAGGTAATTTACCAACAAGCAACACCTGAAGCAAGGGGTGTGGCCTTCACCAAAACACAGACACAATAAGATTCACAGTGAACTTGTCATTTTAACCCATGACCTTGTGTTGCCAGTCTCTCTGATCTCCTGATACTTGCCACGGGAACGTCCGTGACAGCACCTCTATAGAGCCACAGTAGTAATAAAGCCCTCTAAAGTGTCTTAAGTAGTTATAATGCCGCTTATAGTGGTCCCAGTATTTATTATGCCCCCTGTAGTACCTTCAGTAGTTACACTCACCTAAAGAATTATTAGGAACACCATACTAATACGGTGTTGGACGCCCTTTTTCCTTCAGAACTGCTCAGGTAGCCCGTGGCATTTAAACGATGGCCAATTGGCACTAAGGGGCCTAAAGTGTGCCCAGAAAACATCCCCCACACCTTTACACCACCACCACCAGCCTGCACAGTGGTAACAAGGCATGATGAATACATGTTCTCATTCTGTTTACGCCAAATTCGGACTCTACAATTTGAATGTCTCAACAGAAATTGAGACTCATCAGACCAGGCAACATTTTTCCAGTCTTCAACAGTCCAATTTTGGTGAGCTCGTGCAAATTGTAGCCTCTTTTTCCTATTTGTAGTGGAGATGAGTGGTACCCGGTGGGGTCTTCTGCTGTTGTAGCCCATCCGCCTCAAGGTTGTGCGTGTTGTGGCTTCACAAATGCTTTGCTGCATACCTCGGTTGTAACGAGTGGTTATTTCAGTCAACGTTGCTCTTCTATCAGCTTGAATCAGTCGGCCCATTCTCCTCTCACCTCTAGCATCAACAAGGCATTTTCGCCCACAGGACTGCCGCATACTGGATGTTTTTCACACCATTCTTTGTAAACCCTAGAAATGATTGTGCGTGAAAATCCCAGTAACTGAGCAGATTGCGAAATACTCAGACCGGCCCGTCTGGCACCAACAACCATGCCACGCTCAAAATTGCTTAAATCACCTTTCTTTCCCATTCTGACATTCAGTTTGGAGTTTAGGATATTGTCTTGACCAGGACCACAACCCTACATGCATTGAAGCAACTGCCATGTGATTGGTTGACTAGATAATCGCATTAATGAGAAATAGAACAGGTGTTCCTAATAATTATTTAGGTGAGTGTATAATGCCCCCTGTAGTAGTCACAGCATTTTTAAAGCCCCTTGTAGCGTCCCCAGTATTTATAGTGTCTCCCAGCGGTGACCCTTGTAGTTATAATACAGTTCTAACCACCTTGTAGTGCTCTGCATATTTTAATGCCCCCTAGAGTTCCCCCTGTATTATAATGCTCCCTGTACTACTCTGGCCTATATTAATGCCTCTAGCAGTGACCACTCTATAAAAATGCCCCTGTAGTTCTCCAATATGTATTAATGCTTCCAGTAGTGACCATATATTATAATGCCCCCCCCCTGTAGTGCTCCAGTCTGTATTACGCCCCCCGTAGTGTCCCATGTGCTATAATGCCCCTCATAGTGCTCTGGCCTGTATTAATGCCCCCAATAGTGCTCCATGTATTCCAATGCCCCCTTTTAGTCCTCCAGTTTGTATTAACGTCCCCAGTAGTCTTCCATGAACTATAATGCCCCCTTTTTAGTTTTTCAGTCTGTATTAATGCCCCCAATAGTTCCACATGAATTATAATAACCCCTAGTGCTCCAGCCTGTATTAATGTCCACAGTAGTGCCCACATATAAAAAAAAAACACTCATCTGTCGTCCAATCCCTGCCACACCTCTGATGCATGCCACAGACTTCTTTCACTAGACCTGAAGCCTATGAGGTAGTAGAACAGTGCAGGTCTCAGGTGGCATGATGATGTAGTTATGACTGCCAGCATCCTGATGCCGACCTTCGTGACCACATCATCACACTGCCTGAAACCCAGCTTAGTAGGTTGCGGTGACCACTCTATAAAAATGCCCCTGTAGTTCTCCAATATGTATTAATGCTTCCAGTAGTGACCATATATTATAATGCCCCCCCCCTGTAGTGCTCCAGTCTGTATTACGCCCCCCGTAGTGTCCCATGTGCTATAATGCCCCTCATAGTGCTCTGGCCTGTATTAATGCCCCCGATAGTGCTCCATGTATTCCAATGCCCCCTTTTAGTCCTCCAGTTTGTATTAATGTCCCCAGTAGTCTTCCATGAACTATAATGCCCCCTTTTTAGTTTTTCAGTCTGTATTAATGCCCCCAATAGTTCCACATGAATTATAATAACCCCTAGTGCTCCAGCCTGTATTAATGTCCACAGTAGTGCCCACATATAAAAAAAAAACACTCATCTGTCGTCCAATCCCTGCCACACCTCTGATGCATGCCACAGACTTCTTTCACTAGACCTGAAGCCTATGAGGTAGTAGAACAGTGCAGGTCTCAGGTGGCATGATGATGTAGTTATGACTGCCAGCATCCTGATGCCGACCTTCGTGACCACATCATCACACTGCCTGAAACCCAGCTTAGTAGGTTGCGGTGATGTCATTACTACCTCCTGCGCTGTCCTTCTGCCTCATTGGCTTCAAGCCTAGAGGACTATGTGGCTGAACATCAGGGAACTGAGCCATAGGCTCCCATAGCCAGCCATAAACTGCAGCCTGCTGCCTTCAGACGAGATGCTCATCTTGCCTCAAGTTTGCAGACTGCAGACAATTGCCTGAGAGGCAGCATGCAGCCCACAGGACTTGTGTTTAAGAGAATTTCTCTAGAGTATGTGTTTTCATATTGTATTAAAAAGTATAATAGCGTTTTAGATATTTCCAACCAAACATATATTTTCCATCATATTTAGAGACATTTTGTAAGAATTTGAAAACTTACATTTCATTGTCCTGATTTATAGGGCATTACATTCACTTATATTTGTCTTGAAATGTAAAACTTGCAATATATTATTATTACATTTTGCGTAACACATAGATCCTAATATATGTGGTTAGTAGAAAGGAGCATGCCTTAAATAAAACATTGGTATACTCAACATATTTTTGTGATAAATGCCCTTGGGAAAATAGTTGAAAAAGATACTATTCATTATATTGTCAAGTAGCACTTAGTCATGTTAAGATTGTGTTTGTAGGTGCATATATAGTGTTATATATATATATATATATATATATATATATAGAACACTGCAGGAAAACCATTTGCTCGCACAACTCCCTACAGAACAGGGATATTGATTTGGTGGGTGTTCTTGGCAAATCTTTATATTTTTATTTATTTTGTCAAAACCTTTTGAATTTTTTCCTTCTTATTTGATAAAATGAGTTGCGCTGTCCTGCTTGTGTTCGGCACGGTTCCAGTGTGAGCTGCAGCTTCAACTGATCAATATTGCAAATTAGGGACAGACCTTGCAAATTAAAATATAAAATACTTAGAAAATTTAACTACTTGCTGAAATCTGATCCTACAACTGTAGATCTTAAGGAAATGTAAGCAGAAGAAGGCAGAGTTTTAATTATTATGTGTCTTATATCCCTGGTGACGTTAATACAGTCCTGATCAAAAGTTTAGGACCACTTGAAAAGTGGCAAAAAAATCATATTTTACATTGTTGGATCTTAACAAGGTTCTAAGTAGAGCTTCAACATGCAACAAGAAGAAATGAGAGTGAGACAAAGCATTTTTTGAGCATTCAATTAATTGAAAATAACGATTAAACTGAAACAGGCTGTTTTTCAGCTGATCCAAATTTTAGGACCAGATGCCTTTAAAAGGCCAAATCTGTGCAAAGATGTGGATTCATTGTCATTTTCTGTCAGGTAGTCACACGTTGTGATGGCAAAGGCAAAAAAACTCTCCCTTTTTGAACGTGGTCGGGTTGTTGAACTGCATAAGCAGGGTCTCTCACAGCGCGCCATCGCTGCTGAGGTGGGACGCAGTAAGACAGTCATTTGGAATTTCAAAAATGATCCTGAGGGTTATGGAACAAAAAAGTCAAGTGGAAGACCCAAAAAAAAGAATCATCAGCACTGAGCTGGAGGATCCAATTGGCTGTCCGTCAAGGGACTAGACGATCCTCAACCCAAATTAAGGCCCTTACTGGTGCTGACTGCAGCCCCATAACCATCAGATGGCATCTGAGACTGAAGGGCTTCAAAAACAAAAAAACTTCTTCAAAGACCTCGTCTCCTTGAAAGCTACAGAAATGCTTGTTTTAACTTTGCAAGAGAGCACCAAACCTGGGACATTCAAACCTTGTGGTTGTGGGGGAAACTACTGTGTGGGGGCAGTGTGGGGGAAACTACTGTGGGGGGGAAATTACTGTGGGGGGGAAATTACTGTGTGGGGGAAACTACTGTGTGGGGGAAATTACTATATGGGGCAGTGTGGGGGAAATTACTGTGTGTTGGACAAATTACTATGGGGGGATTATTATGTGGGGGAAATTGCTATATGGGGCAGTGTGGGGTGCGTTGCTATTGGGGAAGCACTGTAGGGGCAAATTATTTTTGGGGACACTTTACAGGGATTATTACCTGGAGCACAATATAGGGTGTTATTATTACTGGGGGCAGTTTAGGGGACATTATAACTGCTGTAGAAACTATAGGGACATTTGGGGTAATTTATTAAACTGGTGTAAAGTAGAACTGGCTTAGTTACCCATAGCAGCAAATCAGAGACGAGATGTGGCTGAAAGAATTTGTCATGGTGGTCTGGGTGAAACGGAGGAGAAGAGGAAAGAGATCTACATGACAGGAGATGTCCCTGGATGTAAGAGGTATGCGGTGCTGTGCTCTACTCCAAGTCTTTTTTATTACAATTATATGTATTTTAAATTTGGCGACTACATTTTTTTTTTAGTCTGGAGATGTCATACGGCCTAGGAAGAAAATTGGTATGTGCTGCTGTATAGCAAGTACAGTAAAATGTCTTCAGTGCTAGTGTTGCCAGCTAGTGTTGTTGGGGGGGGGGGGAGCTTCAGACGACTTAGAGAATTGGGGGGCTTGGGCCCTGATCTTTTGAGACCCTAGCAACGCCCCTGGTTCTATGACATTAAAACCATAAATAACAAAGGTAGAAATAGTGTTCTATTATACATGTTAAAAATATCATAATAGCAATAATTTATAAAGTTATATCATAGTAATTATAAATACCAGCAAAACAGCCAATGATGTATGAGAAATTGACCCTTGGAATCCCTCTAACCTCCTGCCTGCAGAGGTGCCACCCTAATAACATGCCTCCACTCACGGTAGTCGGGCCATAGGGAAAACATAATCCGGCCTGAATATAGCTGTCATTTATCCTGATGTGTTTACCCTCTAGGTTCATCAGGGGACCAACATAAAGAAAGCAGAGCATACAGATGATAAACACTGTGCTTTACTGATACATAACACCCTAGTATGTGACATGCACTGTATTTTATTGAGCGTGCCAATAAATTTCTCAGGGAAGCCTCACAAAGTGATACCAACTGCATGAGATAATTAGATTAGTTTCTTACTAGGTTACTATAGTACTATCATCAGCAACCATATATGGTCCATCACTACTTTTCAATTCATCACTAGTTCCAGCCACGTGTTTAGAAATCTTAATTTGTTACATTACCAATTTCTTATTTTATTGTATTATTTTCTCTAAATTTTACTTTTCTTGCATCACTTTAATAATGAACTACTTTTATCCTAGCGATATTTAGCGTTATATACAGGAGCTGAACAGGGTATACTTTCAGCCCTGCAGGAATTTCTAACCTAAAATTTTAGTATTCTTTATTTTATAAAAATCAAATGCAAAGCTAAAAATCTGTCTAGCTAATAGCTCAAATTCTACATATATTCCACCATCACCACCCCGTTGGCCCAGTCACCGCTATGAGCAAACTGCTAGATCTAAATCTATTTTGGCATAATGTGTTATGAAACTCTGAGTTAATAGAGGAGGGTCTCTCATTCAGGTTTCAAGTGTAACTATAAAGCCCATATTTGTGTCCCTCGGGAGAACAGCACAGCCCTGCCAAAGGAAACCACGTAAATGCTTAATTTTACCTTTCGTGGTGCTGCATGGGAATTGAATACTTTCTGCCTGGTTCGCTGTACCAGCAGTAGGATGCCCTGAGCTCCTTTGATTGTCAAGAGACAATAAAAAAAAAAAAAGAGATTTCCATAGCAGAGAACATCATTAATTGGACCATATGACCTTATTTTAGGAATTAAGACCTGTATGAAAACAAACATTAGCATAAATAACAAAGTTTTATATGAAATGTTTGCAGAAGAGTGAGATGTTCCTGGTATCTTCGTAATTCCAACCCCCTCTCTCTTCCACGTCTCAGGAGTTTTTGCTACAACGAACTGTATTAATGAATCTAATTAATTAAAGAAGCATTTTAAGATGAAAGAGAGCTCACTCTGTACGCTCAGCTCTATACATTACACAAACATTATGGAAATTGAAATGCACTGCATTGTGATGGACCTTTTATAAATGTTCCCTCAGATGCAGGGATAGCAGCAATTTGGATACAGTGAGATCTGAAATTCATTGATTCCATCCTGTCCCATTAGAAGTCATAAACTCCTTAATCTTCTCAAGTTCTTCTTAATAGAATGTTAGTCATGACCAAATGTTGTGCTATCCAAGTCTGGCAGGAGAAGCCACACTTATAAATTAACATTTTCTTTATATTAATGTGTGTGAGTCATTTGTAGCATATATATGATGTTGACTACCGATACGTATGATAGCCTTCTTCCAGAAACAAGGATAAACATGTAATCAGTTTGGCATTGTCAACACCCAAAACAGGTGTAAACTTGGGCCCTTAGGACATACAGCTAGTTACCACAACTATACGGCGGTTTTATTAATTCATCAAACAACATAATGTACATAACACTTCTTACTTACAGTATGCAAGCTTCATCATATGCATGGGAGTAAGCTAATTATATCAATTTTCTACTAAAGTTTAGCTGCTGGTATTTTATTGTGCGGTAATGGTAATTTCCACATACTGCTTATACACAGCAATCTCCAATGTAATGCTTTGGAGAGGGAGAGAGTCTCTCTGGGTCAACGATGAGACAAAGGGTGGATGTTTAACTTTTCTGGACTCCCTGTAGGCACTGTAAATCTGTAGCTACAGATCACAGCTCTAATGGATCTCATATAAAAAAAGTAGCCAAGCAGGCGAACTGGAAGCCAGAGCAATACTTTTAACTCCCAGAGATGGACATACACCTTAAGGGGAGTCTGTCACCTCCGAAATCAGTTTCGAAGTAAGCATACCACCATGTAGGGGAGGTGCCCAGAGATACAACCATACCTATCTTGTGAAAATGTGATCCTCTAATCTTGAGATATTCTTCTATCACTCTGCAAACACTCTGCAAATACGCTTCTTGGTGTACCATGGTACATCATGCTCCACCAGTCACACCGCCCCCCCCCCCTCTTGTTTAATTGACAGTCCCTTAGATTTTAGAGCTGGCAGCAATGACACAGGGAAATTCAGGTACACCCAATTAAGTAGCCCTGTCCACAGCACATCTTATTTTCATAAAAATACTAAAATGCTGGTTGGTTTCCAGGGCTATAGCTAATTAAAATTCAACTTTTGTGTCCCTCGAAAAATGTTATACCAACACACTGATGGGAAATGGAGCTCAAAGTGATTATTGGTGCAGGATTGTCTAGATCAGTTGTGTTTCTTTCAATGGTAGATCTCAAGATACTAAAAAATGTATTTAATAAATTACAAATATATACAGTGGTCGCCTATTAGATGATGCATCAATGCCACAGGCTGCACTATGATGTCATTGTGACTACCTGCGTCTGGTAGAAGGCAACTGACCTGTGGCCTGCATGGAACATAGAACCAGAATGAGGTAAGTATAGGATTTTTTTTATTTCTCGATTTGTGGAACATACCACTGGGGAACTTTAGGAATCAGGGGTATTATGACAAGTGAGACACTACAGGGGCACGGGCATTATAACTACTGTGGCACTGTATGGTGCATTTTTTAAAACTGTAGGCTTGATTACTACTGGGGCACTACATGAGGGCATTTTAACTGCTGGGGGAATTATAGAGGTATTACTACTGTGGAACTATAGGAGGGCATGGTAAATACTATGGCATTACAGGGGGACATTATAACTAGGCTTGAGTGAATCGGGTTTGTGCTCGTGTGCTAGGGACAGTGTTGCTGAAAATGTCTAATAGAAGACTATTGTAGAGAGAGAGTGCAGGGAGACTTATTCTGCGTCAGTTTTATTTATTCCTACATTTACTTATTCCTATATCAGCCGTAAACTAAGATACCTAATTCAATACAAATAAGATGGAAGCCTTTATTATTCCACTGCCAGTGTGTCAACCAATACCATCTAGTTTGCAACCCTTAGGGGGGCCAGGTCTTAATGATGACCATCCTCATCTTTTGCTGGCTTTGCCTACTAAAAAAGTCAGCAAGATGCAGAGAAAGGAGGAGGTGGATGTTCCTGATGACATATTCTCATCGATATTAGATGATGTGGAAAAGGAGGAAAAACAGATGGCAGAAGTAGGGCTTCCACCTGTAGGGCAGGAGAGCACTGGGGTTGAAGACGTGGGTATGCCAAAGCTGATTAATATTCTGTGTTTACTGTTCAATAACCTGCCGGAGATTGCAAGAGAGCAGCAATAATATGTATATTCTCCCCCAACCTAACCAGCCAAACCCCATACCAGCAACAGCCCCTGTTTAAAGGTGCATTGAAGGTGCCGTGTAGCCATTAACAAAGAAGACCGTCTATACAGCGCAGTCTTCCTTATTAAATAAAAAGCAGCTGTGTGCTAATTGGCTGTGCAGTTCTTCACCGCATCACAGCTGCTCCGTGTGGCCGTACCCTAAGGCACAGTGGCCTGGGTATACCTGATGTATAGCAATTTGAAATGAACTAATTCGGAACAAATTGAATTTCTTGGAGAACTTCGGCGAAGTTGCCAAATCAAATTTTTCTAAACTTTGCTCATCGCTAATTATAACTACTGGGGCACAACAGGGAGACATTTTAACTACTAGAGAACTATAGCAGTATTGCAACTACTGAAGCACTATAGAAGGGCCTTCAAGGGGCCTTAGTTGTTACCTAATGCCTGCAGCCTGGCTCAGTAAGCAAAAGACTTATACTTCCCTGCTCTCCACCACTACAATACTCTGCAAAGGTGTGTCCATCTTCCGGCCCTTGGCTTATTTTCTCCCATGTTCATAAGCTCGGTTGCAGCCAATAACTGGCTTCAGCAGTGACATGTGCACAAGTGGCATGTCACCGCTGAAGTTGGTCATTGGTTGCAGGAAGGAAACAAGCTGGAGACCGGAAGATGAACACACCAGAACCATCAAAAAGGAATGTTGCTGTGGGGAACAGTGGGGAACAGGTAAGTATGAATGGTTCACTTACTGAGGCAGGCTGCCATCATTAAATAAAAACTACTTATTACCGTATTATTTTGTAATACTGCTAAGGGTCCCATACAATGCCTTATTACTACTGGGGCAATACAGGGTGGCTTATGATTACCCCATAGAGAAGCCATATTATTACTGGGTACACAGTAGTGAAATAATACAAATGTGCCTGAAGGGAGAGAAAGTATAATAAAACACTCCCCCAAAACTACCACAATTCAGCAAAGCAATAAATATTATAAAGGTAGTGGTAAATATAAATCTTAACTTTTAATGATACAAAAATAAAACTGTATCTCGCAAAACACCCATCATATACAAACTGGTATGCACACCCCAAAAAATATATAACAAAAGCCAAACCAAAAGCAAGAGTATTGGATTAAATAAACAAAAAAGACTCCCCAGTTCCTTAGTGCTAAATACTAATGTTGGGCAAGCATGCTCTGCCGAGCACTAATTTTACTCGAGCATCGCGATGATCGGCACATCGCAGCCAATAAACGTGCATGGGGGTACTGGCATTTACTATAATGCCGTAGCCATGTTGGCTACTTGCATTGCAGTGATTGGCTGGCCGGAACGTGTCATCGGGTGCACCCAATGACACGTGTTCGGCTCAGTCTTGGTCAGGGAGAGCTGTGCTGAAAAAGGAACAGATAGTGTAGGGAGTGAAATAGTAATATTTTAGTGAATAAACTTGTTAGAGACCCAAAAGTCCTTTTAAGGACTATTGTATCTGGCAGCAATATATTTATTAGCGCAACCTGAGCTAAATTGCATGCAATTGTTATTGCCGCTTCTGATAGTGACACAACCTCTGCTGCATCTTTAATTTTACATTTGCGCAGCCTAAATATCTGTGATATTCAGCACAATTGTTTGGCCACTGGTGACAGCGACATTACCTGCGCTACATCTCCTGTATAACGTTTGCGCATCCTAAATATCAGTGACATTAATTCAGTGTAATTTTTTTTAGGCGGTGGTGACAGCGACATTACTTGCGCTATACCTCCTGTATAAAGTTTGCGCATCCTAAATATCAATAACGTTCATTCAGTGTAATTTTTTATTAGGCGGTGATGACAGCGACATTGCCTGTGCTACATCTCCTATATAACGTTTGCGCATCCTAAATATCAGTGACATTAATTCAGTGTAATTTTTTATTAGGCGTGGCAGGCTTGGACTGGCCCACAGGGGTACAGGGGAATCCCCCGGTGGGCCCCTGATCAACGAGGGCCCCTAGTCTCTCACCCGCTGCACAAGTGGCACATGACACATTAGACTTACTGCACTACATACATATATTCAATGTACAGAACCTCAACCAGCCTATGTTCATATAAAAAAAACTTGTTAGATTATTTATTATATTTGAATGTGTCCATACGGTGGATAATGCTTCCAGTCAGTTAAGCACCACCCTGTCTTCCACAAAGTCCAGTCTCAATAGCCAAGAGTCTGGTCAACAGAATCCTCACCCTGATCCTCCTTGATCCCACGATGGAGAGTCTTGGCAAACGAGTGATCCCACGTGATCCCTCGGATATTCCAAGGAGCTCTTTTCATCGCCATTCCTTTATTTGGGCCTTTTGACAAGCCTGCTTGAAGAGGGACACGAGGAGATATTGTGCAATTAGTGTTTCACAAGGTGCATGATAATGATGAGACACAATTAGTGTCTCAAGAGGTTCATGATGAGGATGAGACACAGTTTTTAATAACCGAGGTTGTTGTTAGGTCAACAAGTCAGGAGGATAACCAGAGTGAGGAAGTGGAAGAGGAGGTGGTGGACGATGAAGTCACTGATCCAACCTGGGAAGGTGGCAAGCCGAGTGAGGACAGCAGTACACATGGGGAGGGGGAGTAGGCGAGCCACACCAAACAGGCCCGCAACTGTTTCCCGAAGCACCCCATTGCGGCAATCTCCTTTGCCAAGGGGTAGGTGTTCCGTAGTCTGGCGCTTTTTTGAGGAAAGTGCGGACGATAAAAAAATTGCAATTTTCAACCTGTACTGTAACAAAATGAGCAGGGGTGTGAACACTAGCAACCTCACCACCACCAGCATGATCCGCCACATGGCATCAAAGCACTCTATTAGGTGGGCCAAATGCCTGGGTCCACAATCAGTGTCTGCAGGTCACACCACCACCTCCTCTTCCGCTGTGGTACATGCTGGCCAATCCCCTGTCCAAGATGCAGGCCAGGATGCCTCCTGCCTTGCACCTGGACAAGCACCATCAGCTAGCACATCCACTTCTGTGTCCCAGCGCAGTGTACAGATGTCTATACCCCAGGCCTTTGAACGAAAGAGCAAATACCCAGCCACTCACCAACAGGCCATAGCATTAAATGCACACCTTTCCAAATTTCTGGCCCTGGAAATGTTGCCATTTAGGCTTGTGGACAATGAGGCTTTCTGCAGCCTGATGGCGGTGGCTGTCCCGCGTTACTCTGTCCCCAGCCGCCAATATTTTTCACGGTGTGCAGTCCCAGCCTTACACCAGCATGTGTCCCGTAACATCACCTGTGCCCTGACCAACGCAGTTATTGGGAAGGTCCACTTAATGACTGACACAAGTGCTTTTGTCCAGGGACGCTACATTTTCCTGACAGCACACTGGGTGAACATTGTGGTGGCTGGGAGCGAGTCGTACCCTGGGATGGCACAGGTGCTACCGACGCCAAGGATTGTGGGCCCTATTTCCATCAGGGTTTTCACCACCACCTACGTTAGTGGCTGCAACCCCTCCTTCTCCTCCTCCGCCTCCTCCACCACTTCCACAGTCAGACACCAGTCAGTAGCTGGAAGCAGCGTAGCACTGCAGTGGGGAAGCAGCAATAGGTCGTGCTGAAGCTAATATGTTTAGGAAGAGGATGAGGACATTGAGAGTCATCCTCCTGATGAGGACAGTGAAATCTTGTCTGTTGGGACTCTAGCACACATGGCTGACTTTATGTTAGGCTGCCTTTCCCGTGACCCTCGCATTGTACGCATTCTGGCCAACACCGATTACTGGTTGTTCACCCTTCTCGACCCCCGCTACAAAGAGAACTTCACATCTCTCATTCCTGTGGTGGAAAGGACAAGCAAAGTGGTACAATTCCAGAAGGTCCTTGTGGAAAAATTGTTCCAAAAATTTCCAGCTGACAACGCTGGCAGCAGAGTACATAAATACGAGGGGAACACACAGCAGTTCCAACAGAGGCAGGGCAACACTATCTAATGCCTGGGACAGTTTTGTGACACCATGCCAGCACCCTCAACCTGATGCGCAGCCTAGTGTCACAAGGAGGGAAAATTTTTGGAAGATGGTGAAGGAGTACGTAGCAGACTGTGTCAGTGTCCTCAGTGATCCCTCAGTGCCTTACAACTATTGGGTGTCAAAGCTAGACACGTGGCACGAACTGACGCTCTATGCCTTGGAGGTGCTGGCCTGCCCTGCCACCAGCATTTTGTCAGAGCGTGTATTTAGTGCTGCTGGGGGCATAATAACTGATAAGCACATCCACCTGTCAACTGAAAATGCTGACCGGTTGACTCTTATAAAAATTAACAAGGCCTGGATTGCCCCTGACTTCTCTACTCCACCAGAGGAAAGAGGCTGAACATAAAGGCACTCTTAATGTGGCTTTTATGGTGTATTGAATACACTGTATTCCCATGCACCCCACTAAATAGGGTATATGGTTCCATCTCCCTTTTCTCGTCCTCCTCCTTCTCCTCCATCATATCAACATGCTTATTAGGCTGCCCTTGCTCCTAATGTTTTAGAGGGTCAGATCAGCAGCAGGGCCTCACCCATATTGTTTTAGAGGATCACCAGCAGGCCCTTGCACATAATGTTTTTGAGGGTCAGCAGCAGGCCCTCAACCATAATGTTTTTGAGGGTCACCAGCCGGCCCTCGCCCATAATGTTTTAGAGGGTCTCCAGCAGGCCCTCACCCATAATGTGTTAGATGGTCAGATCAGCAGCAGGCACTAGCCCCTAATGTTTTAGAGGGTCAGCTCAGCAGCAAACCCTCACCCCTAATGTTTTAGATAGTCAGCTCAGCAGCAGACCCTCACCCCTGATGTTTTAGATGGTAAGATCAGCAGCAGGCACTCGCCCCCAATGTTTTAGATGGTCAGCTCAGCAGCAGGCCCTCACCCCTAATGTTTTAGAAGGTCAGATCAGCAGCAGGCCCTCGCCCATAATGTTTTAGATGGTCAGATCAGAAGCAGGCACTCGCCCCCCATGTTTTAGATGGTCAGCTCAGCAGCAGGCCCTCGCCCCTAATGTTTTAAAAGGTCAGATCAGCAGCAGGCACTCACCCCTAATGCTTTAGAGCAGGCATCCTCAAACTGCGGCCCTCTAGCTGTTGCAAAACTACAACTCCCAGCATGCCTGAACAGCCTACAGGTTTCAGCCTACAGCAGGGCATTGTGGGAGTTGTAGTTTTACAACAGCTGGAGGGCCGCAGTTTGAGGATGCCTGTTTTAGAGGGTCAGCTCAGGAGCAGACCCTCACCCCTAATGTTTTAGATGGTCACATCAGCAGCAGGCCCTCGCCCCTAATGTTTTAGATGGTCAGATCAGCAGGCCCTTGCTTCAATAGTTTTTGAGGTCACCAGCAAGCCATCAATCATCATTTTTCAAGAGTGTGTAGGATGCCCTTCTTTATATGTAATAAAGGGTATATTGTAGTGCCGGTTGCTTGTAATTTTTGGCAGACCTTTCACTTAGTGCATAGGCTTTATGTGTGTAGGAGTCCCACTACCTGAACAATTGTACCACAATGTGAATGAGGCCCTCCTTTATGTGATATACAGGTTGTATCGGAATGCCTCTTCCTTGTAATTCTTGGCAGCACTTGCACTTTATATACAAGTAAGGCTACTTTCACACTAGCGTTCGGGTTTCCGTTCGTGAGCTCCGTTTGAAGGAGCTCACGAGCGGACCCGAATGCAGCCGTCCAGCCCTGATGCAGTCTGAATGGAGGCGGATCCGCTCAGACTGCATCAGTCTGGTGGCGTTCAGCCTCCGCTCCGCTCGCCTCCGCACGGACAGGCGGACAGCTGAACGCTGCTTGCAGCGTTCGGGTGTCCGCCTGGCCGTTCGGAGGCGTGCGGATCCGTGCGGATCCGTCCAGACTTTCAATGTAAGTCAATGGGGACGGATCCGTTTGAAGATGCCACAATGTGGCTCAATCTTCAAGCGGATCCGTCCCCCATTGACTTTACATTGAAAGTCTGGACGGATCCGTACTAGGCTATTTTCACACTTAGCTTTTTTTTGCTAAAATAATGCAGACGGATCCGTACTGAACGGAGCCTCCGTCTGCATTATTATGATCGGATCCGTTCAGAACGGATCCGATCGAACGCTAGCCGAACGCTAGTGTGAAAGTAGCCTAAATATACAGGAAAGCATGTTTCCTATCAATTTCTCCTCTAAAATCGTTTTTTTTTTTCCTTCGGTTTTGTGCGTAATATTGTCAGTCTGTAAAAATGGCATACTATTTGGACAACATCATTCCCAGCAGTGACCTGCGAGTACAAGATGCATCCAGACATCCTCCCCATGCTGTTCCCGAGCCATTTCGGTGGTGTTTTCATCAATTTCTGACCTTTTCCTGTGAACCAGACACCTTCTCCTCTGCAGAGCAGGGGGTGCCGGGTTTAATTGTCTGGTTCTCCCATTGAATTCTTTTGTGCTCGGATGCTCTGTAGAGCACCCCAGCATCGTGAGGTGTTCTACTCGAGCACCCGAGCACTTTGGTACTCAATCAACACTACTAATTACCGATAAAGAAAAAAGGATGGATCTTACCAGTAAGTAGAAGTTGCTTGCGATCCTCATATAGAGTATGTTATATGGATACTTCTACTTGAAAGGGGTCCAACAAAAGGTTTCTCACTGACGCTAATGAGCCCTGTCAGAGCTTGTATACCCTAATGACCTCCTAATACTGAGTCATCGTCCTGACAAGGGCGGCCTTGTCCGGAACCTTTCCCTATTAAAAAGGCCATGGATGTCCCTACCTTGGGAAGTTACTGTGCAACCCCCAGTAAGGAGAATTGTCCCTACGTGTTTTGTCTATTTTTTTTTTAAGCCCCAGACTCATCAGGGGACAAGGTGCAATAAGGTGTCTGGTCACTCAAGCAGTTAAACAATCCCAGACAATATAATAGGGATGCTAGATTCATTTAGTTGGTTTGCTTGTTTTCCAGGCTATAATGGAGGGATAGAGTAAATAACCCACCAAGTGTTCAAAGTGGTAGGTGGAGTTGGCAGTCAATATCACCCACCCTTGCTTGTAGGGAAAATCTATGGCTATATTGACTACCAGGTAGATCACTTAGGTACTTCCCAGTCTGCAGGCTACCAGCGATTATTATTAGAGTGCGTGTGGCAGCCCTATGTGCACCTTGTGGCACATATTATTTGGAGTGTGCACACTAGTTTGTACACAATAGTGAGCATTGTTATTGGGCACACTATTGGGGAGCATTATCGCATTATTGGGAGCACTGTACGGAGCACTATTACTAATGAGAGCACTCTGGGAAAGCATTATTGCGAGTGATGGTACTTTTATATTACTATGCAGGGCTACCCGTATGGCACTATAATTTCTTCAGTACAATATTTGGAGATGGGGTATTGGTGAGTACAGCTGGCACAGTATTGGGGCAGCAGCAGGATAACACTGTTGGGGCACCAGAATGGGAAAGATGATGGAAAAGTGAGGGACCTAAGATGTCGGCGTGGCAAACACTGCAGAGATAAGTTGTGGCTTAAGGAAGTTTTCATGGACCGAATGGATGATGAAATAGAATGTATAGGGGAGGTCACCTATGAGGCACTGGATGTAATAGGTATTTAGTGCTGTACAGTCCTGTATGTTTGGTAGTGTTGTACAGTATGTAAAGCCCATCCAACAACTAAATTATGTCTTTAGTGCTAGGGCATGGAGGGGCAGTTGGTTCAGAAAAATATGCACTGGAGCTTGGGCCCAAAATCTTTTGAGGCTTTAGCAACACCTCTGCCAAGGAGTCTAATAACACCTGTACGTGCCCTTAGCCTTGTGCTAGCTGGTATGCTGACATCATAACATCACCTAAGTGAGCTTGCAGTAAGGCCTGCAGTCTATGCACTGAATAGAAGGGCTCAGAAAGCAAACAGTTCCCTTACTCCTCCTATTACAGAGCTCTTGGTCTTGCTGAAAACCTGCCACCCTAGGGCATGGGAACTCCAGTGCTTTAGTCAAAAACGACCTTGATTTTAGTTCAACAAAGAACAGGGCAAAAAATGGAAAATCATGGCAAAATTGTCTTTTTGCCTATAACTCCTAAAGTAAAATAATAAAAAAATTAAACACAAATATATATGTACCACATTAATTGAGTTCATGTCCATGTACTAGCCTCTCATCATGTACAACAGTCTCAAGTTTCATTTTGGATCCTAAGTGATGGGCTTGCAGAAAACTTTAAAAAGGAAATATATACATAAACTTATACAAAAGCAATGTTTAGGTTATCTTTAATGGCCCTGACAAGATGCTTGAAATTAAAGGGTATCTAAACCATTACACAGAGCACAGAAGGTGCAACTAGGCTTCTCTGGCGATCTGCACCTTCTGCTTGAATCAGCTCTGTTCTGCTTTTGCAGCATGCAGAGTGTGGTTCCATGGAAAGTATATAGGATCCTTACTCTGCATGATGCAAATGCATAGTAGAGCCAACGCAAGCAGAAGGTTCAGTTTTCTCTAAGAAGCGCCGCTTCACCATCTGTGCTTTGCGGGAAGACTTAAAGGGTTTTCCAAGAATATAATAAATGAAGGCACCTAAAAACACATCAATCTAACAATCTTTCATATCCAGGGCTCTGGTGGTCCCTTCCAAGTGTTTGTTGACTTTCCTGAAGCAATGAAGTGGTGTACATCTGATGGCTGGAGCTAGTCACTGGTCTCAGTGGTCTTCTGGTGTACATTCTAGCATTATCACTGAGACCAGTGATTGGCTGAAGTAATGTATATGTATGGCACACCATCAGCAGTGAAGACCACAGAACCTTCAGTGCTGGAGCAATGTTCGATTTAACAGTTGAGTAATGGTTGTTTTGTTCAATTATAGCAGTTCCTGCAGGAACTTTAATTGACTATTCTCTTAGCTGACCCATTTAAAGTGCCACCATAGTGAAACACTAATGCATGCTGGGCATTGGATGGGTTATCTTCTAATTAATAGGACTCAGGCATGAGACTCCTCGGGTGTTGGATGGCTGTCTTGGCAGTTGTATCTCCTGCAGTGCCCTAGTGTTTCTTTGCACTTTCCTACAATAAGATCGGGCAGGAGAGCAAAGATGCAATAATACTACAATAGATCAATATATAACCAAATTTATTTCCACTATATTCTTATGGAAACAATGAAAAGTGTATTTTTTCCCATATTAACCATTGCTGTTTTTATGTTTTATTATACTTTAAAAAAAAATAAGAATGGCTGTTATAGGCGACGTTATTATTTTATGTCTCCTATTATGTCTAAATGAACCAGTGAGTGAGCGCTGTCTGATGATCCATCCTCTGGTGTCAATTGGCTGCTGCTAGACTGTCTCAGAAAGGAGACTTAATGCAATAATATTATTTAAAAGTGGATAGTGAAGCCTCCCACTCTGCTTTATAGTTAATTAGATATGTCAGCGGGAAAAGGCATGGATATTAGTTAAATATATAAATGTTCTACAGTAAAGAGACCTCATTTGTACAATGCCTTAGAATATCAGCATTGACTGGAACTATTATTGTATTTACTCCAGAGTCCCGTCCCATTGTAGATATTGTTCTGTTTCTTCTGTGTATATTGTGTGGTAACATGTAAAAGTCAATACCTACATATATAAATACAGACAATGCCGATATATCTTTAATGAGGAGAAATAAAGCGTCCTTATACATCTAAATCAATTATATTCTAGAATTCTATGGCTTAGATTATGCATGTGGCATACTATGGTACATTTGTATCAAGTTGGAATCTTAACATTGCACATATAGACATCACTACCTAGTCAATGTAACGAGAGCTGAACAAATATTGAGCATTGCATTAGTCAAATCTAGGTGACTCAATGTGGCAATGTGGCGCCATCCACATTTTATTAGTAATGTCTTATTTTAAAGGGCTAGAAAAATTGGTTAAAAGAGAAAAGGAAAGGCTTTGACAAATCAAAGTCACCCATGGCATCCATTGACATGGCTAGCAAATACTGCTATACCGTACCATATTCCATATCTCAACATGTGAAATTAAAGGGTTGTCCAAGGATGAAATTTTATCACCCATCCACAGAATAGATAGGTGATGTGTCTGATAGATTGGGGTCCAACTGATGGAACTCCCACTGCTCATGAGAACAGGGGTCAATCGTGAACAATGCTGCACTATTCAAACTCTATGGAACGGCTGGAGATAGTAGAGCACTGTTCTCGTCTATCTTCAGCAGTTCTGTAGACTTTGATTGGAGCTGCAGAGCTCATGCCTGACCACCACCCCACTGAAATGGGGGACTATAGGATGGGCCAATCCACTACACCCAATGGTCAGATATCCCCAATCAAGCGCTTGTTATCTACCCTGTCTATAAGTGATAAGCTGTCATTCTGGGAAAACCTCTTTAAAGGCTCATTTAGATAGCCGTATATTGCTTTCTGCATCTGATCCTATATTTTACGGATTCGATGCGGACCCATTCACTTCCATGTCCTGTCCACATATTTTCTTCCGTTCCAATCCATTTGTGGGCATGCCTAACTGATCACACAAAAACGGATCAGCATACGGCCGTCTGAATGAGCTCTAAATCTCTGGATGTTTTAGGTTAGATAGCAGAAGATATTCACCTTCACCAGCAGATGGTAGACAGTAGTGACATAGAGAGCATGTGTAGGCCATTAGAATGGCCTACACAATATTAGGTAAGTGGTTTTAATGTTGCGGTTAATTGTTACCTGATTGTCAGGTGAAGTGAATAACAATGATTATCTCATTTCAAGAGGTGGGATATGTATGGCAGCAAGAGAATAGTCAGGGTTCATGCACACGTTCAGGATTTATGTGCGGAGAATCAGGTGTTCACCGGCAAATCTGTGCGCATCAATTGGTGCGGATTTTCCGCATATGGATTTTTTTTCTTCCCCCCCCCCCCCACATAGGTCTATATACAAGAAACACCCTCTTTTACATTGTTTCCTGTGACATAATCTTGTCCCACCCTTCTTCTTCTCCATACTCCAATTTGAGTACCATCGAAAAGCACATTGTCACATTGCCAGAGTGGGAAATGGATACAAATGCTACTGTTCAACCTCTGCGCCTGCGCATCCAGACAATAATCGCTATTGTGAGCCGCAGCCGCCTGAGAGAGGTTAGTAAAACTATTATTAATGAACTGTATAGATGTGATAAATTAATGTGGTCATTAATTTCTTCAACTTTCATCAGCATCAAGCCGAACAGAGTTGAAGAATGTGGGTCCATCCACTTCTTATTCAGCATGAAGAGAAAGGACACTTCTGTGTGCTGTATAGAGATTTACGAAGGTATGTATATTATCATCTCAATAGCCAAATCTCTTTGCAAGAACTCTGTACTTTCTTCAAAGAGGAAAAAGTTAAACATGGCCTGAATGATAAGATAGTAATGATATACCCCTTATTTTTTATTTTTGCTTTGGAAATCTATTTTAGATACCCTGAGAAATTTATCTCATTTTGTCGCTTACCAATTAATGGATTTGATCGCTTGTTGTCCATCGTGAGACCTGCATTGACATTTCAAAATACTGTTATGAGGAAGGCAATCTCTGCAGAGGAAAGGCTGCTCATCACCTTGCGGTAAGTTAATAATTGATTTTAGGCTGGGGCCACACTGCAGCTTTTGGCAAACAAGCAAGTCGTGGGGCACTTGTGTAAGTGAATTAAATAGCACTGTAACCTCCAATCACAAATGAGTGATGGAGTTGCCAAAACAGCACAATGATATTTGGATGCATGACAAAAGACGCAGCCAAAATTGCAATGTAGGCCTACCCTTTATTATATATCAAGTGCAGTGTGGTTTCTTTGGCCACTTTCTGTGCCAATTGTGATGCTGATGAACCATCCTCTGGATTTTTACAAATATTGGTTCTGTGCCCTGTGTAGTTGCAGAAGACTGCTACTGCAATACTGTTTGGCCACTACACAGTGCATTTAGAAAATATCTTGCAGCTCCTTGAACCGTGTAGTAAAAAGCAGAACACCAGATTGCTGGCGGTCTCTTCCTTTGGATGGATTATTAGCATCTATTGGCACCAAAGCTGACCAAAGTGTATGCTGTAAATAAACTAATTTAGTTTTTTATTTTATCTTTCAGATATTTGGCCACAGGAGAGATCTTTGCATCTCTGCATCTCCAATTTCAGGTTGGCCTCTCAACAATTTCTCAAATTGTGAGGTGCGCATGCAATGCAGCCTGGCAGAAATTGCAGCCCATAGTGATGCCTCCACCTACCGAAGAGACATGGCGTCAGGTCAGGCGTCAGGCTTTAAAGCTGTTGCCAACATCCCCAAATGCATAGGCACAGTTGATGGTAAACACGTATGTGTGCAGAAGCCGCCACACTCAGGATCATGCTTTTTCTGTGGTGTTGATGGCGGTAGCTGATGCACACTACAAATTTGTTGCCATTGATGTTGGCGCCTACAACAGCACTGGGGACTCTCGGGTGCTGCGGACTTCACAAATTGGACTTCAAATTCTTTGAGAATGTGTTTCGCTCCCAGACCCTCAACCACTTCCGGGTACCACACATCCAGTCCCCTTTGTGATGGTTTTGGATGAGGATTTTCCTCTGCCAAACCTGCTGCGCCTATACCCACGAAGAGGATGTAATGCCTGGAAGAGGATTTTTGATTTTCGGCTGAGTCAGGCACGAAGACTCGTGGAATGCACCTTCGGAATAATGGTCAGTCAGTGGAGGGTCTTTACCACGGCCATTCAATTAGACCCAGCCACAGTTGATTCTGTGATTAACCCCTTAAGGACCGGGCTTATTTTCACCTTAAGGACCAGGCCATTTTTTGCAAATCTGACCAGTGTCACTTTATGTGTGAATAACTTTAAAACACTTTTACTTATCCAGACCATTTTGAGATTTTTTTTCCGTCACATATTGTACTTCATGACACTGGTAAAATGGAGTCAAAAAAATTTGCTAATTTCCAAGTTTCAATTTCTCGACTTCCATAATACATAGTAATACCTCAAAAAATAGTAATTCATTTACATTCCCCATATGTCTAATTTATGTTTGGATCATTTTGTGAATGCCATTTTATTTTTTAGGGATGTTACAAGGCTTATAAGTTTAGAAGCAAATCTTGAAGTTTTTCTGAAAATGTCTAAAACCCACTTTTTCGGGACCAGTTCAGGTCTAAAGTCACTTTGTGAGGCTTACATAATAGAAACCACCCAAAAATTACCCCATTTTACAAACTACACCGCTCAAGGTAAACAAAACTGATTTTACAAACTTTGTTAACCCTTTAGGTGTTCCTCAAGAATTAATGGAAAATAGAGATAAAATTTCTAAATTTCACTTTTTGGGCAGATTTTCCATTTTAATATTTTTCTTACAGTTACAAAGCAAGGGTTAACAGCCAAACAAAACTAAATATTTATGGCTCTGATTCTGTAGTTTACAGAAACACCCCATATGTGGTTGTAAACTGCTGTACGGGCACACGGCAGGGCGCAGAAGGAAAGGAATGCCATACAGTTTTTGGAAGGCAGATTTTGCTTGAAACTCCAAAATAGTGACCCCATTTTAGAAAGTACGGGATAGGGTGGCAGTTTTGTTGGTACTATTTTAGGGTACATATGATTTTTGGTTGCTCTATATTACACTTTTTGTGAGGCAAGGTAACAAGAAATAGCTGTTTTGGCACCGTTTTTTATTTTTTGTTATTTACAACATTCATCTGACAGGTTAGATCATGTGGTATTTTTTTTAGAGCAGTTTGTCACGGACACGGTTGTTTGCTTCAGTTTTGCATAACAAAGAATAAAAAAAAAGTGTCTCCACATTCTGAAAGCCGTGCACTCCTGCTGTCAGCTGGAATCCAGGTCGGAATGCAACGGACCAATGTTTCATGGCCGTGTGTATTCGGCCTAACACAATGATTTCATTTTTAAAACAAAAAAAAATAATGTTTTAGTGTCTCCATAGTCTGAGAGCCATAGTTTTTTCAGTTTTTGGGTGATTATTTTGGGTAGGGCATGATTTTTGCGGGATAAGATGATGGTTTGATTGGCACTATTTTGGGGTGCGTATGACTTTTTGATCGATTGCTATTACACTTTTTGTGATCTAAGGTGACAATTGCTTTTTTTTACACCTTTTTTTTTTTTTTTTTTACGGTATTCACCTGAGGGGTTAGGTCATGTGATATTTTTATAGAGCAGGTTATTACGGATGCGGCAATACCTAATATGTATACTTTTTTTTATTTATGTAAGTATGTTTTAGTGTCTCCATATTCTAAGAGCCATAGTTTTTTCAGCTTTTGGGCGATTATCTTAGATAGGGTCTCATTTTTTGAGGGATGAGATGACGGTTTGATTTTGGGGTGCATTTGACTTTTTGATCGCTTGCTATTACGCTTTTTGTGATGTAAGGTGAAAAAAAATGGCTTTTTTGACCGTTTTTCTTTTTTTTACGGTGTTCATCTGAGGGGTTAGGTCAGGTGGTATTTTTATAGAGCAGGTGTTTATGGACGCGGCGATATCTAACATGTATTTTTTATTTTTATTTTTTTACATTTAACACAATAAAAGCATTTTTGAAACAAAAAAAATCATGTTTTAGTGTCTCAATAGTCTGAGAGCTATAGTTTTTTTTATTATTTTTTGGGCAATTGTCCTATGTAGGGGCTTATTTTTTGCAGGATGAGGTGACGGTTAGATTGGTACTATTTTCGGGGGCATATGCCTTTTTGATCGCTTGGTGTTGCACTTTTAGTGATGTAAGTTGACAAAAATGGCTTTTTTTTACACAGTTTTTATTTTTTATGGTGTCTATCGGACGGGGTGGATCATGTAATATATTTATAAAGCCGTTCGTTACGGACGCGGCGATACCTAATATGTGCGGTTTTTCATTTAAAAAAAATAATTATTAGAAAATCAGGGGAAAGGGGCATGTTTTTGTTTTTTTTACTTGAAACTTTATTTTTTTATTCAAAACATTCCCAATTTTTTTTTTCTTTACTTTATTTCTGTCCCACTCTGGGACTTCAACTTTTGGGGGTCTGATCGCCTCTGTAATGCATTACAATACATCTGCACCCGTAGAAGGCAGGTCCAGATGCCGTGCAAGGCATTAGGCAGCCTCTGCACGGCATCTGGCTGCCTTGTCACACATCGAGTCCCCGCCACAGGAGCACGGGGACTCAATGCGCTGCTTCACCTGCCGCAAACCACTTCTATGTCGCGGTCAGCGCAGACTGCGGCATAGAAGGGGTTAATCCGCCGGGATTTGCTGTAAACAGCGATGCCGGCGAATACAGCAGGGGCCTGGCTACCAGGAACTGCCAGACCCCTGTAGTGATCGGGCGCGCAGCGCTTCGGTGCCCGCCCGATCATCCTGCTGTGCATGTACGGCGGAATGCATTCTGGCAATGCATCCCCCGCCTGACATGTACGGTGTTATGCGTTAAGGGGTTAGGCATGCTGTGTACTCCACAACTATGCTCGAGAATATAGTAAGACATAGACATGGAGTCACAGATACCAGTTATTAACACAGCAATCAACTGGGGTCCAGGACGTCCAACCAATTCGGGTGTCCGTGTACGAGATACCTTTGCTGACTACTTCTTGACTCCTGAAAGTGCCATGCCCTGACAATACTCTGATGGTGTGCATGCTGTCTAGTGGATTTTTTCTTCTCAGTCTTGAGGCTCTTGACACTTGCGTGGACTCCAGAAAACTTATTTTTTCTTGAAGTGACCCTTTTTTATTTTTTATAAAGTATTCCCTTCAATTGGCAATTGATTATATACAAATGCAAAAGAAACTGGTAGTTTTCAAATGCAAAAGCAACCGGTAATCAAGGTTGCAAGGTTCATCATATTCCCTGAGAGCTTCTCTCAAGGCAGCATGTGCATTAGCTGCCTTGAGAGAGGCCCTCCAAAACTCTAATAGGAAGGCTATAATATTGTTTACATCAATAATGTATTAAAAATTAAATTGAAGACACATTTTTGGAGTTTTCAATGAAACTTTACATGCCAAAAAATTCCAATACAAAACCTGTCAAAGTATTGCTGTAAAGAAGTGTTTTTACAATAACATGTGAACAAAAATTGCTTGTTTAAAAACAGTGCAAATGTTTTTAGACATTTTCTAAATCCTTAAAAAAAATTAATAAAAATGTTCACTTTACATTGTAACGTTAGAAAACAAAAATTTAAAACTGGAACGTTTCAATTCAAACACATTCGTGCAAATTTCAATATCGAACTGGCCCCCCAAATACTTTAATCAAAAGTATGTAGACAATGAGCTGAGGTATAGTCAGAGCTGCTAGAACTTCCTGTTGAGGGAGTTGAAATGACAAAAGCTGACTGACTAGAGCTAGTTATGGAGGTATAACATGGGATTGGTATGACATGAAAGATGGGGAATAGGAAGTATTGTCAGGCTGATAAGTTGCAGAATGCCCATGAGCATGTTGAGTTATACCATATGGTTGACATATAGAAACATAGAAACATAGAATGTGTCGGCAGATAAGAACCATTTGGCCCATCTAGTCTGCCCAATATACTGAATACTATGGATAGCCCCTGGCCCTATCTTATATGAAGGATGGCCTTATGCCTATCCCATGCATGCTTAAACTCCTTCACTGTATTTGCAGCTACCACTTCTGCAGGAAGACTATTCCATGCATCCACTACTCTCTCAGTAAAGTAATACTTCCTGATATTACTTTTAAACCTTTGCCCCTCTAATTTACTTTGACTGGGTGGGTTAGGAGGAGGAGCAGGATTTAAATGATGGACAGAAGAGTATTCAGTAGGTGGAGAGAGGACGAGAATACTGTTGAATTGCAGATACAATTGCAGACACACTGGCTAATGGAGAGGGGTTCTCATAGGCATCTAACAGGTGTCACGGTGCGCTCTATGCGGTGGCGGGGACGGCCAGGGCGTGCTTGCGTCATCAGCGTGCCCGCATCGCCCGTTCCCATGGTACCCGCAATGGGGCTGAGCGCCGAGCTGCTCACTCGGCGCTCGGCTGTATTAGAACTCAGGAGTCATGTGAGGCTGGCCACGTCACATGACTCCACCAGTGCCCTATTTAAACAGGCAATCTGCTAGCCACAGATTGCCTGTTATTGAGGTCCTTCTTGCGATTACTTACCTGGTTTTCTGTTCTCCTGCTCGTGTTAGACTTCCATCCGTCTCATCCCTTGGTCTTGGCGTTCCCTCCTGGTTCTGACTTCGGCTTCCTCCTGACAATCCTCTGCTTGCTCCTCTGGTACCTTGCTGCTCTCCAGGTTTTGACTCACTCGTTTGACTGCTCTGTTGTGTGTTTTTCCATCTTGCACTTATCCTAGTTGTGGGTTTGTAGACCAGTTGTCCCCTGTCACTAGGACTTGCAAAGCAAATAGGCAGGGACAGGGGTGCGGGTTGAAATCAGTGGTCACTTCCCCTCCCCACCCTCTGTGTGTGTGACAGAATAACAGGCCTAAATTACCACTGTAACTATGAATCCTTTGGTTACCCTGACGGAGCATGTTTCTAATTTGACTCAGATGGTTCAGGAATTGGGGGAGAAACTCCATTTACACGAGTCAGGACAGAGTGCCTCCACTCTGCATTCACCTAGTCATCATATGGAGCCCCAGATAAAGCTTCTGGAACCATTTTCTGGTGACCGTAAAAAGTTTCTTTCCTTCAAAGAGAACTGTAAGCTTTACTTCAGTTTACGCCTCTTGTCATCCGGCTCTGAGAGCCAACGAGTGGGCATAGTTATCTCCCGACTACAGGGGGACCCCCAGGATTGTGCTTTTTCCTTGCCTTCCGATGCTAGTTGTCTCAGTTCCGTTGGGGGGTTCTTTCAGGCCCTGGGAACCTTGTACGATGAACCTGACAGGGCCATGGTGGCTGAAACCGCTCTTAAAGCTCTGGTTCAAGGAGATCAACCTGCAGAAGAGTATTGCAGCCAGTTCAGATTTGAAAATCCGCACCGCAGGTCAAAATCCAGTCAGGTCAAAATCCAGCCGGCGCCTCTACTTTACATAGGCAGATCCACCGCCTGCGCAGGGGTTATTAAGACTAAATGATACTTATATTTAGTCCTGTATCCTTTACTAATTTACTATCAATAATCTACTCAGTATGTGCGCTATGTTGAAAATCCCATCCAGTTTTCTATATTTTCTTATAAATATATCTAGTATATACAAATAATATATACAGTATGTAGCATATCTATACTAATAAAAGCCCTGTGTACGTGCGCCGATTTGTTAAGTGCGCATGCGCGGCGCACTGGCCAATCGGCACGCACGTACGGACACCGCCTGCAGCGCCCATACATGTGCGTCTCTGTGAGTGGAGGTGAGAGGCCATATCCATCCCTATGTGCCGTCCTCTGTTATCCCGAGCTGCAGGCAGCTGACGGGGGGAAACTTCCCTGCCCCCTTCCTTCCCCTATTACTCTGACTACATCTGTACACTCCGGCCATGACATTAGAGAGAGTTAGGGAGAGGGATACAGAGAATATATTATAGAGATGGAGGGGGATACAGGAGGAAATACATTGTACTGTATACATATTACACTCCAACCTCCATCATATTATACTCCAAACCCCATCATTGCACACATATTACACTCCAACCCCCATCATTATACTACAGCCCTCATTGGAGTGTAATATGTGTGTAATGATGGGGGTTGGAGTGTATAATGATGGGGGTATAATGATGCTGATAGGGAACTCACACAGGGATTTTATGTGATGGGGCTGGAGTGTAATCCTACATAATAAAATCCCTGTGTGAGTGCCCTGTGTCCGTGTGTGTGTGTGCTGTTTGTTATACTGGGCATGCGTGGTGCGGGGACCTATCAGCATACAGCGCTCCACACGCCGCCCGCACCTGCGCCCAGCTCCGCCGTGACTCCTCCTCCCCCTCCAGCTTCATCTGCAGACGCCTTACACCCCAGGATCCCCATCATTACACACATAGTACACTCCAACCCCCATCATTACACACATATTACACTCCAATCCCCATCATTACACACATATTACACTCCCATCCCCATCATTACACTCCAATGAGGGTTGTAGTGTAATGATGGGGGTTGGAGTGTTATACATGTGTAATGCTCTCTGCCTGTGATAGCTTCCCTCACTTGCTACTGTGCGGCCATTTCCTGAATTTGGTGGGCGGGGTTAGGGTGAGATAGGAGCGAGTAGTATGCGGCCGCTGTGGGGACTAACATGTGCCCCCTGTGCTGACAGATACCCGGGGTCCAGAATAGGAGGTCCCCAGCCCCAGTGCTCCCAGCTTTGTCCTCCCAGGCTCTTTGGGAGTTCTATGAACTCCAGTATGCAATGCTGCAGCAGGTACGGGCCACTCTCTGCCCGGTGTGCAGGTGTGGGCAGTGAATGAGGGTGTTGGTGAAGGATACGTTGTGGCAGGCGGCGGTTGCCGGGCCCAGATCCCGGGGTGTCAGTCAGCTGCAGAGGAAGCCAGAGGGGGAAGAGGAGGAACGGTGGAGATGGGCACAGCAGCGGGCTGATGCGCAGGGGTGGGCGGTGCGTGCGGAGCGCCGTATGTTGATTGGCCGCCGCGCATGCGCACTTAACTAATCGTCACACACGCACACAGGGACTTTATTATAGAGGATATATATCTATACTAATAAAAGCCCTGTGTACGTGCTCAGGGCTGGTGTCCGTGTGTGTGTGTGCCGATTATAGAAGTGCGCATGCGCAGCGGACGGGGACACACACACACAGGCCAATCCAGGTCGCAGAGCCGGGCTCGGGGGCACATCGGCAGGACAGCAGCGCTCAGGAAGGAGGAAGCCGGGAGCCGGGCACAGCGGATTTCAGAGTTACTCTGCCCCGAGCACACGGGACAGCGCAGCCGTCACAGATCCCGGGGAGCCGTCCACACTGAGAGCCGGCTATCTTACTTATTATGCCGCACTGCGCATGCGCCTGCTTCCCCACACGCGCAGTGCGGCCAGACGCCGCTCCATCAGCACACACTCCACGGACACTACATGTGCAGCATCCTATTGTAATGGCAGCGGGGGGCAGTCACTGTATTGCACCGGCCCCGCTCACTTACTACATGGTGAGGCAAGAGGCCGGGCGGGCGGCCAGGCACTGGTAGCGTAACTCAGTAACTGATGCCCCTGCTCCACCCACTGCATGAATGAAGCAGGCGGCGCAGGCACGTGACATAGTGAGTTAGGCTGCCAGTGCCTGGCCGCACGCCCGGCCTCCTGCCTCACAGTAAGTGAAGAAGTGAAGATCGTTATTTTTATTACAGTTATTCAAAGTATTACTACTCTGAGCTGTGCCGCTGCAATACAGTGACTGCACCGGGCCCCACTGCTATTACATTCACACTAAACAGCAACACTGTTATGGGAGGATCTGTGGATGACACATAGCATAAGATGCTATGTGTCATCCACAGATACCCCCATAACAGTGTCAGCCATAGACCAGCCCCATAACAGTGTCAGCCACAGACCAGCCCCATAACAGTGTCAGCCACAGAGCAGCCCCATAACAGTGTCAGCCACGGACCAGTCCCATAACAGTGTCAGCCACGGACCAGCCCCATAACAGTGTCATCCACAGATACCCCCATAACAGTGTCATCCACAGATACCCCCATAACAGTGTCATCCACAGATACCCCCATAAGAGTGTCATCCACAGATACCCCCATAACAGTGTCATCCACAGATACCCCCATAACAGTGTCATCCACAGATACCCCCATAACATTGTCATCCACAGGTACTCCCCCATAACAGTGTCATCCACAGGTACCCCCATAACAGTGTCATCCACAGATACCCCCCATAACAGTGTCATCCACAGATACCCCCATAACAGTGTCATCCACAGGTACCCCCCATAACAGTGTCATCCACAGGTACCCCCCCATAACAGTGTCATCCACAGGTACCCCCCCATAACAGTGTCATCCACAGGTACCCCTCGATAACAGTGTCATCCACAGGTACCCCCCCATAACAGTGTAATCCACAGGTACCCCCATAACAGTGTCATCCATAGGTACCCCCCCATCACAGTGTCATACACAGGTACCTCCCCCCATAACAGTGTCATTCACAGGTACCCCCCATAACAGTGTCATCCACAGGTACCCCCCCATAACAGTGTCATCCACAGGTACCCCCCCATAACAGTATTATCCACAGGTACCCCCCATAACAGTTTCATCCACAGGTACCCCCCCATAACAGTGCCAGCACCACTGTTCTAATGCCCATTATTGTAACAGGCTTAATGTCTAGTCTATTATTTTATATTACATAATTATATTGCACTGTATAAACATGCATGCGTGCCAACATATATCTATAGAAAAGAGATGGGAGGAGAATTTCTCTGCATTTGAATTGATCTGATTTTCTCTAATGGTATATACAGAGAGAAAATAATTTATATTTCATTGTAACCTAGCAAATACTAAATTGAGTATAAAGTGCAGATCAGAAGAAACCTGAACACTTTGCATGTCTGAGGTGCACCAGGGTTTGTATCCGGTAACAGCTTCTAGCTTGAGGACTGAGCATAATGTTTGAATGCTAGTTTACTCTCCCTGAGGCCTGGGAACCATATAGATACCTCTCTCCCAAACATCTTCTTTCCATGAAGCCTGAGGATTCTAGGCTGCAACACGTGGCAGCTGTACTAACCCCTTCTTTCCTGCAATCATATTATAGATACAAGTGAAATATGCTAAGTATAAGTATTATCATAACTGAGCAATTTATTATATAACATGGAAAAGAAGAACACATTACAATATAATATGCATGAAAGTCCATAGTGAGTCTAGCAAGAATTATGTAACTACAGGAAACAGAGGAGGCAAACTCATATAAGGATAGATGATAGATATATAGATAGATAGATAGATAATATGAGATAGATAGATAGATAATATGAGATAGATAGATAGATAGATTGATTGATAGATAGACAGATAATAGATATGAGAAATAGATGTAGATGATAGATAGATAGATAGATAGATAGATAGATAGATAGATAGATAGATAGATAATATGAGATAGATAGATAGAGTAGGAAGGCGCAAGGGACCGTCGTGGATGGAAGGTATGTGTCACCAAGGTTCCTGGCCTCGGTGAAGTAAGAGTCTGTATTTTTTGTTTCAGCAGCAGCTATTGCTAATTGACACCTTGAGAGTTAGCATTGCTGTCATAGCTGATCCAGGATGGCTCTTACTGGGAGTAGTCAAAGTGTTGGGTGGGTGCCTGCTCCCGAAGTTCCAGGCTGGGTTTTGCCAGGCATAAAAAGCAGCCAGCACTGCCAGGTGTGTGGATTTACCTCCCTCTGACAGTGGAGCTCAGGAGTCTGGATGAAGGCTTGCTACCTGTTTGCTGCTATCAGCAAGGACTCTTCGAGGCAGAAGTGTTAGCCTGCTAAAGTTAAGCCAATACCTGCTGATGACCAAGATACCGTTTGGAAACTGCTTGGATTATCGTTTATGCCAAGTAAAGTTGTGTTCTACGTTAATACAAAGTCTGGACTCCATTTATTCTACCTATTCATCACCCAAGTTCAACAACCCCCTTTTGCACTTGCTTCAGACTACACCACATCTGGGATCCAAGAATATCCAGGTAGGAGCACTGTGACACGTGCATACAACACCTTCAGAGAGATTGTAGGCCACTCTACACCACTCTAGCAATTCTACAACTGGGTACCAACACTACCATCTACAAAAGGTAATCCATGTCCCCGTTGCTTAACTACAACTGGCGTCACGACTACTTGCTCTATAAGAGGGACATATTTCGTAGAAACCTCCTAAGGGGCAAGGGATACCCCAGACGCCTGGCTGTATGTCGATTGATAGATAGATAGATAGATAGATAGATAGATAGATAGATAGATTGATTGATAGATAGACAGATATTAGATAGATATATGATAGATATGAGAGATAGATGTAGATAGATAGATAATAGATATGAGAGATAGATGTAGATAGATAGATAGATAGATAGATAGATGAGAAATAGATAGATAGGTGATAGATATATAGATAGACAGATTATAGATAGATAGATAGATAGATAGATAGATAGATAGATAGATAGTGTAAGGGATCGTCTCTTTTCAGGGAGGGTCACACTTACAGATATCTCACTAGACAACTGATTTTCATGTCCAAACTGTGCATTTATTGTGGCACACGGCATAAAGAAAAACATACAAATAAACTCCTGCCCGTCTAGGCGCTACCTAAACAAAATATGTCCCTACCTCACTCGTAGAGCACAGTTCACACATGGACATCATATGTGGCTTTCCTCAGCCAACCTCAATACAGCAGCCTCCAGGCTGTGGCAATTCCAGTACCTTTTGGGGGAGTGTGGCCCAGTAGTCCTCCAGACGCTGGCTGTGCAACCCTCGTTCTCTAGGCGTCGCTAGATCCCCCAAACTTCAGGCTATTCAAAGCCTCGTGGCCCTTCAGCCTTGCCTAGCTGAGATCACACTGACAGAACCTCACCAGGCCTCTGTCTGTACACTCTCCAGAGTGAGACACACCCAAGATCCAGTAGCAGGATTAAATAGGATCCCTGGACATGCCTCAAGTCCCGGACTGGAACCTGGGGAACAGGCACCCACCCAACACATTGCCTGTTCCCAGTAAAAGCCCACCCTGAACTAGCTGAACCAGCTATACTATCTACATAGTGTCCCCCAATTATTTTAGTGGACATCTGAACTAGGGCTTTTACTCCACCAGGGCCGGGCCCCTTGGTGACACGCTCCCACTGCACACAACACCCCTTTTATCCTGCTTCCCCGTGACTTTACTGCACACCTCAATGTTCACATTGCCACAAAAGATAGATAATAGATATGAGAGATAGATGTAGATAAAGAGATAGATAGTAGATAGATAGATAGTTTTTTTTTTTTGTAAATCTCTTTTTATTGTTTCATAGCTTATAAGCACAAGTACAAAAAATTTCGTCATTTTTTATACATAAGCAATCACAATCATGTACATTGTTGGAAATAACACAATCCACATATAAAATTACTTATAAGCACTTTTTTCAAAATATGCATTCTTTACATATAGTTAGCAACAACTAGTAAAGGAAAGTAAGGAAGGGAGAAAAAGGGTGTAGAATGAACCAAAAGAAGAAGAAGGAGGGGATAAAATAATAAAGGGGAAGAAAATCAACCATATGGCTCCTCAATGACCCAAAATTTAAACATCTTATAAAAGTTGAGTGCAATAGTTCTATAGGAAGTGCAGGCATGACATAAACCACGTAGTATGGCCCAAATCCCAATTTCAGACAAATCAATAGAAAACATATTAGCATAAAGCATTTTAAAGGACCTGTATGAAGGTCATTATGGAGTTTTCATCCATCCCCCATCACACCAATTTCAGACTTTTATGCATATAGAATGAAAAAGACTATCTCAAAGGAACTACTGTCAGATCATATCAGACAACCGCCGGGTCTAGGGCTTCAGAATCCCTTACGGCTTGAGACCTTTTCCAGGGAAGCCAAGTCTCCAAGTATTTAAATCTGCTACTATGGATCCATCCCACCATCTCCTCCAGTCTATGAAGCTGGTGCATTTTGCTGAACCACATTTTTAAATCTGGTGGAGAGGTATCCCTCCATTTTGTTGGGATCAGTAGTTTAGCTGTCGCAATCATATGAGTGGGAAGATTTGCCTTAGAGGGTTTGAAGTTAGTAGTAGGGATCCATAGCAACACTAGTTCAGGAGAAAGAGTCAGGTTCATTGAGCAAACGTCGTTAATGGTACTCTCCACATCCTTCCAAAATTGTTTTATTAAGGGGCAGGACCACCAAATATGGATCATAGATCCCACCTCTAGTTGACATCTCCAACATCGATCAGAGGGAGAAACTCCTATAGAACTCAAATACTCAGGGGTTTTGTACCATCTAGTAATGGTTTTATAGGAATTCTCCTGCTATCGAACACAAGAGGAGAAACCTTGTGCATGGGAAAGGACGTACGTAGACTCCACCTCAGAGAGGACCCTCCCTAGATCCCTTTCCCACTGACGTAAAAAGTATGGTTTTTGAATGGCTAGCTCGGAAAGCAGGTTATTATATGTGACTGAGAGTGACTTCTTCAGAGCGGAAGGAAGGGTGGTGAAGTTTTCTAGCCAAGTGGGCTCCAAAAACGTGTGGTCTGAAGTTTTTTCATATTTCCTACATAAGTTTTTAAAATCCCAACTTTGCACCAGAGAAGGGGGTTTCCAGCCTAATTTGGCATTTGCTTCTGTTAACGATAAGAATTTGTCATTTTCTATTACTTCACCTACTCTGACATCCCCCCACAAATGCCACCAACTTTTATCTCCCCCTTCCATTCTATCAAATAAGTAGGGCAAAACATTTAGAGGAAATATCTTTGATATCTTATTTACCCTCAGTGAAGACACTGACGAGTTGCGGTAGCAAACTAGCATGCTCTTTGTCAGCGTGCACATTTTCTGACAAAGCGTTAGTGGAGAGTTTGGGAGCCACATCAGAGCACGTCCGTGTATACCTAAAAGAGACCTCTCTATATCAAGAAATGGAGGATAGATAGTTAATATGGGATGTAGATAGATAGATAGATATGAGAGAGAGATGTGGACAAAGATATAGATAGATAATATGAGATAGATAGATAGATAGATAGATAGATAGATAGATAGATAGATAGATATGTGAGATAGATGTAGATAAAGAGATAGATAGATAGATAGATAGATAGTTAATATGGGATGGATAGATAGATAGATAATAGATTTGAGAAATAGATGTAGATAGATAGAGAATAGATATGAGAGATAGATGTAGATAGATAGGAGATAGATAGATAGATAGATAGGAGATAGATAGATAAAAGATAGATAGGAAATAGATGTAGATAAATAGGTGATAGATGATAGATAATAGATAGATAGATAATAGATATGAGAGATATATGTAGATAGATAGATAGATAGATAGGAGATAGATAGATAGATAGATAGATAGATAGATAGATAGATAATAGATAGATAGATAGATAGATAGATAGAAAATAGATGTAGATAGATAGGTGATAGATGATAGATAATAGATAGATAGATAGATAGATAGATAGATAGATAGATAATTGATATGAGATATAGATGTAGATAGCAGTGATGAGCAGCAGGGGCAATATTCCAATTTGCGATATTTCGCGAATATTTGTGCGAATATTCATCATATATTCGAGAATTCGTGATCTCCAGTCATTCTTTTCTTGATTGCAAAAATCGGAAAAAATTGCGATAAAAATTTGCGATACGAAAATTTGCGATACGAAAATTTGCAATCAACACTACTCCTAAACTTAAATATATTGCTGCCTTCTCTTTGGCCCACACGCAAGAAGCAGTAAAGGGATCATGGGTACTGATGAAAAAAAATCTAGAATTTTCGTGATTACCAAGATATAGCACTAAGTACCAATATTCACAATAAAAATTTGTGATTAGAATATTCGCGATCAATACTAGTAGATGGAGAGATAGATAGATCGATTAAGATAGATAGTTTGTCTATTTCAATTGTCATTTTAAACTTGAATGACCTGTCAGTATCGCTGGAACACATACATTTACTCATTCATGTAAATATTTGGTCATCAGTATCAAAGACTAGAAAATTTGTGTTTGTCATGGAAAGCAATCATGTGGGTTGAAACCGTTGGATGTGCCCAGTGTGTGAACAGATCAAGTATCATCCATCATGAGCCAGTATGTCTATGTCTACACACCTTAAGGCAGATGAGTTATTGACAAGTGCAGTTTTAACAGTGGCTAACCGTGAAAGCTCAGGGCACCTGCTCTTAAAGGGATCATTATCATTGACTTAACACAGTGGGGGAGGTTTATTAAGTGAAATGTGTCAGAAATTGAATTATGTCTCAATTTGTGCCAAAAAAAGCTGACATTAATGCCTTGCTGGTTTTTATACACACCCGGTGGTATCGGAAGAAGCAATGGCATTTTTTAACAAGCAGTCCAAAAATTAGCAGCCACAGGTTTTGTGTTATTGTAAAGAAATATGTATTGTCCTAGAAAGTGAAGAAGCAATGGCTTTTTACAAAAGCGACTAAAGAATTATCAAATTATCCAAATTTCAGGTTTGTTATGTTGTGCAGGGTAGAGCTCTCAGCAGCAGAAGGGACACGTTAGGAGATGAAGGGCTGTGCAGGGGTAGTAATAGTGGCAGTAACACAGTATGGAACATGATGGAGAAGTCATGTGGCAGAAGCAGCAGCAGAGGTAGTAGCTGCAGCGGTGGCAGTACAGTATGTTACTTGATGGACAGGAAAACAGCAGCAGTGGCATCTTTGGGCTGGTGATAGCCAGTCCCTACTATCAGCGGTTGCAGATTCATTGGCAGGAGGTGTGTAAAGTCCTCCTGGATCTATGCCTGATTCATTTTCACAAATGTAATGTTTTCCACACTTGTGAAGGACAATTTTGTCTGCTTCACTGTAGCAATGTCACCTGCTGTAGTGAATACGTTATCTGACAGCAGACTAGAGGGTGGACAAGTCAGTACACCAATGGCAAACTAGGCCAGGAAAAGGAGCAGGAGAAGCAGTAACTGATAATATTAATGATGAAGATGATGATGACAATGTGACCTGGCTACTAGCTTGATGACAGGGAGGAGGAGGACGGTCTTGCTCACATTGCAGTAGTTCCTCCATTGGTTCTTCCACAGCTATGTCGATTCTCTGCCTGCACATCCTTCACACTGCGATAGTTTGGCTGTCAATGTTGTACAAAATTTCCACACTGGAGATGCCTGCACAGAGCCACTACTGCATATGCTTGCCTTAGGTGTGACAGCTTTTGACCCTATCACAACAGTAGTGACACCAACTGCTCCTGAGCTGATCTCAGTAGAATCAGATCTACCACTGGGAAGTTTTATGAAATGTTTGCCAGTATATAACATAGTAACATCAGGGGCAGATTGGCCATAGACCTTACAGGGAAATTTGACAGTGGCCCGATACCCAGTGGGCCGTCCAAGCCCCCATCTCTACCACTGGATTGGTCCATACTTCTGTGAGAATCAAGCACTTATGTACCTGGCCAGTGACATGCCCTCCTGAATTCAACTATGTCCCACATCTCACCACCTTAATCAGAGACAACTGGAAGAGGAGGAGAGGAAATGGCATCTATTGATGGCCAACTCAGAGAGACACGTTTTGGAGCAATATATTGTGCAGCACTGAGGTATGTGGTATTGTGCGCTATGGTATTGCTGACCTCTACTTTTGTTGTCCTGCACCCTGTCAATTTAGACCTCCTACAATATGAGGCCACTCTTAGGTATTTTTTTCCAGGCCCACTTAAGGTTCCCAATCCGCCCGTGAACATATTTATAAGGCTGAAACAAGACATATGTCCATCCAGTTCAGCCTGTTATCCTGCAAGTTGTCATTCCCATTCTTTATCATAGCAACTACCCTCTTCCGATGTCATCACCTTCTCATTACCCTAGTCTGGTTCCCATGTCCTGTTCAATACACACTCATCATCATCATTATCTCTGCCACTTTCTCAGACTGTGATATGGCATGGGATCTCTGCCCCTCCCATAACTCCCACCTCTATATTTGCCCTGAGTTTCACTACAAACCCAGCAACCAAGATCCCTACCATCCCTACCACCAACACAGCAATGCATTTCAGTCACAATGTCTTCTTCATCCACCTGAACCTTCTGCTCAGTCCAAATGCTCATACAATTCAGCAACAGAAACACTATCTTGAATATCTGCCTTAGTGTCAAGGTATTGTCTCATAGGGGAAAAGAAGGAGCCCAATTAGGAGGTGTCAGCGAAAATAGAGATGATGGAAAAATAAATGCTTCTTTGGGGCCTCAAGTTAACTGTTATGTTGGAGAAGCAGGAGGAATGCATCGAACAGTGGCTCAAAAGCCCTGTGTCATCATCCTGCTGTGACTGAGATGATGAGTAAGTCATACAGTCCACAATGTTATCCCTTCTTCTGCCATAATAATCCGGCGACTACTGGAGGCGAAGGACAACTGAGGCCTGCTACTACTGACTGGGTGGCTACTGCTACCTGCACTACAGCCATCCAGACTCTCACTGGCGGATAATGTGGCACGGGTGTTTCCTCTTATGTTACCCTGTTAATTGCCACTCTTTCTTTTAATGTTATTTCTTTTAATGTTATTTTTTTAACCTGATACTGATCAAGAAAAAAACAAACAGAAGTGACATAGTCTATCCTCTAAAAGTACACTGTATTGTTGGACACTGTTGCATTGAGTCCACTGCAATTGAGATATAATTAGGATGTTGAACAATATATGAGTCCAGTACATATAACTGTGACGCAGAACAAAAGTAAGGCACACTAGTCTGTGATCAACAATTTTTTTTAAAATAAATGTTTAAATACAGTATATTAAAATTGGTCAATGGGACAGATTCCAAAAGACTTTGATTGTGATGCACACCAATACACATGCATAGGTTTTTGTCCTTCCGAAAACAGACACTTATGATCCCCTCCTGATCCCATTATAGTTAATGGAGTCCGATTGTGAACAGCAGTATCTGGCTCATCTGCCAGAACAGCCTGCCGGATCAGTTAAATGGAGGCGTAAACCTACTCTCTGAATGACCTCCTAGCGATAATTGAAAGAGTCCTAAATGTTCTCCATTTGTCAACCAGCAGAGTCTTTTCCTGTGGTGAATGGCAGTATCTGGTAGGCTGTTCTCTGCCGGATCAGTTAAACAAAGGTGGGAACCTACCCTCAGAATTATCTCCCAGGGAGAGTTAAAAAAGTTCTAAACTTTCTACATTTGCAGATTATTTGTCAAAGAGCAGAGTCTTCTCCAGCATCACATGTCTGTATAACACATCTTCCAAAGACTTCTGAATGCGGTTTGCATTGTGGCATTGTTCACATTAACCAGTCTTTCTTGAGAACAACAGATTTGTCAGTAACAAGGCCTTGTGTGCCTCTATTTAATGGCCAAATCACATGTGAAACCCTTACTTCCAATATCATTTCTTTTATGTGTCTTTGGCTAGTCTTTGAAGAAGTAATTAACACAGGGGTTCCCTTACTTTTTTCCTGCTTTAACCCCTTAAGGACCGAGGACGTACCGGTACGCCCTATTTCCCGAGTCCTTAAGGACCGAGGACGTACCGGTACGTCCTGACTTAAAATCTGAATTCCGGCGCCGCGGGGGTTAATCGAAACGGGATTTCGGCTGAAATCATTCAGCCGGCATCCCGTAACAACGCAGGGGGGGGTCATTGGACCCCCCCGTATCGGCGATCGCAGAAAACCGCAGGTCAATTCAGACCTGCGGTTTTCTGCGTTTCCGGTCCATTCGGGTGTCCTGTGACCCGATGAACCGGAAAAAGACCGCGATCGGTGTGTAATTTTACACCACCAATCGCAGTCCGAGGATTTGCAGAGGCGGAGCTGGCCCTGGTGCTGAACGCCGCTGTCCAGGGTGCTGATTGGTGCAGGGGAGAGAGGCGCGAGATTCAAACTTCCTGCGCTCCTCTCTCCCCTCCTCTTCCTGTCCAGCACCCTGACCGTGCAGCATCGTCCAGCACCAGCTCCTGTGTCCCCCTAAATCGGCATCCATCACCCTCCTGCACCCATCGCCACCCAGGTAGGTTAGGGTCAGTGAGGGAGAGGCACCTTTAGGCAGGGATAGAAGGGAAAAGTTAAAAAAAAAAAAAAAAAAAAAAGCACATTTATTCCAAACTTTTTTTTTTCAACTTTCAGACCCCAGACCCCCCCTGCCACTTGCCCCCCCCGCATACCCCCCACCACCAGCCCCATCCCCCCCACCAACCCCCTCCCCCCACCACCAGACCCTTCCCCCACCACCACTTTTTTTTTTTTTCTGCGTGCGCTGACTGGCCGGCACTTTTTAGCGTCCGTCCACTGTTAGCGCATCGCCCGCCCCACCACCCCACCGACCGCTGATCAGCGTTGAACCGCAGATCAGCAAGTTTGAACTTTTTTTTTTTTTTTTTTCCTAACACTTTTTTTTGCCTGGACTTTTTAGTACGTGAACACCCGTGCCCCCACACACACGCACATAGAATAAAGGTTTACACGCACGCACATACACACGCACACACACACACCCATGGCCCGCCGGGTGTTCTCGGCCGAGGAGGCATATGCCCAGATTGCCTCCGACTCTGAGAGCCCCAGTGAGGATGAGGATGACCCCACGTTCCTTTTGTCATCCGCATCCTCCTCATCATCATCGGATGACGATGAGCCACCAAGGCAGCGGAGACGCCGCCAGGCGGAGCCAGGGGCCACACATGCTAGGGATCCTGTGGCCCACCCTAGTACGAGCCGCCCTGGGGTTCGTACTGGTTTCCTGGCCCACCAAATAAGTTCACCGGAGCCCCCTGCCGATGAACTTAGCTGGTGTCCCCCAGTGGACTTTGAGCCTGAGATTCCGGATTTCGCTGGCAATCCTGGAATCCAGATTCCCACAGTGGGGTTTACTGAAATAGACTTTTTTAGTTTTTTTTTCAGTAACCCACTGGTGAATTTGATGGTGGAGCAGACGAATCTGTACGCCCAACAGTTCGTCGCTCAAAACCCAGGCTCAGTTTTGGCTAGACCCGGTGGCTGGACGCCGGTCAGTGCAGCCGAAATGAGGACATTTTGGGGCCTCGTGCTGCATATGGGTCTAGTCCAAAAACCCAGTGTCAGGCAATACTGGAGTGGGGACGTCCTGTACCAGACCCCACTGTACAGTATGGTCATGATACGTCACCGGTTTGAGGCCATCCGGAAATGTCTGCATTATTCCGATAATGCAGCATGTCCACCCCGAGGTGATCCTGCCTATGACCGGCTGTACAAGATACGGCCGGTCATCGATCACTTTGGGGCCACATTTCAGCAGGCCTACGTACCTGGAAGGGAGGTCGCGGTTGATGAGTCTCTCGTTGCGTTCAAGGGGAGACTCAGTTTCCGCCAATACATTCCCACAAAGCGGGCGAGGTATGGCGTGAAGCTATACAAAATTTGTGAGAGTACCTCAGGGTACACTTACAAATTTTGTGTGTACGAGGGGCGAGATTCCCGGATTCAACCACCAGAATGTCCCCCCACTCTGGGTGTTACCGGGAAACTCGTGTGGGACCTTATGTACCCACTGCTGAATAAGGGTTACCACTTGTACGTGGACAACTTTTATACCAGCATTCCCTTGTTCAGGTCCCTTGCCGCCAGATCCACGTTCGCTTGTGGGACCGTGCGGAAAAATCAACGCGGCCTCCCTGCCTACCCCCTCCAGGTACCTATCCCCAGGGGTGAGACCCGTGCACTTACCAGTGGAAACCTGTTGCTGGTCAGGTATAAGGACAAGAGGGATGTCCTTATGCTGTCCACAATCCACGGTAACAGCACCACCCCAGTCCCTGTGCGAGGTACCGCGGCAACGGTCCTCAAGCCCGATTGTATCGTCGACTACAATCGGTATATGGGAGGAGTTGATCTCTCTGATCAAGTCCTCACGCCATATAACGCCATGCGCAAAACCCGGGCATGGTACAAAAAAGTTGCGGTCTACATGGTGCAGGTTGCCATGTACAACTCTTTTGTACTATCCCGAAGCGCTGGCAGCACAGGGACATTCCTCCAATTCTATGAGGCAGTCCTCAAAGACCTGATCTTTTCGGACCGGGAAAGAGCAGGCCGGAGTACCTCGGGAACTGGAGGCGCCCGGATCGTCCCTGGCCAACACTTTCCAGGTGTGGTCCCCCATACTGGAAAGAAGGGACGAACCCAAAAAAAGTGCAGAGTGTGTCACAAGAGGGGGATACGGAAGGACACCACAACTCAATGTGACACGTGCCCCGATCATCCGGGCCTCTGCATTATCGATTGCTTCAGGGAGTATCACACTTCCATGGAGTACTAAATTTTTATAATCCCCAACAGTTCACTAGAGAACATAAAACACTATGGCTCTCAGACTTTGGAGACACGAAAACAATTTTTCTTTCCCCAAAAAATATTAGTTTTAGTGCAGGCATCCTCAAACTGCGGCCCTCCAGATGTTGTAAAACTATAACTCCCAGCATGCCCAGACAACCTACAGCCATCATCAGGGCATGGTGGGAATTGTAGTTTTACAACATCTGGAGGGCCGCAGTTTTAGGATGCCTGCTTAGTGTCTCCAAAGTCTGAGAGCCATACATATTGGGCATCGTCGCGTGCGTAAAAGTCGTCGCTATAAAAATAACTTTTTACCAAACGCCTCGGATGAACGGTGTTAAAAATATAAAATAAAAACGGTGCCAAAACACCTATTTTTGGGCAAAATTTAAATTTAAATCCATTTTGCCGGTAATAAAGCAAGGGTTAACAGCCAAACAAAACTAAACATTTATTGCCCCAATTCTGTAGTTTGCAGAAACACCCCATATGTGGTCGTAAATGGCTATATAGCCGCACGGCAGGGCATAGAACGAAGGGAACTCCATACGGTTTCTGGAAGGCAGATTTTGATGGACAGTTTTTTTTTTTTACACCATGTCCCATTAGAAGCCCCCCCTGATGTAGCCTAGACTAGAAACTCCAAAAAAGTGACCCCATCTAAGAAACTACACCCCTCAAGGTATTCAAAAATTACTTTACAAACTATGTTAACCCTTTAGGTGTTCCACAAAACTAAATAGCGAATGTAGAAACAATTTTAGAATTACATTTTTTTGTTACATTGCCTCAAAAAAGAGTAATATAGAGCAACCAAAAATCTAATTTACCCCAAAAATTGTCCCAAAACAACAACCACCTTATCCCGTAGTTTCCTAGATGGGGTCACTTTTATGGAGTTTCTACTCTAGGGGTGCATCAGGGGGCTTGAAAGGGTACATGGTGTAAATAAACCAGTCCAGCAAAATCTGCCTTCCAAAAACCGTATGGCGTTCCCCTTCTTCTATGTCCTGCCGTTTAGCCAAACAGTAGTTTACGACCACATTTGGGGTGTTTTTGCAAACTACAGAATCAGGGCAACCCATTTTGAGTTTTGTTTGGCAGTTAACCCTTGTTTTACTCCTGGAAAAAACTGATTATATTGGAAAATTTTCCAAAAAATAGAAATTTCTAAATTGTTTCTCCATCTGCCATTAACTCTTGTGGAACACCTAAAGGGTTAACAAAGTTTGTAAACCCAGTTTTGAATACCTTGAGGGGTGTACTTTCTTAGATGGAGTCACTTTTTTGAAATTTCTATTCTAGGGGTGCAACAGGGGGCTTCAAATGGGACATGGTATAAACAAAACCAGTCCTGCAAAATCTGCCTTCCAAAACCCATATGGTGTTCCCCTCCTTCTATGTGCTACCGTTCGGCCAAACAGTAGTTTACGACCACATATGGGGTGTTTTTGCAAACTACAGAATCAGGGCAACCCATTTTGAGTGTTGTTTGGCAGTTAACCCTTGTTTTACTCCTGGAAAAAATTGATTATATTGGAAAATTTTCCAAAAAATAGAAATTTCAAAATTGTTTCTCCATCTGCCATTAACTCTTGTGGAACACCTAAAGGGTTAACAAAGTTTGTAAACCCAGTTTTGAATACCTTGAGGGGTGTACTTTCTTAGATGGAGTCACTTTTTTGAAATTTCTATTCTAGGGGTGCAACAGGGGGCTTCAAATGGGACATGGTATAAACAAAACCAGTCCTGCAAAATCTGCCTTCCAAAACCCATATGGTGTTCCCCTCCTTCTATGTGCTACCGTTCGGCCAAACAGTAGTTTACGACCACATATGGGGTGTTTTTGCAAACTACAGAATCAGGGCAACCCATTTTGAGTGTTGTTTGGCAGTTAACCCTTGTTTTACTCCTGGAAAAAATTGATTATATTGGAAAATTTTCCAAAAAATAGAAATTTCAAAATTGTTTCTCCATCTGCCATTAACTCTTGTGGAACACCTAAAGGGTTAACAAAGTTTGTAAACCCAGTTTTGAATACCTTGAGGGGTGTACTTTCTTAGATGGAGTCACTTTTTTGAAATTTCTATTCTAGGGGTGCAACAGGGGGCTTCAAATGGGACATGGTATAAACAAAACCAGTCCAGCAAAATCTGCCTTCCAAAACCCATATGGTGTTCCCCTCCTTCTATGTGCTACCGTTCGGCCAAATAGTAGTTTACGACCACATATGGGGTGTTTCTGTAAACTACAGAATCAGGGCAACCCATTTTGAGTGTTGTTTGGCAGTTAACCCTTGTTTTACTCCTGGAAAAAATTGATTATATTGGAAAATTTTCCAAAAAATAGAAATTTCAAAATTGTTTCTCCATCTGCCATTAACTCTTGTGGAACACCTAAAGGGTTAACAAAGTTTGTAAACCCAGTTTTGAATACCTTGAGGGGTGTACTTTCTTAGATGGAGTCACTTTTTTGAAATTTCTATTCTAGGGGTGCAACAGGGGGCTTCAAATGGGACATGGTATAAACAAAACCAGTCCTGCAAAATCTGCCTTCCAAAACCCATATGGTGTTCCCCTCCTTCTATGTGCTACCGTTCGGCCAAACAGTAGTTTACGAACCACATATGGGGTGTTTCTGCAAACTACAGAATCAGGGCAACCCATTTTGAGTGTTGTTTGGCAGTTAACCCTTGTTTTACTCCTGGAAAAAATTGATTATATTGGAAAATTTTCCAAAAAATAGAAATTTCAAAATTGTTTCTCCATCTGCCATTAACTCTTGTGGAACACCTAAAGGGTTAACAAAGTTTGTAAACCCAGTTTTGAATACCTTGAGGGGTGTACTTTCTTAGATGGAGTCACTTTTTTGAAATTTCTATTCTAGGGGTGCAACAGGGGGCTTCAAATGGGACATGGTATAAACAAAACCAGTCCTGCAAAATCTGCCTTCCAAAACCCATATGGTGTTCCCCTCCTTCTATGTGCTCCCGTTCGGCCAAATAGTAGTTTACGACCACATATGGGGTGTTTCTGTAAACTACAGAATCAGGGCAACCCATTTTGAGTGTTGTTTGGCAGTTAACCCTTGTTTTACTCCTGGAAAAAATTGATTATATTGGAAAATTTTCCAAAAAATAGAAATTTCAAAATTGTTTCTCCATCTGCCATTAACTCTTGTGGAACACCTAAAGGGTTAACAAAGTTTGTAAACCCAGTTTTGAATACCTTGAGGGGTGTACTTTCTTAGATGGAGTCACTTTTTTGAAATTTCTATTCTAGGGGTGCAACAGGGGGCTTCAAATGGGACATGGTATAAACAAAACCAGTCCTGCAAAATCTGCCTTCCAAAACCCATATGGTGTTCCCCTCCTTCTATGTGCTACCGTTCGGCCAAACAGTAGTTTACAACCACATATGGGGTGTTTCTGCAAACTACAGAATCAGGGCAACCCATTTTGAGTGTTGTTTGGCAGTTAACCCTTGTTTTACTCCTGGAAAAAATTGATTATATTGGAAAATTTTCCAAAAAATAGAAATTTCAAAATTGTTTCTCCATCTGCCATCAACTCTTGTGGAAGACCTAAAGGGTTAATAAAGTTTGAAAAAACAGTTTTGAATACCTTGAGGGGTGTAGTTTCTAGAATGGGGTCATTTTTGGGAGGTTTCTATTATCTAAGCCTCACAATATGACTGCAAACCTGAACTGGTCCATAAAAAGTGGGATTTTGAAGATTTCTCAAAAATTTCAAAATTTGCTTCTAAACTTCTAAGCCTTGTAACATCCCCAAAAAATAAAATATCATTCCCAAAATGCTACAAACATGAAGTAGACATATGGGGAATGTAAAGTCATCACAATTTTTGGGGGTATTACTATGTATTACAGAAGTAGAGAAACTGAAACTTTGAAATTTGCTAATTTTTCAAAATTTTTGGTAAAAAATGTATTTTGTTATGCAAAAAAATTAACTTTTTTGACCCAATTTTAGCAGTGTCATGAAGTACAATATGTGACGAAAAAACAATCTCAGAACGGCCTGGGTAAGTCGAAGCGTTTTAAAGTTATGAGCACTTAAAGTGACACTGGTCAGATTTGCAAAAAATGGCCTGGTCCTTAAGGTGAAAATGAGCCTGGTCCTTAAGGGGTTAAGGATGTTTACTCCATATGTTTAATTAAAGACATAAACAGTACAGTATTACTAGTTTAGTGGGAATGTTTAGATCGCAATCAGACCACATTTTGTTAAAAATATCTGTGCAAAAATCCAGGTAAGGCTACTTTCACATCAGCGGCAGCCTTCTTCGGCAGGCTGTTCCAGCAGGTGAATTGCCTGCCCGATCCGTGTGGCACGCGTGCCGCCGGAAGCCCGCTTCGGCCCCATTCGCTATAATGCCGAGAGGTGGCCGGAATAAAACTACAACATGTGCACGTGTGAACCAGTGGCAGCACGGATCTGGCAGGTTGTTCACCCGCCGGAACAGCCTGCCAGAGAAGGCTGCCGCTAATGTGGAAGTCGCCCAATTACAATAGGTTCACATACTTTTTCTTGTTAAACTGGATACATATTATTTTGTCAGAAAAAAAAAACTATCACAAACTGTATTAGAATACAATTTTATTATTGTATCTACATTATTATTATTATTATATCTACAGTTCTTGATATTCTTGAGCAAATGACTGACATTTTTGTCCAACTGAAGCACAAAATCGAATTTCACTGTATATTCACACATGTAAGATATATGGGAGATATACTGTGCTGCAAGCAGATTGAGGAAAGGTAATGAAAAGCATGCCGTTTTTTCAGAAAATTACTTAAAGTAGTGAACATTACAGCATAATAAAAGGAGAAAACATACATCTACATGAGAGGCGATAGCAATCACATGTTCAGATATTTAAATTACTTCTTTTCTAGACAGTTTTATTGCCATTCATTTTATGTTCCACTGCATCTCTTTACATCTCTTTTCTTTGTCCTCACTTACTGGTCGACAATCATCCAGGCCGGCTTTGCTAATTGATCATAGTCAATATCACTGCAGATCTTATACTAAATAAGAGCTATGAATTGAGACAGCTCACCACTATATATTCTTTATTAGTTGAGATGACATGACCACCCACACCCTCCATCCAAACCACACCATAGGTCTGATTTTTCTTCTCCATTTTGATGCTTTATAACCAAGATAACATTGTTTGGGAACACTCATACCTAATTCTCCGTTCCTGCTGGCGTAAAGGACATTTAATAATGTTAGCAAAATACATTTCAGCATACTCCTTTCCATGAAACATTTGTGCTCCTCTTCTCAGATAGATGCCAACACTTATGGCAAGAAAGTAACATGAAGAATGTAAAGACAGATGCAGATAGATAGATAGATAGATAGATAGATACGATATGAGATAGATAGATATATAGATAAAGATATTATGTTTAAAAAGCACTTAAAAGATGTCTCTCCAGGTGACAACTCCTAACCATGCCCCCCCCCCCCCCTCCTTATCTACTAGAGCAGGTCCTGCCCCGGAGGAATCAACCTAATCTGAATAGGCACCATGCTGTTTTCCCTCTTCAAGCAGAGACGGCAAGAGTGCAGCAAGGTTTGTTGACTGGAGCGTGGTTTTCAAGAGTTTTCAAGAGTACAGTAAAGTGCGAGATATAGATAAGGGCATAGTTTAACTAGGCTATAGTTGAACAAAAGGCTGGAGGAGCCAAAGTTTGATAGATTTTTATTTTGTGCATTGTTTGCTTGTACTCTAAAAAGTTTTTAAATTCAAACGAGAAAAGAGATTTAAATTAATATTTATTTAGTACTTTTTCTCTTACTGCTCATTCCATTCCCAAACATTTTATGATAGTTTTTTACTCATTTTAAGCTTAAAAAAAGTCATTTTTTTAATTGGTCTTTATAAAAAAGATTTCTGAAGATTTTGTAATATATGCAAGTTAAAATGTAATCTCTGAGAAGACTATACGCCCTGAGTGCAGGGAAAGGAAAAGCATCAGAGCATTAAATCCTCTGATGTTCATATTAGTAAGGCCGGAAGGGTGAGGATGGGGATATGTTTGGGTTCAGCTCAGAGCCTGGGCAACCCATTAAAGGACCCTGCCAAATTTCAACTTACGGACCAGGCCGTTTTTTGGAAGTCTGACATGTGTCACTTTATGTGGTAATAACTTTGGAATGCTTTTACTTATCCAATGTTTTCTCAAGATACATTGTACTTTATGAAAATTTGAGTCGATATAATTCACCTTTATTTATAAAAAAAAATCCCAAATTTACAGAACATGACCAAAATATGGTTGTTTTGGCAGTTTTTATTAAATCGTTTTTACAGCATTCACCTAAAGGGGTAGGTCATGTGATATTTTTATAGAGCAGGTTGTTATGCACGCGACAATAACTAATTTGTCTTTTTTTTACATTTATTTTGGTTTAACACAAGAAACGCTATTGGTTTTGTGTCTCCATTTTATGAAAGCCATATTTTGTTTCTTTTTCGGGTGATTATCTTATGTAAGGGCTTATTTTTTGTGGCATGAGGTGACAGTTTGATTAATACTATTTTGGGCTACTGGGTACATACGACTTTTTAATCGCTTGGTATTACTCTTTTTGTGATGTAAGGTGACAAAAAATTGCTTTTTTGGCACTTTTTTTTTTTTTTTTTTACGGCGTTCACCTGGCGGGGTAGATTATGTTTTTTTTTAACTTGAAACTTGAATTTATTTATTGACAAAAAACACTTTTCTTAACTTTTTCAAATTTTTATTTTTTTTTCCACTATGGGACTTCAACATTGCAGGGTCTGATTCCTGTTTCAATGCAGCACAATACATGTGTATTGTACTGCATTGACTATCCGTGTATTACGCAGTGTAATACACTGACAGTTTGCCTGGAGGGATGGGTTTCATAGGTCTCCTTAGCTGCCAGAACCCAAGGCCTTTGAAATGCTTGGGGCTACCATGGCAACCATCGGGTCCCCATCACTGCAGCACAGAGACCCGAGGGTTCAGGAGAGTGTGGACCTCCCGTATGATGCACTCATCGCTGAACGCGGCATATGAGGGGTTAATCCACCAGCATCGGTGTTGTCCCTGATGCTCGTGGATGCAGCAAGGGCCCGACTGTGCGGAAATATCATCCTGAATACAGATGATAAGATCTTCATCTGACTCTCGGTAGAAATTGAGTTCATGATGAGACATGAAGTGCAGAGAGGACAGTGGGAGTGTGGTAATGAGCAGCAGCACTTGTATGCAGTCTCCATTAGCACAGCCCCACATTACCACAGTCTCTCCTGCCCGTCCTCTATGTACTGTACTAAAAGTCTCCTCATGAACTCCATTCCTACAGAGATTCAACTATAGTTCTTCTGTATTCAGGATCATAATCCCTGACAAGCAGAGCAGAGAGGACTGTGGTCATAAATAAGGACTGAGTACAGTCCGAAATGCATTAAATGGTGTGGGGAGATGTCCTGCTGTGTGCCATTTTGTACTTTTTTTGCTGGACCAGCTACTTTGTTTCTACAGTGGATTTGCTTGCGTGCACTGAGGACTAGCTAAGGCTACTTTCACACTAGCGTTCATGGGTCCGTTCGTGAGCTCCGTTTGAAGGAGCTCACGAGCGGACCCAAACGCCTCCGTCCAGCCCTGATGCAGTCTGAATGGACGCGGATCCGCTCAGACTGCATCAGTCTGGTGGCGTTCAGCCTCCGCTCCGCTCGCCTCCGCACTGACAGCCGGACAGCTGAACGCTGCTTGCAGCGTTCGGGTGTCCGCCTGGCCGTGCGGAGGCGAGCGGATCCGTTCAGACTTACAATGTAAGTCAATGGGAACGGATCCGCTTGAAGATGTCACCATATGGCTCAATCTTCAAGCGGATCCGTCCCCCATTGACTTTACATTCAAAGTCTGAACGGATCCGCTCATGCTACTTGCGCACTTGCGAAATTTTTCTAAGTTATTAATGCAGACGGATCCGTACTGAACGGAGCCTCCGTCTGCATTAATATGATCGGATCCGTTCAGAACGGATCCGATCAAGCGCAAGTGTGAAAGTAGCCTAAGGTGGTGAGCTGATTGCATTTATTATAAGTTCATAAGACTCCCAGAAAGACTGCATAGAGGCATTCAAAAAAGTCCTGGATCAATGTGTGTACTATACGCCCATAGCGCATCAGTGGTGCTGGTAATCAGTATATTAAAAGGTTGTCTGAGTTATGGAAAAAATATATATAGCACTGAAAATCTGATATATAACTGAGCTAAGCAAGTTTTATGCAAAAAAAAATATATATTTCCTCATTTCCCTGGTTCTTTTCTGGCCCTTTGTTTACATGCAATAAAAACAATCTCTGCCCCTCCCCCTGCTCTGCTAAGGGAGTGACTACAAGAGCTGCCCTGAGTGACATGTCGGCCTGCTAGGAGAATCAGCAGCATGCTGTATGTGTAGGACTACAAGTCCAAGCTGTATAATGACACTGCTAAGGGAGTGAATACAAGAGCTGCCCTGAGTGACATGTCTGCCTGCTGGGAGACTCTGCAGCATGTTGTATGTGTAGGACTACAAGTCCCAGCTGTATAATGACACTGCTAAGGGAGTGGCTACAAGAGCTGCCCTGAGTGACATGTCTGCCTGCTGGGAGACTCTGCAGCATGTTGTATATGTAGGACTACAAGTCCCAGCTGTATAATGACACTGCTAAGGGAGTGAATACAAGAGCTGCCCTGAGTGACATGTCTGCCTGCTGGGAGACTCTGCAGCATGTTGTATGTGTAGGACTACAAGTCCAAGCTGTATAATGAAACTGCTAAGGGAGTGGATACAAGAGCTGCCCTGATTGCTGGGAGAATCAACAGCAACTGGTAAGTGTAGAACTACAAGTCCCACTTGTATAATGACACTGCTAATACACACAGGATCTTCCCCCTATCTTCTTGTGCAATGCTCTCTCTAGTATGTCAGATCCCGTGCCCAGAATTGTCTCCTCACTGCCTGCTGCAGCTAGGCAGTCTGTGCAGCTGAAGGGGTTAAGAATCCTAGCAGAGAGTAGACGGCAGTGAAGGGGGGGCGTGGCCAGCACAGTGACATCTCGTTTACAGGCTTGTAAACGACCTTTATCAGAGCAGGGAGAGAAGCTGACATCACAAGTCATGTTTCCTCCGTGAAATCTGAGAAACCAGCCACTGGAGATAAAGTGAGTTAATTGGAAAGCTATTATATTTGCCCAGTTAGGAACATAGAAAGAGCAAAAAAATAACTCGGACAACCCCTTTAACGACTGACAAGCTATATAAGAGAAGCAAGAAAAAGTATAAAAATATATGTGTTCCTTATGCAAATATCAAAGTTGCTCTCCTGTACGCTGATAAGGAATTGGTGCACTAATCGTTATGACTCACCTAATCACCATGTATTAATAATTATCTACTCCAAATGATCGACATTTGGGATCACTCTGAATGTACGATTTATTTGTAAAACCTCATTATTTACATATATTAATGAAATATAATAAAATCTCTAAAGTACTCAAAAAATGAAGAGTAACGAGTAAGAAAAATGAAAAGTAACACTGTTTAGGGTAGTGTCACGCCTGTGGAGTGTGTCATTGCGTCACACACCACACAAATCCATTGTGACAAAAACCTGTCGGAGATGTATCACCGCAAAGTGAGCATAGTTATTTGATATAGTCAAATGCAATATTCCACAGTATACATGTTATAAACCTAATATATTATCCTGACGGGATCAGCGGATATGTATATTATGTATTCTTCAGTCTTAATGACGGTATTGAATAACGTGATGAATTAGGTCCCAATATGTCTGAATTTATCCCGGGATGGTAAGTCTGTGAACAGTATCAGTTCATTTAATTTGCATACTTCATGTGCACATTCATACGAATCCTTTTGTTATTTATCCAGACTCATGTATCACTGGTGACTTGTTCTTTCTATATGCCAATATTGGTTAATAAATAATCAAACCTCCCTATTAATACACCACACGGTTTCATGATGTGTCTGTTTGTTACTCACTGTTGAGGAGCGAAGCCGGGTGTCAGTTGTGGCGTCCCACGTGATTCACGGGACCGGTGTGTCTTACCTCCGTATCTTAAACATGAGTGCTATGTTCTAGTGCTGACTTTCGTGTGGTTCGGAGGGTCTAGTCGGTGTCCCACGTGTTCAGTGGATTGATGTTGAACGGCCGGCTCTGTTATATGTATGTCAGATGGTAACCGTAAGGTTCCTAGATGCCAAGGCAGATATGACATCATGGGCTTGGCAGAAGTGACATCATGTGCATGCATATTGAAATCCTGACAATGAAATAACTATGGGCAAATGGGCGGAAGTGACATCATGTGTATGTGCATTGGGATACTCACAATGAGAAAGCTATGGGCAAATGGGCGGAAGTAACATCATGTGTATGCGCACTAGGATACTAAAAGTGAGGGAACTATGGGCAGATGCCCAAGAATTAAGGGCAGATATTGCTGGATGAAATATAATCACAATAAAGTGGTGCAAATGAATGACAGAGCTAAATAGCAGAGTAATATGTATACTTAGCACTACAAACAAGTTGGTATGAACAGGTCTAATATGTATATACAACACAAATACAAAGCACAAATATAATGCAAGGGGGAATTCAATATGTAGTAGATATGTAAATAAATCGAAAGTTGTTTTGTGGACATGGATAAATAATAGGAAAAATAATGAATATCGTTAGCAATATTAATATAAAGCGGTTCAGAGGGAATAGGGGGCCTATCTGCTCCTCGACAGGGTGGTGGAACATGATCAAGTGCCTAAAATCTAAGCTGAGCAGGGTGATGTTTCATTTGTACAAAATGAGCTGATTGTGGATTTGTGCTGTGATATCCTATCTTTGAGGGATTGTGTCATTTCGCCAACATAGTTCAGACCACAAAGACATTTGAGCATGTAAACCACAAAAGTGGAATCGCAAGTGTAGAACGCATAGATGTAGAAATGTTGACTGCTGTATGGGTGTACTACGTAATCTCCTTTGATCACGCCTGTACATTCTAAACACCCCAGACAAGGGAAAGTACAATTTTTGGGTGTTTGTAAAAATTGTTGGATCGGTTTTCTAGTGAGACTGCCCATGTCAGTTTTTATAAGTTTGTCACGTAACTCTTTCAGCCTTTTATAGCACAAGAGGGAAGAGGAGATAAACTCCTCTATCCGTTGGTATGCACAATGTAAAAGGGGCCAATGTTTCCTAATTATCTGATGGACTGAGAGAGGTGTTAGGTGGTAATGCATGCTATCCTTCGGGGTCCTGAAAGTGTCCTGGATGTGGCTGTTTTGATGTACTCCAATTCTTTATTCAGTAAGAAAGGGGGATAACCTCTGCGTAAAAATTTGTGTCCCATTTCTGCTAGTCTTTCATTTTTGGTAGTTGGATTTGTCAGTATGCGCTCCACCCTGGGGAATTGCAAGAGCGGTAGCTAATTTTTAGTCATACTAGGGTGAAAACGGGAGTAAAGTAAAAGCCCATTACAGTCTGTTGGCTTGGTGTATAGGTCTACTGACAGGCTGCTCATGCAAGTTTTTATTTCATGTGTATCCCAAAAAATCTATCCTCTCCTCAGTGCTGTGTAGCGTGAATTTCAGTTCAGGGTAGATTGAGTTCAAAAATAGAAAGAAAGCCTCAACTGTTTTATTTTGTCCTCCCCGAAGGCAGAATATGTCATCTATAAAATGATACCATGCCTTTGCACTTTGTTGGAACAAAGTATGGAAATATACATGTTCAACTTCTAACAGTATAATGTATGCATTAGCATACTGGGGCGCTCAGGAGCGTAACTATAGTGGAAGCAGGGGAGGCGGCTGCTTTGGGGCCCTGACCTGCAAGGGGCCGATCCAGGAGGAGGAGGACTAAAAGATTTTGTCAGGGCCCCCTCAACAGTATTACACAATGAAATGATATACAGTGACAGTATAGACAGTGTACAAAATAGATGGAACAGCTGCCGGGCCTGGTTTGAGAGAGCGATCTTTACTAGCCACAGGAATGGGGGCGGCATGAAAGGAAGGGGTTGTGAAAAAATTACTGGGAGAGGGGGGCCCCATTCAAAAATATGTTGTGGGGCCCAGTAATTTCTAGTTACGCCACTGGCAGGGCGTTAACTAAGCACTGAGAGAAGGGTAAAAGATATACAGAGGGCACAGCACTATTGCTGTTTGGTTGGGTTCACAAGAGCGTTATCACACTCTGGTCTTCTGCTTTTACTGGAGCAGAAGGATAAATATAATGGAAGTGCTAAATTGAGCACAAATCCTAAGTAAAATAACGGAGCAGGCGCCATTAACTATAACGGCGTCTGCTCAGGATGCTGCTTCTTTACCAGACACCAAAAAAATCCAGCATGCAGGACTTTTTTGTCTGGTCTTTTTGACAGAATCTGTGACAGAGGACCCGACAACGCAGATGTGCATAAATAGTATCAGATCAAAGTATAGCATCAGATGCATATTTAGCACACAAATGCAGTGCTAGAACTACATAATTACAACGCTGAAAGTAAGCACAGAATGTAGATACAGCACTAGAACAAAGCTCATAACACACATACTACACCATAACCAAGTTCAATACATAAATGCAGCACCAGAATTTAGCCTATAAGTCAAATACAGTGCCAGAACCAAGCTCACTACAGAAATACAGCGCCAAAATTAAAAATATCTTTAAGGTCATCAATATGTGATCTGCAGGAGTCTTACTTCCAGAATCTCAGCCTCGTCCTCATCTTTTGATATCATATCCATTGGTCACATGGCCTTTTTGTAGCTCAATCCCATTACAGTACAAAAATATCCTCTTATGTGTGCCAATACAAAAAATGCGGCACAAAGTATATGAACTGTGATGTCACACGCAAGAATAAAGCACATATGCTGTCACAGGGCAAAAATATGCAAAAAGTAAAGCTTAACAAAAGAGATATTGCAAACAGCAGAAGTAACCATGAGGCTCCATTGAAACACTGAAAGAGCATTCACACGACCGTATTTTCGGTCCACATCGGATCAGCATTTTTTGCGGATCAGATGGGGACCCATTCATTACAGTGGGCCCTGCAAAAATATAAAATGAAAATAGAGCATGTCCTATTCTTATCCGTTTAGCAGACATGAATAAGCATTTCTAACAAAGGGCAAGACGTGCTGATCCACAAATGCGGAATGCACAAGGCTGGTATTCATGTTTTGCGGATCTACAATTTGAGGTCTGAAAAATGGATACGGTCGTGTGAATGCTACCTTAGAATAGGTCATATTAAATTATCCATGCATATGTTTTTACTAGAGATGAGTGAAGTTTTCAAAAATGTGATTCGGATGCTTCGCCGAATTTTTCCAACAAATTCAATTTGAATTAATTAGTGATGAAGCGCGTTAAAAATCTGCTATTTGCCGGCTGCAGGGTGCGTGTATATGGGTGTACATCACTGTGCATTGCAGAAACATTCATAGCTAGTCCGATGTGGTAGTGAAACAATTATTGTGCATTCGTATGGCAGGCAGTTGACAGGCATCACTCTTAGAATCAGTTCACACTTAGAATCAGCCTTACATGTCAAGGACTTAACCTAGAGTGGCCAAAGATTCTACTATAGGGTGAAAGAGCCCTATCTTTTTAAAACGTCTGCTGATTCCATATAGATTGCTAGAGAACCAGTTCTGTTACATGCTGATACAAATATGGCCCCCATGACAGAGTGGAGAGGGTGTCAGAAGTAAGTTTGTGTTGACGTCACTGTTTATTTTTCCAGCATTTGGTCAGTAATTGATTAGTATTGCTAAGGCCAAAAGAAAACAAGAGTGGGTCCAAAACAGAGATGACTTGTGATTGGAATATTTGCATGTCTTCTGTGTTTTGTACCCACTCCTGCTTTTAGCTTCCAAATCATGAGCAAATCCTGATGCAAAATACTGACCGTGTGATAGAGGCCTTATAGATGCTCCGAAGACAGAATCTGTTGTGTTTTTCATTTTTCAGTTCTTCTGACAGAACAGAAGTGTAAAATCAGTTTTTTTAATATCTCTTTATATTTTTTCCAAAAAGATGTCATTTATAATACCCTTAAAATGACAACCACTGCTTACATGCTGTTTACTTATATAGAAAAATCTAACCTTGCCATTACCACGCTCTTCATGTCACTTCCAGAGATTGGTCTGGTCACCACCAAGAAGTTTCCCATGCTCTTTTATCTAATATTAGTTATAATAAGTTGACTACAATGAATGATAAAGAGACACAGACACATTGTTTGCTACCTCATCTGGTGACTTTTATTTATTAAAAGGGCAGAAATTTTGGAATGGCCCTGTTGATGGAAAACCCCTAACTCACAAAGAGTCGTCCTTCAACACTCAGGAGAGGAAAAACCCCCAGTGGAGGAAACCTCTAGGGAGCCATGGCTGAAGGACTGCCCCTCCCCTGGGCAAAGGGGTAAAAAGTCAACATTTTATGTGAAGTAGCTCTGGACAATCAGGTAAATGCCATGTCCAGAATTGAGAACAGAGACCGAGCCCGGAATCTGTCTCTTGATGCAGCAGATTAAATATACATCTGACTGCGGAAAGTCCGGTAAGTGTCATATCCAGTAGCGAGAACAGAGACCAAGCCTGGAATCTGTCTCTTGATGCAGCAGATAAAATATATATCTAACTGCGGAAAGTCCGGTAATTGCCATGTCCGGTGGTGAGAACAGAGACCAAGCCTGGAATCTGTCTCTTGATGCAGCAGATAAAATATATATCTGACTGCGGAAAGTCCGGTAAATGCCATGTCCAGTGGTGAGAACAGAGACCAAGCCTGGAATAATATATCTAACTGCGGAAAGTCCGGTAATGCCATGTCCGGTGGTGAGAACAGAGACCAAGCCTGGAATCTGTCTCTTGATGCAGCAGATAAAATATATATCTGACTGCGGAAAGTCCGGTAAATGCCATGTCCAGTGGTGAGAACAGAGACCAAGCCTGGAATCTGTCTCTTGATGCAGCAGATAAAATATATATCTAACTGCGGAAAGTCCGGTAAATGCCATGTTCGGTATTAAATCCAGCAATGTCCAGATGGTTTTAGTTGTCTTCCTGGCACTCCGCCCCTGGTTCTTAACCTTAGATTTTATTGGGGGTTTTCAGGGTCCTGGGTCTTTTTCCTCAGAACGATGGAGATGCCTTCTCGGGACAACTCTAATGACAAACACTGAGAATAAAAGAAAAGGGAAATTTATCATAAAAAAGTCTTTCTTCAATATATTATCATTAAACAGCTTACTGGGTGCATGAGACCTTCATGTATAATCTACTCACCTGGAAATCTGTATAATTCATGACAGGGTAAACTGTCAAGCCAAAGAATCCCGTCCACTCACCCACCAGGCCTGTTATAGAGAAGATCTGCAGAAGAGAATGGGATGGAATAGAAGATATTAGTGCCCAGCAGTACTCACCAGTGGTTCTGGTATGGAGTTGGGTGGGAGGATCACATATCCACCAAGAGTTTCTATATCACTATTACATAGGACACATGTGGTTACTTAAGATGGCAAATAGAGACATAAACTCACCTCTTTACAGCTATCAGTGGTACATAGAAGGAAGAAGCTGCCCAAACCTACAGCAACTGGAAGGAGATGTTAAGGAGAAGTAACAAAAGTCTATTAATATTGTGTTTTCTATACTGTCATGTCTCATCTATGCTGCAATGAAGTCACTGGAAGCAGATAATCACCAGTGTATCCAGCACACAACATTAAGACGTATATTGTTATCCACTTGGAAGGTCTTAGGGAAATCAATATAGATATACTAAGGCCAAAACACCCAAAAAACTACCGCTTAGGACCAACCAAAATTATTAAAATGTAACTTGTATTTCTTAATAACTTAAAATGCAAATATATCTACACAAATAATTGTACCAGCCGGCTATAAAAGGATACAGATTATCAGTGCCACAAAGGTCACCAAGGTTGATGCCAGTCTAATGTGGCACATGCAACGACTGCTGAGGGATCTCTTGTACAGGCATATAGATTGACACAGGTTGTATATGGCAAAAGTGAAAAATGCCACTCCTGCGCTGATCCTGTGGACGAGGGGATTGGTCTTCATCTAGAATGTAGAGAGAGAGATATGAATGTCACAATGAGCTCGTTATGGAGATCTTAGAATGCAGAAGAGCAGAGTCCGCAGGTGGAGTGCAATTACACAGGGGCAGTAATACCTAAGGATAGTTACCAGGGGGTATCATGGTAATGTATGCTTCATATGGCACTATGCCACTGAGCATCAGACACTATGGGGGAGATTTACTAATAGTGTCACAATTTACACTAAGAATATGAATTACTGTCTTGTTATTAGACAAATTTACTATTCTGGTGTATAGACCCAGATTCAGGACAGAAATGTGTCTTATACTTTATAATTTTACTTAAAAAATTTGTCAAGAATTCGGAGCGTTTTGTCGCACATGAAGATGCATTTAGGCCACACGCCTTTCCTTTAGGCGACACTCCTCCTTATCGCACAAGGCATAAAAAGCTTAGCAAAGTGTGTAAAACACTTGGCAAATGTGATGCTACACATGGACACCAGTTTTTTGGTGCAAAATGCACATTTTGAAATAGAATTTCCGCACATTTTGAAATAGAATTTCCGCCCCTATGTTTTCTATGGAACAAACACTAAATGGGGCCCCGGCCCAGTATATATGTAAAACCGGACCCAAGCATTGACCCCTCTACATGTAATTGTTCTGATTCCTCTGTGTATTTATACTTTATCTAAATTCTGACTAACCGAAAATGCGCCGGTCAAGGCTGTCCCAATACATGCCAGCCATCCCATGGCATAGAGGAGTCTCTGGCCGATGATATGTCGCTTCTCTGATGGCTCAGAATGAATGATCATGAACCTGTATTTGATGGAAGCGATGCCAGCTCCTGAAATAGACAATACATGTTATCAGTCAGAGATTTCCATAGGTCATTTTTATAAACACCTGCAATAATCTTCAGGAGTCAATGATGATTACAATCTCTAGTGATGGCCACCGCTCAGTGCTGGATAGTGATCATAGATCTGGAGTCCCTGAGATCTTCATCATGTAGTCTCCCTATAGGAAGCTGCATCCACTTACCTACAATGGATATAACCATGAAGACGACTGTGAAGACCACCGATTCGGGGAACTCTTCTCCCGTGTTACTGTGAAATAAAGCAAAATATTGGAAGTTACTAGGACATGAGTCGGAAATATCTCATCAAGAGCAGAGGAGAATTTATGCACTTTTACCTGCCCTGCTATATATCTATTACTTCCCCAGTACACCCAGTGATATGGTCCCTGCAGAGAAGCAGAGGAACTGGGTAAAACTCGTTAAGAAATGAAAAATTATTACTATCATCACCACAATTATTATTATTATGACATTTATAGTTGACACATTGATGTTCTATATACTTATAGTCATTGTGATATTTTCCACATGAGCAATAAGATGGAGCTTATTAATAATCCACTAATAGTAATTCTAATGTAATAATGCCCTCCCAGGAATGATACCGCAGCAATACTAATAATTATACTACACAATCAGGAATCTGGCCCCCGTCCCCTCTTACCTGATGTATGGATATTTTGAATGGCCTAAGATGACAGTAATGGTGGTCGTGGAACAGAGACCTAATAGCATCCATATGGACAAGAAGATAGGCAAGAATGCCAAACCCTGAATCTCCATGATGCAAAGAAAAGATTTGCTCAGCAAAAGCAAAAGCCAATCTGTCTCTATGTGTATTCACGGTTAATTTGGCCAAGGTAAAGTCAGCCAGTGTTTTTTCTAGGCTCAGAACTTGGTGATGTCACTAGCTTCTGTGATGTCATCACATATGCTTGAATCTGATTGGTCCTCAGGCTCCTCACTAGTTTCTGTGATGTCATCGATGTTGTGTCATCATCACATATGCCTGAATATGATTGGTCCTCATTATTATATACTTTATAAATGGCAGAATCTCTTAGTTATACAATGACAGATCACACACTACCATATCACTAGGTGACCAACCCTGCTGCCATATCCGCCCCTCTGCCTCTTCCATTTAGTAAATGAAGGCATCATGAAGGTATCTGGGTTCTGCAGATGGCACTGGGGGTGAAATTGTTACCTGTCTCATCTCCGCTCTCCAGAGGCAGACTGGAAAAAATAAGAAAAGTGGCCATGTTTTGTAAATGGGTCCAAATTGATGGAAGGCAGGAGAAGCAATACTATATTGTGGCACATTATACCACCCCAACAGGCCATCACAAAATACTGCCAGAAGCACAAAATGCATCCCCAAAAACATCCACTGGCTGGCCCTCTGGGCATCGGTCCACCAGGAAATTTCCATGTAAGGTCTATGGTCAATCCACCCCTGACGCTCTCCTATCCAAATTACTCCTAATATAAAGCCAGAGATTGAGGTTGTAGGCATTTATTTTTACACTATATGATTTTTTAATGCAAATCCGGCCCTGCCAGTGTTATGCTGCTCCTTTGTCTTCATGTTATCACACAAACTGGTAAGTATTACAACAGCAAAATCTCCTCAAAACCATACAATATACTGAACCAATGAGGATATGGAGTAATTTAAAACATAACTTTTACTAGTTCCAAAAATAAAATAAATGAGGCTCAAACGATTAACCATAAATTGGTGATAAGGAAAAAAAATTATTCTTACCACCTCTGGCGTGTGTTGCTGATTCTTTCTTTCCAAGTCCAAAGGGGTAGTAATTATCCTGCAAATCTTGCGTCACAAACACAGAGCACCCGCTCCGATAGGGGTGACCTCGTCTGGAGCCTGTCCTTCAGTGACTGTATCCCTAAAAAGCCCTCACTCTATTCCCATGGGGCTTGTGCTCTGTTTTTATGAGGCAGGGACATATAGCCCCTTCCCTACTTACACATATTGTTTTTTAAGGGTAAGATAGTTATTGTCCCTATGTAACAATCACAGCGTCCAGCCAAGATATTATTATTTACGGACTGAAAGATCCAGGATTTTCAAGATAATTACTACCCCTTTGGACTTGGAAAGAAAGAATCAGCAACACACGCCAGAGGTGGTAAGATTTAATTTTTTCCTTATTACTAATTTATGGTTAATCATTTGAGCCTCATTTATTTTATTTTTGGAACTAGTAAAAGCTATGTTTCAAATTACTCCATATCCTCATTGGTTCAGTATGCTCCTTAGTCCTCCACTAAGTTTTGAACTCATTTAAGTGGAGCAGAATCATTGACCACCCGCCTGTTTTACATGATATTTTTTCACACTTGAAAGTATATCAAAGGAGAGTGCGGGACATAAGATGTTCAGTAGAAGAATGGTTTCCGGATCAGGATGGAGCACTCCATTTATTTGGGGCCCACTAAAGCAAAGCTTTCCTCCACCACACACTGGGGGACATATGAACTTATACACTGCTTTAAAATAATTTAGGATTTGTTAACCATACACTACCATATCTGCCAGTATTAATGAAAATTGTGGACACACTCCTTTTCCTAAGACTCCACCACCTTCCATGTATGCCCCCACCCCTTTCATGATGTGTCCTTCATTCCCTGTGTGGGGATTTACAAAGCCCTCTGGGAATTCAGGAGGTCTTCCCTTTTTGGGAGCCTCTTCTATATACATACTGTAAGGGGTTACACTCTTAGGTAGGGCGGCGATGACAGATTATCTTGCAGACCGCAGGGTTAAAGTCCAAATGTTGCTTTATTTATCACATTCCGGCAATACAGGCAACCCCAGTAATAATTCACTGAATAAGCTGAAGGTCCAGACCACAAAACATAAACCCGAAAAAAAAACTGCCCGTCTGGGCTCTGGCTAATGCAGTGAAGTTTCTAACTCACCTATTGAACAGAGTTCACACAGAGAACTCGGCTTCTCTAGCCAGCAGGGCAGCCAGCTTCCCAGACTTTCTCCAGGCCTAACTCTCCTAGACTGACAGTCTGGACTATGCTTTATTTCCCCTTGACGATCCCAGCTGGCTTCAGCTGGGGATCCCTCAGGGTAGGGGAAAACCTGTCCTGGAATGGGGTGGACTGGGGAGGTCCCTCTACCAATCCTACCTTCTCCCAGTCCAATAAAATCCAGCCCATAAACTTAACAAAACTGTCTCAGCAACCTACACATTTTAACCTTCTGGATTTTATTTACCTCACCCAGTTGAGAAAGCTGGGTGGGATATACACCCCTTCCAGGACTCTACCATACACTTTTCTGTTCACCTTACCACAATACCTACTCACAAACACTCACTAAACGTATAACTTAATTACATCCCTATATGTCCATTATATGAATGGGCAGGGCGCAGGGGCGTAAATATAGGGGAAGCAGGGGAAGCGGCTGCTTTGGGGCCCTGACCCCCAAGGGGCCCATCCAGGAGGAGGAGGACTAAAAGATTTTGTCAGGGCCCCCTCAACAGTATTACACAATGAAATGATATACAGTGACAGTATAGACAGTGTACAAAATAGATGGAACAGCTGCCGGGCCTTGTCTGAGAGAGCGATCTTTACTAGCCACAGGAATGGGGGCGGCATAAAAGGAAGGGGTTGTGAAAAAATTACTGGGGGAGGGGGGGCCCATTCAAAAATATGCTGTGGGGCCCAGTAATTTCTAGTTACGCCACTGGGGGCGCTACATTTGAACCCATTGCAGTACCCTACCGCTGCCCATAGAAATTATCTCTGAAAATAATAGAATTGTCTTCCAAGATGTTGGACTGGAATCAGGTCAGATTCAGCTAACAGGATATGGGCTATAGCTCTGATACCTACATGGTGCTCAATGGAAGTATATAGGCATATTACATTAAATGTTATTAGTTCCTCAGAGACCGGAGGTAAGTTCTGTAGTTTATTCAAAAGATCTCCAGTATCCAGAAAGGATTGACTATATTTTATGAGAGAAATAAGAGTTTTATCTAGATATATGGCTAGGAGTGATAAAATTGATTCCACTGGGGGCCACAATAAGTCATCCAGAAGGGTTTTGTCGATTATTATGGATCTTGGGTAAGATATAGAATACAGGAGTAATCCGATTGGCTTTGGTCAAGAAGTTGACAGTTTGAGTATCTATGTTGCCCCTGAGGTTAAATTCTTGCAGTGTTTACTCAATCCTTTCTGCTATCCCTTTGACAAGATTCTTGGATAGCTTTTGATATGTGGTTGAATCAGACGCAATAATTGACGCATTACCTCTTTCAGATACATAGACTTATCCATAATAACTATATCTCCGCCTTTATCAGCGGGCTTGATAATGATATTCTTAGATTTTCTTTCTTATGTGGTTAAACCAGGACCAGCTCATTTTGAACAACAATCAGCTTAGATTTCAGGTACTTGATCATGCTCCACCATTCCATCAGGGAGGAGATAGGGTGTCCATTTTAAAACAAATAGAATCCTTTTAGATACACTACTAAAGGTCTTAACAGGAAATGCGATTTCTATATTAACTTGTGATTTTTCTTTGCAGACACATTGAGAGGACTATACATACGAGGGTGAGAACATCTTGCACCTTCCTTCCCTTTCCACCAATCTTTTCCTCCTCCTCCTCCTCCTTTCCCTCCCCCCTTTACCCCATACCACCTGGAGGATAGCTGTTGTACCAATATTTCAAAAAGGTAAAATGGTAGAACTATGCAATCCAGCATGGATTGGACAGGTCTTACCTAACCAACATGCTGGGTTTCTATAAGGAGGTACTGTATATTTGCGTTGCATGAACATTTGCTCCTCCAGAAGCAGAGCCAACACGCTTGTGCTGCTGTTTGGAGCACCAGCACAGATGCAACATTGTCAGGGCAGGGCAAGATGTCTGGCCCTCTCAATCAAGCAGCACAGGGAGCTTCTTCACCATTGGGGACAGCCCCTCAAAGGTGAAGAACTCTTGTTGATGAGATATATTGATTCTTACAAATTGATTCACTCATCTTTACTCCAGAAGCAGTTAATTTGGTTCTAGGGAATTCAGTGTTCCATTAGAATAATGTTGCTTCAAATGGAGAAGATTCAGTTCTAGAAAAAATATATAGAAACTTCAATATAGTTCATAAAGAGAATGTTACCTTTATAAAGCAATGTTTGCTAGAAGAGTCCCTTACCAATGACCACAGGGTATCTTATTGCAGGCACCCCAGGCAATCAGCTGTAATCTGTGATAACACTTGGCAGCAAGGGTTTAAAGGGATTTTTTCAGGGAGTACAATATTGATGACCTATCTTCAGGATAGGTGTTCAATATCTGATTATTTGGGTCTAACTCTTGTCACCCCCACGGTGAGCTGTTTGAAGAGGCTGCAGGGCTCCAATGAACATCATGGCCTCCACACATTGTACCAAATCCAGTGTCGTACCTTGTATAGCAGCTATGCTTGGTACTGCAGCTCAGTAACATTTAAGTGACATAGGACATGTGATAACTAATGAATGAGATGTCACTGACCTAGGAAAAAGCCACAATGCTCACTGGAGCGCCGCAGACTCTTCAAACAGCTGATCAGTAGGGATGCTAGGAGTTGGACCTCAACCTATCTGATTTTGAGGAAAAAAAGGCACATTTTTCTACAGTACCTCACAGGGCAAATTAGAGGTCACTCTTTAGTCCTCCTAACAGCTGACGGTATTTTATTAAATCAAAAATGTCTAATGATTTGAACTAGGTATTTAAAAAAATGGATTTTCTCAATGTGACAAGCCCTTTAACAACCACCACATGCAAACAGAGTAACTCTTAATATAATTGTAGTTTTGTCCACAGTATCAGTATCTCTATATATAGATTTATAATAAAATAAGTCATTTAATTATGGGCAACAGTAGCATCGAGCGTGTCCATAGACTTTCATTAGACAAACTTCTGTCAAAACAATGTCCTTTTATCATAGCTTCGGCTGGTAGGTGTTGACAGCCCCAACTGTATTGAAAGCAGAGTTAACTATGCCTTTTAATATCACTGTACATATTTTATAATGGGAGTGAATGCAGACCCATATGCAATCGTATAGGCATATAGTTTGGTGGAATATTTCAAAGATTTCTGCAAAATATAGTACACATATGGGTATGGACCCAGTCTTAGAAATGCAATATATATGTGGCGTGTTCAGAGCTATTTTTTCAATACTGATCATTGAAATGATTAAAAAAAAAATCCCCTTAAAACATTTTTTAAAGCAATGCTTTTATCAGACTTTACTATGGAAGTATACTCTTTTTTCAGATACAAAATTTGACTAAAGTAACAAAAACTGACAAGTTGTATATGTTTTACCTCATTAATAAATAAGCATATTTTGTCTCTTAAGTCAGATGCGACTAGCACGGCAACAGTGGTAATTAAATTAAATATTGATGAGCGATGGTATGTATGTGCGGAGAATGCCTGGGTAAAAAGCATTGCCAGACCTAATTAAAATCTCACAGAAGTAGCCCCATTGGGGCTGTTCGTTAAACCTCCAAATGGTGATACCAGCAGAAGCGTAACTAGCACTTAACAACTCTAATTAATAGCAATCTAATTATATTTATGGAAACGTCTTTATTCTGGGCTCAGTTCCTGATTGTTTTGGAGAGGTAAATATCTGGAACAGACTGAACATTCACGAATAGGATACAATACAAACAGGGAATGTTACAAGGCTTTGTAAGAAGAAGGTATCTGGAAAATGTACCTGTTACCCTCTCAACAAATCTGAACCTTGCAAACATTATACATAGAAAATTAGATTGGACTCCTGCCACGGCCTCACTTTCTAGATGTCTTTTACCAAACAATATCAATGAGTTCTTGCTTCTCGGGTGTTACCAGCCCTAAAAGAGAAAGAAGTGCACATTAAAATCAAAGTATAGGTTACACAAAACAATCTTCCTTATTCAAATCCATAGGTTGTAGAGCATCAGCCTATCAGGCAATGGAGGTATTAGTGATGTACTGCTGGGCACCCATACAATGCACTGAATTTTAGCTCTGCCCCTGGTGGTGGTGAACAAAGCTGTGAGTGCACCAAACCAGGTGAATGGAAGCCGAGCTAGCCTTTTATATTATGTTATACTAGCATTATTTCTATGCCTGCATAAAGCCCATTCTAAGCTGTCTGGAGTAGGTGTTGCCTAAGAACAATAGGGACTATATACCAAGTATACTTAACTTTTAGGGGATCTTGATTACTACCCTTCAGTATACTGAGTGGACTCTCACACTGCACCTTTTGTATCACAGCCTTACTTGCCACAGTTCAAAAAATCAAAGATGGTGGCCAGCACACCCAGGTAGATCTGGTAGTGGGTGCACGTCTCTAGGGGAAGTGGTTAGATTCTAACCACTTACTGTACTTGCCACAGAGTGATTGACTATTTAAACAGGGATTAAATATTGGTATTCATATTGAGCTTTGTTTTTCCCCTAATGGGCTATTTCTAAAGCCGGGCCATGCATTCTCTATATCATAAGTCCTATACTACCTCTGATATTAATAGTTTCCCATTTTAACTGTGTGATCAGTACCCAGAAGAATATACAGTATATGACTTATTGTCATGCTTGTGATGAGTCTTTCATACAATCATTGGATGTATAGCCTGTAAACTTTATAGCCTAATTATGGCACGTGTATATCGTTTTCAACTTGAAAAAGGCCATCAAACAAATGCCTGAAGTCTCACTGTTACTTATAAAGTATCTGTGTGCATCTTGGTTGTGGATTTTAAATATACTCACAGATTATTGGATCAGACCATCTTGAGTGCTGTCCCTTTACTTGTTTGATGTTGAAAACCTTACCTGGTGACAGAAAAGGTTATCCGCGACAGGTATTGACCAAAATGGGTTGGAGGCAGTGCTAAGTTAGTCTGTCAATGATTGCCAAAAGATCTGTAATTATCTTGTTATAACAGCTTTCAATAATGTCCCCTGTCCCTTTCCACTTCTCCCTTAAAAGACCGTTGCTGTGACTTGTCTGTCTCCAGCTCATTGTAAGCAGAAGACTCACACTGCTCAGTGCATGCCTGCATTAGGCTTCAGAGTGAGGAGGCGTGTCTCTCAGTAATCCAATCTGATTGGCTGGCAGGAAGCTGCTGTCTAAAGTAAGTGTATATGTGAAGTGAGGGAAGGCAGTTTTGGCCTCAGAGGAGCTATATTGAGAAGATACTCACATTGTAGGAAAAGCTCAAGGAAAACATTGGTATGTGAAGAACTAAAGATTTTTTTATGCATAATGCTGCAGCAGTAACATATGCAATTTTTTTTTTTGAAATGATAACATAACATTTTCATCAGGGCATCTGTCAGCAGATTTGTACCTATGAAACTGGCTGATCTGTGCGCTTGGCAGCTGAAGGCATCTGTGTTGGTCCCATGTTCATATGTGCCCATATTGTTGATAAAAATGACATATTAATATATGCAGTAAACCTCTAGGAGCAATGGAAGCTTTGTCATTACACCTAGAGGCTTTGCTCTTTCTTCAGCTTCCGCGCCCTCTCCACTTTGATTGACAGGGCTAGGCAGTAAAAATGGCAGAGAAAGCGGAGCCTCTAGTTGCTTTTAGAGGCTCATATTAATTAATTAAAACATTTTTCTCAGCAATGCAGGTACATATGAACATGGGACCAGCACAGATGCCTTCTGCTGTGCACATATAACAGGTCAGCCAGTTCCATAAGTACAAATTTGCTGGCAGGTTCCTTTTAAAAGTTACATTTTAAACAGCAATTTATTGCCTTGAAAAGGCCTATTTAGGCAAAAGCATTGCCATTTATTAACTTTACACCAAGCTCTGAAATAAAAGTTAAAAGCAAGATCTTGTTCCTTTGAACCTTTTTGAATGTCACTGGAAATAAGAGATAAGTTGTGATCATATGAGTAAAATTTTCTTAGACTTCCCATCAACTATCCAATTGAAGAACACTACATGTAGCCTCTATCCAGCCAGGGAAAGATGGTTATAGGGCAAAACGGAAATACACTGTAGGTTTATTGACCCTTTAACTAGATAGTCGTGCTGGTTGGTGAGAAACTAGCATGCTGTTTTATTGCAAAAGTCAATGAGCAGTCATGATTATCTTTGAACCTAAACAATTTATATGTGTATACAGTACGTTGGGAAGCTCAACAGGGAAATAGGAGCTCCTTGATACACTTTGAGTTCAGTTCTTTTTATTTCTATGAAATATTTTCGTATGTATTCAAACCCCAAAGCCAGAAATAGACTCTTTAGCCGTGCCCAATTTTAACTTTAGAAATGTGGTAGGTATAGACTGCCCCATTCATTAGTCAGTCATACAAAAATGTTAGTATTTGCAGATCTGCCTTTGAAGACTCACCATTTCTTATCCCGAGAAGAGAAAAGCAAGCAATTAAAACAAGTTAAAATCAGCAACAAGAATGCAATGATGAAGTTTCTCTTTTTACACCAAATCTCTACAAATTTAGTAAATCATTATGTCATTTTAGAAATATTATTACCGTATTATGGAGAGAGCACAATATGATTAACTCCAACCACTAAGGCTAGTTTCACATATTTTTTCTGGTGGATTCTCTGTATTTTTGCCGGTTTGCGGCCGGATCCCCACCGATCCCCAGTTAATGGGGCCTGATGGCATGATATAAGCTTCCAGCAATACCGGAATGTAGACATGCTGGAACAGCCTGCCGGATACTACCACTAGCATGGAACTAGCCTAAGTTCCATGCTATCACCATCACCAGATGACCGGACAGGATTCCCTCTCCCCACCATTAAAGGGAAAACCTTTCACCAGCGACCAATAACATAGCTGTGGTTCACCTTTTTTTTTTGCCTAGAGAAGGGCTCATTCCCAAGTTATGATACTTTTTCCTATTATGCAAATTAGGCCTTTGGTGCAATGAGGGCCTCACCATTGCTCTTGTTGCACCCAAGCTCCACTCATTTTTGTGGCCGGTCCCTCTCTCACTGCTTTGCAACTGCCTGGCCCTGTCAATCAAAGCAGCCAGGGAGGGACTGGCCACAGAAATAAATGGAGCTTTAGTGCAAAAGGAACAATGGTGACTCCCTCATTGCACCAAAGGCCTAATTTGCCTATTAAGAAAATAAAACAGCATTTCAATCAGGTGAACCCCAGCTATATGACTATGCAAACAGTTGTATAGGTAACAGATTCCCTTCAAAGGAGTTGTGCCATTAATATAAATGTATGTGAAAGAAAACCGAGGTCTGGGCCCACACGTACAGAGGGTACTCGATGCCACACAGACACAGATAACGGTTCTTTCCCAGCAGTTGAGTTTACTGAACAATGTAGTGAACAAGAAGCTGAGAATATATTAAACAGATTGGAACACAGAGAATAAACCAACAGTAAATGTAACACTGTTTAACAATAAACCAGTGAATGTGATGTTTTCACCCAAAGTCCATTATGCAGCCTAGCTGCACTTGTATGTTCCTGGACGAGTTCCTCGTTGGGGTGCACCCTAAGTATTGCACAATACTATTCGTAATCCACAGGGAAATGATGTCTGTCTCTAGTAACTTTAATCCTTACTCCAGCTCCCAGCATATAACACCCTATGATCAGCCAGTGAGATAAGAAGGTGTCAGCAATGAGTCCCTTAGGGCTATGCATTAGCTTGCAGCCCGTACATCGCAATGTAACTGTACTTGGAGCGTTATTGTATGTCCAAATGCCACTTCAACAGTGTGGTGCAATGTGAAGTGGCAAACCCGCACTTACAGTTCCTTGAGCAAGTTCTTGGTGCTTTTTTCTTATTTACTGGTCCACTCCAGAACTGGATCCTACAGACACGACACTCCTGAGATCATGGCTGCAAACATACCCTTCGAGCTGTCGCCAGTCTCCACTGTGAGCCGGTCCATTCCCTTCCAGATTCAGCAGAGATCTCCTCTTCTAGTTTCCAGCAGCACCAAGCACAGCCTCTGTCTGCTCACTTCCTGCTTCAACCAGCACCTCCTCCCCTTACACAGGGAGAGTGTGATGCAAAAAGTCATTTGCTAAGTGCAGTGTCAAACCTGCATATTCAGTTTGCTATCACACTTGTAAAGGTCCAAAACAGTCCATAAATTAGCTATTTACCAACTTTGCCAACTTAGGTTACTTTCACACTGGCGTTTTGGCTTTTCATTTGTGAGATCCATTCAGGGCTCTCACAAGCGGTCCAAAACGGATCAGTTTTGCCCTTATGCATTCTGAATGTAAAAGGATCTGCTCAGAATGCATCAGTTTGCCTTTGTTCCATCTCCATTATGCTTTGGAGCAGGACGTTTTGGTGTCCGTCTGACAAAACTGAGCCAATGGACACAATCTAACACAATAGAAAATGGATCCATCCTCCTCTGAATTTCAATGGTGTTCAAGACGGATCCGTCTTGGCTATGTTAAAGATAATACAAACTGATATGTTCTGAACGGATACAGACGGTTTTATTATCTGAACGAATCCGTCTGTGCAGATCCATGACGGATCCGCACCAAACGCGAGTGTGAAAGTAGCCTTAATAGATTATAGTATTCCTCTGATAAGCAACTCCAATGTAGACTTTTATCATCTTATCCTTTGCTGCTATGTACTGACCAAAGTGAGATGTTGCGGTAATTATACAATTTACAACATAGCAGCGTAATACATTTAAGATCCCTTGCCCCACATCCTTACATATTTAACCAACAGATAATCGCTATTCCGCTTATCAAAATACCATCATTTATTAAAACTGACTTATTCTATTAATTATTAGCAGATCCTTGTGCCCTGCGGCAAATCAGTTTCAACTTCAGTTGCTGTTGGCTACGTCCTGTAGTGGAGACGTGTAATACAGGACGCACATGCTCATAGCACTTCTCTACATAGTGTACGCCACACTGACAAAACCCAAAAAACTATGACAGAATTGTTGCCTTTTCCTTATCCTGCTTCCCATATGGGGTGTTGCTACAATTCAGGAGAAGATGCGCAACAAATTGGGGGACCTTGTTCTCCTGATGTTTAAAATTTGTGGGTGGTTTATCTTATGTAAGCAACTCAAAATCCCTTTATAACTGAATTTGTGCTTAAAAAAGTTGGTTGTGGAAATTTTCTCAAAATTTGAAATATTGCTTAAATTCTATACCTAATAACATCCTAAAAAATGCCATTTACAAAATGATGTCAACATAAAGTAAACATATGGTGACTGTTAATTATTAACTATTCTACGAGGTATTACTATCTGTCATAAAAACTGTATGAAATTGTATTACAAATTTTTCCAAATTTTCTGTAAATTTGGAAAAACATATTGACCCAAGTTTACCACTAACATGAAGTACAAGAAATTAGTCTCACGAAAACTTTCTTAGAATCGTTTAGATAAGTAAAAGAATTCCAAAGTTATTAGCATATAAATTGACACGTCAGGCTTGGAAAAATAGGCCAGGGTAGGAGGGCAAAAACTGGCTCGGTCTTGTCGCCACTGCTCTCTCATTCCTGGTCCAGTCTTGGCACACATGAAATATCAGAAAAAAGTCTGCTTAGCCAATCAATGTCTGAGGAGGTCACTGCTACACCCAGTGACTGGTTGAGTTGTCATCTACTGTTGTTTCCTGACCTATGACCAGAAAATGAAAACAAAATTCTGACCACTCTGACCATTTTCCTGAACATTTTCCCTCTTTAAGCCACTAGATAACATGATTGCTATTTTTAATGAGTGAACCCACCATGATATTAAGGTTTATTTAAGAATCCTTTCTATGTTTTAAGATGGCTTTTCTCTGATGCCCAGGGAACATTATGTGCGATTGTCCGGGATGTAGCCATAAGGGAACCAGGGAAAACTACTGCTTTGGGGCTCAACCTCCGAAGGGTACATGCACACGATGAATTGAAAGATTCCCCCTCAACAGTATTATATAGTGACATAATATACAGGGACAGTATATACACTGACATTACATACGTGATATACATGTAGTGCTTGGTCTGAGAGAGCAATCATGACTAGTCACAGGAGTGGGAGTTGCATTATAGTAGGGGGGTGCAAAGAATTCGCTGGGGAGCATTCAAAAGTTTGCTGTAGAGCCCCGCCATTTCTAGTTACGCCACTGGGGAGTGTCTTACTTCAGAATTACTCACTCAAAAATTAGCTTGGCTAATAATATACAGTATGTACACAGTTTATTCTCTATCCTTATCCTTCCCTCTTTCTTTCACTCGAGCCCCTGTATTTAGATTCTCATGCATGCAGCGCTTAATAAAGTCTCATCATTTGATCATCAGGAAGCAGAATACAGTAAAAGTCTCTGCAGAGTCAGCCAGATGTTCTGTATTCTCTGGCCAGCATCCAGCTGCTGCACCACCTCATGGGAGTTCCGCAACAGGTTACAGGCACAAAACACACACAGAAAGCACCGAATTTTCGTAGCAGGTTTTCACACGATCCATAGGACATCTCTGGTTCGACTTCTGCACCTGCTAGAGGAACACGCCATGCTACCTTAAATGAGAGATTACACTGCTGAGTTCCTTCAGGCAGTTTGGTGCCTAATGATGGCAATTTGACTAATAAAACAAATTAGGCGCAGTTTGACTCCTTCTCCTAGCCATGTTGCACCATGCGCAGGGATCCTGAACATATTTCCTGACAGATGTTGATTGTGTTAATCTAACTACCTGTCTGAGAATGGCATCAGGTACTGTCATCACCATATAATGTGACGACAGAACGGCCTGGCTCACCTGGTTTTCTGTGAAATGGATTTAACCCTCGTCTTTCTATTTCATAATTTCATAAACATCCTATAAATTTGTTTTCATTTTTTAACTTTATTACCACAAATTCTTTAATTTTACTGTTCATCTCTAAAACAACACACCAAGATAAAGCTTTTCATCACATAAGATCTATCAAAATATCAGATTTTTTTTTCTACTGCAGAATTGTTTTACATTGTATTAATTGTTTGCTACATGTGGTTTCAATCTTGCATTATAATTAGTGTTGAGAAAATCAAAGGAAGTTTAGGAAAAATGTGATTTGCCTCGAAGCCGAATTTCCTTGCGCTTCACGGTAACTAGGGATGAGCGAATCGACTTTGCATGAAATATCCGAAGTCAATTTGCATAAAACTTCATTTGAATACTGTATGGAGTGAGCGCTCAGTACAGTATTAGAATGTGTTGGCTCAGATGAGCTGAAGGTAATACTTCGCGAGGTCTCGCGAGACTTCGGGTAATAACTTCAAAAATGTATTTCTATTGTTAAAAACCTTCGGTTCCAGGTGGTACCTGTGCTCACTCCGTACAGTATTCAAACGAGCTTTTATGCGAATCGACTTCGGATGTTTCATCCAAAGTCGATTCGATTATCCCTAATGATAATAAATACATTTTTCCTAAAATGGTGGCTGAAAAAAAATTATACTCACCTCATTCACTTGATCGGGGAGAGGCCGTCCCCTCCGTCTTGATGACCACTGAGGAAGGGATAGCGAATCATCCCGAAACGCGTCTGGTGCAACAAGCGGACGTACCCGCAACAAAAGTCCTCCTGAAAACTGTATGGCCATACAGAAAGAATCTTTAAGAAAAAAGATAAAGGAACAAATATACCTTCCTCCGATTCTAGGATTCAAATATATTCGCGATGGATATTGCGTGTGAGCTCACGCAATACTTTGACTTACTCCCGCGAGATTCAAATTTTCTTGGTTCGAGGAGAGCAACGAGATATGCCGGCAAACATTCTGAGCTCCTCGCCAAGTGATCGGGAGATATCCGAACTAGATGTTGGGAAGGAGGTAAGCTAAAAACCTATAAAGATTCCTCTCATATATATTGGCAAAATGGAAATTTAAAGAGAGACTCTAGGCACAGTGCTATGCAAATTTATCAGGGAATACACAAGTGTGTTGTGACTTTACAATAGGTGCAACGTGTGCACCCAAAGTGACATTTAAATTTCTATCCATGGATACAGCTACAGAGGAAATCCCTTTATGCAGTTTTAATAGCAATGGTGGCAGACCAAATATAGGTTGCTCTAATATAGTCATTTGCACAGCAATTTTTTTTTTGTATGTTGTATTATATGTAGGGATGAGCGAACTCGAACTGTATAGTTCGGGTTCGTACCGAATTTTGGGGTGTCCGTGACACGGACCCGAACCCGGACATTTTCGTAAAAGTCCGGGTTCGGGTTCGGTGTTCGTCGCTTTCTTCGCGCTTTTGTGACGCTTTCTTGGCGCTTTTTGAAAGGCTGCAAAGCAGCCAATCAACAAGCGTCATACTACTTGCCCCAAGAGGCCATCACAGCCATGCCTACTATTGGCATGGCTGTGATTGGCCAGAGCACCATGTGACCCAGCCTCTATTTAAGCTGGAGTCACATAGCGCCGCCCGTCACTCTGCTCTGATTAGCGTAGGGAGAGGTTGCGGCTGCGACAGTAGGGCGAGATTAGGCAGATTAACTCCTCCAAAGGACTTGATTAACTGATCGATCTGCAGCTGTGGATCATTGAGCTGCTGATCCTCAATTGCTCACTGTTTTTAGGCTGCACAGACCGTTTGTCAGTCTCATTTTTCTGGGGTGATCGGCGGCCATTTTGTGTCTTGTGGTGCGCCAGCACAAGCTGCGACCAAGTGCATTTAACCCTCAATGGTGTGGTTGTTTTTTGGCTAAAGCCTACATCAGGGTGAAGCTGTGACACCAAGTGCATTTAACCAGCAATAGTCTGTTCATTTTTTGGCCATATCCCAGTCTAATTCTGTCACTAAATCCATACCGGTCACCCAGCGCCTAAATACTAGGCCTCAAATTTATATCCAGCTAAATCTGTCCCTAGTGCTGTAGCTGGGCGAGTTATTTAGTGTCCGTTCAAGCACATTTCTTGTTCTGGGTTGAAATACAATTCCCAATTTAGCAATTTCATAATTTAGTGGTTCCTGCTATATCAGAGCTATTTGAAATCTATCCCAAAAAGGGTATATAATATTGAAGGTGCACATAGGGTCATTCAGAGTAACTTCACACACACCCGCTACTGTGTATTTCCAAGTCTAATTCTGTCACTAAATCCATACCGGTGACCCAGCGCCTAAATACTAGGCCTCAAATTTAATTCCCTCTAAATCTCTCGTTACCCACCGGTGTACTGTTGTTGCTGGGCAAGATATTTAGTGTCCGTCAAAGCACATTTTTTGTTCTGGGTTGAAGTACAATTCCCAATTTAGCAATTTCATAATTTAGTGGTTTCTGCTATATCAGAGCTATTTGAAATCTATCCCAAAAAGGGTATATAATATTGAAGGTGCACATAGGGTCATTCAGAATAACTTCACACACACCCGCTACTGTGTATTTCCAAGTCTAATTCTGTCACTAAACCCATACCTGTCACCCAGCGCCTAAATACTAGGCCTCAAATTTAAATCCCTCTAAATCTCTCGTTACCGTTGTCCTGTTGTAGCTGGGAAAGTTATTTAGTGCCCGTCAAAGCACATTTTTTGTTCTGGGTTGAAGTACAATTCCCAATTTAGCAATTTCATAATTTAGTGGTTCCTGCTATATCAGAGCTATTTGAAATCTATCCCAAAAAGGGTATATAATATTGAAGGTGCACATAGGGTCATTCAGAATAACTTCACACACACCCGCTACTGTGTATTTCCAAGTCTAATTCTGTCACTAAATCCATACCGGTGACCCAGCGCCTAAATACTAGGCCTCAAATTTAATTCCCTCTAAATCTCTCGTTACCCACCGCTGTACTGTTGTTGCTGGGCAAGATATTTAGTGTCCGTCAAAGCACATTTTTTGTTCTGGGTTGAAGTACAATTCCCAATTTAGCAATTTCATAATTTAGTGGTTTCTGCTATATCAGAGCTATTTGAAATCTATCCCAAAAAGGGTATATAATATTGAAGGTGCACATAGGGTCATTCAGAATAACTTCACACACACCCGCTACTGTGTATTTCCAAGTCTAATTCTGTCACTAAACCCATACCTGTCACCCAGCGCCTAAATACTAGGCCTCAAATTTAAATCCCTCTAAATCTCTCGTTACCGTTGTCCTGTTGTAGCTGGGAAAGTTATTTAGTGCCCGTCAAAGCACATTTTTTGTTCTGGGTTGAAGTACAATTCCCAATTTAGCAATTTCATAATTTAGTGGTTCCTGCTATATCAGAGCTATTTGAAATCTATCCCAAAAAGGGTATATAATATTGAAGGTGCACATAGGGTCATTCAGAATAACTTCACACACACCCGCTACTGTGTATTTCCAAGTCTAATTCTGTCACTAAATCCATACCGGTGACCCAGCGCCTAAATACTAGGCCTCAAATTTAATTCCCTCTAAATCTCTCGTTACCCACCGGTGTACTGTTGTTGCTGGGCAAGATATTTAGTGTCCGTCAAAGCACATTTTTTGTTCTGGGTTGAAGTACAATTCCCAATTTAGCAATTTCATAATTTAGTGGTTTCTGCTATATCAGAGCTATTTGAAATCTATCCCTAAAAGGGTATATAATATTGAAGGTGCACATAGGGTCATTCAGAATAACTTCACACACACCCGCTACTGTGTATTTCCAAGTCTAATTCTGTCACTAAACCCATACCTGTCACCCAGCGCCTAAATACTAGGCCTCAAATTTAAATCCCTCTAAATCTCTCGTTACCGTTGTCCTGTTGTAGCTGGGAAAGTTATTTAGTGCCCGTCAAAGCACATTTTTTGTTCTGGGTTGAAGTACAATTCCCAATTTAGCAATTTCATAATTTAGTGGTTCCTGCTATATCAGAGCTATTTGAAATCTATCCCAAAAAGGGTATATAATATTGAAGGTGCACATTGGGTCATTCAGAATAACTTCACACACACGCTTCTGTGCATTTCCAAGTCTAATTCTGTCACTAAATCCATACCGGTGACCCAGCGCCTAAATACTAGGCCTCAAATTTAATTCCCTCTAAATCTCTCGTTACCCACCGTTGTACTGTTGTTGCTGGGCAAGATATTTAGTGTCCGTCAAAGCACATTTTTTGTTCTGGGTTGAAGTACAATTCCCAATTTAGCAATTTCATAATTTAGTGGTTTCTGCTATATCAGAGCTATTTGAAATCTATCCCTAAAAGGGTATATAATATTCAAGGTGCACATTGGGTCATTCAGAATAACTTCACACACACACGCTTCTGTGCATTTCCAAGTCTAATTCTGTCACTAAATCCATACCGGTCACCCAGCGCCTAAATACTAGGCCTCAAATTTATATCCCGCTGAATTTGAATACAATACATTGGGCCAAATAATATATTTGTTGTTGTGGTGAACCATAACAATGAGAAAAACATCTAGTAAGGGACGCGGACGTGGACATGGTCGTGGTGGTGTTAGTGGACCCTCTGGTGCTGGGAGAGGACGTGGCCGTTCTGCCACATCCACACGTCCTAGTGTACCAACTACTTCAGGTCCCAGTAGCCGCCAGAATTTACAGCGATATATGGTGGGGCCCAATGCCGTTCTAAGGATGGTAAGGCCTGAGCAGGTACAGGCATTAGTCAATTGGGTGGCCGACAGTGGATCCAGCACGTTCACATTATCTCCCACCCAGTCTTCTGCAGAAAGCGCACAGATGGCGCCTGAAAACCAACCCCATCAGTCTGTCACATCACCCCCATGCATACCAGGGAAACTGTCTCAGCCTCAAGTTATGCAGCAGTCTCTTATGCTGTTTGAAGACTCCGCTGGCAGGGTTTCCCAAGGGCATCCACCTAGCCCTTCCCCAGCGGTGAAAGACATAGAATGCACTGACGCACAACCACTTATGTTTCCTGATGATGAGGACATGGGAATACCACCTCAGCATGTCTCTGATGATGACGAAACACAGGTGCCAACTGCTGCGTCTTTCTGCAGTGTGCAGACTGAACAGGAGGTCAGGGATCAAGACTGGGTGGAAGACGATGCAGGGGACGATGAGGTCCTAGACCCCACATGGAATGAAGGTCGTGCCACTGACTTTCACAGTTCGGAGGAAGAGGCAGTGGTGAGACCGAGCCAACAGCGTAGCAAAAGAGGGAGCAGTGGGCAAAAGCAGAACACCCGCCGCCAAGAGACTCCGCCTGCTACTGACCGCCGCCATCTGGGACCGAGCACCCCAAAGGCAGCTTCAAGGAGTTCCCTGGCATGGCACTTCTTCAAACAATGTGCTGACGACAAGACCCGAGTGGTTTGCACGCTGTGCCATCAGAGCCTGAAGCGAGGCATTAACGTTCTGAACCTGAGCACAACCTGCATGACCAGGCACCTGCATGCAAAGCATGAACTGCAGTGGAGTAAACACCTTAAAACCAAGGAAGTCACTCAGGCTCCCCCTGCTACCTCTTCTGCTGCTGCCGCCTCGGCCTATTCTGCTGCTGCCGCCTCGGCCTCTTCCTCCGCCTCTGGAGGAACGTTGGCACCTGCCGCCCAGCAAACAGGGGATGTACCACCAACACCACCACCACCACCTCCGTCACCAAGCGTCTCAACCATGTCACACGCCAGCGTTCAGCTCTCCATCTCACAAACATTTGATAGAAAGCGTAAATTCCCACCTAGCCACCCTCGATCCCTGGCCCTGAATGCCAGCATTTCTAAACTACTGGCCTATGAAATGCTGTCATTTAGGCTGGTGGACACAGACAGCTTCAAACAGCTCATGTCGCTTGCTGTCCCACAGTATGTTGTTCCCAGCCGGCACTACTTCTCCAAGAGAGCCGTGCCTTCCCTGCACAACCAAGTATCCGATAAAATCAAGTGTGCACTGCGCAACGCCATCTGTGGCAAGGTCCACCTAACCACAGATACGTGGACCAGTAAGCACGGCCAGGGACGCTATATCTCCCTAACTGCACACTGGGTAAATGTAGTGGCAGCTGGGCCCCAGGCGGAGAGCTGTTTGGCGCACGTCCTTCCGCCGCCAAGGATCGCAGGGCAACATTCTTTGCCTCCTGTTGCCACCTCCTCCTTCTCGGCTTCCTCCTCCTCTTCTTCCACCTGCTCATCCAGTCAGCCACACACCTTCACCACCAACTTCAGCACAGCCCGGGGTAAACGTCAGCAGGCCATTCTGAAACTCATATGTTTGGGGGACAGGCCCCACACCGCACAGGAGTTGTGGCGGGGTATAGAACAACAGACCGACGAGTGGTTGCTGCCGGTGAGCCTCAAGCCCGGCCTGGTGGTGTGTGATAATGGGCGAAATCTCGTTGCAGCTCTGGGACTAGCCAATTTGACGCACATCCCTTGCTTGGCGCATGTGCTGAATTTGGTGGTGCAGAAGTTCATTCACAACTACCCCGACATGTCAGAGCTGCTGCATAAAGTGCGGGCCGTCTGTTCGCGCTTCCGGCGTTCACATCCTGCTGCTGCTCGCCTGTCTGCGCTACAGCGTAACTTCGGCCTTCCCGCTCACCGCCTCATATGCGACGTGCCCACCAGGTGGAACTCCACCTTGCACATGCTGGACAGACTGTGCGAGCAGCAGCAGGCCATAGTGGAGTTTCAGCTGCAGCACGCACGGGTCAGTCGCACTACAGAACAGCACCACTTCACCACCAATGACTGGGCCTCCATGCGAGACCTGTGTGCCCTGTTGCGCTGTTTCGAGTACTCCACCAACATGGCCAGTGGCGATGACACCGTTATCAGCGTTACAATACCACTTCTATGTCTCCTTGAGAAAACACTTAGGGCGATGATGGAACAGGAGGTGGCCCAGGAGGAGGAGGAGGAGGATGAGGAAGAGGGGTCATTTTTAGCACTTTCAGGCCAGTCTCTTCGAAGTGACTCAGAGGGAGGTTTTTTGCAACAGCAGAGGCCAGGTACAAATGTGGCCAGCCAGGGCCCACTACTGGAGGACGAGGAGGACGAGGATGAGGAGGAGGTGGAGGAGGATGAGGATGAAGCATGGTCACAGCGGGGTGGCACCCAACGCAGCTCGGGTCCATCACTGGTGCGTGGCTGGGGGGAAAGGCAGGACGATGACGATACGCCTCCCACAGAGGACAGCTTGTCCTTACCCCTGGGCAGCCTGGCACACATGAGCGACTACATGCTGCAGTGCCTGCGCAACGACAGCAGAGTTGCCCACATTTTAACCTGTGCGGACTACTGGGTTGCCACCCTGCTGGATCCACGCTACAAAGACAATGTGCCCACCTTACTTCCTGCACTGGAGCGTGATAGGAAGATGCGCGAGTACAAGCGCACGTTGGTAGACGCGCTACTGAGAGCATTCCCAAATGTCACAGGGGAACAAGTGGAAGCCCAAGGCCAAGGCAGAGGAGGAGCAAGAGGTCGCCAAGGCAGCTGTGTCACGGCCAGCTCCTCTGAGGGCAGGGTTAGCATGGCAGAGATGTGGAAAACTTTTGTCAACACGCCACAGCTAACTGCACCACCACCTGATACGCAACGTGTTAGCAGGAGGCAACATTTTACTAACATGGTGGAACAGTACGTGTGCACACCCCTCCACGTACTGACTGATGGTTCGGCCCCATTCAACTTCTGGGTCTCTAAATTGTCCACGTGGCCAGAGCTAGCCTTTTATGCCTTGGAGGTGCTGGCCTGCCCGGCAGCCAGCGTTTTGTCTGAACGTGTATTCAGCACGGCAGGGGGCGTCATTACAGACAAACGCAGCCGCCTGTCTACAGCCAATGTGGACAAGCTGACGTTCATAAAAATGAACCAGGCATGGATCCCACAGGACCTGTCCGTCCCTTGTCCAGATTAGACATTAACTACCTCCCCATAACCATATATTATTGGACTCCAGGGCACTTCCTCATTCAATCCTATTTTTATTTTCATTTTACCATTATATTGCGATGCTACCCAAAGTTGAATGAACCTCTCCTCTGCCTGTGTGCTAGGCCTAAATATATGCCAATGGACTGTTGCAGTGGTGGCTGACATGAAGCCTGATTCTCTGCTATGACATGCAGACTAATTCTCTGCTGACATGAAGCCAGATTGTCTGTTACGGGACCTCTCTCCTCTGCCTGGGTGCTGGGCCTAAATTTATGACAATGGACTGTTGCAGTGGTGGCTGACGTGAAGCCTGATTCTCTGCTATGACATGCAGACTGATTCTCTGCTGTCATGAAGCCAGATTGTCTGTTACGGGACCTTTCTCCTCTACCTGGGTTCTGGGCCTAAATTTATGAAAATTGACTCTTACAGTGGTGGGTGACGTGAAGCCTGATTCTCTGCTATGATATGAAGACTGATTCTCTGCTGACATGAAGCCAGATTGTCTGTTACGGGACCTTTCTCCTCTGCCTGGGTTCTGGGCCTAAATTTATGAAAATTGACTCTTACAGTGGTGGGTGACGTGAAGCCTGATTCTCTGCTATGATATGAAGACTGATTCTCTGCTGACATGAAGCCAGATTGTCTGTTACGGGACCTTTCTCCTCTGCCTGGGTTCTGGGCCTAAATTTATGAAAATTGACTCTTACAGTGGTGGGTGACGTGAAGCCTGATTCTCTGCTATGATATGAAGACTGATTCTCTGCTGACATGAAGCCAGATTGTCTGTTACGGGACCTTTCTCCTCTGCCTGGGTTCTGGGCCTAAATTTATGAAAATTGACTCTTACAGTGGTGGGTGACGTGAAGCCTGATTCTCTGCTATGATATGAAGACTGATTCTCTGCTGACATGAAGCCAGATTGTCTGTTACGGGACCTCTCTCCTCTGCCTGGGTGCTGGGCCTAAATATATGCCAATGGACTGTTGCAGTGGTGGCTGACGTGAAGCCTCATTCTCTGCTATGACATGCAGACTAATTCTCTGCTGACATGAAGACAGATTCTCTGTTACGGGACCTCTCTCCTCTGCCTGGGTGCCGGGGCCTAAATATCTGAGAATGGACTGTTCCAGTGGTGGCTGACGTGAAGCCTCATTCTCTGCTATGACATGCAGACTAATTCTCTGCTGACATGAAGACAGATTCTCTGTTACGGGACCTCCCTCCTCTGCCTGGGTGCTGGGCCTAAATATATGCCAATGGACTGTTGCAGTGGTGGCTGACGTGAAGCCTCATTCTCTGCTATGACATGCAGACTAATTCTCTGCTGACATGAAGACAGATTCTCTGTTACGGGACCTCCCTCCTCTGCCTGGGTGCTGGGCCTAAATATATGCCAATGGACTGTTGCAGTGGTGGCTGACGTGAAGCCTCATTCTCTGCTATGACATGCAGACTGATTCTCTGCTGACATGAAGCCAGATTCTCTGTTACGGGACCTCTCTCCTCTGCCTGTGTGTGTGCTGGGCCTAAATATATGCCAATGGACTGTTGCAGTGGTGGCTGACGTGAAGCCTCATTCTCTGCTATGACATGCAGACTGATTCTCTGCTGACATGAAGCCAGATTCTCTGTTACGGGACCTCTCTCCTCTGCCTGTGTGTGTGCTGGGCCTAAATATATGCCAATGGACTGTTGCAGTGGTGGCTGACGTGAAGCCTCATTCTCTGCTATGACATGCAGACTAATTCTCTGCTGACATGAAGACAGATTCTCTGTTACGGGACCTCCCTCCTCTGCCTGGGTGCTGGGCCTAAATATATGCCAATGGACTGTTGCAGTGGTGGCTGACGTGAAGCCTCATTCTCTGCTATGACATGCAGACTGATTCTCTGCTGACATGAAGCCAGATTCTCTGTTACGGGACCTCTCTCCTCTGCCTGTGTGTGTGCTGGGCCTAAATATATGCCAATGGACTGTTGCAGTGGTGGCTGACGTGAAGCCTCATTCTCTGCTATGACATGCAGACTGATTCTCTGCTGACATGAAGCCAGATTCTCTGTTACGGGACCTCTCTCCTCTGCCTGTGTGTGTGCTGGGCCTAAATATATGCCAATGGACTGTTGCAGTGGTGGCTGACGTGAAGCCTCATTCTCTGCTATGACATGCAGACTAATTCTCTGCTGACATGAAGACAGATTCTCTGTTACGGGACCTCCCTCCTCTGCCTGGGTGCTGGGCCTAAATATATGCCAATGGACTGTTGCAGTGGTGGCTGACGTGAAGCCTCATTCTCTGCTATGACATGCAGACTAATTCTCTGCTGACATGAAGACAGATTCTCTGTTACGGGACCTCTCTCCTCTGCCTGGGTGCCGGGGCCTAAATATCTGAGAATGGACTGTTCCAGTGGTGGGTGACGGGAAGCCAGATTCTCTGCTATGGAACCTCTCTCCAATTGATTTTGGTTAATTTTTATTTATTTAATTTTTATTTTAATTCATTTCCCTATCCACATTTGTTTGCAGGGGATTTACCTACATGTTGCTGCCTTTTGCAGCCCTCTAGCTCTTTCCTGGGCTGTTTTACAGCCTTTTTAGTGCCGAAAAGTTCGGGTCCCCATTGACTTCAATGGGGTTCGGGTTCGGGACGAAGTTCGGATCGGGTTCGGATCCCGAACCCGAACATTTCCGGGATGTTCGGCCGAACTTCTCGAACCCGAACATCCAGGTGTTCGCTCAACTCTAATTATATGCTATTATATGCTATTTTTTACTGTTTCATTATTTTAGAGATTTTATGGGTATATGTATAGTTATTGTTAAATAAACCTTCTGCATACTTCAATCTGAGGTCAAATGCATGAGTGCTTGCCCATCTTTCTTATATTCATTACATACAAACAGAGGGTTGGGTGTTCCCCTTTTTTGGGCTTGTAGCACCATACCAGAACTAATTACGAGTGAGACACCTCAGCTTATTGTGTTATATATATATATATATATATATATATATTGTAGGGGGTTAGCTCTTCTCCGGGGGTCATTCACACAAATATCTTTGCCAGACACCAAGTTAAAACTTCGCTTTTATTTGGCACCTTAGCAAAACAAACATAATACAAAACAAATACCTGCCCTGCTGGGCTCTAACTAAACATAGTGCAGAATCCCTGACTCACCTATAGAGTGCTGTTCAGACACGGTCATAATCTGTGGCTTTCTCAGCTAGCCCAGCAGCCTCCAGGCTGTAGCAAACGCAAGTCCCTTTGGGGGATTGTGGTCCACCAGTCCTCCCGACTCTGACCTCGTGGCCCTTGTACCGCAGGTGTCACTGTGTCCCCCAAATTCCAGGCTATCACTTAGCCTCGTGGTCCCTCAGCCTTGCCCAGCTGAGGCCACACAGACAGAGCCTCCAGGCCTCTGTCCACAGGCAACACATTCCCTCCTTTCTGACACTCTGGGAGGTGCCTTATGCCAGGCTGAGTACCTCCAGCTGGTCTCACCTGTGGTGGAACAGGGGTGTGGACCGCACTATCCACCCCTTCCTTGCCTCCAACCTGTGTGAGACCTGTCACTGTCTCACTATATATATTCAAAAAAAAAGTGTATTTTTAACTTTTTCTGGTAAAATTGTTCAAATATAATTACATTTCTATACAAGTTTGTGTCCGAATTTATTGTGCTACATGTTTTTGATTAAAAAAAAATCCAATAAGTGTATATTTATTGGTTTGCGCACAAGTTATAGCGTTTACAAACTATGGTACAAAAATGTGAATTTCCGCATTTTGAAGCAGCTCTGACTTTCTGAGCACCTGTCATGTTTCTTGAGGTGCTAGAATGCCAGGATAGTATAAATAACCCCCATATGACCCCTCTTTGGAACTTAGCACTCCCAGCCCATCCCCCACCCCTTGGTGCTTTTAATCAAAGTAACAATGGAGCTGGACACTCCGTGTTAGAGTAGGTCCCATCTGACAAGAAGCTACATTGACGTGTGGTAGATGGGCCCGACATATTTTTGATCAATAATATGCGCTAAGAGCTTCTTCCCTGTATTTGACCATGTTCCCACATCCACCTGTTCACTCAGTCTAAGTGCATTCAGTAGTGTGCTGCTACGTTTTTTTGTTTTATATATATATATATATATATATATATACACACACACACATCATCCTCCCCTTATTAGTTTCATAGTATTTATATTATTTATATTTATATTATAAGTTTCTATCCACACTAAATTGTTGGTTCCACAGTTTCTATATTATAATCTCATTCATTTCGTTAAGACTTTGCAGGGTGAGTGTGTTTAGCTGGTAGATCCAATAGATCTCCCGCTTCTGAAGAATATCAAATCTGTTGTATGGATTGGGCGGTATAAAATCTATCGGGGTGATCTTGATAGTATGTCTTTATTTTTCCTGAGTATTGGCACAGTGCCTTGATAAGCTGTGTTTTGCGTAGAGTTTTTGATTCAGACGGCAATGTAGTTCCTGGGTTGTACGCCCTACATATTCATAAAATTCATAAAAACATAGAAACATAGAATGTGTCGGCAGATAAGAGCCATTTGGCCCATCTAGTCTGCCCAATATACTGAATACTATGAATAGCCCCTGGCCCTATCTTATATGAAGGATGGCCTTATGCCTATCCCATGCATGCTTAAACTCCTCCACTGTATTTGCAGATACCACTTCTGCAGGAAGGCTATTTCATGCATCCACTACTCTCTCAGTAAAGTAATATTTCCTGATATTAATTTTAAACCTTTGCCCCTCTAATTTAGAAATTAAAAATAAACTATGTCCTCTTGTAGCAGTTTTTCTTCTTTTAAATATTCTCTCCTCTTTTACCATGTTTATTCCCTTTATATATTTAAAAGTTTCTATCATATCCCCTCTGTCTCGTCTTTCTTCCAAGCTATACATGTTAAGGTCCTTTAATCTTTCCTGGTAAGTTTCATCCTGCAATCCATGTACTAGTTTAGTAGCTCTTTTCTGAACTTTCTCCAAAGTAAAAATATCCTTCTGGAGATATAGTCTCCAGTACTGCGTACAATACTCCAAATGAGGTCTCACTAGTGCTCTGTAGAGCGGCATGAACACCTCCCTCTTTCTACTGTTAATGCCTCTCCCTATACACCCAAGCATTCTGCTAGCATTTCCTGCTGCTCTATGACATTGTCTGCCTGCCTTTAAGTCTTCTGAACTAATGACCCCTAAATCCCTTTCCTCAGATACTGAGGTTAGGACTGTATCACTGATTTTATATTCTGCTCTTTGGTTTTTACACCCCAGGTGCATTATCTTGCATTTATCAACATCAAACTTTAGTTGCCAGACTTTTGACCATTTCTCTAGTCTTCCTAAATCATTTTCCATTTGGTGTATCCCTCCAGGAACATCAACCCTGTTGCAAATCTTTGTGTCATCAGCAAAAAGACACACCTTACCATCGAGGCCTTCTGCAATTTCGCTGATAAAGATATTAATCAATATGGGTCCCAGAACAGATCCCTGGAGTACCCCACTGGTAACAAGACCATGTTCTGAATATACTCCATTGACTACAACCCTGTTGTCTGTCCCTCAGCCACTGCCTAATCCATTCAACAATATGGGAGTCCAAGCACAAAGTCTCGCTAACTTGTATTAAATTAGATTTTATGCTATCTTTCACATAAAGGGCCACCCCTCCCCCTTTCTTGCCTTCTCTGTCTTTCCTATATAGAGAGAACCCTTGTATTGTTATATCCCAGTCATTGCTCCCATTGAACCATGTCTCAGTAACAGCCACTAAATCTATATTCTCAGATGCCATTATAGACTCAAGTTCATTGATCTTATTCCTTAAACTGCGAGCATTTATAGACAAGACTCTGAGCTTGTCATTTGTTAACCTATGTGTTACTGGCATCTTCGGGCATTGTTCCGGGTGGCAATCGGACTGCTGGATTATCACTCTTTTGCCCCCCCCCCCTTTCCTAGTTTAAATTCTTAGCAAATACTTTGAACTGTTCACTGAGGACATTCGTTCCCTTGAGATGCAAACCATCTTTCTTGTACAGTTCTTTTCCATTCCATCGGGAGCTAACATGAGACACAAAGCCAAACCCTTGGTTCAGACACCATTCACAAAGCCATACATTGAATTCCTTAATACGCATCTTCCTGTCATGCTGAAGGTTATGCACAGGCAAAACTGCAGAGAATGAAACAGTTGATGCAATCTTCCATATATCATTACCAAGTGTGTGAAAAGCTTCCTTCACCTTTGAAACCTCATTGCAAGCCCAATCATTTGTCCCAAGATGGACAATAACATCCACCTCCCTTTCCTGCTTTGCTTACCTAACAATATTAAGGATACGTCGTCTGTCCCTGCTAAGGGTAGCACCAGGGAGACATCTCACAAAACCATTTTCATCAAACTTAACACCTCTTATGATAGAATCACCCACCAACAGCTGCTTACTATCAGTCCTCACCTTATCTTTTTTGTTTTTGGCTGCAGTCTTGCATACTTTAGGCATAGGAGATGATTGTTCCTGACCCACGTTCGCATTTAATCATCTAGATTACGTATGAGGATTGACAAGTCAGGTGATGTCTGTTTTCATAGGAGGTTTTTCTATCATTTCCTTGCTAAATTTTGGGGTAAAAGTGATACACCAATCTGTGTGGTTTAGGCTATTGCAGAACTGTAGAGCCGACTCCTCGTCCCCGTCCCAGATAATAAACAGATCATCTATATATCTTCTAAAGTGGATGATGTTGTCCTTAAAGGTTTGTTGGCCCCAAATGTGTATCTCAAGTTCGCCCATAATGAGGTTTGCAAAGGAAAATTTTGCAAGGAAATGATAGAATTTTTAGACATCATTATCACTAATCAAGAAAACACCCTAATTACAAAAACCTTATTCAAAACTGTCAACACTAATAGTTACATTCATTATACCAGCTTCCATCACAAAGAATGGATGAAAAAATACCATACAGCCAGTATAAACAGATCAGGCGAAACTGTACCAATCATAAGAATTTTGTCACAAAAGCAAAGATATTAGAAAAAAGATTTAACAAAAACAATACCCTAACAATATCATACATGCTTGCAATACACACAAACGGAATTCCTAGAACCAAGCAAAAAAGAACAAAAAGCCCTGAAAGACATCCACTTTATCACACAATTCAGCACATCAAACTCTGTCATTCTACAAGTTCTACAAAAACATTGGTACATTTTACTACAAGACGCACACCAAAATATCTCCCGAATAAATCTAAAATTACATATAGACGTGCCCCCACCATCAGAAATGTATTGGCTCCAAGCAAACCCAAGCACCACCAGAAAGGACACACTCCTAAAGGCACCCAAAAATTAGGGAGTTACAAATGCAACACTGTCTCTGCTGCTGTCAAGGAACCATGAACCAGACGTACAACAAGAGATAAGTGGAAAATAAGAAGGTTTTATTGAAGAGCAAGCCGTAAGCAAAGTCCAAACGGATGGCTAAACCGAAGCAGGGTCTTGCGGAGACAGAGGTCAGGAACCAGAAGGGTAGTCAGACGAAGCCAGGATCAGGAACCAACGGGGTAGTCAGACGAAGCCGGAATCAGGAACCAACGGGGTAGTCAGACGAGGCCAGGATCAGGAACCAGAAGCAGCAGCAGTCTTGGAAGCATGTGAACACAGGAGGACCAAGCAAGGAACTGAAGCCACAGACCTCCTATATATATGAGCTAGGCATCCAGCTCCTCCCAGTGGGAAGGAGGAGCCGCAGGGTGGGAGGCTACAAGAAAACCCAGAAACCAAGATGGCCGCCAGCACATGTCAAACGAAGGGAACAGCAAGGAGGTAAGACCATGACAGTACCTCCCCCTCAAGGGCCCCTCCTCCGCGGAGTAAGGAACGGTTTCTGAGGGAAGCGTGCGTGGAAGGCTCGGAGCAAGACAGGAGCATGGACATCTGCGGAGGAAACCCAGGAACGCTCCTCTGGACCATAACCACGCCAATGGACCAAAAACTGCACCCGGCCACGGACCAGGCGTGAGTCCAGGATATTGCTCACCTCATACTCCTCACGATTGCCCACTTGGACCGGACGAGGCCGAGGAATCGAGGAAGTGAAACGATTACACACCAGTGGCTTCAACAGGGAGACATGAAACACGTTGGAGATCCGCATGCCAGGAGGAAGCGCAAGGGCATAGGCTACCGGGTTTACCCTGCGAAGCACTCGGAAGGGACCAACAAAGCGAGGCGCCAGCTTGGGAGTGGGCACTCGAAGGTTGAGGTTGCGGGTGGACAACCATACGCGGTCTCCGACCTGGTAGGAAGGAGCGGGCGCTCGTCTGCGATCAGCCTGGAGTTTCTGGCGCTGCGCAGAGACCTCAAGGGACCTCTGGATCTGTACCCAAGAAGCACGTAGGACGGAAAGGTGATCCTCCACAGCCGGAATATCCTGGGGAGAGAATACCTCCGGTAACACGGCAGGTTGGAACCCATAATTGGCCATGAAGGGAGACGTCCCAGAGGAAGAGTTCACCGCCGTGTTCCTGGCAAACTCAGCCCAAGGCAGGAGGTCAACCCAATTGTCTTGGTGATCGGAGACATAGCAACGAAGGAATTGCTCCAAGGCCTGATTGGATCGTTCTGCGGCCCCATTGGACTGAGGGTGGTAGGCCGAGGAGAAAGAGAGATGAATCCCCAACTGGGAGCAAAAGGCACGCCAGAACCTGGACACAAACTTACTCCCCCGATCCGACACAATCTCCTTGGGCAAACCGTGCAACCGGAAGACCTCCCTGGCAAAAATCGAGGCCAACTCTTGTGCAGAGGGTAACTTCTTGAGAGGAACACAGTGGCACATTTTGGAAAACCGATCCACTATCATGAGAATGACCGTATGGCCTCGGGATGCAGGGAGGTCCACAATGAAATCCATCCCCAGGTGTGACCATGGACGCTCCCCGGTGGCTATGGGTTGCAAAAGGCCCAACGGAAGGTGCCGAGGGGACTTACTCTGGGCACAAACGGAGCATGCCGCTACATATGCGGCGATGTCGGAACGTAGGGAAGGCCACCAGAACAGACGTGAAACAGCCCAGGACAGCTGATTCTTTCCAGGATGCCCCGCGGCCTTGGAGTTATGGTAGGTTCGCAACAACCGAGTGCGCAACTCCTCAGGCACAAAACACCTGCCGTTGGGTCTCCCAGAGGGAGCACCAGATTGAGCCGCCAAAATCTGCTCACCCAGGGGAGAGGTCAGGCTGGTGCGAATGGCGGCCAGGATCTGATTCGGAGGTATGACCGAAGTCGGAATCGACTCCTCCCCGGACAGCTCGGAGTACTGCCGTGATAAGGCATCCGCTCTGATGTTCTTGGAACCGGGTAGGTAGGAGACCACGTAATTAAAACGTGACAAGAACAGAGCCCATCTGGCCTGACGTGGTGTCAATCTCTTGGCCTCAGAGAGGTAGGTCAGATTCTTGTGGTCCGTCAGGATGAGAACCGGAACCACCGAGCCCTCGAGCAAGTGCCTCCGTTCTTTAAGGGCCTGCACGATGGCCAATAACTCCCTGTCACCAATCTGATAGTTGCACTCCGCGGAAGACAGTTTCCGGGAGTAAAACCCACAAGGAAGCAGAGGACCCTCCGGTGTTCTACGCTGAGACAGGAGGGCGCCTACTCCCGTCTCAGACGCGTCCACCTCAAGGACAAACGGCAACCCAGGGTTGGGATGCGACAGAATCGGAGCCGACAGAAAGGCGGACTTTAGAGCCTCAAAAGCTCGGATGGCCTCGGGCGGCCAGACCTGGGGATTGCTGCCCTTCCTGGTCAGATCCGTGAGAGGCTTGGCTAGCATGGAAAAGTCCCTGATGAACTTCCGATAATAATTGGCGAAGCCCAAAAAGCGCTGCAGGGCACGAAGACCACTGGGCTGGGGCCACTGTAAGACAGCCGAAACCCTCTCAGGATCCATGGAGAACCCCTCAGCGGAAATGATGTAACCTAAGAAGGTTACATGGGATCGGTGAAATTCGCATTTCTCAAGCTTACCGAACAGCTTGTTCTCTCGTAACCGTTGCAACACTCGTCTGACATCCAGAACGTGGGCCTCCATGGATTCAGAATATACCAAGATGTCATCCAAATAGACCACCACACACTGCTGCAACAGGTCACGGAAAACATCGTTGATGAATTCCTGGAAGACTGCGGGCGCATTGCACAACCCAAAGGGCATAACCAAGGATTCATAATGACCGGTCCTGGTGTTAAACGCGGTCTTCCACTCATCGCCCGCCTTGATCCTTACCAGGTTATATGCCGCCCTCAGGTCGAGTTTGGTAAAGACCGTGGCCCCTTTGAGGCGATCGAACAGCTCGGAAATCAAGGGTATCGGGTAAGCGTTCTTTATCGTGATGCGATTGAGACCCCTGTAATCGATGCAAGGCCTCAATTCACCGCCCTTCTTTTTCACAAAGAAAAATCCAGCCCCTGCCGGGGACGAGGATTTGCGAATGTGTCCGCGTGAAAGCGCCTCCCTCACGTACTCCTCCATGGCCTCATTCTCTGCTACCGACAGTGGATAGACTTTGCCACGAGGAGGAACGGCACCAGATTGTAACTCTATGGCACAATCGTATGGGCGGTGCGGAGGTAGGGCAACCGCACGCACCTTATCGAATACATCCCGGTACTCCTCGTATTCAGGAGGCAACAGAGAGTCCGAGGAAGTACTCAGCAACTTGACAGGCCCATGGATGCAACTAGCCCCACACTGCGGTGACCACGAGAGGATCTCGGCCGATTTCCAATCGAAAGTCGGATTATGCTTCTGGAGCCAGGGGTACCCCAAGACCACCGAGTAGTGTGGAGACGAAATAACCTGGAGACAGACCGACTCTCTGTGAACGGCACCAATGGCCATCCCCACTGGAAGGGTCTCATGAGTCACGTGTGGCGGCAGAAGGGGTCTGCCGTCTATCGCCTCAAGAGCCAGTGGGGAACCTCGAGGCTGCAGAGGAATGGAATTGGCGGCAGCGAACACACTATCAATGAACAAACCACCAGCACCAGAGTCCACCAACGCCTGGGTCGTCACCGAGCCCCCGACCCAGGAGAGGACAACAGTAATCAGTGGTTTGTCAACACGGGAAACCGGGGACGAGGAGACTCCACCCAAGATCTGCCCCCGACAGGATCTCAGGTGCGAGCGTTTCCCGGACGGTTCGGGCATGCCAACCGAAAATGCCCACCGAGACCACAGTACATGCATCGGCCCTCGCGTCTCCGGAGTACCCTCTCCCCCTCGGACAGGCGAGCAAACCCCAGCTGCATGGGTTCACCCCCAGACAAGTCATCCCCAGGAGGCGTGGGAGGAGAGGGAGGCACGGGTGGGACAGCAAACGTAGGCGCCAATCTGTTAGAAGGCCTCCGCAGGCTCTCCTTAAAGGAAGGTCTCTCCCTGAGTCTGGTGTCAATCAAAATCAGGAAAGAAATAAGAGACTCGAGCTCCACTGGTAGGTCCTTAGCTGCAACCTCATCCTTCAAGGCATCCGAGAGACCATGAGAGAAAGCAGCGACCAGAGCCTCATTATTCCAGCCCACCTCTGCTGCCAGGGTACGAAACTCAATGGCGTATTCAGCTACGGATCGTGAACCCTGTCTGATGGACATAAGGAGCTTCGCAGCAGAGGCAGCACGAGCCGGCACATCGAATACCTTCCGAAGAGAAGCAACAAAACCGGAAAACTCGGCAACCACCGGATTGTTGTTCTCCCATAAAGGGCTGGCCCAGGCCAAGGCCTTGTCCGAGAGCAGCGAGATCAAGAAGCCCACCTTTGATCTCTCAGTAGGAAAGGCATGTGGCAGCAACTCGAAGTAAATGCCCACCTGGTTAAGGAAACCTCGGCACTGAGTTGGCTCTCCCCCAAAGCGCTGTGGAAGGGGGGCAGAACCGGTCATACCCTGAAACACCACAGGCGCAGCAACAGGTGTCAGGGTAGACTCTGGCGCAACAACCGGAGCGGCAGTAGGAGCGGGCCCAGGAGCGACAACCGACCCATCGGCAACGGAAGCTAAATGAGCCGTGCGTTCAAGCAGGGTTTGCAACGCCACAGCGAACCCACCCAACAGGTGATCCTGCTGATCAAGTCTGGCAACCAGCGTAGGTAGCGAGGGTGGCCCTGTACCGTCAGAATTCATGGCTTGGTCCTAATGTCAAGGAACCATGAACCAGACGTACAACAAGAGATAAGTGGAAAATAAGAAGGTTTTATTGAAGAGCAAGCCGTAAGCAAAGTCCAAACGGATGGCTAAACCGAAGCAGGGTCTTGCGGAGACAGAGGTCAGGAACCAGAAGGGTAGTCAGACGAAGCCAGGATCAGGAACCAACGGGGTAGTCAGACGAAGCCGGAATCAGGAACCAACGGGGTAGTCAGACGAGGCCAGGATCAGGAACCAGAAGCAGCAGCAGTCTTGGAAGCATGTGAACACAGGAGGACCAAGCAAGGAACTGAAGCCACAGACCTCCTATATATATGAGCTAGGCATCCAGCTCCTCCCACTGGGAAGGAGGAGCCGCAGGGTGGGAGGCTACAAGAAAACCCAGAAACCAAGATGGCCGCCAGCACATGTCAAACGAAGGGAACAGCAAGGAGGTAAGACCATGACAGCTGCTTTACTATCACACACAACAAGACAGCCTTTTCCTCAAATACCAACAAAACCTCCTTTGACATCAGACATCACCTGACTTGTCAATCATCATACATAATCTATATGATTGAATGCGAATGCGGCCTCCAATATGTAGTGCGTACAACCCAGGAACTACATTGCCGTCTGAATCAACATTGACACAACATACAAAAACTCTACGCAAAACATAGCTTATCAAGTCACTGTGCCAATACTTCGGAAAAATAAATACATACTATCAAGATCACCCCGATAGATTTTGTACCACCCAACCCATGCAACAGATTTGATCTTCTTCAGAAGCGGGAGCTCTATTAGATCTACCAGCTAAACACACTCACCCCGCAAGGTCTTAAGGAAATGAATGAGATCATAATATAAAAACTATGGAACCAACAATTTGTAGTGGATAGAAACTTATACTATGAAACTAATAAGGGGAGGATGATGTGTATATATATATTTGTGGTCAAGGCTTCAGGGGGAGCGCTGGATGAAGGTGGAGAAACTGGACACAGTTTAACCTAACTTGGCTAGTGGTGTGCCTTTAGCCATGTAACGCGGGTGAGCCAGAAAAGGGGGCTAACCCAGGGAGTCTGAGCTTGGAGTGAGACTGGAAATGAGGGAGGGTAGGGTGGGGCACCACGCGATGCCGACACCTGTGGGAGGCCGTGCGGCCGGCTAAGTACCCTATGCCCCTCCCACAAATGCAGGCTGGAAATCCAGCCTGCTGTACTTGTGGTCAAGGCTCCGGGGGGAGCGCTGTATGAAGGTGGAGAAACTGGACACAGTTGAACCTAACTTGGCTAGTGGTGTGCCTTTAGCCATGTAACGCGGGTGAGCCAGAAAAGGGGGCAAAACATGAATTTAGGCAGTTTAATGATTGAGAAATTACAGAACCAAACTGGAAAAGCTTTGGCGATCTCGACCCGTGGATGTGGGATGTAACGGGAAAAACATGAAGATTGCCACCGTCCCATCTTCCGTATGACGTGAGCGGGGACGCCGTGTTTGGAAGCTGCAGACGCGGCCCTGATTTGGAAAGAATGCCCGGATATGGAGGCAGCGTGGAACCCTAGACTCGAAGCTATGGAGCGAATGTGTCTGATGAACTGCGCAGAAGTCAGTGAGAGCACGGGAAAAGGCAGTAAGGGGCTGACAGGAGTTCTGTCACGGAGAGTGGAGAGCAGTTGGTTGAACACTGTCACTGGGCACCAAGGATTGAAATAATTGAAGTACTCGATCTGTACCGGTGGACCGACTTGGGAGGTTTTGGAGGAAGGTAGAAAGAAGATAAAGTGGTCTAGACTACTGGTGGAGCTGACTGATTGCTGGCCCTAAGTTCTGGGCTGAGGTGCGGCAGAACTCCCCAGGCCTAAGGAACCCATAGAAGCTGAGGTAGAGGGCAGCTTTGAGGATCAAACTTTTGAATGGGCCAAAAGGACTACCATCTAGGGCGGCAGAAATGTTTTGAAATAAATCCCCTGAGACCGGTTGTCTGGTGGGAGTGGATGGAGAAGAGAGCTTCTGGATGCCTCTCAAGACTGCCTTGACCGCCTGGGAGGAAAAGAAGGAGGTGTGACTGGGATGACTGATCATGTGGTGGTGCTGGATGCCTGCTGGGTAAAGTCTGATGGTGTTGTGGGATAACCGGAGCTCCTTGTGGCAGTACGCCAGGAAGGCCAGGACGAAGGAGACTTTGTCCCTGTCCCCCCTGGGGTGAAGGCGTGAAAACCGTCTGAAGGTGTTCCACCCCGTTAGATAGTTCCGGGCAGAATTAGCCAAGAGCGACTTGCGGATGAGACCGTGGGCTGCGGAAATGTACTTATCTAGTCCATGATCAGGGCTTCGAACCATGGAGGGTTGATTCCGACTCTCCGCGCTCCCGGCATGAGCTGAAAAAACAAATTAAAATTTAAACGGGACAGGGCATCGGCTGCTGTGTTTTTCTTGCCCTCTATGTGCCTGCAGATGACACGGAAGTTGTGTTGTAAAGACAGCCAGGTGAGCTTGCGAACTAGACGCATGACCTTGGGGGAGCTGGACCTACCCCTGGCGAGGATGTCGACAACTGCTTGGTTGTCTGTCATGAAGCACACCGGCCTGTTACTCTATGACTGCCCCCAGACACGAGCAGTCGCTACGATGGGGTATACTTCGAGCAGGGGAGAGGACTTGGCGGCCTCCTGGTCTGAAGAGACCTGCGTGGGCCAAGGACCCGCAAACCATTGGTCCCTGCAGATGGCCCCAAAACCGAGGGAAGCAGCAGCGTCGGAAAACACCAAGGGGGAGGCATCGTTCCACTGAGGAACAAAGAGGGAGATGCCGTTCCAGCTGGACAAAAAAACTGACCACATGGCCAGATCCGCCAACGCATCGCGTCCGAGGTGGATGAGGGCATGCTGATCTGAGGCTGTTGGGAGGAGTCTCAGCAGGCCGGATGTGAACGATCTGCCCTGGGGCATGATCCTGGCGGCAAAGTTGAAGGACCCCAACAATGATTGGAGTTCCAACTTTGACACCGTGCGGGTACCCACGAGCCTGGCCACTGAGTCCTTTAGTCTGATTAATTTGTCCAGGGGAAGGCTGGCCTCCATTTTGACAGTGTCCAGGGTGATACCTAGAAAGGTGATTACCCTGGAGGGGCCCTCGACTTTCGCTGAAGCCACTGGGACGTTCAGGCGACTGAACAGGTTGAGGAGGCTGTCCAGCCTATCCGGGGCGTGTTTCCGCCTGCTCGATGAGCAAGAAGTCGTCCAAGTAATGGATTACCCTCGGACAATGGGCATGGTTGACCAGAATCCAGTGAAGTGCTTGGGCGAACTGGTCAAAGAGCCAGGGGTTGCTCTTTGACCCGAACGTCAAGCGGGTGGCAAAATAATACTTTGCCCTCCATTTGATGCCGTAGAACTTCCACAGGTGAGGCAGAATTGGCAGCAACTTAAAGGCATCAGAAATGTCAGCCTTCGACAACCAAGCTCCTGCCCCGACCTGTAAGATGAGTTCTATGGCCTCGTCCAGAGAAGAATACTGCATGGAGAATTTGTCTGACGGGACCAGGGAATTTAGGCTGGGGGTGCTGGATGCATGAGGAGCAGACAGGTCATAAATTAATCTTTTTTTATTTGAGGATTTCTTGGTGACCAAGCCTATGGGGCTGACCCGGTACACAAGGAAAGGGGATTCGGCAAATGGACCAATCATGAACCCTTTCTGCAACTCAGCCTCCAACAATTCGTCCACCGCCATGGGGTCCGCAAGAGATGAAAGAAGGTTGGGGCATTCATGAGTGACCTGCGGAAGGGTAACTAACCCTGTGTGGAAACCCTCCGAGAAACCCTGTTTGAGAAATAGGACGAAACTGGGGTCATGATGCTGTTGGAGGAGAGGGAGTAACAGGTCGATGTTGACCCCGCCTAGTCAGGAGCGTTTGGCCGTGCGTTGGGAACAGGAGGACTGAGGATGGGCCCTAAAACAGATAGAGCAAATGTGCAAGGCTTTGCACTTATCATAACTACAGAAACCTAGATTGAAATTGTTACAAATTTGATTCTTCCCTAAGAAGGAGATGGGACGACCGAGTTTGTCCGTGAAGGGGTTGGATTTCTGTGTTGATCAATGGCCTGGCAGGGGGTGGGTTGGTGACATGGGGGCACCAATCGGAAGAATGGAGGACCGATTGGCAACCGGCACAGGCTGGGGCTTTCTGGCCGGCAAAATGCCTGCAAAAGAGCTCCATGTCCAAGACAGCCCAGTTGGTGACGTGCTGGTACTGGAGGAATGCCGCTGCAGCTTTTGCAGAAAATGACCGGTGGTATTCGTAAAAGGCGGAGCCGCCGTATCTCGGTGATCCTGTATAGGTATGTATCCAGTTCTTCCCTGCGGTGGGGATGAATGGAGCACACAATGTCACGGTACAAGCTGAAGGTCAGCATGAACTCGGGGTTGGTGAGCTTTCTATTGAGGCGGACGTCTTTAGACCTCAGCACCACTGATACATCACCGCAGGCAATTGTCCGGTTTTCGACCGTGTCATGGGAGGAGATCAGGATAGCGGCTAAGTTGATGTCCTTTCCTGCCAGGATATCCCGTCTGATATTCTCTGGTACGAAGAAAGCGGGGGCGATGTCGGGAGTGCCAAGACTCGTACCTGGGGTGTTGGCCCGGGAAGTGGAAGGTACAGCTTCGGGCTCTGGTGGGGAGGAGATGTGGAACCCTTGTTCTCGATGGCCTGGAGTCTGGAATCGATTTCCGATATTGATGACGCTAGGTTGTTAATAGTTGCGTGGAGCTGGGTCAGGGATAGCTGGATGGTAGACATGGAGACCAGGTCTTCGGAGGCTCTGGATGGTTCGGAAGCCCTGGGTGATTCAGGAAAGAGCAGACGATATAACTCTGCCTTTCGTGCTGATGCAGAGTGGCGGATCCCTTTCTTTTTAAGTTCGGTGATCAACCTGGGGATGGTCCAATGTCTGTAAGAAGCGCGGCTGGCTGCCTCGGAGATCGCTGACTCCGGGATAGACATTGAGTCTTCGATGTCGGAGACGTGGGACATGATATCAAAGAAAAGATGGGCACACCGTTCGAGCCGGACCCTGTTGGGAGGATCTGGAGTGAAATGACAAACCTCATGCAAAAATATTTTTTATTTTTTTTTTAAACTTACCTGGAGCCAAGAGGGGTTAGGATGGAAAAAATGGAACACTGGGCGCAAGCAAAAATGCCCGGGAATGTCCGCGAAGAGGGTGAAACTTCACACCCCGAGACCCTGGGATTGGCAAGTAAGGAAGAAATTTAACTGGTACCTGCGTGAAGAGGTACACCAAAATATTCTGAAAACTGAACTTACGTGGATGACGATCAGAAAGAAGGAAACCTGAATAACGAGAAAGGAAATGACAACCTGAGCGGGTCAGGAAATTACGAAAAAAAACTATGGACTGTGCAGAATGATCGGACTGGAGACCCAGGGTACCGAACGTGTCAGGCAGAAGAAAGCGTGGAAATAACCTGAACGGTATCAGGCGATGGAAGGACAAGACCTGAAGGAAAACATGAAAAAACAAGTTGCCTGAGCGTATCAGGTAGTGAAAGAAACATGACCTGTGACAGGTGATTTTGAAAACGTTGGGCCCTGTAAACAAGACCGAGAGCCGAGACGCCTCTGGTGACAAAGCCCCGGCTGGATGCCAGCGTGGAATTTACCAGTGTGGCAGGCAGTGAGGTGACATGACCCGCGCGTGACGGCGACGGAGAGCAACAGGACCCGAGCGTGACAGGTAAGAAGCATGAACTGACCGTGATAGGTACACTTATGAGGCATAAGACAAGTGGCGTGACAGGACAGTAGGAGAGGAGTTGACATGAGTGGCGAGAGCAGACAAAGGAAAAGATTTGGAATGATGAATGAAAAACAAGTAGATCAGACAAGCCGGACAAAAAGAGGGCCTGAGTGCCAGGACCAGGACATGAAGAAAACCTGAAACGTGACAGGCCAAAAGAAACACGGAGTGAACGTGAACGTGACAGATGAACGGGCCACGGGAAAAGCCGGACGTGTCAGGAGGGAAAAACTGAACATAACAAGCAAGAGGACATGAGGAGAACCTGAACGTATCAGGCAACAGGACATGACGAAAACCTGAGCATATCAGGCAGGAGGACACAAAGAGAAACCTGAACGTATCAGGTGACAGGACACGAAGAGAACCTGAACGTATCGGGCGACAGGACACGAAGAGAACCTGAAACGTATCAGGTGACAGGACACGAAGAGAACCTGAACATATCAGGTGACAGGACACGAAGAGAACCTGAACGTATCAGACGACAGGACACGAAGACAACCTGAATGCACTTGGAAGGGCAAACCATGGCGGGGCAGGCAATAGAATGCAAGGAAAACCTGAGCATGTGACAAAGCTGGACTTTTTTTTTTTTTTTTTGCGCAGTGTTGCTAATGAGACGCAGCATGGTAAACGGGGGGCTCTCCACTGGCCGAACCCGGCGATCCGTGGGCTGGACCGGGGGGGGGGGGCCTTGGTGTGGAAGGGGGAACCCGGCGTTTGAGGATGCTGCGACTCATGGTGGACTGGGACCTGTTGAACGTGGCCCTGAATGGGGCCCGGATGCAGGTCATGGGGAAAACTGGGAGCATGAAGCAGGCCAGAGGGGGGGGGGGGGGGAACGGGAATGAAACGGGGATGAAACGTGAGGCTGGCGGCGGCCGTCCGGACCTGCCGACGAGTGACGGAGCAAAAACAGGTATTGGCGGATGAGTGGCGGTATTGCTTGACCTCCCCTTAGGACTCAGATGTGGACCAACACCCAGAAGCAGAGCCCGGCTGCATACCCCCGCACAAGCCGAAGAGGACCTGTGGGAGGCCGTGCGGCCGGCTAAGTACCCTATGCCCCTCCCACAAATGCAGGCTGGAAATCCAGCCTGCTGTACATATACACTCACCTAAAGAATTATTAGGAACACCTGTTCTAATTCTCATTAATGCGATTATCTAGTCAACCAATCACATGGCAGTTGCTTCAATGCATGTAGGGTTGTGGTCCTGGTCAAGACAATCTCCTGAACTCCAAACTGAATGTCAGAATGGGAAAGAAAGGTGATTTAAGCAATTTTGAGCGTTGCATGGTTGTTGGTGCCAGACGGGTCGGTCTGAATATATCACAATCTGCTCAGTTACTGGGATTTTCACGCACAACCATTTCTAGGGTTTACAAAGAATGGTGTGAAAAGGGAAAAAGATCCAGTATGCGGCAGTCCTGTGGGCGAAAATGCCTTGTTGATGCTAGAGGTCAGCGGAGAATGGGCCGACTGATTCAAGCTGATAGAAGAGCAACGTTGACTGAAATAACCACTCGTTACAACCGAGGTATGCAGCAAAGCATTTGTGAAGCCACAACACGCACAACATTGAGGCGGATGGGCTGCAACAGCAGAAGACCCTACCGGGTACCACTCATCTCCACTACAAATAGGAAAAAGAGGCTACAATTTGCACAAGCTCACCAAAATTGGACTGTTGAAGACTAGAAAAATGTTGCCTGGTCTGATGAGTCTCGATTTCTGTTGAGACATTCAAATGGTAGAGTCCAAATTTGCCGTAAACAGAATGAGAACATGTATCCATCATGCCTTGTTACCACTGTGCAGACTGGTGGTGGTGGTGTAATGGTGTGGGGGATGTTTTCTGGGCACACTTTAGGCCCCTTAGTGCCAATTGGCCATCGTTTAAATGCCACGGGCTACCTAAGCATTGTTTCTGACCATGTCCATCCCTTCATGACCACCATGTACCCATCCTCTGATGGCTACTTCCAGCAGGATAATGCACCATGTCACAAAGCTCGAATCATTTCAAATTGGTTTCTTGAACATGACAATGAGTTCACTGTACTAAAATGGCCTCCACAGTCACCAGATCTCAACCCAATAGAGCATCTTTGGGATGTGGTGGAACGGGAGCTTCGTGCCCTGGATGTGCATCCCTCAAATCTCCATCAACTGCAAGATGCTATCCTATCAATATGGGCCAACATTTCTAAAGAATGCTATTAGCACCTTGTTGAATCAATGCCACGTAGAATTAAGGCAGTTCTGAAGGCAAAAGGGGGTCCAACACCGTATTAGTATGGTGTTCCTAATAATTCTTTAGGTGAGTGTATATATATATATATATATATATATATGTGTATGTGTGTATATACATACATATATATATATATATATATATATATATATATATGTATATTACCTAATTCCTTACCTACTACCCAATTACTACAATCCAATACACGGTTTAATATGGATTTAATGGAATATCTAAGTAATCCATATCAATGGATTCATATATCCAAGTAAGGAAGCACAAGAGTCCGTGGATATGCAATACTACTAGCCAATCCACGAGTATTAATGTGTGTACTTTATTCATGTACATATATGATTTACTTTCTATTGTATTGTTGAATTTTAGTTTATTTGATTTTAGTTTTATCTGCACTGTACCTTTATACCTGTATATTTATTTTATCAGCATTTGTATCCTTATTGTACCTTTATTATTCTCCACTATCAGAAAACTACCCTACAATACTAACTGCAGACTTAGTTAATTATGTAAAACACACCTGTGTACTCCCCCTCCCCAACTCCTCAATCAGCCATCAAAATGTGCCTTTTTAAAGCTTCCCTGTGCATGTCTTACAATTACTGTCCTGATGAAGGGGACGCTCCGTCCCAGAAACGCGTAGACAACCCTGTGAATAAAGATTATCGTGAATCTACCGCATCGCTCCTGATGTTCCTTTAATCTATATCCTGGCAGCGCCTACAGTGATCCGAAAAGAATAATATCATTTACAAATGTATAAATAATAGTTCCCATTGTTTTAGAATGTTTAGGCTTAAGGTTTAAAAAGTATGCTTTCTAATTTATCTGCTAATCATATAGTGTTACCATAAATAGACATTTTATCCATGTTCATCATCATCTACCCTTAGTTTTGAAAAATAATACAGGGTAGCCCAGGAAAAAGTATTACAAGGTGAACGAGCAAGTCAATAGTTTTTTTTTGTTATTACCCACTAGTCACAAAAGATGCTGAAAGTCATCATCATTCAGGTCTATGAATCTTTGGGCAGGTCGAATTATGTTGGCTGGTACGGCTTGTGATGCTGCGGATAGTGCTTGTGATGTTTTCCTTGAGTTCATCCAGGGATGTGGATTGTTAGCAGACACTTTCTGTTTTATATTTCCCCACAGATAAAAATCGCATGTGGACAAGTCTGGGGAATGTGGTGGCCATAACCGCTTGCTCACAGTTCGCTCCTCCGTAAACAGTTTATGAGGTGTGGCATGTTGCCCCATCTATTTGGAAGAAGCAGGAATTTTTTTTCTTCTGCAGCATCACTGTTGAAGAGCTGCAAGCAGTATCAGACAAAATAATCAGATGTGCCCAAAGATGCATAGACATGAACAGGGACCACTTTCAGCATCTTTTGTGACTTGTGGGTAATTAAAAAAAACAATTCACTTGCTTGTTCATCTTGTCATAGTATCGCTGGAGATGGGCTACTTTTTTGTGGGCCACCCTGTACAATTATTTTAGGGAAATTAGAAACAGAAATTTCAGGGCCCCATAGAGGCAATTTTTGGGGGGCCCCTGGACCCCACCCAAGCACCACCCATGTTTCAACCCCATTCCTGTACCTGCCTTCTACCTGCCCCCTGGACCCCCTGAAATGAAAGGGCTTAATATAAAAATTAAGAAATGTTGCCAACATTTTTGCAGCATTTGTCCAGTGTGTCAGTGGTGTGTGCAACATGTCTCCCGTGTGTCAGTGGTGTGTGCAGCATGTGTCAAGTGTGTGAGTGGTGTGTTCAACATGCTAGGAAGGCTGATCACCGTCATGGCCTGCTATTGGCTGTACCCTCTGTCACAAGATGTTTTGATCCGCGCAACGGGGAGATGCAGCGGCGTCCGTGCAGGGATCCAGACGGACGCGGGTGCTGGAGAACAGGTAAGAATGCTTTAGAAGAGGGGTCCGTGCATTCTGGAGATAATTATAGGAATTGAATAACCCCTTTAAGAGAATGACAGCTGGGGAAGGTCTCTTCTGGGAGGTGTTTGATGTGTATTTTTATTATACTTTTTATATTTTATAGTGCATGGAGGATGGGAGTGGTGACATTCACAAGAAAGGTAGTAGGGAGGAATCGGGCAACTATAGGCCAGTAAGCCTGACATCAATAGTGGGGAAATTAATGGAAACCATACTTAAGGAGAGGATTGTGGAACATCTAAAATCCCATAGATTGAAAGATGAAAAACAGCATGGGTTTACTTCAGGGAGATCATGTCAAACTAATCTTATAGATTTTTTTGATTGGGTGACTAAAATAATAGATGGAGGAGGTGCAGTAGACATCGCTTATCTAGACTTTAGTAAGGCTTTTGATACTGTCCCACATAGAAGGCATATCAATAAAGTGCAGTCTTTGGGCTTTGACTCCCATATTGTTGAATGGATTAGGCAGTGGCTGACAGGCCAAATGTTTCTTATCTAAAGACACAAAGGGTTGTAGTCAATGGAGTATATTCAGACCAAGGTCTTGTTACCAGTGGGGTACCTCAGGGATCTGTTCTGGGACCCATATTGTTTAACATCTTTATCAGTGAAATTGCAGAAGGCCTCAATGGTAAGGTGTGTCTTTTTGCTGAAGACACAAAGATTTGTAACAGGGTTGATGTTCCTGGAGGGATACACCAAATGGAAAAGGACTTAGGAAAACTAGAGGAATGGTCAAAAATCTGGCAACTAAAATGTAATGTTGATAAGTGCAAGATAATGCACCTGGGACGTAAAAACCCAAGAGCAGAATATAAAATCAGTGATACAGTCCTAACCTCAGTATCTGAGGAAAGGTATTTAGGGATCATTATTTCAGAAGACTTAAAGGTAGGCAGACAATGTCATAGAGCAGCAGGAAATGCTAGCAGAATGCTTGGGTGTATAGGGAGAGGAATTACCAGTAGAAAGAGGGAGGTGCTCATGCCGCTCTACAGAGCACTAGTGAGACCTCATTTGGAGCATTGTGCTCAGTACTGGAGACCATATCTCCAGAAGGATATTGATACTTTGGAGAGAGCTCAGAGAAGAGCTACTAAACTGGTAAATGGATTGCAGGATAAAACTTACCAGGAAAGATTAAAGGACCTTAACATGTATAGCTTGGAAGAAAGACGAGACAGAGGGGATATGATAGAAACTTTTAAATACATAAAGGGAATCAACAAGGTAAAAGAGGAGAGAATATTTGAAAGAAGAAAAACTGCTACAAGAGGACATAGTTTTAAATTAGAGGAGCAAAGGTTTAAAAGTAATATCAGGAAGTATTACTTTACTGAGAGAGTAGTGGATGCATGGAATAGTCTTCCTGCAGAAGTGGTACCTGTAAATACAGTGGAAGAGTTTAAGCATGCATGGGATAGGCATAAGGCCATTCTTCATATAAGATAGGGCCAGGGGCTATCCATAGTATTCAGTATATTAGGCAGACTAGATGGGCCAAATGGTTCTTATCTGCCGACACATTCTATGTTTCTATGTTTCGCTCTCTAAAGACACTTTGCAGTCTCTCAAGCATGCAGTAAGGTTGTTGTTAAGTCCTTCTGCAATTGCCGGACTGAGGGGTGCAGGGCTGATATACTGGATGCCAATCTATCTCTGGTAGTATGGCTGCTATTTGGACATGTTGCTCTTCTAAACCCTGCAGTGTGCCAAAAAGCAGTGTATGACCACATAGGGGGTTATTGTTATACTCAAAGAAAATCATGTAATAAAATTTAGGATGCTTTTTTCCTTTTTATCCACTTGTAAAAATGACATCTGGGGCTAATGCAACGTTTTATTGGAAGGAATGAATTATTTTTATTTTCACAGCCAAGTGTTTCTAAATACTTTGAAACGCTTGTGGAGTCTAAGGCACTCACTGTACCTCTTGACAAATTCTTTGTATAGTTTTAAAAATGGGGCTACTTATTGGGAATTTCCTGTAGGGGTCCCCTGGGCTTTCTTCAAATGTGACATGGTACCCAAAAATGATTCCAGCAAAATCTGCCCTCCAAAAGCCATATGACGCTCCTTCCATTATGAATTATGTGGTGTGTCCATACAGCAGTTTATGACCACATATGGGTTGTTCCTGTGTTCACCAGAAAATGGGTAACAAATTGTGGGGTGCTTTTTCTCCTGTTACCATTTGTGAAAGTAAAAAAATTTTGGAAGAAATGAGAATTTTTATTTTCATAAGTAAGTGATTCTAAATTCTATGAAATGCCTTTTGAATCAATGTGCTTACTACACCCCTTGAAAAAATTTCTTTCCAAAATAAGTTCAATTTTGGGGGGGTTCCATTGTAGGAGTACCTCAGCACCCAAAAACCAGTCCAGCTAAATCTGCCTGTGAAGAAACACTATGGGGTTCCTTCCCTTCTGAACCCTACAGTGTGCCCATACAGCACTTTAGGACCATACATTGGTTGTTTCTGTAAACTGCAGAATCAGTATAATAAATAGTGAGGTTTGTTTTGCTGTTAACCCTTGTTATGTTACTTAAAATTTGATTAAACAGAAAATTCCGAAAAATAATTTTTTTGCATTTCACCTCCTATTTTGCTTTAATTCTTGTGAAACACCAAACAAGACAAAGGCTAGATGTAGCCGAAACGTTGCAATTTTGTACATTGTATCATGAAGTTTTTAACAATAAAGAAGTAACTGGTTGGATATGCTGCTGTGGCCTTCGCTTTCTACTATCCTTAGGATAGGTCTTCAGCATCAGAATGGTGGGGGGTTGGTGTCCAGCGCCCCCAACAATCAGCTGTTCCCTATGCTTCCTGCTCTGTTCAAAGGGCTAGTTCCAGCATCAGAGGCTGCAGGGAACAGCTGATTAGTTGGTGTGTGGGATGTTGAGCCCCACATAATGGATATTGATGATCTATCCTGAGGACAGGTCGTCAGAAGCCTGGAAGATCCCTTTAATATAATCCAACAAGATCATAGCACTTAATGATGAGCCCACCCTAAGGTTATCACAAAACGGACACACACAAATTCCCATGCATTCTGCAATGAGATATAGTAAATGGTTCAGTGAGACAATCAATTTTTAGACAACCAGTGCAAAGATTCAGACAAGCACTTTACTTAATACTTCAAGTGTAAAGAGTATATTTAGAAGTAGCAGAAGCCTGAATGCTTTAAATAGTATAGAGCATTTAAACGGCACTATCTAACGAAGAGTCATAATTATCTCTTCATCTGGAAGGTCACAATTAACGACGCTACCTGACTTACCAAGGGCACCTAACTTAAGCAGCGGATCATCATCTCAACCTCGTAAGTTATAATCAATAATTAAAAGCTTTATTAAAACATTTCTGGAGTATACTTGAGAAGAGGAGTTATACTGCATTTCATGGTTAATTCAATGTCAATTAAGTGATTGCAAATGTCCCTCCAGCTATATCTTGTACAGATTGAGAGGACAGAAATCAAAAGTGTTTTCCAGCTGAAACAGGCCCGGAGTTTCAATCACACATCATGTCTGGCCCTGGGCTAGAAATCAATGACTGCAGACATTTGATTGCAATTTTAGAAGACATTTTTGGATGCTACTTTTTTCACTCTGGTTAATTGGGCCTGGATAAAGAGCGCAGGTAAGAGGATGTTCACTGTTGTGTGTGACTGCAATAAAAGAGGAGTACACGAAGGAAGAGAATCAAGGGAATGGTAGTTAGTCATATACTGCACTTCAATCACAACTAAAACATTGTTGATGCCTAAAACTTTTGCTAAGGAGAATACTTTTTATTATACATTATTATACATAAAATCTTACATAGCATTCGTAAAATTATTAATCTGAAAACAGATGTACAGATTCATCTATAATTTTTGTTGAATGTAAATTTTAGCTGTCAAATACTGCTCATCTGCAAAGATGGAAACTTGTTCTTGTTTAACATACATTTAACCATAGCAAATTACCAAAAAGCATCAAAAAAAATTAGCATCTAATGTGTCTTAGATTCATGTCAATAGATCACAATAGTTGATGAATGAGCCAGGACCAACATCAAATTCCAGCGCTGAAGGCTTGTCATCATCAACACACGGTCATACTGGATTTCTGCTCACAAGACGGTATATAACCTCCTAAAATGTTGCCTCATACTCGTAACCCAATAAATGTGTGAAATTGAAAAGCAACCATTTACCAGCGCTTCTCTACCTGTGATTCATAACACCAATTTCCAGAGGGGACTTTGACTTCTTCTGATCAGAATGGCTTTTTGTTTAAGTGCTCACAGTACTTTCCACTGGTGTAATTTATTTGTTGGGTACATTTGGATACATTTTGTTGGGACATTTCCCCTTTAAAAACCCTGGTGAACATGGAGCATTTCTATTCCTATATATAAGAAGAGCATACACTCTCCTGTAACTAATTTCTCCTAGGTAATATAAGCACTGCTTAGGCCCCTAAATAACCTGGATTGAAAATGATATAAACACGCCTGAAGAACTCACAGAAGCAACGATCATTATGGCCAAGTGTCAGAATCCCAACCCTGACAGGCTGCCCCTAGAAATCTATCTACAATATAATGAATATTTAGCACTCAAGCTTCTAACTACTGTATGTATAAGATGTCATTAAGGCAAGGTGCCCTACCATACACCCGTAATGATGCCAAAATTGTTATTCTGTAGCCAGGAAAAATACAGTGGGTACTACAGACCCATCTCCTTGTTAAATATTGATTATAACATATTTGCCGAGCTTATAGGCAATAAACTGCAGACAGTTATGCAAGATTCAATATACCTGAACCAATTCGGTTTCATGCCAGGTAGGTTTACACCGGATAATATCCAAAGAGTACAGGTGATGTTCCAAATGGCCAAAACGAGTTCCAAATGGTGGGAGCAACATGATTGTGACTTGGCTTCACTGGAGTTGACCAAGAATTGTAATTCTCCGGAGTGGATATACCTCTAGAAAGTTTTACACAAATTTGGTTATGGCACCCGTTTTATTAAATGAGTCTCCATAATATGTCTTACTGTGCCCGGATACTGGCATTTACATGCCTTTCATCTAGATTTTGCTGTTTACAGTTGGCAAGAAACCCTTGGCTCTGCGATAGGGTATATTTAGGAATTAGAATTGGCCCATAGGGAAGTCCGGATAGGCCTTTATGCAGATAATATTGCCTTTTTATGGCCAATAATAGCACACTTTCCAGTACAATTTCTGTTATAGATTTTTGTGGACACTTTTTGGGTCTTCTTATTAATAAGGCAAACATCTATTCTCATGCCATTTAACAGAGGAAATTGTAGTTGGTCTTAAGAGTTTTTTAGGCTAAAAGTTGTATATCAATTTAAAACATGCTGACATACCTGTCCATAAAGGGCCCTTTTACGCGGGCCGAGAATCCTAAAGATAATCGCTAATGAGTGTTCATAGGGTAGTGATTAACAATTAGCGATTATCTGGTGGTTTAAACGTAATACCGATTACCCAGTGAAGGAGTAAAACGCTTGTTCATCAGGTAATCCAATCATTTGTGCATATATAAAAATCCTTGTCTGCCCGCAGCAGATCGTGCTGTTTAAACTTGTTCTGCTGCCAGCAAACAACGAGTCAGTATGTGAAAAAGCGAAGGCATTAGTGATAGCCCCTTCCTATACTCTGGAGGGGATCGCTGTCTCCGTCACCAGCGAGCAAGCAATTGTCAGGAAGAAATCGGCTGCTCTGTCATCCCATGTAATGGGGCTTTAAGTGAGTTTTTTGTACATTAGCTCCTTAAAGTGTACTTAAAATTTCACCTAAACTTTATTAAAAAGCTATTGTAAATGTGATAAACATTTTAATTATTTATTTTATATTTATTTTATTATTTATTTTATTCCTTCAAAATAATCACTTAAAGCTCAGGTGCCTATCAAGCTTTGGAATCTGTACACTTGACAATGCTGACATGTCAGTGGTGTACTGGTGGATGGATTCCACTGGGGCTGCAGTGAGCAATGTACAGACAGGAGCACACATCCCTGCTCCTGCTGTATCGGCTCTGCTCTCTAAAAGCTACCCTATGCTTTAGTGGAGCATGCACAGGCAGGAGCAGCAATGTACTATTTGAGCTCCGGCCTGTGCTCACTCTGCCGTGCTTAAAGCCTTGCCTACCACATCGGTACAGGCTTTCACCAGAGCAGAGTGAGCGCAGGCAGGTGCATACATAGCATATCTCTACTCCTGTCTGCAATTGCTCCACTAAAGCCTGGCATAGCACAGCTTTTAGAGGGCATAGCTGGTATAGGTGCCTCAGTCTGGGAGGATTGGAGCAGAGAATGGGAGTGGTGGTGCCTCTGACTGCAACAGTTATTTACATAAATCACAGTGGCAGTCCTCATACTGATCCTCCCTTGGGCCGGCGGTGAGAGAAGGGTGTACCCTTTCTTCCCTCGGGGCAAACCCTGATGTTGGGACTCCTGCCTGATGGTAGTGGGGATGCCTTTGGTGTTGAGAGTTTGGTACAGGTGTAGGACAGACAATGTGTTTTGGCAGGGTAATGGTGCAGGAGTCAGTAATGAGGCCAGTTGTAGAAAATAATCTCTCTTTACTAAGGTTCAGAATAGGAGTTGTAGTACATCCAACGCTTTCAAACACAGTTCCAAACAATTCACAGAGCAAATCTTCCCCAAAAGCAATGTATGAATATGAGCAATGATGGAGGTTGTATTAAGCCTTCTCTCTATCTTTCTAAAATCTCTCTCTCTGCAGAATCTAAATCTGGCAATAAACAAGAGGGGTACAGGATTAAGATACGGCTGGCCAGGACAATGTCTAAGCGTGGAATGGTGTAGTAACAATGTTCCTGTCACTGCAGTAAAGTCTCTATCAGTCTTAAACAGAGAATACCTTACTGACTCCAGTGATTGGCCTTGCAGATTCTGGACCTTCTATTACTTTCTTTCCTCACTCTTTGTTGAGTCCTGTAAGGTAGAGATGGCGTTCTTAATGCAAATATCTCATAGTGATTCTCTGGGACTTAGGCCCACACAAAATCAGGGGCAGACCTAAGTCTATCTATTAGCCTACTACAAGGGCAGAGAAAGGACTGTTAACCCTCAGTTGTCCATACAGAATTATACGGGTATAATCCACTACATCAAATAAACATATACATCAAATAAACATATACATAAATAATATTAAATAGTGATGAGCGGCAGGGGTCATATTCGAATTCGCAATATTTCGTAAATATTTTGTAGAATATTCAGCGAATATTTGCGAATTCGAATATTTGTTATATTCTAAAAAAAATGTACTCGAAAAATCAGCAATATAATGATCTCGTATATTACGCAATCAATACAGGCATAGCTCAAAAAGGAATATATAGCACTATATTCGATATAGTGCTATATATTCGTTTTTTAGAATATTCATCATTTTTTTCCATCTGAAGTCATGATTTCTCCCTGCTTAAGTTGTTTGACAAGCAATTTAAGCAGGGAGGATTCATGATTTCAGATGGAAAAAAATGACGAATATTCAAAAAAACGAATATAGTGCTATATATTTGTTTTTTAGAATATTCGTCATTGAACACCTTATTTGGGGCTACTCCTACATCACCTCATTCTAGCCAGAAGTGATGTACCCCTTGGGAATTACTGGAAAACTAATCCCTCCTTCAACTGGGGTAGGCCTTTTATGCCTACTCGATAATAAAACCTGGTCCTATTATGGGGAGGAGGAGATAATAAGAAGGTTTAATGTCACCCCAAAGTTTCCCTGAAATTATCTAAACCGATGCAGGGACATGAGGAAGGTCTTCCAGCACCATCCTCTCCCTCCATGCTACAAAAACACATGCTCCACCATTTCAAACATCCCACCTAAAAGGCAGGGCAGGGGTCTCAGTGACTCACCACTACCCAAAGGGATATACGGTAAAGAAGATCTCTTTTCCAGTCCTGTATTCTCTCGTGTTTATTCAATTCATCTGGCACCACACAGTGCAGGTGTTCTTCTCTGTAATTGTAGCTGGCCAGCTAAGACCTGTTCTAGGTTGCTAACATAGCTTATATGTTTATACAGCTAGACCTGCCAACAACCTTAATACAGTTCCTATGTTTATGTGTTAAAGACAAAAGCAGAGTTATTTACAGTGACTTCATGTTTGATGTCATGTAACAGTATATATTGTGCTCACAGAAGCAGAAAAAGTTAACAATATGCCTTTAAGAACATTATAATGTAAGGTAAGCTCAATAACACAGCAGAAACAACAGAAAGCATAGAGTTAAACTGTTGTTGCTGGGCAGGAGTCTTGACAAATCACAGCCAGCCTTACACACAGCAAGAGTTTTGACAAATTACAGCCAGCCTCACACACAGCTTGTGTGGGAAATTCCCCTAGCAGGAGCTGCTAGAATCATTACACCAGAGGAGAGAAGCTGAACAGACACACACTCCACAAAGAGCTGTGTTTTATGGAAGCAGAGAGGCCAAAATAGGTATTTAAAACAGTTATATTATGTTCCTACTGTTAATATGGTGATCAGAACTGTATACTGAACCAGTTATATATGTGTTTACTTACAGTTCCACCAATTGCAAACTACAACGTTCACATACACATTAAAATTCCATATTGCAATCCAAATTGCATACAACCATACCAGATCTTACTCAACCAATCTGCAAATAGTTACTGTTAACTGCATATTGCAAATTGCAACCAAATTCAGCAACTAGAACTATTAGTTAGATCTCAGATATACCTCTCAGAGAGATCACGAAGTGCTTAAATAACTTAAAGTGAGAGTACAGATACAGAAGAGAGAAATATATCCACCATTTTATGTTGAATGACAAGATTGAACAGTTGAACCACCATCTTATGCATACCACCATTTTGTGATATCTTTTCAACACGTGTTATATACATGGACTATCTGATGCGGAGGTGGCAGTGTTATATATGAAGAAAAGTTGAAGTTAATAAATAAGTTATTTCAAGCATTTGGTGTGCTCTTTAAATCTACTCCTTCCATAGAACGGCGCTAGAGGAAATACAGAGCAATAGACAGTCTGGTTAGATTAAAAGTCAGAGATCAAAATTTTTTAATGCCACAGCGCAAAATGCACTTCATAGTGCTGCGCCTGACACAGTGGAACTATTACCCTCAGAGTGCGAAGTGATAGTGCTCTTCAACTTGCACAGAAAAGAGCACATTAGAGCAGTGGAGCGCCAGCATATAACGCAGTGCAGCAAGTGTTCCCTGAGTGAGCAAGCAAAGACACCTCAGCGGAGCTACCATAGAGGCCATAGAACGTGTGCATTAGTCAAATTAGGTTTTAGCATAAAGAGACATTTTCGTGTTCAGGAATAAAAGACAAAGGACAGTTTGTAATACATGGACTCTATTGCATTTAAAGTGAAAGTCATTTTTTGCCTGCATTTGTCAATATTGCATTTAAAGTGAAAAGATCCTTTAATATTCGCATTAATTGTTACAGCATTTAACGTAAAACTTCTGAGCCTAGTATTACCATGCCACTGTTAGAGGATAAAAACATAGACAGAGTAGAAGTTGAAGAGCAAGGGAACCTGTCTGAGGTAGAAGAGTCTGATGCAGCATTAGTCTTGCCTCAAACAAATATAGCCCAAGCAGATGAACTAATATGTTCATCACGTGTCAGAAAACCGACCCCAAAGATGCTGGGAGCAATCAGCAGAGCTGAAAGGAAGAAAGTTTGCCAGAATGTATGATAAGTGGAAATTATATATTAAAGACATTCATAAAAAAATAAAGAAAGTATAAAAAGGAACTTGAATGATATGGTAGAAAAGATGATATACCTCTAGATTGAGATCGCATACCTTCCTATGAAACGGCCAATAAATGGGAGCACCTGTCATATCACATGAAATGTCCCCGCTTGAAGGAGTTTGGTTTTAGACTGTTGATAGGCTACGATTGTCCCGAAGCTTTGGTACCATGAAAGGTAATCACAGGAGGAAAGGTTGAACCCTACGCTGTTTAAATTGATCTAGGAAGGGGTGTTGTTAGAGGAAAACAGCAGATCACAAACTCAAGACAGGTGACAGGATTGTGTCATCGAATATTTGTCCAAGAGTTACCAACTGTAAATCCAGCAAAAGTAATCAAGATCCTTGAATCCGACTTTGCAGACGTAAGTTCTAAAGAAAAGAGTGTATCCCAAGAAGACATAAAGTTCGTACACACTCTAGAAGAAAAAATTCAGCAGAATCAACAAGGTCATCTTGAAATCCCCTTCCCTTTAGAGAATGACCTTGTCTGCCAAATAACTGAAATCTTGCCCTAGCAAGATTGAAATGTTTGAAGAAAAGGATGGGAAGAGATCCCAAACTCAAGAATGATTATTTGAAATTCATGGAAGGCATCCTCGAAGAAGGACATGCAGAGAAAGTTAATAACCAACCTAAAGAAGGAGAAGTGTGGTACATCTCCCATCAAGGTGTTTACCACTCAAAGAAACCAGATAAGATTAGAGTAGTATTTGATTGCTCAGCAAAGTGCAATGGTGTTGCTTTAAACGATCATCTACTAAAAGGACCAGATCTTACAAACACTCTGCCTGGAGAACTCTGTAGATTCAGAAAGTATCCTGTAGCAGTCATGTGTGACGTTGAAAAGATGTTCCACCAGTTTCATGTGACGAATAAAGATAGAGATTTCCTGAGGTTTCCTATGGTGGGAGGACGGAGATACAGATTCAGAGCCAGCAGAATACAAAATGAAAGTACACTTGTTTGGAGCAGCATCGTCTCCAGGTTGCGCAATTATGGTATGAAGTACCTGGCCAATCAGAATGAAAAGGATTGCCCATCAGCAGGAAATTTTCTGATGAAAAACTTTTATGTAGATGATGGTCTTATAAGTCTACAGAATCTGCAATCAAACTAGTGAAAGAAAGCCAAGAGTTATGTGCAAGTGGAAACTTTCGCCTTCACAAATTAATCTCAAACAACAGAGAGGTACTGTAATCCCTCAGTGACTCTGAATGTGCATCAACAATGAAGAATGTAGATCTCAATTATGATCATCTTCCAGTTCAGAACGCACTTAGATTGGGATGGAATTAGAGAATGACAAGTTCTTATTTGAAGTATCTATTGAAGAGAAAGTTGCAACTAGACGCACCATTCCTTCCGCAGTGGCTTCTATATATGATCCATTGGTATTCTTGGCAGCAGTAATCCTTAGAGCAAGAGAAATACTGCAAGAATTATGCAGACAGACGTTAGGATGGGATGAACCCATACCTGAAAATATTCAAATTTGAGGCCAAGGTGGGAGAGACAAATAGGAGACTCAAAACTTGACAAAAAGGGAAAACGTCTCACTACTCCACTCAAGTTGGAACGTCCAATACAGAAGTTAGTTATTCTACTTGAGAGTGATAAAAGACACTTGGAAGTTGAGAACCTGATGGAAAATTCCTCAAATTCATGTTTAAGTCCTACCACTGAGAACATAGAATTATAGGTAATTTTGGTCGGAGTCTAGCTGGCCAGCTAAGAACTGTCCTAGGTTGCTAACATAGCTTATATGTTTATACAGCTAGAACTGCCAACAACCTTAATACAGTTCCTATGTTTATGTGTTAAAGACAAAAGCAGAGTTATTTACTGTGACTTCATGTTTTGGATGTCATGTAACAGTAAATATTGCGTTCACAGAAGCAGAAAAAGATAATATGCCTTTAAGAACAATGTAAGGTAAGCTCAATGATGTGTAAACCAACCCGTACCTCGAGAAGTGTACCAACAATTGCATATTGGCCTAGTACTGCATTAAACACAGCCTATAATAAATTGAACTAATAGCCCAAAAGATACTCAATAGATAAGTATATCCACCATTTTATGTTGCATGACAAGATTAAACAGTTGAACCACCATCTTATGCATACCGCTATTTTGTGATATCTTTTCAACACATGTTATGTACATGGACTATCTGATGCACAGGCAACAGTGTTATATATGAAGAAAAGTTGAAGTTAATAAAGAAGTTATTTCAAGCATTTGGTGTGCTCTTTAAACCTACTGTTTCCATAGAACTGCGCTAGAGGAATTACAGAGTAATAGACAGTCTGGTTAGACTAAAAGTCAGAGATATCAAAAATCTTCTAATGCGACAGCGCAAAAGGCACTTCATAGTGTTGCGCCTGCCACTGTAATCACTGCAATACACACTGGAGGCACAGCCACCTATCCAAGCTAGATCCCGATGATATATATGGCTCCCTTGGTATGTTGACACTAAGCAGCACCAGATCACTCCAGAAAAAGGATCGAAAGAAATAAAGGCGTGTAAAAATTGCCCCACCCAAGGTTTCGCCAGCTCTTGGTTGACCCAGAAGAAGCCAAGAGTGGGCGAAACCCTGGGTGGGGCGAATGTTACATGCCTTTATTTCTTTCATACTTTGTGAGCATGGATTAAAACCTATGGGTCAAGTGAATTTTTTATCTTTCTATGATAACTTCTATAGAAGCGCAACATTAATATTTAATGGCATAGTACTGCCAAAAGAAAAAGGAAAAACAGCCAAAAATTCTTTAAAATATTGTTTCCTATCAATATTAAGTTTAAAAAAATGCCCCTTTCTAAAGGAAGTGTCCCTTTAAGTATGGGACGCTTGCAGCTACTTCCATATGGCTCTTTTCAGTGGCAGCTCTTCCTGCCTCTTACTCTGCTTACAGCACCTCATATAAGAAACAAATGAAATACAAGGTCATCTGTTTGTGCCAGTAGATGACCATTCTACATTTTACTGGAATATTTTATTTAAGATAGTGAGACGAAAACATCACTTTGCTTTGCAAATGTAAATTTTATTTGTTCATTTATTTTGGTCTTTGTATTTTGTAAAATACAGAATACATAAATTAATATTTTAATTTATTTTAAATTCATGTTGAAAAATATGAGGATAAGAAACATTGCACTTTTCACTATCCTCTCTGGTGGCAGTGAAAAATCTTGCTGAGAAAGTCAAGTGAGGCTGTCTGTTGTGCTAAAAATCCAAACAAAGGAGGAAGTTAAAGAGCCATGACAGGAAGTAGAAAACATGGAGCGACTTCAAACATTATATTCGGAAAGCCAGGTTGGGAAAAGGGCTTACTTTAGTATTCTGCAATGGCATTGCTTGATAGAAAAAACTGAAAAATACCTGCCAGCCACCATGGTCAATATTTGAGATCTTTCTCAGCAGATCCTTTCAATATATATATATATATATATATATATATTTAGAGAGAAAGAGAGAGATAACTACATAGTATAGCCCTCATATTGTAAAGTAATGAGCAGCCTTTGTGCACCAGAAGGTATCACTCCTTTGACAAGTGGCCGGTAACTGGCATAAAAGTGCAAGTACTGTAATCCTTTCTGTGCGCTGCGTCTCCTCAATCCTCAGGTGTAAAGGCTGCTTATTAGAAGCTGTTTTCTCTTTAATCCTCCCATTGTTCTGCATCTAATTCCTTTTGTGCTCCTCGATTTCACTTCATTAGTTTTACTGTCAAAATGCAACAAAAGTAATTGCCTTAATTCCAGGGTAACTGGCTGAGATGTTTCAGTCTTGACAAACACAATCTTTCAGCAGTTTAAGAAGCATTGTGTCAGTATATTTATAACCTGTTGTCTGAAAGGAACAGAATAGAATATGATTAGCTCTGTAATTTACTTATAATTATAAAGTAATAGGAATAATTAAATGGCTTGGATTGTATTCTTCTTCTCCTATTATCTCTCTGGCTATCTGTATAGGTATAGAGAGAGTACTTCACAAGCAGAAATATTAAAGTGAATTATTTTCTTCTGTTGACTTTCGCTCAGCTAATGCTTCTTTGTTAAACAGATTTCTTAGGTTAACTACAGTTAAACAGCAGCTAAGCTTCAATGGGAATGTCAACTAATTCGAAAGTAAGTGCTTATTGCTAACTGCTAACTTTCCTTTCATGTCATGGGTATTTTAACTTAAAAGCATTCCAAATTATTACTAAAGTTAAGGTGCCCATAGACTTTCATTAGCTGTCAGCTGAACACTCATTTCAGCTATTCTTCCTCACTTCCCCTGAAGGACCCTTTACACGGGCCAAGAATTGCACAGATTTTCGCTAATGAGCGGTAACGCTGTTGCGAGTTTTTACTAGTAAAGATGCCATGGTCACATTTGACTATGGCATCTAAAGGGTTAAAGGTCCGCGTTCTGCATTACCGCCGGTCTCGGGTGCCTGCCTGTCTGCGGGCTCCATCTTTAAAGCCCCATGTATGGCGCTGGTCGGGAAGGGCTTAATAGTAGAGATGAGTGAATCAATTCTGATCAAATCGGATTTGTTACAAATTTCACAAAAATTCTGCTGACAATCAAATCCAAAGTTTTGGCAATTCACTTTGGACAAATCATGCAAAATGGTGCCCGCTCAACTTTACAGTGAAAATTGGCAGGGAAGACAATGGAGAGGATGAAGATAGAGAATCACATGAGGCTGGGATGGAGAAGGCTTGCTCTGATTGGCTCAGAGGCTAACAGACAGCCTATGAGCCAATCAAGGGCAGGATTTTGGCAGGACCTTTAGCTTTTGGGCTGGAAAGATGCCATTCTGAGTTTAGCTTGTGATTGAGTGAGTGAGAGCCAAGAAGCAATTACAGACACAAACCAGTAATCAAGGTGTGGTAGGGAGAGTATAGGGACACATTTAATTACATAGATTAATTCAATAAGTATAAAAGTCAGGGTTTTATCAAGGAAAGTATAGGGAAGGAGGAACTAGTTACTCAGAGTTCTGTGTATGTTTTATATTGTTTTCATACAACTGTTGGCAAGTGAAAAGTTTATGTTATATTGCTAATTCTGCAATCGACAAAACCCTAAAACAACCTCATTTTTTCTGTAAATGAACAACCAGCCTTTTTTTTATAACAACCTCAAGTTTCTACAGTCCATAACCGTTTTATAGGCTTATTGTCAGCACCTCTAGCACCAGCATCAATAGCATACATTCTGCTGTGCAATTGCCAGCTTTTTTTATTAAAAAACTGTTTCAATTTTGCTACTGTATATAATTAAGCACTTCAGCGCATTTCAGTGCATCAATACCAGTGTATTTGTAGAAGGAGGCATATAATTGCTCCTCTTTTAATTACTTATAAAAGAGCTGCTACCATGTATAATTAAGCAGCTCAACGGATTTTACCAGTGTGTTCATTGCAGGGCATGTTTAATTGCTCCTCTATTAGTAACCCAAAAATCTTTTAATTTAGCTGCCGTTTGTAATTTGGCCTTTTAGTGCATTTCAGTGCAAGAATATAACAGGTTAACATAACACATTGTACTACTGTACGTCAGTATACTGTGCAGTTTAGTGAATGCATTGTACTGCAAAAACTGCATTACTATAGCAGTTTCATTCCACACATTTTATTGCGTCAATATATCATGCATTTATAGTGAGCTTATTGTACTGCAATAATTGCATTAATATAGCAGCTTCATTACATGTATTGTATTATGTCAAGATACCATGCAGTTTCAGTGAATGCACTGTACTGCAATAACTGCATTAATTTAGCAGTTTTATTCCGTGCATTGTATTGTGTCAATATACCATGCAGTTTTAGTAAAAGCATTGTACTGCGATAACTGCATTAATATAGCAGTTTCATTACACGCATTGTATTGCGTCAGTATACAGTATAGTTTTAGTAAATGCATTGTTCTGAAATAACTGCATTAATATAGCATTTTCATTCCATGCATTGTATTAAATCAAGATACCGTTCAGTTTCAGTGAATGACCTGTTAAAAGGAGTGTGATGCTTGTAATCATTGTTCTTCCATTGTTAACCATGGTGGCCTGCAAAGAAACGCGTGCAGCCATCATTGCGTTGCATAAAAATGGCTTCACAGGCAAGGATATTGTGGCTACTAAGATTGCACCTCAATCAACAATTTATAGGATCATCAAAAACTTCAAGGAAAGAGGTTAAATTCTTGTTAAGAAGGCTTCAGGGCATCCAAGAAAGTCCAGCAAGCGCCAGGATCGTCTCCTAAAGAGGATTCAGCTGCGGGATCGGAGTGCCACCAGTGCAGAGCTTGCACAGGAATGGCAGCAGGCAGGTGTGAGCGCATCTGCACGCACAGTGAGGCAAAGACTTTTGGAAGATGGCCTGCTGTCAAGAAGAGCAGCAAAGAAGCCACTTCTCTCCAAAAAAAACATCAGGGACAGATTGATCTTCTGCAGAAAATATGGTCTGCTGAGGACTGGGGCAAAGTCATACTCTCCAATGAAGCCTCTTTCCGATTGTTTGGGGGATCAGGAAAAAGGCTTGTCCGGAGAAGAAAAGGTGAGCGCTACCATCAGTCCTGTGTCATGCCAACAGTAAAGCATCTTGAGACCATTCATATGTGGGGTTGCTTCTCATCCAAGGGAGTGGGCTCACTCACAATTTTGCCCAAAAACACAGCCATGAATAAAAAATGGTACCAAAACACCCTCCAACAGCAACTTCTTCCAACAATCCAACAACAGTTTGGTGAAGAACAATGCATTTTCCAGCACGATGGAGCACCGTGGCATAAGGCAAAAGTGATAACTAAGTGGCTCGGGGACCAAAACGTTGACATTTTGGGTCCATGGCAAGGAAACTCCCCAGATCTTAATTCCATTGAGAACTTATGGTCAATCCTCAAGAGGCAGGTGGACAAAGAAAAACCCATTAATTCTGACAAACTCAAAGAAGTGATTATGAAAGAATGGGTTGCTATCAGTCAGGAATTGGCCCAGAAGTTGATTGAGAGCATGCCCAGTCGAATTGCAGAGGTCCTGAAAAAGAAGGGCCAACACTGCAAATACTGACTCTTTGCATAAATGTCATGCAATTGTCGATAAAAGCCTTTGAAACGTATGAAGTGTGTTGTAATTATATTTCACTACATCACAGAAACAACTGAAACAAAGATCTAAAAGCAGTTTAGCAGCCAACTTTGTGAAAACTAATATTTGTGTCATTCTCAAAACTTTTGGCCACGACTGTAATATTATTATGGAGAACAAAGAGAATTACATTGTGGACTAGATCGCTCACTCCTCCTCTCAGTTACAGAAGGATAATGTTGAAGTCACCTCTGAGTCTGATACCGCACCTTGGAGCCAGGGGTCACAGCATTCAAGCCGCTGCCATGAAAAACATTGAACCTGTGGTAAATGCAGACGTTCAGTTCAACAATAAAAAAGACCATAGGTGCCAGACACCATAGGTGTTTTTGACTTTTTTACACTAAAAAGTGGTGAAGGGAGATTAAAAGTCCTCCTCTGCGTGTTGAGAACGTTAGCTCCTTTTCATGCCTTCCTTGTTAAAGGGATTGTCTGGTTTAGGCAAAAAAGCAAGCAACAACAGAAAAAAAGACTACAATAAAGAAGCAAAAAGTGCTTATCTAGCGGATACAACTGCTCTGGTTCTCTTGTCGGTGCTCTGTTTACATGAGTGCAGTAGTCATGTTTCAGAGCAGAGGGTAGGAGTGGTAGTGGCTCTGGCTGTTGCAGTCAAGCACAGTGGCTTTCCTTACACAGCACACCCTTGCTTCCTCCAGGGTACAATCATGATGGTTGTCAGGGTTCCCATGATGTTCCCATGATGTTGAGTGTTTGTATGGGTGCAAGGCTGGGCATATAGAGCGCAACGCCTGGTGTATGGCACATGAGTTTATAACCAGCTCACATGACGTAGAATGATTGTATCTCTTTACTGCAGTGCAAAATAGGAGTTTGTAGTACATCCAACAATAGCAAAACACAGTTTCAACTGTATACAGTGCAATTCTTCCCAGATAACGATGCATGGATTTAGGCAAGGCAAGGAGTTATGGTCCTCTTCCCTCTCTATCTGTCTCAGGTTTATTCCTGTAGAATCTTTGGTGGGCAATAATATTCTTGCAATAATTACTGTAATGTCCACTAAGGGATAAAGGGTTTTAGAGATAAGCCTGGCCAGATCAAGTCCAGGTGTGAAGGGTGTCTTAATAGTGTCCCTCACTGCAGTAAATACTTAACAGCTTTTGGTAGCAGGTTACCTTACTCCCATGCTCAGTCATGCAGACTCTAGGTTCTCTAGTTATCTCCTTTGCCTTACTCCTTCTCTCTTTCTATAGATCATTCCGAGATCATTGAGTCTCTGTAGCTTTTTGGGCCTAAGAGGAAGGAGCACAAGTCACAGCTTTCTCTCTTTTTCACACTCTAGTCTAAACTAATGTAAGGTTAGGGTGGGTCCAGCCCACACCTAACCTTGTGCAATGGTGGATCTAGGATTATTAACCCCGACTGTGCCATACATATTTATGCTAGGTACAATACATAACAGTTTATTACATAACAAACCAATTGCAGATACCCGGTGTTCAACAATCGTTGCAGCCAGCCATGGAATCAGAGGTGCACTGAAGAGGTCAGTGATTTTCAGCAATGATATGCTATCAATGTGATGTCACGCTACAGCCAGGTAAACAAAGCCTGGTGAGGGGAACGGGAGAATTTACTGTGATTCTGCTAGCTAAGTACAACTCACTTTCCCCAGTGTTGTCTCTTTTCTAACTGAAACTGGACAACCCATTTAGGAATTATTTAAAATGGCCACCAGCAACTCATGTACATAGGGCTGGTTACATCTAGCTACAGAGCTGCATGTGCTGGTATCTGCCTTCTGTGCTGAGCATTCATTTAAGGTTATTCATTCATGAGTATCTCACATAGCATCACATCATTACTAACTATTATAGAGCAGGAAGTTGCTCTACAGTAGTGATTATAGTGATGAGCTGAACAGGTGGGTATGGATTTCAACACAGGTACTGCTAGCTGGTAGGCAAATAAATAAAAATCCTGGACATCGACTTTAAGCAACTCTCGGTAATTCAGGAATACATTATATACATCTAGTCATTTGATGCTAGGGAAATTTCTTTGGATTTAAAGTATATTAACAAAGCTTTAAAGGGGTTCTCCAGCTTTTTACCAAATTTTAGCTCTCCACCAGACCTGTGGAAGGAAGGTCGGTTCCAGCACCTTTGGTCCACTGCTATAGTCACCGTCATCTGGTCCCTACTTGTAAACTTCTGGCAAGGACAGGTGTCATGTGCCTCATCAATGATGCTTTAACCCGATGAGTGGTGTCAATTGGGCAATCAGTGGCACATTTACACAGAGCAATTATCAGGAACAATTATTCATACAAATGTTTGTTTATAATAATCAACCCGTGTTAAAGGCTCTATGGGCACCTTATAAACAACTGCACTCTACATATGAGGTCATTAATTAAAGCTGGATGTATTATAAGGAGCATGAAAACCTTATAGACACATTTGTCAAAAAACATCACAAACTAGACTCTAGATACTCAACTGACTAAAGGGAACTCAGTATTGCATATACTACTGGGCATTTACCGTTAGTCACTGAGATAGTGTGTACAGTATGTACCTGCAGTATGTTAATGCACTTACATTACCCCCTAAAGAGTTTACCATATTCATACTGTACAATCCAGATGATTTTATCACAACAAATGAAAATGAAAAAAATATAACCCAAACTGCCTTCTTTATATTTTCTAGTTGTCTCTCGATATGCTCACTCATGTTTCCATATCAACTCTCTCAGGTTACAATGTTTCAATTTTCCATATTTTTGAATTGGTAAAATAACTACACAATGGGAAAAACAGCAGCACTATGCAGCAGCACATTTCTGTCGTATCCTTTTATACCACTTCATCCATGTGTGAATAGCCCAGTGGGTGTTTTCAGTAGATATCATGACTATGGGCCACTGCATTGTCTATTCTTTCTTGTCACCTACAGAAGGTTCCCATCAGTAGACAAAAAGCAAAGAGGTTCAGGTCGACAGATGTCTCTGCATTCAAACAGTTAAATAAAACTCAAGCTGGTGGCTTTAAGACACAAAAAGCCACTGAATGAGGATGAAAAACGGGGTCATGAGTTAAAAATTGTCAGGATGTGAAGGGTTATGAGGGAATGTTTGAAACTGACACATTTATGTGTGTAAATTGACATCGGGTCAGTGTTTCATGAGTTTTGCATTTCATAGAGAGACACAATCGAAAACTTTTTCTGACATTTTAAAGTATAGGCACTCGCCCCTAATGTATAGTGACAAATAGTCTCATAGACTCATGTGCAAAAAATGATCAATTCATTGTGAGATATTTTCTAAAAATAATATGCGCATATAGGACCCAGGATGAGAAATATTAAGGAATTATCTTGATGACATGTGTGGTTCTTCCTAAACCCAAGAATCTTTTTTGGTTGGGGGCTACCAGTCTTACGAGTCCATTGCTACCCTACACACAGAAATTATATTTACACATTTTAAAGTAGAAAAATAAATAAGCCACAGAGTTTTACCAAAATCAAAAGACTTTATTTTTCCTACTGATACATGCATACACCTTGCCTGAAGGTTGATTTTCTTCTGCAAGGAAAGGACAATTTTTCAGTTTCCGAGCATTCATTTTAATGGATCCCTATGTATTCTATGTGCGTAAAAGCTTTGTGCAAAGCCTCTTTAAAAAAATAACTGAAGAGTTGCCCCTTGGGAAAACAAATTGTGCTGTGATTCCAGAGGAAGGCTGATGAAAGATTTTGCATTTCATTTAAAATAATAGAAAAATAGCTACTTCCAATTACACTGAACAATACCATCATTACGTGAATGCTGCCATTGTGAATGAAGGTTGTACAAGAAATCAGACTTTTATTTTAGATTCCAATCAGCGGCCTAAGATCTCCTATCAGTGATTGCAAAGGGTATTACAGGGGCAATGAAAAGGGTTGTTTTTGTCTATACAAAAGTGCAGCTGTTTAAAAAAAAAAAAAAAACATTCTCTGAAATAAGCTATTATTTTGCCTTCTGACAGTTTTTTGTAGTAATTATTCAGCAACTTTTTGTAAACTGCTAAGCATAATAAATGTGGAAAATAGTTTACTAAGCACTATTTTAAAATTAAAGAATCAGAATAAAAAAAAAATTATTAAATAAATTTCAGTGCCAAGTGATACAATATGATTTGCCTAGTTCTAATAAATGAACCATTACAAATCTATCATTTGAAAATAACCTACTGTTTGAATTAGGTTTTTAAAAATTCACAATATTAATTGGTTCTGGGACAACCATTGTATGTTTAAACCATTGAGACAGGAGTCCATAAATTTATGGAAAGCTAGTGATCGGTTCCAAAGTCTAAAAATGTAATCCCAAAAAAAGAAAAAAAAATTAGGAATAGTAATCAGATCACTAATACAGATAAAGCAAGGCTTTATGTATAATAGTCAGGAATAGATGCTGGAAGCTGTAAATCACTTTCTATGATCTGGACTGGAGTTTTTTCCTGGTCTTGTATAGTACACATACAGTACAGACCAAAAGTTTGGACACACCTTCTCATTCAAAGAGTTTTCTTTATTTTCATGACTATGAAATTTGTAGATTCACATTGAAGGCATCAAAACTATGAATTAACACATGTGGAATTATATACATAACAAAAAAGTGTGAAACAACTGAAAATATGTCATATTCTAGGTTCTTCAAAGTAGCCACCTTTTGCTTTGATTACTGCTTTGCACACTCTTGGCATTCTCTTGAACTGTATGTACCAGAAAAATAGCTGCCCCTCACCTAATGTCCAAAGGGGCAACTCATCTGGCACAGATAGAGTGTGGTACAGCAGAGGAGCTACTAAAAAGCCTATACAGGTGTTTTACCAGTGAAATGGATCTGAGTCTGAGTCATTGTATGTTGATTCTAGCTTCAACTTACGATGGCCCAGGAAAGACTCTTGTAAGTTGAAAATATTGTATCCAGAGCTCATTGTATCTTGTATTTATGTATATGTATACAGTATGATGATGATCTGTGACCCGGACAGGAAGCAATTAAAATTATCAGCTGTGGCAGCAAAGAGTCAAAGATCATCTTCTCTGTTAACCTGCAGCATGCCTGTAAGTATGTAACTCTGTGTGTGTATATACTGTATATACATGTCTGTCTATAGACATGTCTGTGTATGCGCTGTATATATGTCTGTGCATATACTGTATATTAATACATATACTGCATATATATATATCTGTCTACATACATGTTTCTGTATATCCTGTATATACTGTATGTCTATATATACATGTCTGTGTATATACTACATATCCATGTCTGTGTATATGCTGTATATATTTCTGTAAATACATTTCTGTGTATTGTAGGAAGGCGCAAGGGTCCGTCGTTGACAGAAGGTATGTCTCACCAAGGTTCCTGGCTTCGGTAAAGTAAGAGGCGGTATTTTCAAGTGTCAGCAGCAGCTAGTGCTGGTTGACACGTTGCTATTTTAGTATGGCTGTAAGCTGATCCGGGCCGGCTCTTACTGGGAGTAGCCAAAGTGCTGGGTGGGTGGCTGCTCCCCACGCTCCAGGCCGGGCCTTTACTGGCCTATATCAAACCCAGCCAGAAGTCTCAGCTGGTGTGGATTACTCTTCTCTGACAGTGGAACGTCAGAGAAGGGATCAGAAAACTTGTGCCGTGCAAAAGGTGAAGATTTTTGTTCTGTGGACTTTTCATGGGGTGAACAAACACCTATACTGCAAAACGGCACTTTTTGTTTTTCCTTATGTGTGAATAAAACTCTGAACTGTTTAAGTTAAAGACTTCGTGGTTGCCTCTATACTACGTCCGCTAGCCGGTCTACCAGAGCAAATCCCCACAGTATATACATGTTTGTGTATATACATATCTGTGTATAAACATGTCTGTTTATACAATGTATATAAGTCTGTGTATATACTGTACATGTCTGTGTATAAATGTGTATATACACGTCTGTCTATGTGTGTATAAATGGGTGATGGTCAGGGGCAAATGAAAGGAGGGGGCCCAAATTGGTTAAAACAGCCCACTTATGATGTACTTAAGCCACCCCTGATAGATAGATAGATAGATAGATATAGATAGATACATAGATAGATAGTGTGACACAGTGAAGGTCTGTTAGTAGATGGGAGGAATTTTCCTCCCAGTATATGCTGCAGAGACTGATTGCAGCAAGGTGAGGTCAAGCAACAGGTCGGATTTAACACTAAAGACAGCTAGAGTGAGGGATAGAGTTGTCTGTGTTAAAGTATGAGGCTTGTGCCTGGATGAATGCTTGAAACCTGTTTGGGGAAGACAGGTCGACTAAATCCTGGGCTTAAACTTTGGTGTGGACCTGTTTGCAAAGTGTGAACACACGCCTGGACTGGGACTCTTTATGCAGGACCTGCAGCATGGTGTGAATGAATGGCAGGACTTTCAACTAAGATGAAATTGTTTGCTGAGCTGTTAAAACGGCTTGTGTGAATAAAGCACTGCAGTTTGAGCAAGAACTGTTTTTGTGCCTCTGTTCTGTGTCCGCTCATCCTGCCTTCCAGAGCGAATCCCCACGATAGATAGATAGATAGATAGATAGATAGATAGATCAAATTACAATATTACAGATGAGCAAATCGATTCTAAACTAATTGGATTCATTATGAATATCACAAAAATTCAGCTACAAAACAAATCCAAACTTTTTTTATTTTGGATGAATCGCATAAAAACGATGACTAGCAGCATTTTATTGAGAGTATTGGCAGGGAAATCCATTAGAGAGGAAGATAGTGGAGAATCACATGACACTGAAAATGTCTTAAAAAAAGGAAGGTTACAAAAAAAAAAATACATAGGCCTCATAATTTGCGGGTCAGATTGTGGGTAGTAGCAGCACCAGTCATCTGCCAGTAGATGCAATAGGCCACAGATCTCCCTGGATTCCGAAAAGTGCCCCATTCTTACTATAGACAAAGAGGATGGGATTGTAGACTGAATGGCTTACTCCTACTCTCAGTCACAGCAGGATGATTTGAACATCACCCCTGAGCAGGGGAGCACCCAGGAATTTTGTCTAGGGGGGGTCCTGGTGGGAAAAATGCTGCCGCAAAAAAAAAAGGACACGCCCATTATCATAAGCCACTCCCATATTTACTAGGCCACTCCCACATGGCCATACAGCTGAAATTAGAAATTGTTCTTACAGCAGGATTAACAGAACAACATGTTACGTATTTTATGGCTAGACACTGTCATGTTCTTGACTGGGCATCTCCTCTTTGTGTATTATTCTTGCTGTAATAATTTTTTCTTGGGGGGGACCCCTTTAGAGCTTTAACAATACAAAGTGAGGTAACCTGGAAGGTCATGTAGTCAGTCACTCAGTACTCTGCTTCTTTTACTTACCAGGGCATCTCCTTTATGTAATACATCAGAGGACAGAGAGTAGATTTACTTGACTAGTCGCTGCCAGAAGATGGTGCCGCATCCAGGCTACTATATGGGTGCAGAGCAGATACGGGGGTCTGGAGGTGTCACATCATATACTATAGGGGTGCAGAGCAGATACCGGAGTCAGGAGGAGTCACATCATATACTATAGGGGTGCAGAGCAGATACCGGAGTCAGGAGGAGTCACATCATATACTATAGGGGTGCAGAGCAGATACTGGGGTCTGGAGGTATCACATCATATCCTATAGGGGTGCAGAGCAGATACTGCAGTCGTCACATCATATACTATAGGGGTGCAGAGCAGATACTGGAGTCGTCACATCATATACTATAGGGGTGCAGAGCAGATACTGGAGTCGTCACATCATATACTATAGGGGTGCAGAGCAGATACTGCAGTCGTCACATCATATACTATAGGGGTGCAGAGAAGATACTGCAGTCGTCACATCATATACTATAGGGGTGCAGAGAAGATACTGCAGTCGTCACATCATATACTATAGGGGTGCCGAGCAGATGGAGGTGTCACATCATATCCTATAGGGATGCAGAGCAGATACTGGGGTCTGGAGGTGTCACAGTCACATCATATACTGTAGGGGTGCAGAGGCTCTGCACCCCTACAGTATATGATACCTCCAGACGCCATTATCTGCTCTGCACCCCTAAGGACACCTCCAAACCCCAGTATCTGCTCCTGCACCCCTATAGACACCAGTATCTGCTCCTGCACCCTTACATTATATAATGATGTGACACCTCCAGTATCTTCTCTGCACCCCTATAGACACCTCCAGACTCCAGTATGATATCTGCTCTGCACCTCTTCACCGTCCCCTATCCTATAGACACCCCCAGACAGTATCTGCTCCTCCTGCATCCTTACATTATATGATGTGAATCATGTGACACATGTGATACATGATAGTATCTGCCCTGCACCCCTATAGACACCTCCAAACTCCAGTATCTGCTCTGCAGGAGCAGGTGTCACGTGTCAGACAGCAGTAGCACTATACTCCTCATAAACTAAGGTGCAGAGAGCAGATACTGGAGTGGGGTCTGAAGTCTAGGCTCTAGCCATGGCCCCCATGAATGATCCACCACCTCCCTGAGTCGCTCTTAATGAATATTAATTGAATCTTACGGCGGAACGGTTACGGCGATGGCGAGAAATCGTGAGGGTGGCCGCGGTGCCTCAGCCTGCCTGCACTGACTGGAAGATGGCGCCGGTAACAGAGCTTCCGGCGGTGGGTAGGACTCGGAGACGGCGGGAAGGAGAAGGCGGGAAGGAGGAGGTGGGAAGATGGAGGCGGGAAGGAGGAGGCGGGAAGGAGGAGGCGGGGAGGAGCCAGCAAGCAGCAGGAGAAAGCCGGTAGGCGGTGCCAGGCTGAGCTGAGACGAGCCTGGGGGAGGAGGGGAAATGAGTATAATGCTGCCGCCTGCCAGGATGGAAATCAGGCTAAGCAGCAAAACGGGAACTTATATAACGTATATTTATATAATAGTCAAAAAATAATAAAAAAATTAAAATGGACATATAGCCTAGGGGGGGTCCAGACCCGCTGGACCCCCCTGTAGGTGCGCCACTGCCCCTGAGTCTGACACTATGCCTTGGAGCCAGGGGTCAGAACATTTTGCCTGATTCTCCTCCTTGCATCTCCAGAGAAGCCTTTTAGTTGTGCCCTCTCTGCCATCACTGTCCCACCTAATGTGGTGCCTTCTTTTTTCCTAAGAAGAGACAAAACCCCATGTGACTTGAATTGGAAGGGGCCCAAAGAGCCCACAATGAAATATCACATTCTGATAAAAGTGGCGTGGAGGATGGAGATGATAGCGATGATTGTGTGTTAGACAGGACCTGGGAGCTGGATCAGAGTGGTGAGGAGGAAGTAACATCAGAGGAGGAGGGTGGTGGCAGTGGTAGCAATATAGAGCAGAGGCAAAGTACAGTCATAACCTCCCAAGAACTGCCAGATCTGCTTCTAATTTTTTTCAGCTCGGAAACTGGTGATGCCACTAAAACTTTGGGCACAGGTTCAAAACGTACCAGACCTAAACCAAACTTGGTTGCTGCTAGCTCTGTGTAGAGTGTGTATCTCTTGTATGGCAATTTTTCTCCACAGTGCTGAAAGACAAAAGCATTGCCATGTGTGAGATCTGCAGGATTAAAATAAGCCGTGGGCATTCAAACACCAACATAGACACCATGGCTCTATTGCAGAAAGTGAAGTGGCATCACCCTATCCAGTAGAAAATAGAAAAGAGAAGTGACTGCAAGCTATTGAAACAAGAGTGTTCACCTTCTTCCAGTCTCTATTGTGGCAACCAGTGCCCTTGTCATCATCATCATCAGTTACTGTTTCTCCCACACAGATTACTCCTTCTCTTCCTCCTATTCTGCTCCATTGCCAGTCATTGATAATGGAACATATAGCCAGAAAACAACTCTACACACCCTGCAATCTGCTCATGCCCAAGCTCAACTCCCTCCTGGCCAAGTTGCCAGCGATGCAGTTGCTACCGTACCACTTAGTGGACTCTGCTGCCTTTAGAGAGCTGATGGTGTGCACCCAGCCTCATAGGAAGATAACTAACCAGCATTATTTCTCAAATAAAACAACCCTGCTTTGTATTGTTCTGTCTTTCACAGCCCACTGGGTCAATCTTTTTCAAGGTTAGGCAAGACCACCGCCAGAAGGTCAGGTCCTATTGACACCTCTATGTTTGTGTTTGTCTGGTTCCCACACCAAGTGCTCATCCACTTCCTCCATGGACATCCTCTCGTCTCCAAAAGCAGCAAGACAAGGCGTTTCTCTCACTCCCCAATCCTCCTCTTATCATATGTTTAAAGTGAAGCATCAGACTTCATATACAATTCAGCCATATAACATTTTGAATATTTGTTGTTAGATGAGAAGGGTACTACTCACGCTTCAGAAGACCTCATGGTACTTTCTTTACTTTATTTTTCACAATTAAAAAGTGTTACATGGCTCTCAGGCCCACTTGTTTGCTGAGTTGTAAACCACATATTCAAATGCAACGTTTCGGGGGTCACGCCCCCTTACTCATGCGTGAAGATCAGGTGTAACCAACAGCCTTAAATATTTTAGGGCATGGGTGTAGTCTGTCTCGAATTTCAATTCGTATCGAAAAACATTTGTTTGGTTACAAGTTGACATTTCACCAAAAAACTTTTAAATTACAGATGTCGTTCAACCCTTTTGGTTTTAATGTTTCCACTTTTGTAATCCATCTAGTTTCATGCTGCAGCAATTTATTCTTATTATTTTCTGGAGTAAATCCAGGTTTAATATATTCTAGTATTGCCCATAAAAGAGAAAACCGCAAACGCACTGCTATGTGAACAACCAAAAGTGCTTATTCTATATTTGCTAAAAACTACTTTCGATTTGACAATTCCTATTACTTGCAGGTGCGGGGGACTTCGATGGGGTTCTCCGCAGCACCAAATTTTGCTAATATTTTCATGACCATGTTTGAAGAAAATTATATTTTCAGTACAGGAAAATTATCTGCCACTACCACATGGTTACATTATGTGTACAATATTTTCCTTCTATGGAGAGATACTGTACAATCCCTATTAATATTTATTGAATATCTCAATTCATGTCATGAAACTATTACATTTCAACTACACTACCATCCTACTACAATACAATTCCTTGATGTAGAAATCATAAAAGAAGAAACAGGAGGTTTTAACACCATATTGTACTCCAAACCTACCGATCGAAACAATCTATTGCTTTACACTTGCCACCATGCCCCATATATTTTAAAAGGTATACCAAAAAGTTAGCTAATATGAGCTAAACGTATAACTAAAACAAATCAAGATTATATAAAACAAGAAAAAGCCATATCTAAAAAATTTCTAGACCGAGGATACCCCAAAAATATTATCGATACAGCAGAAAAAGAAATTGAACATATTCCAAGAGATACCTTATTTATCAGGAAAAATAAAAAAAAAAGCAAATGAATGCCCAGTATATATAGGCGCCTACGACTGTCATGCGACTTTAATTTAAAAAACTATTAATAAATACTGTGATATCTTGCAACATGATAAAAAATGTGGAAACCTTTTTAAATCAAAATCTAACTTTGCCTACCGAAAAAGGGCGAACAATAGGTAATAGATTAATTAAGGGAGATGTAAAAATACAAAAAAAAGGATCGACCATCTTTTTAGAAACACAAAAAAGAGGCACGTTCCCATGCTTGTCATGTATGAACTGCAACCAAATTATAAAGGGAGAGTTCATCAATCATCCCAGGGAAGGATATAGAATTCCTATGCGCCACTATACTACATGCATGACCAAAAATGTTATCTATGGTCTGAGATGCCATTGTAGCATGTGGTATATAGGACAAACTAAAAGTGAAATATGGACAAGACTCATAGAACACAAATCCAACATAAAAAGATATGTGGAATCCACTGAAACTATATAAATACCAAGACACTACATTGTTGCAACATTGTTATGAAAGGAAACATAAATGGAATGAAAAAAAATGGGCGATACTAGAATATATTAAACCTGGATTTACTCCAGAAAATAATAAGAATAAATTGCTGCAGCATGACACTAGATGGATTACAAAAATGGAAACATTAAAACCAAAAGGGTTGAATGACATCTGTAATTTTAAAGTATTTTTGTGAAATGTCAATTTGTAACCAAATGAATGTTTTTAGATACGAATTGAAATTCGAGACTACGCCCATGCCCTAGAATATTTAAGGCTGTTGGTTACACCTGATCTTCACGCATGAGTAAGGGGGTGTGACCCCCGAAACGTCGCGCTTGAATATGTGGTTTACAACTCGGCGAACTCTGAACAAGTAGGCCTGAGAGCCATGTAACACTTTTTAATTGCGAAGAATAAAGTAAAGAAAGTACCATGGGGTCTTCTAAAGCGTGAGTAGTATCCTTCTCATCTAACAACAAATATTCAAAATGTTATATGGCTGAATTGTATATGAAGTCTGAGTATCTGAGTCAAAGTGAGACTCTAAGTCAGCCAGAAGTGGAAAACACATGGGAGTACCCTGATTGATTATAAAGTGAAGTATCACCATGCCGTGTTAGAGCTTATCAGCCTGGGTGACAGTAACCACACAGCCAATCACTTGATAAAGTGCATCAAGCAGCAAGCATCAGGCTGGCTATCTCAATTAAAACTCCAACTGGGCAAGGTGGTCAGCGAAAATTGCAGGAACATTGTGGCTATGCAGCATTAGGGGTCAATAACACGTCACAGAGCTGTGAGATGGGGAAACAGCTCTCCTTGTCTGAACACTGTGCAGATTAAATTAAATTATCTGCACTGACATTCTGCTGTTTGGCCACAAGATGCTGCTGTTTTCTAAACACAGCTACAGACTGTACTGTATATATGTCCATATTCATGAGAGGTGGGGTTACACAGAGCCTGGAGAGGAAGAGAAAGATAGCAGCCATCTTAGAGGGAGCTGAGACTGAGGAACTGTGTGAGAAGAGGATCCAACAGCGTCCAGGTGTAGCTCAGTGACCAGAGCAGCAGCTAAGTGAAGCTGATTGTGTCCAAGACCCTGATTCTGTCCAGAGGAACGAGGATTGCTTCCAGGAATGCTGATAAGAGCTGAGGAGCAAAGCTACATACACTGCAGTACAGCATGCTTTTGGAGAAGCATTTGTTCAGTTCCGAGTCACCAGCGGAGGCAGAGCAGACTTGGGTTGGTAAGATCGTGCACGCACCTCATTACAGTGTTGGCACCTAGACCAGGCCTGTAGTTAGTTAGTTAGGGTCTCTGTGTCAAAAAATCACAGAAAAAAAAAACTAAGATAAAAACATCCTGTACGGTATGATAAATAGATATGTGGCTGTCCCTGGCCACATTCACGAAAAAAAATCACAGAAAAAAAGATAATAATGCACTAAAAAAATAGATGCAAGCATTAAATATGGACCAAGCCCTCACTCTGATGTAATAAAATCTGAGACTCTTAGCCAATATATTTTGATCAAAACACATCTTGTGCCCACCTACCCAGCACCAAGGTGGTCTCAGGTCAGGCAGGTCGTACGCTAAACCTACCTAAGTCTTCCTAGCTTCCTATCAAACAGACCGCCTTGGTTGGGTGGTACAAATAGGTGTGCTTACTCCTCCTCTAATTGGTTGCTTGATGCACATAGAGGTGATTAGGAGCAGCACACCATATGTGCGGAGTCTGCACTCCTGAACATAGAAGCCCAATAGCTTAGGTAGATTTAGTGAAGTGCGGTTAAAATGGGTAACCTGACCCCTGAGCTGCAGGCAGAGGTTGTGTTGGGGGCTCTAGAGGGTGACGTCAGACGGACAGTGATGGTAAGGTCCAAACCCGAGAGAGACACCCTAGAGAAAATAATCTCTCTGCTGGAGAGAGCACAGGGGGGGGGGCATACTAAAGTATTGCAGTGGCGGAGCCACTTCTTCAATCGATCACAGTGAGAGGGCGAGACCCTGATGCAGTACTCTAATGCCCTACAGGAGACATTAAATGAAATACAGCGGCAAGACCCAGAGGCCATGGGAGCCTTCCAGGAGGTGGGCCTGCTACTACGAGACCAGTCCAGGCAATGACATTATATAGCGTCTACCTAGCCACCATGGAGAGAGAGGAAGAGCACATGCCTGTGACAGTGAGATTAGTGAGCAGCACCCATGCTATAGGACGTTGGTCTGCACCTGAAGATTCTTTGAAGGATGTGGTCCAGGCCCTGCAGACAGAATTGAGAGAACTTTGGCTGAAGGTGTCCCAGATGAAGGCCGGATCACCCCGGCCTCCAGAAATGACCCCAGCGCCCCACGCCACTCCAGCCAGGATAACTCAGGTGCGGGGGCTTGTCAAAAGAGGGCCCCTCTGCTGGGCTTGTCGACTGTATGGCTATATGGCCAGAGAGTGCCCAGAACAGATGAATTCTGAGCCAACGTTAAACTTCTGATAGCCGCAGTAGCTGGGCGTCCTGCGGCGGTACACCAGAAGCTAAGCCCTATGCGTAAGGAACACGACCTGTATGCCAGCAGTCCTGTTATGGAAGCCAAGTTGGAAGCCCAGAAGGTATGCTGCGTAGTTGATACAGGGTCAGAGTGCACCCTTATGCCTCTGGAGTTTTTTGAAAGACACTTTGGACATATGATGGAGCCGGAATACGGGAGCGTCATCAGGCTGACCGCTGCCAATAACAGAGAGATGAACGTCTGAGGGATACTCTGGAAGCGGGTTTGACTGGGCAAGATGTCGGCAGGAAGAGGGTCGTGCTGGTTGACCATTCGTCGCGGAGAGTGATGGACGTGAAGTTAGGTATGAATGTGCTGAGAGACCTAGACCATCAACTCTATGCCAAAGAAGGGCCAAAGTATTGGCAAAGCGTAACCACACATCGGCTAACCCAGAAGGTTGTGTAGAAGATGGTGAGGACTGGAGCTGTAGTCTGCAAAAGAGCAACATGTCCGGTCGGCACATTGGACACGTGAAGGTGCCGCGGAGGACCCCGGTGAAGATCTCACCTTGACAAGAACAAATATTGATGCTGTTGGTGGGGACTGGACGACAATTGAATCAACTGGAGGTCCTGATCGAGCCCGCTTACCAAGAGGAAACGCAGACTCACCCACTGGTAGCACGGGCCCTCGCTATTCTGAAGGATGGATGTGTGCGTCTATGCTGCCTCAATTTTGAAGACTGCAAGTTAACCGTTCCTGATAATACCTTGCTGGCCAAAGTTTATGTGTCTGAAGGGGATATCCCTCGATGAAGGAGCTTCACGCTACTGCCAGATAGGAGATCAGCCTGGACCTATGCTGTAGAGGTCCACCAAAGGGAGACCCCGACAGCGGAGTGGAACGGTCGAGTGATCATAGCTCGGATGGGGGTGGACTGCAAGACCCTGACTTCAGGACAACAGAAGTTGCTGGGAGACACCCTTTGGGAATTTAGGAGGCATTCTCGAGACATGATGAGGACTTCGGGTGTGCTTTTGCCATCGAACAGGAAATCCCTGCAGGCAATGCTGCACTGATCAGGGAACATAACTGACAAATCCCACCTAAAATGTACCAGGAGGTGAAGGATATGGTGGCCAGCTGTCACTGTGGGAAGTGGGGGGAAACCCCCACCGTACAATGTGGAGCAGACGGGGTAGCAACTAGGAAAAGGGAGCTGGTCACCTCCTATAGCATCCCTAATCCTCGCCCTTACTTCTCACCGTATTAGCGAACCTGGATGGTAGGACGGCTCATACTCAGGAAACCTAGGACCCTGAGTCGCCCTGATAATCCCTCAAATAAAGAAAGGGCTGAGACAACCTGTTTATCCCAGACACGGATGAACAGGAGTCTCCACCGGCCTAGCTGCAAGGAAAGAGACAAGCAGTGCACAGCTACTGAATTGGACGGTAAAAGCCCAAGAACAACTCGAACTTACCTGCCGCGGCAACAACGACAACCAGACCCCCATGCAGACAGGATGCATGGCGGCCCCCAGCAGACCTGCACCCTGACTTGTGGTTCCTGCTCTGGGGAACCCTGAGACCCCTTTCCAGAGGCACACCACACAGGGAACATGTCTAGCAAACATGCTAAACTACAGACACCAACAGACCAGACATGTAAGAACCACTAGACAAGACAACAACCACCCATACATAAACATCACCAAACATATGCAAGGGTAGCAAAGGAAGGGTAGACAACGAGATGACATAGATGACATCGGGGAGACATTGATGTCCCACTAGGTGGCCCTCAATGACTGGGCAGATAAAACACCCAGGACAAGAGCATAGCTCCAGCACAAACAAAAGCTGATGTACAACTAACTCCAGCCTGGAAGCCACAGGTAAGATAAACACCAAGTGGCCACACCAAGCCAGGCAGTTAACCCCTCCAGCACCAGACAGGGGAGATACCAGGAGAAGGGGAGCAAAGCCCATACATGCTGCGACAACAAGGCGTTGCCCCTGGCAACCAGCATGTACAGCTAATGTGTCACGGCGCACAACAAAGACCGTGACACCAGCATGTTAAAAAATTTGTTGATCCAGGAGAGTCAAAGTCCTTGGGCTGCTCCAGTAGTCTTGGTGTGGAAGAAAAATGGGAGTCTCTGGTTCTACGTGGATTATCGGAAGCTGAATGCCCAGACCGTCCGTGATGCCTACCCCCTTCCGCATATTGAGGAGTCATTGTCTGCCCTGAGTCATGTGAAGTTCTTCTCGACTCTTGACCTGGCCAGTGGGTATTGGCAGGTACCGGTGGCCAAGAAGGACAACGCAAAGACGGCCGTCATCCTAACTATGGGACTCTACGAGTTCAACCGGATGCCCTTTGGCCTGTCCAATGCCCCGGGAACACTCCAGCAGTTGATGGAGTGGAGCACTGTCTGGGGTATCTCAACTTTGAGCCGGTATTGATATACCTGGATGACATAGTAGTGTTTGGGAGTAGGCTCAAGATCAAGCCCAAGAAGTGCCAATTGTTTAGACAGCAGATAGAGTATCTGGAACATTTGGTCACCCAGGAGAGGGTAAAGCTGGCCCCTAGCAAGGCGGAGGCCGTCCAGAAGTGGCCCCAGCTGCGTACACTATGAGAGGTGTGGTATTCATGGAAACGGCTGGCTACTACAGGAGGTTTATACCCAAATTTGTTCATTTGGTGGGCCCGTTAAATGAGTTATCAAGGGGCACTGTGGGGGCCCCAAAGAATCGTCCTATTGAGTGGTGACCCCAGCGACAAGAGGTCTTTGAAGCAGTGAAGGAGGTGCTGACCAGTGCCCCGATTCTGGCTTATACACAGTTCGACACCCCATTCCTGCTGTACACTGACTGAAGTCAAAATGGTCTGGGTGAGAGAGTCATTGCCTATGGCAGCAGGTCTCTGAGGGAGTCAGAGCGCAACCCTGACAACTATAGCTTCTTTAAATTGAAATAACTGGCACTGGTGTGGGCCATGACAGAAAGGTTTGCGGAGTACCTGACAGGTTCAGAGGTGACCGTGATGACAGACAACAACCTGTTAGCACATCTGGAGAACGCCAAGCTCGATGCGCTTGAGCGGAGGTGGTTGGCTCTCCTTTCTAAGTACCAATACCACATTAAGTTCCGGTCAGGAAGTGAAAATGTCGATACACTCTCCCGAGTCCCTGTAGGGTTGTCGACTCCTGACCATGGTCAATTACCCATGTTCCAGGACGTGGCACATTTAATTGGGGTGGCGTCCAGGATGCCCATAGTGCTGGGAAAGACGTTGGCTGATTGGGAGAGAGTCCATAATAGCTGCCTCGACCTGTGGAAAGTGAAAGAATGGGTACGGACCAAGATCTGTCCTCGGCCAGAAGAGCGGACCCGTCTGACTCCAGAGGGCCAAAAGTTGTTGAGGCAGTGGTATAAGCTAACTGTTACTCAGGGCCTCCTGTGTCAGACCATATACTTACAGTCAGAGCTGCAGTACCAGCAACAGATTGTCATCCCATGTCATTGGAACCGGAGGCCACCCGGGAAGCCCATGAGAGGGGTACCCATTTTGGGAGTGACAAAACATTCAAGTGGCTCCATAAGCTGTTATCCTGTCCAGATCTGGGAGACATGGTGGCTGAGGAATGTCTTAAGTGTCGACCCTGCGGGCTGAGTAAGAGTACTGAACAGCAGGCTCCTGTCCAGGCCATCCAGACCTCAGCGCCCCTATAGCTTCTTATGATCGATTGTGTACAGATTGGGTACTCTACCTCAGGACACTCATACTGTCTAGTCATAACAGATCATTTCACAAAGTATGCAGTGGCTGTACCCACCAGAGACCAGACGGCAGAGTCGGCCGCTGAATCGGTCTGCAAACACTTTATACAGGTGTTCGGGTGTCAGGGGGCATGTTTTCAGTGTATCTAATGAATGAGCTGTACCAACTGTATGGGATCGAGCCACCCCTTATCACCCCCAGGGAAATGGGGTGTGCGAGCGGTTCAACTGCACCTTGCTCCAGATGCTGCGGACTCTGGAGGACAGCCAAACGGCTTGTTGGCCAAGTACCTACCTGAACTGATATGGGCCTATAACAAAAGGGTACACAGTATCATCGGATACTCCCCACATATGCTCATGTTTGGGAGAGCAGGACGGTAAATTGAAGACCTCCACATGCCTGATCTAATGGAGCCACCACCGAGAAGCACCACTGCATAGGTGCAAGAGCGCCGCCCTCGTAAGAGATCGATCCACAAGGTTGTGAGGGAGTGCCTAGGACAAGTGGTACACCCTAACCGAAGACCAGTGCAATGGGATGGGAATGCCCTGGGTGATGGAGTCACGGTCAAAGCCAAACAGCTGTCTGGGAACTTGGCTAAGCAGTGGGAAGCAGTCCCATAGCTGGTGAAGAGGAGGGTAGACCCTGCCAGCCCAGTCTATGAGGCAGAGCCAATAGGGACTAGGGGGCCCTCGCAAAACTTGCACCGTAACATATTGAGGGGGTGTAATTTTTATGATGCCTCCTCCTGCTCAGAGTACAGAGGAAATCCCCTTAGAGGAGGAGGAATGGTGGGTTTTCCCTGCCCCGATACCCAAAGAGGCTCCAGCGGTGGCAAGTTTGCCACCCAGTGAAAGTGTTGAGTAGTCAGCAGCTCCTCTCTCATTGGATGTGCCTGACGTTCCCAGTAATTCTGATCCTATCACTCTGCGAAGGTCAAGCAGGCCCAATGCTGGTGTGCCCCCACAGCGCTATGCCCAGGATGAGTTTGAATGGGGAGGGTTGCCATGGACTTTAACCTCTAGTGGGGTGGCATGTGAGATGGAGAAACAGCTCTCTGTCTGAACACAGCTTGTGTAGATTGAATTAAATGATCTGGACTGACATTCTTCTGTTTGGCCACAAGATGCCGCTGTTTCCTAAACACAGCTACAGACTGTATTTATGTCCATATTCATGAGAGGTGGGGTTACACAGAGCCTGGAGAGGAAGAGAATGAGAGCAGCCATCTTAGAGGGAGCTAAAACTGAGGAACTGTGCGAGCAGAGGATCCAACAGTATCCAGGTGTAGGAGCATATCTCAGTAACCAGAGCGGCAGCTAAGTGAAGCTGATTGTGTCCAAGACCCTGATCCTGTCCAAAAGAAAGAGGATTGCTTCCAGGAACGATGATGAGAGCTGAGGAGCAAAGCTACATACACTGCGGCACTGCATGCTTGTTGGAGAGGCATTTTTTCAGTTCCGAGTCACCAGCAGGCAGTGCAGACCCGGGTCGGTAATATTGTGTGTGCACCTCGTTACAGTGTTGACGCCTAGAGACTGACACCAGGCCTAGTTAGTTAGTTAGGGTGTGTGTCAGGCCGCAAGTGTTGCTATTGTTCATTGCAAGGACTCCATAACTGAAACTGACATTTCACACTGGAGAGCTGATAAACTTCTTACAAACTCAAGTCAGGCTGGCTTTTGCTCAGAAGGAATACTCAGGCACGAGCTAGAGGACCAGTTATGGGAGGGGGAATTCTGTAGAGCTTTTCAAGTTAGTAAGCTGTTGTGATGCACCGGAGGTTAGCCCACACCACACACCCATACAGTTATTCTTGTTTTTTAGGGTAATAATAAGTAAGGTGTGGCAGTTTCATCATGCCTGCCAGTTGGTAAATTACTCTGCTTGCCTCCTACAACCATCGGAGGGTGCCGTGCTGTGCAGCACAAGAGTCTCAGCCTTCAGGCTGGGTGTAGGTAAATGTATTGCATGTTCCCAGCATCTGTGGTTGTGTTCATTATTACGTTTAAGTAAATTTCAGTTTTGGCAAAAGCTGGTGGTGGAGTTGTTTTCCTCGTTCATGACTTCACTGTATCCTGGGGAGCCCACCCCGGTACATGGCTTACATAGCATGCCCACAATACTCTCTTATTGAAGTCAACAGCTGTTTTGCACTTAGTTTTACTATGACCAAGAACATACTGTAAAGTAAATCTCTAGAACTGCTGTCATATTGTCTCAGACAACATAGTTGCTGCAAAGCTTGTAAATGAACTAGAATGAAAAATATTCAAACAAAAAATAATCTGAAGCATGGTTTAGTACAGATTTTTATTTAGTAAAATACAAACCGGATTCCAAAAAAGTTGGGACACTAAACAAATTGTGAATAAAAACTGAATGCAATGATGTGGAGATGGCTAATGTCAATATTTTATTTGTAATAGAACGTAGATGACAGATCAAACGTTTAATCCGAGTAAATGTATCATTTTAAAGGAAAAATACGTTGATTCAAATTTTCACGGTGTCAACAAATCCCCAAAAAGTTGGGACAAGTAGCAATAAGAGGCTGGAAAAAGTAAATTTGAGCATAATGAAGAGCTGGAAGACCAATTAACACTAATTAGGTCAATTGGCAACACGATTGGGTATAAAAAGAGCTTCTCAGAGTGGCAGTGTCTCTCAGAAGCCAAGATGGGTAGAGGATCACCAATTCCCACAATGTTGCGCAGAAAGATAGTGGAGCAATATCAGAAAGGTGTTACCCAGCGAAAAATTGCAAAGGCTTTGCATCTATCATCATCAACTGTGCATAACATCATCCGAAGATTCAGAGAATCTGGAACAATCTCTGTGCGTAAGGGTCAAGGCCGTAAAACCATACTGGATGCCCGTGATCTCCGGGCCCTTAAACGACACTGCACCACAAACAGGAATGCTACTGTAAAGGAAATCACAGAATGGGCTCAGGAATACTTCCAGAAACCATTGTCAGTGAACACAATCCACCGTGCCATCCACCGTTGCCAGCTGAAATTCTACAGTGCAAAGAAGAAGCCATTTCTAAGCAAGATCCACAAGCTCAGGCGTTTTCACTGGGCCAGGGATCATTTAAAATGGAGTGTGGCAAAATGGAAGACTGTTCTGTGGTCAGACGAGTCATGATTCAAAGTTCTTTTTGGAAATCTGGGACGCCATGTCATCCGGACCAAAGAGGACAAGGACAACCCAAGTTGTTATCAACGCTCAGTTCAGAAGCCTGCATCTCTGATGGTATGGGGTTGCATGAGTGCGTGTGGCATGGGCAGCTTGCATGTCTGGAAAGGCACCATCAATGCAGAAAAATGTATTCAGGTTCTAGAACAACATATGCTCCCATCCAGACGTCATCTCTTTCAGGGAAGACCCTGCATTTTTCAACAAGATAATGCCAGACCACATTCTGCATCAATCACAACATCATGGCTGCGTAGGAGAAGGATACGGGTACTGAAATGGTCAGTCTGCAGTCCAGATCTTTCACCTATAGAGAACATTTGGTGCATCATAAAGAGGAAGGTGCAACAAAGAAGGCCCAAGACGGTTGAACAGTTAGAGGCCTGTATTAGACAAGAATGGGAGAGCATTCCTATTTCTAAACTTGAGAAACTGGTCTCCTCGGTCCCCAGACGTCTGTTGAGTGTTGTAAGAAGAAGGGGAGATGCCACACGGTGGTGAAAATGGCCTTGTCCCAACTTTTTGGGGATTTGTTGACACCATGAAATTCTGATTCAACATATTTTCCCCTTAAAATGGTACATTTTCTCAGTTTAAACTTTTGTTCCGTGATTTATGTTCTATTCTGAATAAAATATTAGAAGTTGGCACCTCCACATCATTGCATTCAGTTTTTATTCACGATTTGTATAGTGTCCCAACTTTTTGGGAATCCGGTTTGTAAATTAAGGGGTTTTGGTCTGGAGTCTGTGTATAGGGGCAGTGCATCTTTATTTAGGATATGTTTTGTGTGGTTTTGTGTACTTTTGTGAGCTAAATGTCAAAGATTAGAGGTATGTCATATATGAATGGGTGGAGCACAAGGAAACTTATAATGGAGTCTGTTAGGGTTCCATTGTGGCGTCTTTCATATTGATGGGAAAAATAGCACTGCATCTAATCTGACAGAACTGTCAATGAAGACTCCAAAAAGAGTCTCTAATGGCAATGTGCACAGAACCTTAATTTGTAACTTATCGCTTTCTTGGTGTATACTTGGTTGGAATTTTTAGTCACTAGAAGGTACTGGGTTTAAGAAGGCTGAGAAACACTAAAATAGGCAATCCCTTTATTTACCCTCAAGTGTAAACTTCTCTGCACCTCTCTGCACAAAAATCATCACTTAGAGAGCTGGTATTACTTAGTAGATATGGGTGGGGCATCGACTTAGCGTATTTACGGCAGTTACACCTCTACATTACTGATCATGAAAACATCTTTGGTGTAGACAAGCTGAAATTACCGTATGTCTTACCATAGACTACACATAGGTTCTGCTCCCTATTACTCTTACTCACATACTATACATTTACAAGAACATTTGCTATTAGCTGCTTCAGCATCCCTGTTTGTGTCAGTCTAGTTTTCTCCCTGCATCTCCCTCCTCTTCCCCTCTTCAAAGATTTCCATGGTAACTTGTAATCTCATCCTTCAATAGCTAAGAGTTGGTCTCACTTAGAATTATCAGAAAATTCTCTGATAAGATATATTACACATTTTCTTATATTCACCTGTAGAGATGGCCTTGCGGTTCGCCCAGCGGTCGTTTCACGGCGAACGTTTCACATTCGTAATTTTCCGAACATGCGAACATATGGCGATGTCTGCTGGCGCCATATTCCTTTGCATTGCCCCGAACTTTCACCCATGACACATCCATCAGGTGGGACAGGACAGCCAATTGAGATGTTTCAGTACATGGACACACCCCCACCCTATAACAGAACCCGATCTGGCAGCCATTTTACATTCTGTGTTTTGCCAGTGTAGGGAGAGGTTGCTTTGTGGAGCAGGGACAGGCTGTTAGAGACACCAAACACTAGCTAATAGGGCCACAAAAGGCCTTTTTAAGGACTGGTATAGGTGTTCTATCAATAGGTGTGATATACTGAGGGGTGTGATATACTTATAATATACTTTCTAACATAGAAAGTACATTATAGTGAATTTGCATTGTGAAGCAGTTGTGTGTGGTTCTGCTGCAATACCGCAGCTATATAGAGGGGCAAGTGCTATTGGAACAACTATTTGCAATGGGTGGGATATACCTGTTGCCCCCAAAAAACTGATTGAGGGGTGTGATATACCTGCTTCCACAAAATACTAATTGATGGCTGCGATATACCTGTTGCCCCAAATAAACAGGGTGGTGCGATATAACTGTTGTGGCAAAAATAAAATTGAGGGGTTTGATATACCTGCTTCCACAAAATACTGATTACGGGTTTGATATACCTGCTGTGACGAATACCAGACCTCGTGCCCGCTTGACGTCCCCTACTTCGAGCTCAAGAGGCACGGGATGGTCACAGGTTACCAAACCATGACGTTACGCAGGTAAGGTCATCTTGGTACAGTTTACACAGACACCTCCTGTCCACGAAGGCACAGAGAGGCAACCGGCTGAGAGAGCCTTTTCACTGCTGCAGTGAAACAGCGCCTTCTCAGCCCAGGTAATCTGCCACCAGCTTCTCGTTTGATATAAGCTCGGTCCTCTAACAGGATTATATGGAGTGAGAAACCAACCCACGGTAGCTTTTAGCTAGGCCAAAACACGGGCATGGGGATTCATGATCGAGATACAAGATAGCGCAAGATTAAATTATATATTTAATCGCCTTAAGGGCACACAAGATGCCAGAATATACACAGAGAATATATACAGTGGTCTGAGGCCACAGATACAGGTGATATAAGTGCAACAGGGTTAAGCAGAGCAAAAGTCAGTTACCGTTTAGATGAAAGTTCCTTTGGGTTATGAGGGTGGAATAGTTCTTGGCTGCAGTCACGTGGGGGCAGTGATGTCAGCTGGTTCTCGGTCTCTCCAAACATATTGGCACGATGAGACCCCCTTCAGAAAAGACACCCGCTGGCTTGTATGGGCTTATGACCTGTAGCCGGCCGCTCCCCTCCCCGCCTCTGGTAAGGGTCCACCCCTCCTTCTCTGGTGCTGGCAGCAAATGACCCATAAAACCCCTTAATGCTCATAGCCCCAGACCAGAATATCGCAGGAAGATGGTTCCGGACCCAATTGATCCGCCTGGATTCCGGCTACAACTAGAGTCCAAATATGATGCCGCTATGCCTGGCTGGTTGAGGTGTGACTTTATCCACCCTGGGGCCTCCTTGAAGCCTGGACCCCTGGTGATTTCTCCCTTGCTAGCTGACAGCAGATAGCTGGGGGATGAAAACATATTTTTGATGTACACTGACTGTGTACATGCCAAAAGGTGAACCAAATGACAATCAAGGCTGCCAGTAAATGATAATCCATATTCCTCACACCTGCTTTCACAAAATACTGATTGAGGCCTGCGATATACCTGCTTACACAAAATACTGATTAAGGGGTTTGATATACCTTTTTCCATCAAATATTGATTGAGGCCTGCGATATACCTGCTTCCACAAAATATTGATTAAGGAATTTGATATACCTGTTTCCACCAAATATTAATTAAAGGGACACTGACAGGCCCAATTAGCATATTTAGTTATATATACGTCAGTACAGGTCTTATAAAGTCTATTAAAATGATCTAAGTATCCCCCCTGTCCACCTTATAAATACCGAAATATAAAGTTATATAACCTGCTTGTCCGGTCACCAATCTGCCCAAGGGGCGGCGTTTCATCACAAAATGCGCCCAGCCAGCCGCTCCCAACTGCCGTTCTGAAGCCCCGCCCAGCTCATCAATATTCACTTCGCTGGGCGGCGGCTACAACTCTCCGGACTCAAGTGCTGCAGCCTCTGCTTTATGCGCATGCGCCGGGCACTTGAGTCGGGAGAGTTGTAGCCGCCGCCCAGCGAATTGATGGGCGGCACCTGAATATCGCTTCTGGAAGCTAGGATCACATTGGGCGCCGGCCCGCGTCCACTTCCTGTAGGTGGAACGCAGGCGTGGAGCGCACAGGCTTACGGTCCGCCTATTCCTTGCTACTGCCCATGCGCCTGACTCAGCAGTGGAACGCATCGACAGAATATGCGTTTCACACAGTTCTTCTCCGCTGTACATGGTAAATGCATATAGCGGAGGGTCTGAAACTGTACCAGCGCTGGGATCCTAAAAATGAGTACTTCCTCCCTGTGGTCATGAGGGATTGACAAACATAAGGGACAGGGAATCACTCTATTTACAATTCCATAGCTTTCCATAGCTGGGCGACGGCTACAACTCTCCGGACTCAAGTGCTGCAGCCTCTGCTGTCGGGAGAGTTGTAGCCACCGCCCAGCGAAGTGAATATTGATGAGCTGGGCGGGGCTTCAGAACGGCAGTTGGGAACGGCTGGCTGGGCGCATTTTGTGATGAAACGCCGCCCCTTGGGCAGATTGGTGACCGGACAAGTAGGTTATATAACTTTATATTTCGGTATTTATAAGGTGGACAGGGGGGATACTTAGATCATTTTAATAGACTTTATAAGACCTGTACTGACGTATATATACCTAAATATGCTAATTGGGCCTGTCAGTGTCCCTTTAAGGCCTGTGATATACCCGCTTCCACAAAATACTTATTAAGGGGATTGATATAACCGATTGCCACCAAATATTGATTGAGGCCTGCAAGATACCTGCTTCCACAAAATACTGATTAAGGGGTTTGATATACCTGCTTCCACAAAATACTAATTGAGGCCTGCGATATACCTGTTTACAAAAAAATACTGATTAAAGGGTTCAATATACCTGTTTCCACCAAATATTGATTGAGGCCTACGATATACCTGTTTTCACAAAATACCGATTAAGGGGTTCGATATACATGTTTCCACCAAATATTGATTGAGGCATGCGATATACCTGCTTCCACAAATACTGCTCTTCTCTAGGGACTTAGGCACAGGGTCATTTTGAAAATGACAGGCAGAAGAAGAGGCAGGCCATTCCGCAGGGGTGGTAGGGGTCGGGCAGGTGCACCAGGCTGGAGACTAAGTGGGAAGTTGGAGAAGGCGCAAGCGATTACTTCAAAGGACGCACCAGAGTTGGTTGAGTGGCTCATTCAGCCTTCCACTTCTGCACCCTCCTCATCCTCTTTATCTGCACCCTCCTCACTCTCTACTGTGTGCACCCACAAAGACACCACCACCACCATAGAACCTCCACTCGAGTCAGGAATTATTTTCCCATCCATTCCCAGACCTTACCGATGCGCAGCCATTTTTGACATCTGATTAGGAAGAGGAGGCAGCAACGGCCGCAGCCCAGTGGTCTGAAGACACTACCCAGATCAGCCCAAGGAGAGAGGTCCCCGCTGTTGCTGCCTACTCTGAGATCTTAAATGTCAGTGGTGGCAAAGATGACAATGATGACATGTCGATGGACGGGAAGGGGAGGAGGGGAGTTCAGAGGGAATGACAAGGCAGCAGAGAGGCAGGAGAAGGAGAAGAAGCAGGCAGAGCTCACAGGGCACAAGAGGCAAAAAGCAGACTGCAAATGTATCTGGAGTGAGCTATCCACCATGCACGGTCACTTCTGGCACTCCCAGGATGCTGGCACATGGCTCCGCATTGTGGGCTTTTTTTAACTTGTCAGCTGCTGACAATAGTGTTGCCATATGCAGCATGTGCTGTCAACGCATAAGTCGCGGTAAGCCCAACACTCACCTAGGGACGACCGCCTTAAGAAGGCACCTGGCTTCCCATCATAGAGCCCTGTGGGAGCAATGCCGTCAGAACCCACAAAGCCACACTCCTAGCTCTCAACATCCTGCCTCTTCTCCTTCTCCTCTCTCCTCCCATTTGTCCTCCACTCCACCTTCCACCGCGCCGTTGTCACGTTCCTCTGGAAGAAGGCAGGCTTCCGTAGCCAAAATGTTTGAGCGTAAAAAGTTGATGATGCTGGATAACCCTCTTGCCAACGACTGACTGCTGGCTTGTCAGAACTGCTAGACCGCCAACTACTGCCATATAAACTGGTGGACTCGGAGGCCTTTAGAAAATTTGTGGCCATTGGCTCACCGCAAAGGAAGGTCCCCAGAAGGAAATATTTCTCCCAGAAGGGCATCCCAGAGCTATATCGCCACATTTAGCGGCAAGTGAATATATCTCTGGCACACAGTGTCGGTGCCAAGATACATCTGACCACAGACATGTGGTATAGCAAACACGGCGGGCAGGGAAGGTACATAACTTTTACTGCCAATTGGGTGAACCTTCTGACGGCCATCAAGCATGTAATCCGTGGCTCCAGTGTGGATTTGGTGTTACCGCCACAGATTGCATGCAGGCCTGCCTCTTCTTCTCCTACTCCTATTCCATCCTCCATTTCCTCCTCGGCTGACTCCTTCTTTTCCACTCCTACTGCCTCTTCCGCTGCACACCCCAAGCTCTCCAGAACCTATTGTCATGCTGAGACATTGTCATGCTGTGCTGTGGCTGTTGTGCCTGGAAACCAAGAGCCACACCAGTCTTGCACTCCTTTTAGCTCTGCGGTCACTGGCCAATCAGTTGCTAACCCCGCTCAATTTGACAGTTGGTAAAGTGGTATGCGACGATAGTGCCAATCTGCTGAGTGCGCTGAAACAGGGCAAAATGACACATGTGCCGTGCATGGCACACGTCCTGAACTTAATTGTGCAGCGATTCATTGCCAAATACCCCAGGGTCCAGGATGTCTTGTGACAGGCCAGGAAGATCTCTGGCAATTTTAGAAGATCTTACACAGTCATGGCCCGCCTTGCTGATGTTCAGTGGCGAAACCACCTGCCCTTCAGATGTCTGATTTGTGACAGCCCGACGCGCTGTAACTCCACCTTGTATATGCTTGATAGGCTACTCCAGCAGCAACGTGCCGTTAATGATTTCCTGTACGAACTCTGCAGCAGGACAGGTTCTGGGGAGCTTGGTTTCTTTTCACCGCGGCAGTGGCTGCTCATGCGTTACGCATGCAGACTTCTGCGGCCATTTGATGAGATCACCAAACTGGTCAGTCACAGACAGGGCAGCATTAGTGACATTGTACCTTACGCCTTCTTTCTGGAGCTCGCATAGCGTTGTGTTATTGATCAAGCCGTCGAGGAGCAGGAGCTGGAAGATGAGGAAGTCGCAATGATGAATGAATTCCCAGGGGGGGCTACTCCATTTGAGACAAGCCAGCAGGAGTCTGAAAAAGAGTCAGAGGAGGATGGTGGGTGAGGGGAGGAGGAGGAGCAAGAAGAGCAGGCTTTGAGGGGGACTTTAAACTTTTCAGGGATCCCTGGTGTTGTCTGTGGATGGGGGAAGAGACCGAGGACGACATTCACCTGGAAGATGAGCAGGAGCCAGCCCGCTCCACCACTTCCAATTTAGTGCAAATGGGGGCCTTTATGCTCTAGTGTTTGAAGAGGGACCCCCGTTTAAAAAGCATATAAGGCAAGGGCTAGTACTGGGTGGCAACGTACTTAGACCCCCGGTACAAACACAAAATGGTTGACATGTTACCATCATCACAGAGGGCTGGCAGAATGCAGCATTTCCAGGCCTTGCTGTGAGAGATGCTGTATTCTGCTGTTGTGGGCGCTGGCAGAGGAATTTCCACCCACAGCGAAACAGTTGCAGGTACCAATCCTACAGTGCCTGTAAAAAGAGGGAGGTTTAAAGATGTGTTGGTCACTTCGGATATGAGATCATTCTTGCAGCCAACCCATCGAGAGCCGCCCTCCGGATCTAGCCTCAGGGACAGCTATCCTACTACATCGGGTTAACGGCCGATGTGGACGCTCTGAGAACCGAGGAGCTCCTGGACTACTGGGTGTGCAGGATTGAGCTGTGGCCAAAGCTGGCACAATTTGCCATGAAACTCTTGGCTTACCCCTCGTGGAGTGTCCTGTCCGAAAGGACGTTTAGCGCAGTTGGGGGGATCGTGACCGATAAGCGCGTTCACCTAGCTCACAACAGTGTGGATTGCCTCACATTTCTAAAAATGAATGAGGCCTGGATCTCTGAGGAATTCAACACCTCTGACGACCACATGTAATTGAATTTCCTCATGCCAGCCCACACATATCTGCCACCACACAGAACATAGAATGGTCTTTGTCTTATGTATATACAGCGGCATAAAAGGCCTTTTATGTCAGGTGAATGCCTAATTATTGGGGCCTCTAATCCAGTGGCCTACAGTAAAAATTTTATCCAGTGACCGCCTAATGTACCTCCAGCCACATAATTACCAGTTATTTTCTGTCAGGTGAATGCCTACATTTTGGGGTCTGTACTGGCCTACAGTAAAATGTTAATGTACCTCCATCCACATTATTACAACTTCTTTTCTGTCAAGTAAATGCCAAATTTTTGGGGCCTGTATTGGCCTACAGTAAAATTTTTATCCAGTGACCGCCTAATGTATCTCAGCCACATAATCACAAGTTATTTTCTGTCAGGTGAATGCCCAATTTTGGGGGCCTGTACTGGCCTACAGTAAAATTTTTATCCCGGACCGCCTAATATACCTCCAGCCACATAATCACAAGTTCCTTTCTGTCAGGTGAATGCCTAATTGTTGGGGCCTGTACTGCCCTACACTAAAATTTTTATCTGGTGACCGCCTAATGTACCTCCAGCCACATCATCACAAGTTCTTTTCTGTATGGTGAATGCCTAATTTTTGGGGCCTGTACTCCCGTGGCCTAAAATAAACTTTATCTAGGCTTCAGCAGGGCACATTTTCCCTTTAAGATGCATAAAAAATGGCCCCTGACTAAAATACATATTTTTTGTGGGAATTTTTGCCAATGATCCCCCTCTGGTATGTCAATGTCCATGTTGTGGGACTATTTGTGCACTTCTAGTAAGTATTTGGTGGCTGCAAATATGACCTGAAGGTTTTTCAGTTTTGCGTGCCATTAAAGTCAAAGGGGCCTGCACTGGAGAACATTTGACGCGAGTTCGCAAACCGTCCCAGCTGATGTTTGTCCACCAGTATTCACCTGTAGTGTTGATGCGAAATTGTTAGAAAAGTTAGTGACCATTTAACTTCCTGTTAAGAGCTAGAGTACCTAGCTGACACATGTGTGCCCAAGCCCTTAAATTTGCTCTGTTGCTTATACGTACTTCCTATACTTATGTGTATAGCTACTAAGGTGTCTGTTAAATTTAAAAGCCGTTAAATGATTGTCTATTCGGTCCTCTCAGTGTAACTGCACTGTCATAGGGGAAATTTAGGCTAGCAGCACATACAGTACACAATAAGCCACTTACTACTCAGATCACTGATGCTATGGATGCTGTGGAGATTCATCACTTAGTGATTATCCTCTATATACAATCATTTGTATCTTATTGTTATAAGTAATATTGATCAGTTTTAACATGTGACTCAATTATAAACTAAACAAATGTGAAAATAGTGGTTTATTTTTCTCTTCAGTTAATGGGATCCTTTCATCAACTTTTGTCATATAAAGCTCCCTGCGGTACTGTTTTGCAAAAATGACACTACAGAAAAGTGCCTGTCTGTATGTAAATTAGGTACCTGGAGTCATCGGGGCATCTCACAGCAATGATAGAGTCATGGAATCATCATTGCAATCCTGCCCAACTTGACATTTACTTTGCTTGTAGGTGCCACCAAAACCTCTCTTATAGAGGCTATATGGGCTCGCTGTTCATATCTGGAGAAGAGAAGGGACAAAGGCCATGGTCTGCATGTGTGTGATTTCAGCAGTGACGGAGGTGACATTTCCAAGCTGAGGGGATGCCAATCAAAGTAAGATGGGTGGGTTTATAGCGATGACTCCATGACTCCAGCATTGCTGTGAGATACTCAGGTGACTTTAGGTACACCATCTACATACAGAAAGGTAATTTTTCAATGTTTTATTTCTGCAAAATGACACAGCTGAGAGTTTTACTGGAGACATCATTGATTTCAATGTATTGTGACCCGCAGCACCATGCCATTATTTAACATGCCAAAAGATGCTGACAGGTTCCTTTTAAGTAAACTAAGACATTTCAGAAGTAGACAGACAATGAACGTTCTTTTTCAATAGCTATGGGTTAGAAAACGTGTTGAATGATTGTCAAAAGATGGACTTTCAATTTTTATGATGATGATGATGTTCCTATATAAGAAAAGAAAAATAACAAATAATGTAAGTGCCAGGTCTGGTATTTGCCAGATACCATGGCACCTGATGTATCCCAATGACCATAATCAGGTCCATCTGGTTTCCACTGCAGTCCTCCTTCACTCTGCTAGACAAGCATCAGTGTTTTGTTCTACTTTACTGTCCTGCTTTTTTTTGGCCAGGATCTGTGATCTAACGGAACCTCCACCAGAGATGTGAACTTATCTTAAGGAATCTGCCGAAATGAAAATGGACATGCCTATCCCTTGCTATTAAGAAGCTGCATATTAGTAACAGTGGGAGGTTTCTTCCAAGGACTATTGACATAGAAAACAAACAACAAATTTACTTTGTACAAAGAACTAGAAGGTCCTCTTAACTAAAGTGGAGATGGAAGACTATCAAAGCTTAACCTTTCAGAGTGGAAAGATTAATTGTGTGGCTAGACTCTGAAATTAGGGCCAGATAAATTACAAGTGTACAAGCTGGAGATTGATGAAGCTCTGCTTAAAAGGTTACTTTGTATCAGAGGCTAAAATTCTATTCTACATAAAGTCATTTCTTCAAGGAAGTGATTTTCAAGTGATTGACTAGGCGTTGTGTGTCTGCAGTATGTTATAAAGCTATGAGTCATCTGTGACACATGTGCTGCAGTACATATTGGATTTCTAAATGTGGACCCTAGGATCTTCTCATTGCATGTATCCAGGACCACGTAGCTCTTCTCTTTCTGCCAAATTGCCCCCCCCCCCCCCCCCCAAAAGTGAAAAAAAAAAAAGTGGGCTACAGTAAAATTGTTAATCAGTGACCGTATAATGTACCTCGAGCTACATAATCAGAATTTATTTTTTGTTAGGTGAATGCCAAATTTTTAAGGCCCGTACTCCTGTGGCCTAAAATAAAAAATTTCTAGACTCCAACAGGGCACATTTCAGAGAATTTCCCTTTAAGGCCCCTTTCACACGGGCGAGAATTCCACGCGGGTGCAATGCGCGAGGAGAAAGCATTTTACCCGCACTGAATCCGGACCCATTTACTTCAATGGGGCTGTTCAGATGAGCGTTGATTTTCATGTATTACTTGTGCGTTGCGTGAAAATCGAAGCATGTTCTATATTCAGCGTTTTTCACAAAACGCAGGCCCCATAGAAATGAGTGGGGATGTGCGAAAATCGTAAGCATCCGTAAGCAAGTGCGGATGCAATGCGATTTTCACGCATGGTTGCTAAGGAGACGAGAGATGAGTTACCCGGGACCCAAATTACTTTATTCTTTTCCATTATACCATGGTTATAATGGAAAATAATAGCATTCTTTGATTCAGAATGCTAAGTAAAAGGTCCATTGTGGGGTTAAAATTTTTTTTTTTTTAACTCGCCTCATCCACTTGCTCGCGCAGCCAGGCTCGTCTTCTTTCTTCTTCTTCTTCTTGCAGGAACTGGCTGGAAAAGGACCTTCGGTGACATCATCGCACTCACCACGTGGTGACGTCAGAGCAGGTCCTGCTGAATGAAGATAGAAGAACCTTTATCTGAACAGCCCCATTGAAGTAAATGGGTCCGGATTCAGTGCGGGTGCAATGCGTTCACCTCACGCATTGCACCCGCGAGGAATTCTCGCCCGTGTGAAAGGGGCCTAAGATTCATAAAAATGTCCCCTGACTAAGATACATATTTTTTGTTGGAATTTTTGTCATTCATCCCCCTCTAGTATGACACTGTCCTTGTTGTGGGACTATCTGTACACTTCTAGTAAGTATTTGGTGGCTGCAAATATGAGCTGAAGGTTTTTCAGGTTCGCCTGCCAATAAAGTGAATGGGGCCCGCCGTGAACTTACGGTTCGCAAACATTTGATTGCGTTCGCGCGATCGCGTTTGCGAACTATCCCAGCCGATGTTTATCCATTACTACCTCTGGGGCCTTTCAAAAAAGGTGTGTATGTGTAATGACAGATCATGTGACACTTAGATTGCACACAGGTAGACATGATTTCACTAATTATGTGACTTCAGAAGGCAATTGGTTGCACCAGAGCTTTTTATGGGCTTCCTAACAAGGGGGTGAATACATATGCACATGACAATTTTCTGTTTTCTATTTCTAAACAATAGTTTTATTTATATATTTTTCTCACTTCACCAACTTAGACTATTGTGTTCTGATCCATCACATCAAATTCACATTAACAAAACATTGAACTTAAGGCTGTAATGTAACAAAATACAAAAAAGTCAAGGGGGGTGAATACTTTTGCGAGGCACTGTAAATAAAGTACAGTGTTAAGAAAAAGAGATAGCTTATCAGTGCAATTCTTTCCACCTGTGACAGGGGCAGCTTCTGCCAAGTCCGGACCCTCTCTCTAACCTTGTTAATCATAGGGGTAATATTCAGAAGATTATAGCTAGACAGATCCGCACTAATTCTAATACCAAGATATCCCCATTGCTCTATACCCCCTGACAGAGTGTCCGATATGGATCGATGACTAATTTTTTGGGCTGCTGGATAAACTACTGAATGAGTTGATCTGGGGGAGGGGTAGGGTTAGGATCAAGCAAAAATATCTCTACCTCTCTGAGAGAGATGGTGCTCTGTCCCTCCCCTTCCTTCAAGGATACTATATTGCAGCCCAGATAAAGTGGTGTGCGGGTGGGGGGGCGGACCATCACTCTGCTGTACTATTAGGTATCCTGGCAAGGGACTTTCAGGGGTTATATGGGGATATTTTTTCTATTCTGGAGACTGGACATCCGGGCAAAAGAGAAAAACAATGCTTGATTAGTGATAGTGATTAGTTTGGAAGAAGATTAAGAATATATTGGGTGTAAAAAACCCCACCCATTTTACTCCACTTTGGCACAATCATAATTTAGCAGAATTTATGTTAATTGTAGATTACAAATATTGGAACTCACGCGGTATTAACCGCTTAATTCACATAACATCACACGGTAATATTATCCCCTTGGACGTATTGGTAAAGGGTACACCTGTAACTTTTTGGGATAGATATAGATATGCACAAATTAGTCACGCATATAGGAACACTGAGGATGAAGCCTCTTGACTGTCAGGGCAAACTCCTTTTTTGATTATTGTTTTAGATTTAAGGATACACAACTTACACTCTCTCAAATATATCATAGACTCCGGGACTGTTTAGGGGAAATAACAACATTTAAAAGCGAGGGCGACTGGGAAGCTGAAATGGGCGGTGGGAGCATCTTGGAATGGGATATAATATATCAAAACATAAAAAAAGTATCGATCTGTCAGAAATATAGACTTACTCAGTTCAAGATTGTACATCGCCTATACTACATTGCCGCCTTCCTCGCCAAAATATATAAGGGAAAAGGGGACCTGTGTTGGAAATGCTCAGCAGAAAATGCTGATCTAGGTCACTTATTCTGGAACTGTCCAGAAGTAAGAGGTTTTTAGACTAATATTTATGAGGAATTGTCTAGAAGATATAAGATTAAACTGAGTCAATGTTTTATGCAAGCAATACTGGGCAACTTCTCTCCCTCCGACCTGACACCCTACCAGACACGTGTATGTCTGGGGGGCTTCGTGGTAGCGAAGGCCCTGATTGTTAAATACTGGGGCACTCAAAATAGCCCTAGCTTTATTGAATGGAGGGCTCAGATTGATAATATTGATGCCTATAGAAGGATGGCAGGGAAATTGGATTAATGCTAGAGAGGGTGTGTTTCTCGCTCCAAAGGGCCCGGATATAGGTGGCTCCGGAAACGGAAACCGCAGGTGAAATTCAGATATGGTTGGATCTCGCAGCAGTGGAACAAGGGAGGGGGGGGGGGGTAAATGGGATCAAATATGTTAAGTGTTCTATCACTACTTTTGTATACTTGAATGGCATGTTACTGAATGTTATATATTTGGTTTAGAAAATAATAAATTATATAATAATAACAATAAATAATAAAGGAATTTATAAAAAAAAAAAAATGAAAAAGAGATAGCTCATTGAATAGGCTTTTATGTGGCCTCATACATAATATAGCTGCGTATGAAAGCACTTTTGGCCAGCAACTATTTAAACTCGAATTGTATGTATTGGACAAAAAGCTAAATATTGGGAAGCTCACCAGAATAGAGCACGACCGGCTACCATCCCATTGCTATTAAAAACCTAAGGTCCCTTGCAGGCGAGCGCAAGTAGGTACGCAATTTTAGTCAGTTTTGACTGCGATTGCATTCCGTTGTTCAGTTTTTTATCACGCGCGTGCAAAACGCATTGCACGCGCGTGATAAAAAACTGAATGTGGTACCCAGACCCGAACTTCTTTACAGAAGTTCAGGTTTGGGTTCGGTGTTGTGTAAATGTAATTATTTTCCCTTATAACATGGTTTTAAGGGAAAATAATAGCATTCTTTAATACAGAATGCTTAGTACAAGGTCAATTTTGGGTTAAAAATAATAATAATTAACTCACCTCCTCCAATTGATCGCATAGCTGCCAGTCTCCTGTTATTTCTTCAGGACCTGTCAAAGGACCTGTGGTGACGTCACTGAGCTCATCACATTGTCCAATCACATGGTCCATCACCACGGTGATGGACCATGTGATTGGACCATGTGATGTGACATCACCACAGGTCCTTTAGCCGGCAGCTCATGATTAAAGGAGTAAGAAGAGATCGGCAAGAGATTGGTAATTTCCCCCACACTGTCCCCACACAGTAGTTTCCCCCACACTGCCCCCAACACAGTAATTGTCCCAACACAGTAGTTCCCCCCATACTGCCCCTCACAGTAATTTCTCCCTCACTGCCCCCATATAGTAATTTGCCACACAGTAGTTTGCCACACATTGCCCCATATAGTAATTTACCCCTCACATAGTAATCCCTCCCATAATAATTTGCCTCCACACAGTATCCCACCATGATATTTTCCCCCCACATGTCCTCCTGTGTGTGTCCTCCCATGTCCCCCAAAGTTAGCACATAAAAAATAATAATAAATAAATAAATAAAAGGTAAATACTCACCTGCCCTTGCTCATAGAGGAAGGCGTGCACACTTCACTGTGCTGCTGCGTAATTTCCCCCACACTGCCCCCAAACAGTAGTTTCCCCCACACTGCCCCCATACAGTAGTTTCCCCCACACTGCCCCTACACAGTAATTTCCCCCACACTGCCCCCACACAGTAGTTTCCCCCACACTGCCCCCCACACAGTAATTGTCCCAACACAGTAGTTCCCCCCACACTGCCTCCCACACAGTAGTTTCCCCCACACTGCCCCTCACAGTAATTTCTCCCTCACTGCCCCATATAGTAATTTGCCACACAGTAGTTTGCCACACATTGCCCCATATAGTAATTTACCCCTCACATAGTAATCCCTCCCATAATAATTTGCCCCCACACAGTATCCCACCATGATATTTTCCCCCCACATGTCCTCCTGTGTGTGTCCTCCCATGTCCCCCAAAGTTAGCACATAAAAAATAATAATAAATAAATAAAAGCTAAATACTCACCTGCCCTTGCTCATAGAGGAAGGTGCGCACACTTCACTGAGCTGCTGCGTAATTTCCCCCACACTTCCCCCAAACAGTAGTTTCCCCCACACTGCCCCTACACAGTAATTTCCCCCACACTGCCCCCCCACACAGTAATTTCCCTCACACTGCCCCCACACAGTAATTTTCCCCACACTGCCCCCACACAGTAATTTTCCCCACACTGCCCCCACACAGTAATTTCCCTCACACTGCAGCCACACAGTAGTTTCCCCCACACTGCCACCACAGAGTAATTTCCCCCACACTGCCTCCACACAGTAGTTTCCCCCACACTGCCCCCACAACAATTTCCCCTACACTGCCCCCCACACACAGTAATTTCCCCCACACTGCCCCTACACAGTAGTTTCCCCCACACTGCCCCCCCACACAGTAATTGTCCCAACACAGTAGTTCCCCCCACACTGTAATTTCCCCCACACTGCCCCTCACAGTAATTTCTCCCTCACTGCCACCATGTAGTAATTTGCCACACAGTAGTTTCCCCCACATTGCCCCATATAGTAATTTACCCCCCACATAGTATTCCCTCCCATAATTATTTACCCCCACACAGTATCCCACCATGATATTTCCCCCCCACATGTCCCCCTGTGTGTGTCCTCCCATGTCCCCCAAAGTTAGCACATAAAAAATAAAATTTAAAAACTAAAAATAAAAGTTAAATACTCACCAGTGCTTGCTCATAGAGGAAGGCGCGCACACTTCACTGTGCTGCTGCGTCCCAGCCTACTAAGCCTGAAGCCTATGGTGGTGATCGGCGGCGCGGCAGGAAACTATGTGCTCACATGCCCCGCCGCAGTATATGGGCGCGTCAGCCCTCCAGCAATGACCCTGGGTTCACACCTGAGCGTTTTACAGCGCGTTCAAACGCGCTGTAAAACGCTTAAGACATGAAAACCAATGCTTCCCTATGGGAAGGGTTCACACCTGGGCGTTTTACAGCGCGTACGAACGCGCTGTAAAACGCCCGACGCTCAAACAAGTACTTGAGCTTCTTTGGGGCGTTTTGACGCGCGTTTGTGGCCATAGGACACTGCAGTCAATGACACAAACGCGCGTCAAACGCGCGTTTACTATTACAAAAAACGCGCATAAAAACGCGCGTAAAACGCGCGTTTGAGGAACGCTTAGGTGTGAACCCAGGGTGAGTGCTTCCATCTGTATTGATGGAAGCGCTCATTGCACCCTCCTGAGAGCTGGCACCAGGGGCGGACTGCCCCCCCCCCCCTCCCCCCTAGGCACGCCACTGCTGGTAGGCAGCCACTCTCACATGTAGAGGAAGTGAATCTGGCAAAAGGAGCATATTTGTTGGCACTAGGAGTCTATACTGTATAAATGTCATGTTCTCTACCATTGCATTTTTAACATTGCCCATACAGTATGTTTGATTTCCTAGGCTACTGTAGATCTACCTGTAGCTTATAACAAAATGAGTGGACGTTTATCATTGATACTTCTATCGGGCGTCTTAAATTGTAATCATTATGAGATTACAGTATTAAAGCAACATGTTCATACAACCTAAGCAGGAACTTAATGCATGAGTGACAGCTAATAACATTCATAGTTATGCCGATGGTCTTTGCTGCCACTCTGAGGAGCCACAGGTAAGTCTCTTTAGACTCTTGAGTCGCCCGCTGTGAACAACTGCATGGTAACGTGCAGAAAGCTAAAGTTAACACACCAAAGTGCCAGCTGAAATTGAAACTACAGCAAATTATATGTATGTTAAAAGCTTCTCTCCAGGAAACAGAGTTTATACTTGCAAGCTGTTTTGTAATGCTAGACCAGTATAATTAGTCTTTATAAAGAGCTCAGCTGCAAATACAATGTTGCTACGGAGGTGAATAGAAATATTAGGATTTTTCTACAGAATTCAAAATCCTTCTCCATAGCACAAGGCTGAAAAACTTTAGATTATTCATTTTAAGATAATACATATATCAATGAAAAAAACAACTGAAGGTTTACAAAGCAGGTGTAAATACCTAAAAGGTTTCTACCACCAGAAATACCGTTATGTAGCTGACTGACATTAGCGATGCGCCCATGTCAGCATTACATAACAGTATGTTTCTAATGTTAGTCCCTGCAGCCGTTTTTGTTAAAAATGCACTTTTATTAAATGCTAATGAGCCTCTAGGTGCTATATGGGCGTAAAATCAGCACCTAGAGGCTCCGTCCACTCACCCTGTATTCCGCCCAGGTCCAGTGTTGTGCCCGCCCAGCTCCTCTTGATTGATGCCACTGTTCCCTGCATCGTTGGCGAAATCCCGCGCCTGCGCCGTTCACTTCTGTCTTCGGCGCAGGCGCAGTGAGTGAAGGCTGCTCTCCTGATTCCTCACTGTGATGTAGTCGGCGAAGGCGCAGTGAGGAAGCCGGCACCAGGATCAGGGTGAGTGGACGGAGCCTCTAGGTGCTGATTTTACGCCCATATAGCACCTAGAGGCTCATTAGCATATAATAAAAGTGCATTTTTAACAAAAATGGCTGCAGGGACTAACATTAGAAACATACTGTTATGTAGTGCTGACATGGGCACATCGCTAATGTCAGTCAGCTACATAACAGTATTTCTGGTGGTAGAAACCCTTTAAAAAAAATTGTTCTTAAAATGTTTTAGCTTTAAGGGGTTGTCTGCTTTTTTAATATTGCTGACTAGAGATAAGCAAATTTTTGAAAAGTTTGATTCGGCTCATTTGCCGAATATTTTTTTTTTTTATTCACTTTGTGACAGTTAGCGAATTTTTTTGTAATTAGTGGGTGCAATGACAGGGAGCTGCGATAGCGCCGCCCCCATCATTGTACGTCTCAGATGCCACATTCATACATGATCGTGGCATCTGAGTGTAAAAACATGTAAAATTAACATTACATTTTTTTATTTTATCAAACTTACCACCTCCATTTGCTCGCGACGGGCTGGCCGCCGCCATCTTGCTTGAAGATCTTGTACGAAATCTCGCACGGCACGAGATTACATCATCGCTCTGGCCGGCGTGGTGACATCATATGTCACTACGCATGGAATTTCGCTGAGATCTTCAATCAAGATGGCGGCTGGTGGCCCTTCGCCAGGAAATGGAGGAGGTAAGTATGATTTTTTAGTTTTTTTTGCACTATTTCAGGTTAAATTGATTATCTAAAACAAAGCACGAGGAAATTCGGCTTTGAGGCAAATCGAATTTATCCTGAAATTCGGATTGAATTCCACTTTGTGGGAATAGATTAGCTCATCTCTATTGATGACCTATCTTCAGGATAGGTCATCAATATCAGATCTGGCCGAGGAAGAGAAAGCAGCCTAGGTATTAGCACATCTCTTCATTGTTTACCTGCTTGCCGACGCAACTTGAACAGGAAGGAGCCATTCCATTGAAGTATATGGGACAGCTGAGATGCAATTACACCTGCTCGCTGCTGCAATTGCGTCGGTAAGCAGGTAAACAATGAAGAGAAGGCAGTGCTCGTACCAGCGCTGCCTTCTCTTCAGACAGCTAATCGACTGGAGTGGTGGGGGTTGGCCCCCTGCCGATCTGATTTGGGGTGGCGGGGGTTGGACCCCAGCTGATCTGATATTGTTGATCTATCCTGAGGACTGGTGAGTAGGCGATTGTCGGTAAGGAATGCTTCCTTTCTAACAATCATAATGCTTATCTGAAGGTCTAATAAAGCCTTAAGGCTATGTCCACATCTGCGTTTTAGTATTGTAGTACTCTGGACCAGCAGAAGAGCAGAGTACCAGAATTGCCTTATCCAGCATAGCTGGTCACAATCGGAGGCCCACCAGATTCTTCTTTACTATAATGACATCCATTGGATGTCTGGCAAGAATGCCAGCTTTCTGTTTAAAAAAAAATTCTTGCCAGAAACCCAATGGGATATGGCAAATCTGATACTCTGCTCCTCTGATGGAACAGAGTACCAGAATGCTAAAATGCAGATGTGGATGTATCCTTAGATCACAAAATAAGCAACAGTAATATAACTGATCTGGAACAGGTTGAGCAAACGGACCTCTCTATTTTCCCATTGGCATTTGAAATTTTGTCATTCTGTCCCAGCATAGGAACAGAATACATGAATTGCCATCTCCAGCGTATGCCTGAAAACACCATTGACCAAGTGATCCCTTTCACTATAATGGGGCCCACTGGGTTTCTGGCATGAATACTAGCATTCTGCCGGACAAAATACTGTTGCATGCTTCTACCCTTGTTATCTTATGATGCCCATGTCTACATGTAGACTGCCCAGCTCAGCTTCAAAGAGACTCACCAGTAGACAATCCATGCAGTAGATGCAATACCCAGCTCCTGGAAAAGGAGGCCAGATCTCTTATAATGCACTGTTCAGGTGGTGGAGATGCCACTATGGCAACTGGCCAGACCTGACTGCACTTCACCCCTGAATGGCAGGTGATCTTCAAATAGGTTGTCTAATTCAACCATGTAAAAATATGCGTTTGACAAAACATTAAAGCATAAAGCTACATAAACATCACCATATCTTTTGTATCAGAGGTTTGTATGTGAAATTTCTGTCTCCCGTATACCATTAACCACTAGACTTTCCTCTTCAAAGCAGCCTGGCAACATGGTTTCTCACAAGGGAACTGCTTATTTCTTGGCTTCAGTTCTAGCATCCCTGAGTTAACCACGTGCAAAACAAATTAGCGACAATAAAAATAAAAGGAACAATTGACTGACAGGAGAACGTGACAATTCGCTGTCATGAAACAAGCCAAACAGAGAGGTTGCACACAATAATAGGTAATAAAGCTTGCACAGGGACATCATTCTTCTGTCTGATCTATGATGATTGTCAAATTCCTGGCTGAAAATCCACGCTCTGAATGAGGAAAACTACACTTCTGTACAAGCAGTCAGCTAGACAGCTTGGCTAATAAAACAAAGCTTCCATTGATTAAAAAAAGCACACTATGGAAAGCTTCCCTGTAAAAGACTGCCATGAAAACAATATGTAGCCTAAACGTGGCTAAACAGCCTGTCCAAGCCCACAATATATAGCAAAATGCTATTTTATTCCAAAACATATGGTCATTTAGAGCATTATAAGTTTCTAGATATATTTAGTATTTTGGATATTTACAAGATGGAAGGCAGGGGTGAAACTACATCGATATAGCTGGTGAAACTACTACGGGGTCCTCAGTAACAATGGGATCCAGGCCATCAGCCCCAAGCCTAGCCGGACAGTACATACACCATGGTGACTAATGTGTGTGTACTGGCAGTCAAGGCCTGGGCCATAATGGATCATAGACACAGCAGCCAGACGTAGGCCTTACTCCAACTACTGTGTCTATCTTCCATTACTGCCTGTGCCTCATTCCCTGGCCTGTGCTCTCCCCAGCAGCATGCATGGTGCCGTGACATCCTCATGCCTGCTGGAGTGATTATGAGAGCGCACAGGCTGAGGATATCCCCAGGCCTGTGCACTGCCCTGCTCAGCTCAGCAGGCACAACCAAATCAATGTGCTCATGATGTGCTCTGTTCATCAGGAGAATGGGGCTAGGTAAGTATTGCTTTTTATTTTATTAACAGTACAGGAACTTTACTGCTGTAAGGGGGACACTAAAGGGCCATCACTACTATGAAGTCGGTTCTGCATCATGCCTTCTATGCTTTGCTTATTGCGGGAACAGAGCTAGGTATTACATTTTTATTTTATTAACACTACAGGGGCTTCACTACTGGGGTGCAGTACCCTAGACCTGAGGGTAGCTGCAATTGTGATTATTGTTGTCATTAGGGATGAGCGAATCGATTTCGGATGAAACATCCGAAGTCGATTCGCATAAAACTTTGTTCTAATACTGTACTGAGCAGGAGCTCTGTACAGTATTAGAATGTATTGGCTCCAATGAGCCTAAGTTATTGCTTCGCAAAGTCTCGTCAGACTTTGCGCAATAACTTCATAAATTAATTTGTACTGTAAAAAAACATTTTCCAAACTCGGGTTCGGTCCTAAGTGGTAACTTCGTTAAGCAATAACTTTGACTCAGCGGAGCCACTACATTCTAATAAGTACAGAGCTTCTGCTCCGCACAGTATTAGAACAAAGTTTTATGTGAATCGACTTTGGATGTTTCATCCGAAGTCGATTCGCTCATCCCTAGTTGTCATGTTATGCTCTGTACACCAAGATGGGAGGTATGGTTGGCAAGGACAGGGTTAACCACTCTGTTGCTCTCCTTTTGGTAGGATTGGGCTGGTCTTACTTCTTTCAATGAGGGGGAGATCGATTCTAGTTTGTGTGGAGGAAGGACACTCATCACCTAAATAACATTCAGGCCAGTCAAACCCTAAGCCTGTATCACACAGTGAACCCCTATCTCCACAAGCGAAAGCATACTGTGAAATCCAGGAGAGAGAAGTCAGCAAGACAGCACATCTAAGGTGCCATTTAATTGTCATCTATCCAGCGACCATATTTCATCATCTAGTGACATAAATTGCACTTTGTACCTACTACTGCTGGAGGTATGTACTACAAGTTATATTTTTTACTAAGTAAGGATGAACTTTTGTACAATTACTTCTTTCCTGATTCTTCAAACCACCGATCTCCAGGGAGCAACGGCCTGAGGGAGTAGACCGTGATGCAACATCTCATCAGGGCTACTACCACTCCCATCCTCTCCATCGGCTCATCAGTGGCTCACTGCAGGAGTACTAAGGGAACAGCACTACTGTAAGGGGAAATTAAAGGGGCATAACTACTGTGTAGGGCACTAAATGGGCATTCTACTATATTTGGGCAGTATGAGATCATTCTGTTTTAAAGGGGGTACTAAAGAAGAATAAATACTGTGTATGGCACTAAGGGGTCATACAAGGCCCAGAGCAGCACAGTGTAAAGTAAACCCATGACTTTTCCTTCTGTCCAGCACTAGTAAGCATTTTATTTTCATACTCTTTACATGACTGAGTGGGTGGGGGTTGTATGGCAAGTGAGGGTGGGTCTTGACTAGCTGTGGGAGGATGGTTGCAGGGAAATTGCTCTGGGGGGAGGAGTCCCATTCAAAAATGTGCTATTTGTCCCAGCCTTTTCTAGTTAATCCCCTGATGGCAGATACAAATACAATTAGTAATTTTGTACACTTAGTAGTGGTTCACGTTGTCTGTTCTCACTCCAACGCTTCCTGGGGACGTGTAGTGTATCGAGGGTGAACCTTTTCTATCCTCGGGACATACCCTGGACCTTTTGGGGCTCATGACTGGTGTCAGGTGGGGTGTCCTTAATGTTAGATAGATGGGTGCAAGGCTGGAGAGCAGATGTAGGGGCTGGTGGACGGATGGTAGTCAGACACCAGGTTCGTTTGGTTGCAATAAATAAAGTCCCTTTTTACTGAATAGATAATAGGAGTAGTATAGCAGCAATATGCACAGTTCTAGAGTATGGTACAGGCTAGACATCTCCCAATAGTTGTGTAGGCCTCTAGCAATGGTGGTAGTAATCCTCCCAGTCTGACTGTAAGTACCCCTTGCAACCTCTCCTAATAACCACAGGCATGCAGTTCCATTCTCATTAACTCTTTCTGCAGTTCCCAGTTGCAGGGTGCAGATCTTAGATCCAGATGGCCAGTCTGTCTCAAAGTGCAATGAAGTAATGTTCCCTTTCCACAGCAGTAAAGTCGGATTGCCGCAAACATTCTGTACCTTACTGTCTGAATTCAGCATGCCCTTGAAGGTTCTAGACCTTTTATGAATGTCTGTCCTCTTTCCCTCAGGGGTAGTCTCTCAGTCAAGTTGTTCTCTGGCAGTTTTTCAGTCTTAGGAATTGGTGTTTCCTGTACGAAGCTTCTCTTCGGGCCTATTTCACAGGGGCTCACATATGTGAGTTCTGCCCAACTAATACTCTCCACTAGCCAGAGGGCATGACCAGCCCATCACCCTGGAAACTAGGCTAACACTGCCAGTGTTAATTGTTTGTTGTCCATACACAACCATTTGAGATACATAGTGCATAAAGTATTTTTAATATTAAATTACATTTAACTCTTGAAAAACAGTTACATTTTAGCAGTGATCCCCTGGTCACTACATTGGCACTCTATTTTGTGTGCACTGTACCTTTAAGACTGTAGTGTTGGGCATGTGGCTTGGCTGAGATCAGCTGTCACATATGTAGATGCTGCAGCATTGTGCTGCACATATTGCATCCTAGATGGTGCAAGGTCAGAAATAGAAGGAGCTCAGAGTTCCTCATGATCAGTCAGTGATTGAGTGTATGGAGTCCTCATAATCCAAGGTGCACCTGCCACCAGTTATTTACCAATGAGGAGGATCCACGGTTGAAGTTGGGACTGCTGAGAGATGCAGAGAACCATAGATCCATTGGCGTGGCTACATACCTCCACCTACACCATGGACCTGCTCTGAACTGCTGCCACTCTCTGAGCCGCTTAAAGGAGACTGCCATGGATAACACAGGTGGTCTCGGATGACTACCAGCCTGGAGACTGCAACTTGGTATGCCTGAACCGCATACTATGGAGCAGGGCCGTCTTTAATGTGGGGCAAAAGGGGCAGCTGCCTCTTGAGCCCCGCTGGCCACTCCCCACAAATTCAATGTGTCTCCACACATTCTATAATAGCGCTCTACACTCTCTTAGCGCTATACCATCCCCCTACACCAGCATTACACTGTCCAGCACTGGTGCGTTCCATCACACATAGCCCCGCTCAGAGGCTTGACACGCACCCTTGTGCGCATGCGCACCGAGGGAACTGCGCTCTTTAAATGCACGCCACTCCTTCTCACTAGCGGCTCAGTACAGCAGCAGTGCGGACGCATGCTATCAATTTAGGAGCACTTTGTCACCCACCACCTACCATCTAACCTGCAACAAGTGGTACCAGGTATCTCCCTACACCACACCACCGTATTTCTGCATATTCTTTTCTTTTTCTCCTTCCTGCCTCATTATGTTGTCACATGTACGCTGAACTTGGCATACAATTGAATCAATAGACAAAAGTATGCTTTTTATAATGTCACCTCACTACTACCAACAGGTCATCATATATATATATATATATATATATATATATATATATTTAGATATATATATTGTTTGTATAATGTCACCTGCCTACCACTTACGGTTCATTTTACACATACCAGGTATTCCCCTATACTATACACAGTCATCTAACTACTATTACCCTTCTTCCCTACTTTGCCTGGAGTCTTCAGAACTGTAAGGCCCCTTTCACACGGGTGAGTATTCCACGTGGGTGCAATGCATGATGTGAATGAATTGCAACCGCACTGAATCTGGACCCATTCATTTCAATAAGGCTGTGTACATGAGTGATGTTTTTCACGCATCACTTGTGCGTTGTGTGAAAATCTCAGCATGTTCTATATTCTTATACTCTTGTACTAACCTTAATACGTCCACAGTCCCAGAGCGCAGTATCGTTTTTCACGCAACGCATGAAAATCGCATCCGCAAGCAAGTGCGGATGCAATGTGAGTTTCACAGATGGTTGCTAAGAAGACGATGTTAATAAATAGGGATGAGCCATTTACTTTATTATTTTTCATTATAACATGGTTATAATGGAAAATAATAGCATTCTATAATACAGAATGCTAAGTAAAAGTCCATTTAGGGTTAAAAAATAATGTAAAATATTATTCACCTCATCCACTTGATCGGGCAGCCGGGATCCTCTTCTTTCTTCTTCTTGCAGGACCTGCAAAAGGACCTTCGCTGACATCATCGTGCTCACCACTGAATAACACAACGCAATTGCAGACAAAACTGACTGAAATTGCGTGTGCACTCGCGCGGGTTTCCCCGCAATGCACACGCATCGCATCCGGCCCTCACCCGCGACGCCCATGTGAAAGAGAACTAGATATTTACAGTAATTCACGCTGGAGGAGGTGATTGCATGCTAGGGAGTGGGTGGGTGGGATCCAGGGGGCCCAAGTAAATTCTTGCCCAGGCTCCAATCATTATTAAAGACGGCCCTGCTCTGGAGTGAGTAGTAACCAGAGATATTTTCCTTTCAGTTTCACATTGAGCCGTCATGTTTCTGTTCTATTAGTCCTTATATCTGAATTCCTGACAGCTCATAAATACGCATTTAAGCTACATTCGTATCAGTTTGATGAGCATAATAAGTTATAATGAGTGCTTATTTTCTGAATCTCTGAACCCTAAAGTGATTAGGATACTAACTAGGATAATGAATAATTTATGGCTAGGAAGGAAGTCTTGTCTGATCCAATAACCAAATTCCATATGCCCTATTGCATGCCAGTGAGGTGGCTCACTGGTTAGTACTGTTGACTTGCAGCACTGGGTAATGAGTTTATATCTGAAAGGCAGCATCTGTATGGTGTTTTTATGCTCCTCCAGCATACCAAAAACATACTAATAGGTTAGTATTCAGTTTTGATTGTGAGCCCTAATGAGGACGGGGAAAGGGACCAAGGTGGAATATTTTGCTAATAATCCCAAATTTTCAAAGACAGTTTCTGTAAATTTGGGTAGTACCAAGCCCAATAATGTTGGTAAGTATGCAACTGCAGCGCTATGGTTAATACAATACCAGGTGCTATTACATCTTCTGATGAATGGCCTGGATCCTTCCATGTTCTAAGACACACTTAAAGAATAAGTAATATATGTATACGTCTAATATTGTATGATTCACTATGTGATTGAGGCATCAGTACTTTAGCACAACCACGTGGTATCCCTTTTGTTCTGTGGGACTATTTTAACAAAATATTTATCATTCCACATGCTGATAGTATGTAAAATATACGAATATGTCTACAGAACCCCTCTAATAGCTGGTTGCACCACTTCATCAAACACAATTTTAATCTTTGCTTGGTGAGCCAATATTCCTTCTCCAGGAAATCAACCCCCAAAAATATTAACACATTAGCACAGTGCTTCTAAAACTGTAATGCGTGCTAGGCTGGTGAGATGTTGAGGTGAGCATCAGTGAGCATCCTTTCCAAATAATGGAGCAGAAGACTGATGCCTGCTAGTGTTGATCGAGCACCAAAGTGCTTGAGTAGAACACCTCAGGATGCTCGGGTGCTCTACTGAGCACCCGAGCACAATTGAAGTCAATGGGAGAACCCGAGCATTAAACCAGCCACCCTCAACTCTGTAGAGGGGAGGGTGTCTGGTTCACATGAAAAGGTCAGAAATTGATGGAAACACCACTGAAATGGTTCGGGAACAGCATGGGGAGGATGTCTGGATGAATCTTGGACTCCCAGGTCGCTGCTGGGAACAATGTTGTCCGAGTAGTATGCCAATTTTACAGACTATTACTATTTTTATGCACAAAACCGAAGATAAAATGGATTTTAGAGGTATATTTGTATATTTACTTATATATAAAGTGCAAGTGCTGCCAAAAATTTCAAGGAGGAGGCACTCTGATACAACCTGTATATCACATAAAGGTAGGCCTCGTTCACATTTTGGTACAATTGTTCAGGTAGTAGAACTCCTACACTCATAAAGCCTATGCTCTAAGTGAAAGGGCTGCCAAACATTACAAGGAACCGGCACTTCAATACACCCTTTATTGCACAAAAATGGTTGAGGGTCTGCTGATGAGCTGACTTTCTAAAACATTAGGGGCAAGAGCCTGCTGCTGATCTGACCATGGAAAAAATTAGTGCTATGGCCTGTGGGTGACTGGGTATTTGCGCTTCTGTTCAAAGGCCTGGGGTATGAACATATGTACACTGCGCTGGGACACAGAAATGGATGTGCTAGCTGATGGTGCTTGCGAAAGTCCAGGTGCAGGGCGGTAGGCATCTGGGCCTGCATCTTGTACAGGGGGATTGGGCAGCAAGTAATACAGGGGAAGAGGAGGCAGTGGTGTGTCCTGCAGACACTGATTGTGGTCCCAGGAGTTCGGATGTCACTGATATTTAGGATGTGCAAATATTATACAGGAGATGTAGCACCGGTAATGTCGCTGCCACCAACAGCGAAAAAATTATACTGAATGTCACTGTTATTTAGGATGTGCAAATGTTATACAGGAGATGTAGCGCAGGTAATGTCGCTGTCACCAGTGGCTAATAAAAAATTACAGGGAATGTCAAATCTATTTGGGATGTGCAAACATTATACAGGAGATGTAGCGCAGGTAATGTCACTGTCACCAGTGGCTAATAAAAAATTACAGGGAATGTCAAATCTATTTGGGATGTGCAAACATTATACAGGAGATGTAGCGCAGGTAATGTCACTGTCACCAGTGGCTAATAAAAAATTGCAGGGAATGTCAAATCTATTTGGGATGTGCAAACGTTATACAGGAGATGTAGCGCAGGTAATGTCTCTGCTGTCACCAGCAGCTAATAAAAAAATTACAGGGAATGTCACAGCTATTTGGAATGCGCAAACGTTACACAGGAAATGTAGCGCAGGTAATGTAACTGTCCGCAGCGGACACTGTGTACAGAAAAAGGATGTCATAGATATTTTTAGGCTGTGCACACGGTAAACACGAGATGTAGCGCAGATAATGTCACTGTCTGCAGCGTCCACAGAAAAAGTACACTGGATGTCACAGATATTTTTAGTATGTGCACACGTTAAACAGGAGATGTAGCACAGATAATGTCGCTGTCCACAGCGTCTACGGAAAAAGTACACTGGATGTCACAGATATTTTTATTATGCGCACAAGTTAAATAGGAGATGTAGCGCAGATAATGTCGCTGTCCACAGCGTCTACGGAAAAAGTACACTGGATGTCACAGATATTTTTAGGATGCGCAAACGTTATACTGGAGATGTAGCGCAGGTAATGTCACTGTCTGCAGCGGACACCGTCTACGGAAAAAGTACACTGGATGTCACAGATATTTTTAGGATGCGCAAACGTTATACTGGAGATGTAGCGCAGTTAATGTCACTGCCTGCAGCGGACACCGTCTACGGAAAAAGTACACTGGATGTCACAGATATTTTTAGGCTGCGCACACATTACACAGGAGATGTAGCGCAGATAATGTCGCTGTCTGCAGTGGCCAAACAATTGCAAGCTATTTAGCGGAGGTTGCGCTAAAATTATATATTGCTGCCAGATACAACAATAGTCCTTAAAAGGACTTTTGAGTCTCTAACAATTGCACGCAATTTAGCACAGGTTGCGCTAAAAATATATATTGCTGCCAGACACAATAGCCTAACAAAAAAATTAAATTCAATTCCCTACACTATCTGTCCCTTCTACAGCACAGCTCTCCCTGACTAAGACTGAGCCGAACCACGTGTCATGGCACGTTCCGGCCAGCCAATCACTGTAATGCCAGTATTCGGCCGAACACGGCAATGTGCCGAGCATCGCGATGCTCAAGCCGAACTGGTGTTCGGCCAAGCATACTCGATCAACACTATTGCCTGCCGTTAGGGTGCAGCCCTGTGGATTGTTACTAACCAGTAAGAGTTATTATATTCAGTACCTGAGTGCTAGAGTGTGGACAAGGTATAGACAGATATATAGAGAAGGAAAACTCCTCAAACTACAATTGCCAAGCCTGTTATATGGAATACAGCTGAACCAATATTTGGATTTATTGCTTTGCCATATACATGAACTGTACTGACTACCTGGAGACAATTGATCAAGTAAAAGTTCTGTTGTTTACAACAATTGACTCCTCATCCTTTCTACTACCTTCATTTGCACCTAACGGTGCTGGCATCACGAACAACCGGGGTCCAAGCCTCCAAAGTACCCTAAACACCTATACCATCAAGGGCACCTCAACTACCATCTGGCTGGTGATCCCTGTACTAGAGAGTGCCCCGGAGGATTTAGTGCTGTCTTCCCCTTCACTGCATGCCGGCCCAAGGAGGCTCTGCTAACAGTACCAACAACTACTACCCCAACCGTCCCACCGTAGACTTACGCGTTGCCCCTGCGGACCCTGTTGCTGCAGTTGTGAAGTGCAAGGCAGCATCCCTGCATCTGTGTAGACAAAGATGATGCCAGGTTAACAGTTGAACAGTAAGTTCTTTATTGATTATTAAAGTTTAGATACAGCAGTTCTGTTCTCACACTTTGTATGGACAGGAAGATCTTCCACAATTTTGCAGATCACAGATCTTACAGGTTTCAAGGCTACAAAGGTATTTTATAGGCCTGGGTCTTTCTAAGACACAATCTTCCTCATACTGCACTTTTCTTTCCCACACTTCTAGAAATAGTGGTTCAATATTTTGCTCTTTCTATGCAATGCAACCATGGGGCGACCACCTCTATATGACAGACAAAGTTTCATTACTTATTGAAGGTTGTTGTACTCATTGTAAATGGTTCCACAATGTCCTCAGTGAGATGTGGATCTTTTAGCAACTTCCACTGTGCACTTGCAAAGGATATATGTAAAGAATAAATCAAGGCAACTGGACTTACTGTAGATTTCTTGAAAACGCTTCACTCGTTCTTCCAACGAGCTTTCTCAATTCTGAGTGACTGTACAAGATTCTCTGGGAATAAATATGTAACTGAATCAACATCTGGTAGGTCATTATACCCAGCATGGGGTCAAAGGTGTTGATTCCATTATCCTAATTGGAGTCAGTAGGTGATAATGACCTCCCAGAAAAAGGTGTCAAGACAGCATTGTATGTGGCGGACAATAGATGTCTTACCCCCCCCCCCCCCCCACCTCTATTCAAGCTTGGCTTCTCCATTTTTAAGTAGATGGCCTCCTTCACACCTCATTTGTACCAATTAGCCTCCTTATCCAAAACACCCACTTGACAGTCTTCAAAGGTGTGACCTGTTTCTTTTAGATGTAAGTACACGGCTGAATCTTGACCAGAGGTTTTGGCTCTTCTATGCTGAGCCATACGCTGATGTAGTTGTTGTTTTGTTTCGCTGTTATACACTTCTGAGCAGTCCTCATTGCACTGGACTGCGTACACAATGTTGTCCATCTTGTGTTTAGATGTTGGGTCTTTGGGGTGAACCAGTTGTTGCCTCAGTGTGTTGCTGGGTTTCAAGCAGACAGGGATGTGATGTTTATTAAAAATCCTTTTGAGTTTCTAAGACACCCCAGCGCATATGGGATAACCATATTCTTGCGTCGGTCATGCTTCTCGCCCTCACTGGTAGTCTTGGTGCTCTTTCTTCTCCTTCCTTCTGTTTTGACAAAGGCTCAATCTGGATACCCACAAGTTTTAAGTGCCCCTCTGAGGTATTTGAATTCCTTCACCTTGGCCTCTGTGCTGGTGGGGATTTTCTCTGCCTGGTGGTGTAGAGTCTGGATGACTCCCAGTTTGTGGTCTAGAGGATGGTGGGAATCAAATAGCAGGTACTGGTCTGTGTGTGTTGGTTTTCGATAGACCTCTATTCCCAGCTTTCTTCCCTCTTCCACTGTTATAAGACAGTCCAGAAATGCCAGTTTGTTGTTCTGCATATCTTCCCGTGTGAAATTGATGTTATGATCCACTGAGTTGATGTGGTCGGTGAAAGCCTGTAACTCTTGTTTATGAATTTTAACCCAAGTGTCATCCACATATCTGAACCAATGACTCGGTGTAATTCCCTTGAAAGTGGTCAGGGCTTTCCTTTCTACTTCCTCCATGTACAGGTTCGCTACAATAGGTTAGACTGGCGATCCCATAGCACAGCCATGTTTTTGCTTGTAGAACTTGTCCTTATACTTGAAGTAGGTGGTACTCAGACAAAGGTCCAGTAAGGCACACACTTGGTCTGGGCTAAGTTCTGTTCTGCAGCCTGAGGTGTTGTTAAGTAGCAACTGTTTTCTGACTGTTTCAATTGCCTCTGTAGTGGATATGCAGGTGAAGAGGGATGTAACATCATAGGAGACCATTGTTTCTCTCTGTGCCCAATACCAAGTTCTGGATTTTGGTGGTGAAATCCTGAGAGTTCTGTATGTGATGTTGTGTGTTTCCAACCAAGGGCGCTAGGATTCTGGCTAAGTATTTTGCCACATTGTAGGTCACAGAGTAGATGCTGCTGACAATTGGCCTGAGAGGGGTCCCATCCTTATGTATCTTAGGAAGTCCATAAATACATGGAGGGGCTTCCCCAGGGTAGAGACGATGATACATGGCCCAATCAATGATGTTGTCCTTTTCTAGTTGTTGTAGTAGTTCTATAACCTTCTTCTTGTAGCCACTGGTTGGGTCTCGTCTTAGGGCCTCATATGTGTTGTTATCATCCAGGAGTGTGGTCACCTTGGCATCGTAGTCAGATGTATTAAGTACAACCATGACCTGGATAAATGAGAATCTTCACAGACACTTGTAAAGGATGTCCAGGTACCATAAGACTTGAATCTCCTGAACAAGTTCATTGTGGGGCCTCTAGGCCTCTTTTTGGAGAAGTTATCTCTAGAGACACTGGTATGCTCCTCCAAGGTATCTTTTTCTCTCTTCCTCTCTAAAAAGCTTTTTTGAAGCTTTCTATCTGGTTGGCTCTGTTATACAGAGTTGTTTTCAGGGACAATTTTCCAGTCACTATAAAGATATTATTCAAGGTGTTGTGGCAAGTTTTGAAGTTATCCTATATCCTCAGTGTTATCCCCTATCCACAGGTCCCATTTCCTTTATAAGATGGAGCATCAGGTTCAAGCATGCACCCTGCCACTTCATCTATTTTCTATGGGACCACCAGAAATAGCCTAGCATTGTATGTACTCGGTATCTCCAGCAGCCCCATAAAAAATAAATGGAGTAACAGGGCCTACTGCTTCATCATGGCGGGGAACTTGACCCCCGTTCTTGGGATTTATGTGGGTCCCAGCAGTCAGACCTGCACCAATCAGTTAGTTATCCCCTATACTATGCAGGGGTGTACCACCTATGAGGCCAGGTGAGGCGATTGCCTCAGGCAGAAGTAGGTAGAGGCAAGAGGGGAACAGCAGAAGTGCAATGGGCAATGAGCGCTTTCATTGTGGCAAAGGGGTTAGGTTAAGAAATTGGCATGGGTGGGCGCCGTTTCAGTTTTTGCCTCAGGAAGTAGAAATGCTAGATGCACCTCATGTGGGTAGCATATTACATCATAACACCACGACACCTTTAAAAGATTAATCAGAATGAAATATTAAATGTATTTATATTAAAAGCATCATATAGCATTCCCAGTGAGAACATTATAGCAACAGTCAAACATGGCAGTGTTATAGGTAAACTGTGCTGCCTCGTATAATTGAATATATTTTATTATTGGAGGCACTTTCTATTATGGCTTTGCCAAAATATTAGAAAAGATACTCTTTGATCATCTTACTACCCACCTGCCACTAAGGGTCCTTTTACATGTAGATTCCTGCCCGTAATGAACGTCGATCAACGTTTCTGTGAATGAAATGAGTTCCATTCAGCTGAATGGGACGTGCAGAAATCCATGGGCTTCCCACCAAAGCAACTCATTTACATGAATATAACAGATTGTCAGTCACAGAAAAAGTTCTGCAGCAAGGTCACCATTAGTGTTTTTTCACGCATTCGTTCATTTTCATTATTGTCAGCAATACATGTCCTGTATACAGGGAATGATGTGCCTCTGACAAATGATCATTTGTTTATGTGCACATATAAAAATGAGATCAGCCGACAGACGAGCGTCTGCTTGTTTGGCAGCAAATCACATTGCAACTTTACACAGGACATTGATCGGAAACGAGCATTGCAATTGCAAAATCTAACTTGAAGTACATCCAGCAGTAGTTGGTACAAAGTGCAGCCTTTATTCCCAGATGATGAGGTATGGTGGCTGGATAAGTGGCAATTAATGCACCTCAGATATGCTATCTTAAAGATAACTGTCTGTCTTGAGCTTGTGGCTAACAGCAGTATGACACTTGTGGATATAGGTGTTCATTGTCTGATGGTGGCTTGGAGTTAGTCTGGCCTTGACGTTGTTTAGGTGATGGATGTCTGAACTGTATTCCCTCACCTGAAGCAGGGTCTGTAAAGCTGAGATTGTTGGTCACTCTGCTGACTAATCATGCTGTAGCTTCTCAGGTGTCTTGATGTCCTGACAGTCTCTGGAATAGTGGTCTCCCAGGAAAATAGGTCACTTGCTGGTCCCTAAGACCCTAGGAGCAATTGGATGAGCTTCCTTCCTCCTTACTGTCCTAGCTATAACTCATCCTCCTGGCAGAAAGCAGGACCAGCCCCCTCCTACCAAGAGTGGAGGAACAGAGTAGTTAACCTTGTCCCTACCAACCATACCTCTGCATGCTGATGTACGGGGCATAACATAACATTACCTAACATGGCAACACAAAAGCAGATACGCCCAGGTCTGGGATATTTAGCCTTAAAAGTAACAGGTCTTCTTTAAGCAAACAATGCATGAATTTGCACATATATTTCTAAACATTAAAACATCAGAAATAGAGTTATGTCATCACAAGTCATAGATGAATGTGAAATTGTTTATAGATTCTCAATGCCTGGCTAGTCATTAGGGCAACACTGGATCACCAGTTTAGTGTGTTGAGTGACTGCGTTGACCTTTAAGGTAGAAATAACAGGTTGAGGTTACTCGAAATAGATGAGTTTCAATCATACTGAATGATTATTACAGAAAAGCCTGTTAGAGTAGGCGGCTGTGTGCGAGCAATTTCTGGCTGTGCATGATTGACTGAGGCGATCTCCTAACTGAAAATGGCCATTGAGTGGGTGCAGTTCTTAATATGATTACAGAGCTCTGTGGCTCAGTATGACATATAGTGTGTAATGGGGTTTCTGTATGGGAACTTACTTACCTTGGATTAAAACAGAAGCTCATTGCTTCATAAACAACAGAAGGTTATTGCAAAGACTTGGGAAATTGATATAGTATAGAGGGCACACTAGATCTAGCCAGTGTGTTGTGGCCATACGATGGAAAAATACTTTATATAAGAATACCACTATGGCGGTGATACGCTTCATCTTCATAATTGCTTCCTTTTCTGCTTGTGCTGGCATTCACACTCTAACATGCCACAAAAGTGCTCTGGGACTTCAGTCTTTATTAGCCATGTAAAGATGCAAGACCAGTAGTTAGATAAAGAATATCTGGTACCAGAGGTGGACTGAGAAGTCAAGCAGTTGAGCACCATCTACAGATATCCCTTTGTCAGGGCTGGCGTCAGCACCCGGCATACCCAGGCAAATGCCGGGGCGCGCTGCTCCTGGGGGTGCCCACTGCGCTGCTATGAGCGCTTTTATCAAAACAGATGGAAGCGCTCAGTGGTGTAGCTACCAGGGAAGCAACTGTTTAGGCCTGAGCTGAAGAGGGGCTTTTGTCAGGCCGTCTTAATTCATGAAAGGAAGGCAGCGTCAGACTAGCCTACTGCAGAGATACTTAGCGTTTATGCATTGCCCGGGCCCCCAGCCGCGCTGCCTATGTGTATTCTGTCTCTCTGGTTAAGAAAGAGCAGAGAGAGTGAGGGGTGGAGCAGAAGCGAAGCTTAACCTCTGACGGGGTAAGTTGCCTCTGTGTGTAATGAAGTACCTGAGGGCCCCCCTCCAGACAGCACGCTTCACTGCTGAGACCACCATAGAAAGAGAGAAACTAGCATACTCTTGCTCGATGAAGATGGACTACAGGAGGACATATCCAGTGGCATGCTCATGCAGTAGTAGGAAAAGGGGGATTCCAACAGGCTTTTTCTAGCAACATATAGATCTTGGCTAATCACTTCAATGGGTGGCCCCCTTGGTAAGTTTAGTAGGCCCAACCCCCCGAGAACCCCCTGTTTGTTAGTTTAGTGGGTCCACTCTCCCAGAGACCCCTCAATCAGTTTAGCTGGGTCCATGCTATAGAACGGGAGGCCGTCAGAGGAAGGAGTGGGCAGAGGCTGCGATGGCTACCTGGCAGTTGCATGCTGAAGGCTTTGGCATGTAGCTGCCTGGCAACCATTCAAACTCCTTCCCACTCCTTCCTCTGTCAGCTTCCTCATCTCCATACAGTATGACCCCCAATGAGGGGGGCACTGGAGGTCATTATTCTGAATGTGGGGTCACTGGGGGGTCATTATTCTGAATGGAGGGCCACTGGGGGGTCATTATACTGTGTGGGGCACTCTATTTTTCCATGCCTTACAATCGGGGAGGTCTTAACCTCCCCTATTTTAGGGGCTACTTTGTGGCTTCCCAACTCTGTCTTTTTAATGACTGGGAAAATAGCCCTTTTTGTAGTAGAGTGGTGAAAGATTCAGGCTTCTCGGATTTTTTCACCGTACTGGAATCTGACTATCTAGCAAATATCCCGAGCGGATACTCACTTTTTTGTAGAATGGCCATTAAGACCTGGCTGGCCATAAAGAGTTGGTGCGGAGTTAAGGCATCACTCGTCTGCACCCCATTATGGCACAACTCAAAACTTCTCATTTTAAACGACTTAAGCTGCCGCCAGTATTGGAGGATCAAAAATGTTCAGTACCTACATCAAGTAGTCAATGGGGGACAAATTTTGTCCCTCATGGAACTAAGGGCAAATTTAGGTGAGGTGGCTTGGTATGCATATTTTCAATTGAGGTCCGCACTCTCTAGCACTCTAAATAGTCACTCTTTTATTATAGATACTCCCGCATTTTTACACGATTTAATTTGTAGGAAAATTGTTACGAGAATTAAATTATCATACTGCTATAGACACTTAATGGATAATTTCTTTTTGGATGTTCTCTCTCCAGGGCAGAGAGCTTGGTCCTCTCTCCTTGCAGAGGCGGGTCATCCAAATTGGGATAAGATAGGGGAAAGCTTAAAGCTGGTTTCACACAATTTTAACCACATTGTTGTACAATTTAATATTTTGCACAAAATTTATGTGACACCCTTATGGCTACATAGAAGAGGACTCAGGGTCTCCTCCGAATGCCCACGTTGTGGTGACTCCGAGGCAGATCACTTACATATGTTCTGGGATTGCCCAATGGTGAGCAGGTACTGGAGTTTGGTCCAAAAAAATCTGGCGTGTAAACTTAAAATTGTTGTTCCTTTGTCCCCCAGGATATGGGTCCTAGGAGACCTATCTGAGGTTAATTACCAGCCCACAAAATGCCACCTCTTGATTAAAGTGATGTTCTTGGCTAGACTACTCATTACTAGAGCTTGGTTTTCCTCTTCCGCCCCAGACTGTAATAACTGGTTGAGTTTAGTTGAGAAAGTGAAAAGCTACGAGAAGATACTTCATAAACAAAGAGGATCCTACTTAAAGTGGAGCAATTTATGGAAAGACTGGGACACAGTTAATTAATTAATTAATAAAAATGTTCTTTTTTTTTTTTTTTTTTTTTCCCCCTGCAAGGTGGGAGGGTGGGTGGGTGGGGTGAGATAGGGGGATACTCCATTTGTCCGGCTCGTTCTATATGTATTGCACCGGGGAAGAATGTGAAGATATATTTGAGCACATGAGGATCTCTAGGAATGTTGAGGATGGGGGGACTTTACGGCATTAAAACAAAGGTTGTAACTTTTGTTTATTCAGAAGGCTATATACATCTGCTTACTAGGCTCCGGATCCTGCCATCCTCTTCAGCTAGAGTCCTCCATTTGATTTTTAAAATATTTACACAATTATGGATATTTTTATGCAATTATTGTCAATTATGTCCATAGACTAGATTTGACGGACTGATGGACTATAAATTATTAGCTATGTATTTTGGTTATTAATTTTGTATTAAAACAATAAAATTTATAAATAATAACGGGGAGCCACTGGGGGTCATTATACTGTGTGGGAGGGCATTGGAGGAGTCATTATACTGTGTGAAGGGCCACTAGTGGTCATTATACTGCATGGAGGCCATTATACTGCATTGGGGTTACTATACTTTCTGGTGGACACTGGGGGTCATTGTACGGTGTGGGAGCCACAGGGGGAAATGTAAATGTAAAAAAAATGCCACAAGGGGGCCCACTGAGATTTATCGCCCAAGGGCCCACATGAACCTGGAGCCGGCCCTGCCCTTTGTCCAAAGATGATGTAGGCAGTAGTGAATTTCCTACTGTTGCAAATATGATTTTATTTGCCATCATTCTCACCCCGACCCCCCGGAGACTCAAGACTGATGCACCAATGCATTCTTATCCTGCGTCCGAGGTTTAAATAACATTCAGGGAAGAAAATGAATACAAGAACAGGAGCAGTATCTGACGTTAGTTAGGGAGAAGATCAGAAGCAATGTCAGTAATATTACTTTACAGTAAGAGCAGTAGATGCTGGGAACAAATGAACAAAATCAGATTGGGAAATATACAGTAAGTGACATTAAACATGCCTGGAATACACATATATCTATCCTAAGAGAAAAAAAAAGGTAAATAATATAAGGTAAAAATAGTTGGACCATGTGATCTTTTTCTGTTGTCATTCTATGGTTAGAATTTCCTAATACTGTAACATCTTTATTAGTGACCCAGTAGTAACTGCAAGGGGTTAACCAGGTAATGTGCATCCTAAAGGTTGTGTATGGGAATTAGGGAGTTAACTAGTAATCTAGTCTCTTATAACAATAGTTAGGTGTGGGCTGGCCCCATCCCTTCCTCTAGTGAGAAGCAGTTCAGTTATGTGTAGGCTATGATTGAGAGACCAGCAGGGAAGCTGAACAGAGAAATGATTGTCCTCTGAATCAAAAGCAGCTAGAAAAGTGAATGAACCCCTGAGAGAAAAAACTACTGGATACCACACACAATTTAGCAGCCATTACAAGGAAGAGTGCTGGATAATGCAAGCCAGTTAATGTTAACACATATGTGCTTGTTGTGGACTTTACTGCACTGTGGTTGGGGAGAGAAGTTACAGACACCCTAGCATACTTATGAGGCAGATTTATCATCTGCTAAAGAGACTACACCTTCTGTGAGTGTTTTAAAAATAGTGACAGAGAAGGAGAGAATTTGCACCTGAATTAGTGATATATATAATAGGAAATTGCATCCCTCTGGCCATATAAGAAAGTCTGCATTGGTTTGTAAAGAGACCTATTGCAAAACATGTTTTTATGTTTAACATATTTTTAAAGAACTTTATATTTAACTATTTATATTTTCCATGTCAATACCTTTATTTAAACAAAAATCATGAATTTATACAGTTTTTTCTGTGGCCACGATGCCTAATAATAGGTGCCACTTTTTGTTCTGTACAGATCAGTTTACTGTAATTATCAGCATATCTGTCATTCTAATCTTGGCAGTAATGATACCACCAGTGTCGGACTGGGGTGCCTAGGGCCCACCAGTGGAAATTATTCTAGGGGCCCACCCTACAGCTACCAAAAAGAAATATTACTTGTTCATTTTTCAGGCTCGTGCACATGAATACTTGCAGTTTAGCACACAATATAGTGTGCAAAAAAGAACAGTATTGTGCACTGCTCTATATCAAATTGTTTCTCATTAAGTAGCTTATTGTAGTTGATAACCTAATCTGTTAAGGTCCCTTTACACAGGGCGACAGAGCAGGAGATTGTTGGGAAGGAAGCGTTCCTTCCCGACAATTGCCTGCTCTTTAATGGAGGAGAACGCTGTATTTACATGCAGTGATCTCTATTGTATGGGGAGCAGTGATCACTACTGTCAGTGTTCTTCCCCATACTGACTAGTTGTTTGCTGGCAGCAAATCGTGATTACACATCAGGGGCGGACATACCGACTGTGCAGCTGGTTCAGGTGCACAGGGGCCCAGAGTGTGAGGGGGCCCAGCCTGGACTGGCCCACTGGGGAGATTGTGACTAACAAATGAGCTTTCTGAGTTGCCAGTAAGCTCCTCCCACTGTGCGATTGCACACAGTAGGAAAAGTAGCTGGCTGCAGTGGGGCCCCCTTCCTGAACTTCAGATGGACTGAGAGATGATCTGCTGGTCAGGGGCTGAATAGCAGCGCTGATTCATAGGAGGGCTGGTAGGTTTTAGTGTAATCAGCACTCCTGGTCAGTAAGGCTGGATCCACAGGGTCTGATTTTTTAAAAACTTGTGGCAAAAAAACACTGCATTTTGCAGCGATTTTACCATGTGGACCCAACCTTACTGACCAGGAGAGCTGATTGGCCTACAAACTGTCACTCAAGAGCACTGACAGCCTTTCCTCCAATGAGCCAGCTGTGCTAGAAGGAAGGAGAGGCTGCTGCTGTGTGGAGACCGAGCCCTGCTACTGAGAGGGGGAGGAGCCTGAGCCTGCTACTGAGAGGGGGAGGGGCCTGAGCCTGCTACTGAGAAGGGGAGGAGCCTGAGCCTGCTACTGAGAAGGTGAGGAGCCTGAGCCTGCTACTGAGAGGGGGGGAGCCTGGCTGAGGACACAAGAACCAGCAATACAGAGCCAGGAGGTGAGGAAGGGATCTGTATGTAATGTAGTGTAAAAGAGTGCCTGCTCTGCATGTATGACAGTGTGTGTATGTGAGAGTGCCTGCATGTATGACAGTGTGTGTATGTGAGAGTGCCTGCATGTATGACAGTGTGTGTATGTGAGAGGCCCTGCATGTATGACAGTGTGTGTATGTGAGAGTGCATGCATGTATGACAGTGTGTGTATGTAAGAGTGCCTGCATGTATGACAGTGTGTGTGTATGTGAGAGTGCCTGCATGTATGACAGTGTGTGTATGTGAGAGTGTCTGCATGTATGACAGTGTATGTATGTGAGAGTGCATGCATGTATGACAGTGTGTGTATGTGAGAGTGCCTGCATGTATGACAGTGTGTATGTGAGAGTGCCTGCATGTATGACAGTGTGTGTATGTGAGAGGCCCTGGATGTATGACAGTGTATGTATGTGAGAGTGCATGCATGTATGACAGTGTATGTATGTGAGAGTGCCTGAATGTATGACAGTGTGTGTATGTGAGAGTGCCTGCATGTATGACCGTGTGTGTATGTGAGAGTGCCTGCATGTATGACCGTGTGTGTATGTGATAGTGCCTGTGAGGATGTCTGACAGTGTGTATGTGAGAGTGCCTTTGAGGATGTGTGACAGTGTGCATGTGAGAGTGCCTGCATGTATGACAGTGTGTGTATGTGATAAGCGGACCCTCTAGGGATCCTTTTAACGCATACCAATAAAGTAACTTTTAGGGGTTTATTTGTTCATGCTGGAAATTGTATGTGATAATGCCTGCATGTATGACTGTGTGTGTATGTGAGAGTGCCTGTGAGGATGTGTGACAGTCTGTATGTGAGAGTGCCTGTGAGGATGTGTGACAGTGTGTATGTGAGAGTGCCTGCATGTATGACAGTGTGTGTATGTTAGAGTGCCTGCATGTATGACAGTCTGTGTATGTGAGAGTGCCTGCATGTATGACAGTGTGTGTATTTGAGAGTGCCTGCATGTATGACAGTCTGTGTGAGAGTGCCTGCATGTAGGACAGTGTGTGTATGTGAGAGTTCCTGCATGTATGACAGTGTGTGTATGTGAGAGTGCCTGCATGTATGACAGTCTGTGAAAGAGTTCCTGCATGTATGACAGTCTGTGTATGTGACAGTGCCTGCATGTATGACAGTCTGTGTATTTGAGAGTGCCTACATGTATGACCGTGTGTGTGTGTGAGAGTGCCTGTGAGGATGTGTGACAGTGTGCATGTGAGAGTGCCTGCATGTATGACAGTGTGTGTATGTGAGAGTGCCAGCATGTATGGCAGTCTGTGTATGTGACAGTGCCTGCATGTATGACAGTCTGTATGTGAGAGTGCCTGTGAGGATGTCTGACAGTGTGCATGTGAGAGTGCCTGCATGTATGACAGTCTGTGTATGTGAGAGTGCCTGCATGTATGACAGTGTGTGTATGTGAGAGTGCCAGCATGTATGGCAGTCTGTGTATGTGACAGTGCCTGCATGTATGACAGTCTGTATGTGAGAGTGCCTGTGAGGATGTGTGACAGTGTGCATGTGAGAGTGCCTGCATGTAGGACAGTGTGTGTATGTGAGAGTGCCTGCATGTATGACAGTGTGTGTATGTGAGAGTTCCTGCATGTATGACAGTCTGTGTATGTGACAGTGCCTGCATGTATGACAGTCTGTGTATTTGAGAGTGCCTACATGTATGACCGTGTGTGTATGTGAGAGTGCCTGTGAGGATGTGTGACAGTGTGCATGTGAGAGTGCCTGCATGTATGACAGTCTGTGTATGTGAGAGTGCCTGCATGTATGACAATGTGTGTATGTGAGAGTGCCAGCATGTATGGCAGTCTGTGTATGTGACAGTGCCTGCATGTATGACAGTCTGTATGTGAGAGTGCCTGTGAGGATGTGTGACAGTGTGCATGTGAGAGTGCCTGCAAGTATGACAGTCTGTGTATGTGAGAGTGCCTGCATGTAGGACAGTGTGTGTATGTGACAGTGCCTGCATGTATGACAGTCTGTATGTGAGAGTGCCTGTGAGGATGTGTGACAGTGTGCATGTGAGAGTGCCTGCATGTATGACAGTCTGTGTATGTGAGAGTGCCTGCATGTATGACAGTGTGTGTATGTGAGAGTTCCTGCATGTATGACAGTCTGTGTATGTGACAGTGCCTGCATGTATGACAGTCTGTGTATTTGAGAGTGCCTACATGTATGACCGTGTGTGTATGTGAGAGTGCAGGCATGTATGACAGTCTGTGTATGTGAGAGTGCCTGCATGTATGACAGTGTGTGTATGTGAGAGTGCCAGCATGTATGGCAGTCTGTGTATGTGACAGTGCCTGCATGTATGACAGTCTGTATGTGAGAGTGCCTGTGAGGATGTGTGACAGTGTGCATGTGAGAGTGCCTGCATGTATGACAGTCTGTGTATGTGAGAGTGCCTGCATGTAGGACAGTGTGTGTATGTGAGAGTGCCTGCATGTATGACAGTGTGTATGTGAGAGTGCCTGCATGTATGACAGTGTGTGTATGTGAGAGTGCCTGCATGTATGACAGTGTGTGTATGTGAGAGTGCCTGCATGTATGACAGTGTGTGTATGTGAGAGTGCCTGCATGTATGACAGTGTGTGTATGTGAGAGTGCCTGCATGTATGACAGTGTATGTATGTGAGAGTGCCTGCATGTAGGACAGTGTGTGTATGTGAGAGTGCCTGCATGTATGACAGTGTGTATGTGAGAGTGCCTGCATGTATGACAGTCTGTGTATGTGAGAGTGCCCTTCATGTATGACAGTGTGTGTATGTGAGAGTGCCTGCATGTATGACAGTCTGTGTATGTGAGAGTGCTTGCATGTATGACAGTGTGTGTATGTGAGAGTGCCTGCATGTATGACAGTCTGTGTATGTGAGAGTGCCTGCATGTATGACAGTGTGTGTATGTGAGAGTGCCTGCATGTATGACAGTGTGTGTATGTGAGAGTGCATGCATGTATGACAGTGTGTGTATGTGAGAGTGCCTGCATGTATGACAGTCTGTGTATGTGAGAGTGCCTGCATGTATGACAGTCTGTGTATGTGAGAGTGCCTGCATGTATGACAGTCTGTGTATGTCAGAGTGCCTGCATGTATGACAGTCTGTGTATGTCAGAGTGCCTGCATGTATGACAGTCTGTGTATGTGAGAGTGCCTGCATGTATGACAGTGTGTGTATGTGAGAGTGCCTGCATGTATGACAGTGTGTGTATGTGAGAGTGCATGCATGTATGACAGTGTGTGTATGTGAGAGTGCCTGCATGTATGACAGTGTGTGTATGTGAGAGTGCCTGCATGTATGACAGTCTGTGTATGTGAGAGTGCTTGCATGTATGACAGTGTGTGTATGTGAGAGTGCCTGCATGTATGACAGTCTGTGTATGTGAGAGTGCCTGCATGTATGACAGTGTGTGTATGTGAGAGTGCCTGCATGTATGACAGTGTGTGTATGTGAGAGTGCATGCATGTATGACAGTGTGTGTATGTGAGAGTGCCTGCATGTATGACAGTCTGTGTATGTGAGAGTGCCTGCATGTATGACAGTCTGTGTATGTCAGAGTGCCTGCATGTATGACAGTCTGTGTATGTCAGAGTGCCTGCATGTATGACAGTGTGTGTATGTGAGAGTGTCTGTGAGGATGTGTGAAAAAGACCCATTTATTTCAATGGGGCTACAAATGATGCAGACAGCACACTGCGTGTTGTCCGCATCCGTACTTCTGTTCTGTGGCCCTGCAAAAAAGATAGAACATGTCCTATTCAGCATTTTCTATCATAGGACGCAAGTGGGCAGTCTCCGTGTTTTGCGGATCCGCAATTTGCAAACTGCAAAACACATATGGCCGTCTAAATGGTCCCTTAGGCTGGCACCACAAGGTGGCTGTGGCAATGTATTGCAGCATTGTGCTGAGATGATCCTTGGTTGCACGACACATTGTTGGCCAAAAGCACTGTGCAGCCTTATATGCTCCTTGGTCTTCCAGGATTATGCACGTATTGTATATCTTTATGTCTGTATGTGTGGTTTCGGGAGGGGGGGGTCTAGGCACATTCTTTGCACAGGGGCCCTCTGCTGTCTGTGCCCGCCCCTGTTACACGGCACAATCTACTTCCAGTAAATGGTCATTTTTATGTGCGCACAAACGATCGAATTATGGTACCCGATGAATGAGCGTTTCGTTTCTTCATCAGGTAATCCACCTACACGGCATCTACCGCAGCCGTTACGCCCAAGAGCTACTAAAGCGAGCAACTCGGTAACCCGTGTCACAGTGAACTACACTGTGACAATATGTCTATCTTTAGTTTTTTTTACATAATAAAGCATTTTTTTAAAAATAATGTTTCTATTTCTGAAAGCCATATATTTTTTATTTTTCTGCCAATGATCTTGTGTAGGGGCCCCTTTTTTGCAGGAAGAGTTGACATATTTATTGTTGCATTTTTTGGGTGCATATGATTTTTTGATCGTTCAATATAGCACTTTTTTGGGACAAGGGGACCAAAAAATTGCATTTTTTTTTTACGCTATTCACCTGAGGGGAGGCCAGATCGTTACAGATGCAGAGATACCTAATATGTCTATATTTTTTTTTCCTATTAAAGCGGTTGTCTCATCTCAGACAATGGGGGCATATTGCTAGGATATGCCCCCATTGTCTTATTGAAAACGGAGCCCTGAAAGTAGTGGAGAGCACGCTGCGCATACGCAGCCGCCCTCCATTTATTTTCTATGGGGCCGCCACAAATAGCCGTGTGATGGCTCGGATATTTCCGTCGGGCCCATAAAAAATGAATGGGAGCGGTGGCTGGTCATGAGCAGTGCGCTCCCATTCACTTCTATGGGGAGACCGCTTGGCCAGACCTGAATCCTCCAGTCCCCACATTGCGGGGCTGATATACTGATATAGGTGGGACCCACATCTAGAGGACAAGCTATATGGGCCCATTGTCTGAGATAAGACAATCCGTTTAAGTTTTACATAATGAAAAATATATTTTTGTGTTACCATTTTCTGAAAGCCATATTTTTATTTATTTTTTTGGGTCATTGTCTTGTTTTGTTTTTTGCAGGATGAGGTAACAGTTTGATTGGTACCATTTCGGAGTACATACGATTTTTTGATTGCTTGGCATTAGACTTTGTTTTGGCACTGTTTTTATTTAGTTTTTTTTATGGCATTCACCTGAGGGGATAGATCGTGTGATATTTTTATAGAGCGTCGTTACAGACGCAGCGATACCTAACATATGTCTGTTCTTTTATTTATAATTTTATATGACTATTTTATGGGAAAGCTGCGTTATTTTTTTCTAGGTATCCTACAGGTTAATACAAAAAAATAAAAAATAAAGCACAAAATGAAACAAAAAATACAGTATTTTTTTACATTTACGTCTACGGAGCTGTGTAAGGATTCATTTTATGATGGGCCGATCTGTACTATATTGATACCGTATGTTGGAGTGTGTATGACTTTTTTAGCAATGTTTATTAAAATTTTTGTAGCATGCAATCATAATTGTGATATAAAACTACAGCATGTTGCAGGAAAACTACAACTCCCAGCAGGTCCTGAAGGTTTGCATCTCACAGGGCATGCTAGGAGTTGTAATTTCCAGAAGGGAATGCAGTAAAATGTGAAATTATATTTTAATTACACTATAGATTTACCTATATTATATTATACTGTCTTGGGGGACTAGCGGGAGCCTGTGTTGTCCACCACTGAGTCACAGGCAGCTTCTGTTTCATGGGGGACACAGCAGCACCACCAGCACGTCTGCACACTCAGGAGCACAGTAAAAACCCACTGAAAGATGGCAGCGCCAGCCGCCAGAATCACTGCAGGGCAAATTAAGATCATCTCGCCACCTTCTGTATGTCTGTGTAGCTCTGCTCTTCCTATTGAAGCGGCAGGCAGCAGCGCTCACCGGAAGAAAGCTGGGGTTGCCTGCCACTCCTGATTAATATGCAGACCAGAGGTCGCACTACATTTTTTCCAGAAGAGTAAGAATACTCCTCTTAACAATTTTGAGGAGTATTTTTAGCCAAGGAGGAGTACAAATTTTGCTGTAATTCACATATATAATGCATAGGCCCACATAACGTTATGAGGCTGATATTTCTGCAGGGAACCATTGCTAGTCTCCCATGCAGAAATAAATGTAGACAATTTTACATTTATCCAACATCATACACTGCACCCACTTGACGCTGCCATACACTACACCCACCTGACACTACTATATACATATTACATACACAGCTCTACCACATGCCCTTTGCACAGATAGTTTACTATATACACATTGCACACACATCTCTGCTAAATGTCCATTACTCAGATAGAACTACTGTGTGCATATTACACACAGAAAACTGTACAATAGACTGGTTACACCTCCATAGCCGTGTTTTATACACACCTTCCATACATAAAGTACCTCTGCATTCTCCACCAGCACAGCCTGTGTTCCCCTAACTCTTCCCACACACATGGCTGATCACATGACTGTGATCACAACAGGTCCTGTAACAACAAAGTAGTGTTTATTCCAGTCTCTGGAGCTGCTCCTGGTGAGAGAGATGTCTGTGAGGGATGGTACTTCTCGGGAGAGGGGCAGGGCTTCAACTAGGCAGGGGCCCACCGAGGATTTCACCGGCTCCCCGGTGGGCCAGCCCGAGCCTGAATATCACTTCTTTGTATAGATAAGACAGGATCCACCATTGATTGTTAAAGCTTATCTGTTCTTTCCTTGTACAATGATCTCTGCACAGGTCACAGAGCATGACTAGAAAACTCTACCATAGAAGTCAATGAGGTCCCCTCCTGACCATTGTGTCTACGGCACATGGGACTGCAGTAAAGCAATTTTCTTACTGCTTTGTAAATTCTGTTAAGAACAGATCAGGCAAGATGGCCATCCCCATAATCATGTTCAGAAAGTAAAATAAATAGATCAGAAAATAAAATAAAAAAAGGATGCGCGTTACTATCTGGTTTTAACTGGCTCTATCATTGTCACCATCTCTCTAACCTAAAAATTAACCAAATGAGACCTCTTTTTATTGGCCACTTTTTTTTATTTCCTGGGAGTTCCTTAGGTTCTTCTGAACCTAGGCCTAGACTGCACAGTTTTTCTGCTACAATTTCAGCTTCTGGATTATTGGACAATGATGACCTACAAGACCCAGCATGAGGATGGAAACCTAGTTACAGAACAACTGTGAAATCTTATTAGAATCGTTGATCTGAATAGCAAACTCAGCCAAAGATAAGTGAGAAACCTATTCTAACTGATTATCTGCAACATAACACCTCAGATACTGTTCCAACAAGTGATTCAACCTTTTACTCCGTCTATTCGTTTTAGGATGAAAGGCTGAAGGAACCAAAAAGGCAACTTTTAACAGGAAGATCTCCAAAATTTTGATACAGACTAAACAACTCTGTCAGATACAATGTATTCAAGAATTCCGTGGATTCTCACAATATGATCTTGAAAGATGTATGATAATTCCTTCATAGAAGGAAGTTTACTCAGCGGAACAAAGTGACACATTTTAGAAAAATCTGCCCACCACCACCTAGACCACAGTCTTTTCTTGAAAGCGAGGGAGATCCGTGATGAAGTCCATAGAGATCTGTGATCGAGGCCTTTTGGGAATTGACAAAGGACACAGTTTTCCAATAGGACATGTTCTGGGTGTCTTAGATCCATGGTCGGGCACCAACAGTGTCTGGCAGTCAAACTGTTAGTACCCTCAATACCTGGATCCCCACTTAACAACAAGCACCTCAGACAATAGTGGAGTGCAAAACTCTTGAGGAACAAACTGTTTATCTTCAGGAATGTTTTCAGGTGTCTGACTCTCATTGGCAGAGATTTCAGAAGCCAGATAAGGAGGAATAACAGAGACCACAATACCTGCTGGCAAAATCAGATCAGAGCGTGGGATTGATGGGCAAAAAACTCCTGGACAAGGCATTCACCTTGACATTCTTGGAACCCAGCTTGTAGATAATTAAACAAGTAAAAATGTAAAGCCTAACATGCTTGACTAGGGTTCAGCCGCTTAGCAGACTCTAGAAATGTCAAATTTTTATGATCAGTAAGAACTACTACTTGATGTTTCATCCCTCTAATAAATGGCACCATTCTTCAATATCCCATTTAATAGCCAGGAGTTAACAATTGCCATTATCATAGTTCACCACTGCAAAAGAAAATTTTCTCGAAAAGTAGGCGCAAGGTTTAAGAAACATAAACGAAGATGTACCCTGAGAAAGCACCACTACCACTCCAACCTTAGAAGCATCAACCTCAATAAAAAATTGTCTATTCTGCCCCGGTTGGGTCAGGATAGAAGCTTTAGTAAAGCTTTCTTTCAGGGACAAAAATGCTACTATTGCTTCAGGAACCAGTTAGCCAGATCTTAACCCTTCTTACATAAGTCACTGAGTGGTGTGGCAATAACAAAAAATATTTTTATGAATTTCTGATAATAATTAGCAAAGCCCAGGAGGCATTGCAGAGCCCTAAGAAAAGTTGGCTAGACCCAATTCTTATCTCTTAAACTTTGGCCGGATCCATCATAAAAGAATCCGGAGAAATAATGTAACCAAGAAATGGTGCCTCCTTGACCTCAGGAGACATTTTTCAAATTTAACAGACAATTGATTCTCCTGTAGTACCTGCAAGACAGTTTTCACAGAATCAGAAGTAAAGGGGTAGTCAAGAAAAGCAGGATGAAAAACCAGGTAATAACAATAGTACTGTTCCAAAACGGCGGCCAGCAGAGCCTGGAAACACAAACTCACAAGCACCTGCTGGGATCGCATGCTGGCTTCTCAGCACACTGGGTGGTCCCATGTGACCGGCGTGATCACGCAATGGCACTCGAACACTCGAGCACAATTGGTCCAGGGCTCCAGCATTATAATAGGCCAGATCGGTAGCTTGGTAACCCCAGCAACAGAACACCGCTTCCGAGCCGAGACAGAAGCACCTGGGGAAGCTGTGACAATAACTGTGAGGGAAACACCAAGGAAGCATTTTAATTGTGAGGGGGCACTATAGGGCATTAACTTTCTAAGGAGCACTAAGGGGTCATTTAACTGTGTGGGAGCACTAATGGTGCAATTTCACTTTGTAGAGGGCAGTAACAGAATACTATTGGTAGGGGGGCACTATGAAACACTATTGCTCTGTAGGGGAACTAAGCAGGCATTATTACTGCATCTGTGCCAAAAGGAAGGAAGGACTAGTTCTGTAAGGCAAAATGGGTACACTATTACTTTGTGTGGACACAATGAGGGCACTGTTAATGTATGGTGGCTATAATGGAGCACTATTACTGTGTCGATGCCACTTACTAACCATTAATACAATGTGGGGAAAATAAGGAGGCACTGTAGCTGTGTAGGGCACAAATGATGCATTATTATTGTGTGAATGTGTGGTTACCATTATTACCGTCTGGGATACTATCTGTTTGCACTACCATTTTGGACAAGAAATATAGATACTGGAGACCAAGTGCAGAAGCATGCACAGTACTGAAGGAAATAGCAGTATAACACTTTTAAAGTAACAGGATGGAAAGTTTATGTGGAGGGTTTGCATAGGTGGAGAGGGTGCTGGAACAACTATGATCTAATGATGTCCTTATGCAGCGTCCCACTCATGTACGTGAGCACTGCAAATCTTGTTATGATGTATGTTGTATCATGCCTTATTGCACTTTTGTATAAAGATCCCTGTTAACAGGCTGTTAGGTGCACTACACACATTCCACCACTAGATTATTGATGCGGTTAAAATCTTCATACCGGATAGTTTTGACAACGCGTTTCAGATCCATATGACAATTTTGGTCCTTCTGCATGAGTAAGGACCAAAATTGTCTGAAACGCGTTGACGAAACTATCCTGTATGAAGATTTTAACCGCATCAATAAAAAGTATTTCCTGCCTAGACGTGGAGCTGGATTTTTCTTCCAATATTTGCTCAACTGCAACCAGGTGCGGTATCCTTGCTCGTCTAGCAGAGGAAGAGGTGAGAGCTGCCTTTACCACTACTAGATGGGGATAGCACCACGGTATATATACTACAGTTCAGGCCTAGTGAGAGAGGTTGGAGTTAGAGTGTGGAATCAGGAGGAGATGGAGTGAGGGGGAAGGAGAGGACCCCCTCTTCTCAGCTCTCTCTTGGGCTCCAGGGCCCAGAGGAGCCAATTCTTGGTCTCAGTGTCAAGCAAGGAAAATAGGCAGAGGTGAAGCCTTTATTCTACCGTCTACTCTTCCGGAGTGCCAAGTGGATTTTTATAATTTTTATATGTGGAAAGACAAAGGAAGGACAATAGCCATTATTCTAGGTTTTAGGCGCCTTTGTATACAGGTGAAGGATTTATTAGCTTCCGGCAGCCTCACCGTTACTTCAAGGACAGACAGGCCATCTGTTGCATCACTTGTGTGTAGAAGATATGGACTTGAACCACCCTTATCGAGATTGGAGCAAGGTAAAGAGCTTAATACCAGTGAGTACACAACCTCCTACTATAGCTTGAGATATAGCCACATATACAGTCTGTTACTTGGGTTTGCCACATCCAACCTACATGTTCATAAGAGACTGTTTATAACTGGATGTAAAATGGCTGTCAAGATCCTGGTTACAGTAAAGTTCTAAGTTGGATTCAAACCCTACCTCATTCTTCTATCTCCATACTACAACCACTCTCATCATTTTGCACAACCAAGGTGCTTGCGTCACGACATTACCTAAGTCAGGGGCCCAGCTGCACAAGCACCCAGAAAAGCCAATCGCTATCAAGGAAACCTCGATCACCACCTGGCCGGCGTCCCCTGTAATAGAGTGTGCTCCAGAGAATCTGGTGCTTCTCTCTCCTTCACTGAACTGCTGGCCCAGGGAGGCATCTGCTAACCGTGAGTACCCGATGAACTGTTGCACCCGTCGGCCCACCATGAACCTCACGTGTTCTCCCCTGCGGACCGGCACGTTGCACTAGCAGCAACCTCTACAGAGATATTTCATGGTTGTTAGAAGCCGGTATGATGGCCCATATCAAATGGAAAAGAAAAGGGAAAGTGAACAACTCCAACTAGGTAAGACATCACCTGTGGGGTAGTGAATTTAATTGTACTGCATTCACTTATATAGTCTGCAAAGCACCTGTGTAGAACTAGTATCTAGGAAGTGTTCTCTCCTGGCATAGCAGTGCTAGGACAGACTGTACAGCCATTAAGAAGAAAGGAATCCCACTCTCCTATCCAGAAGAGAAGACTAGGAACTGTTCCCCCAGACACCAGCAGCCACGTCCTCAGCTTACCCTACTGTAATAGGAGTTATGAGAATGGTGGAAATGCAGTGAGCACAATATTCAGAATCAGGCCAAAGCTTCATAATAAATATTTTCCAACCCTTCCCTTGAGAAAATCCTCTGTCCATCCCTAAGTAGATGTAGGCCAAACTGCTAATGGGTGGCTGCCGAGACCCAGTATTAATTTGACTCATTGAAAAACAGGAGTTATTAAAATGGCTCACCTTTGGTTTCCTGGGACAGTTCTGGCATCTGCAAGATCTTTAGATTGCTAAGTTTAAGCTTTCACTATATAAAAAACATCCCAAACTGTCAATTTTGTCAGGATTAGCCAACTATCATATGCATGAGGGCCTCCTGATGTTACACTAATGGCAGATTACATGGGCAACAAGAATCAAATTAGGGAGCTAAACCATCACCAAGATGTCTGGTAGATCAGTACCACAGACCTTGAGGTATTTTCAATGATTGATATATTTTATGCTGCCATGTTCATGTATACACTATACACTAGCAGATGGGGTATGGCTGACAATACTTGGCATTAGCAATGGGACTAACCATCCCATTCCTCCTCTCTTGGTAGGAGTGGGCTGGTCCTGCCTAGAGGAAGAGTCTTGGTTCAGACAGTGAAGAGGAATGAAGCACATACTAGAGCTCCTGTTTCAAGAGTCTTAGAGACAGATTATTGATCCAGCTCTTCTGTGAGACCACTCGTTTTTCCAGAAAGACTGTTAAAACTCCACGTCCTCAGAAAAGCTTATTTACAACCAGCAGAGTGACCAGCAAGCCAAGTTTTACAGACCCTGCTGGCCCTGGTGTGGCTCAGACTCTCATCAACTAGATTACATCCAGGCCAGACCAACTCAAAGCCTGCATTACACAGTGGACACCCATAGCCACAAGTGCTATCTTACAGCTGGTAGCCAATAGTTCAGGCGAAAAACGTCAACAAGATAGCACACCAGAGGTTTTTATTATCTGCCGCTTTGCCAGCCACCCTAACTCATTACCTGGGGAGACAAACTGCACCATCCAAACTACTGCTAGATGTACTACAAGTTATCTTTTGCACTGAGTAAAGACAGACTTTTATTCTTCTACTTCTTTACCACCTTTTCACTGCGCCGATCCCTAGGGAGCAATAGCCTAAGGCAGTACAACGTGCCACATAATCTCATCAGGGCCACTACCACCCTCATCTTACTGCTGTAGCCCCTTCTTCTCCTTGTAAATTGAGCCCTAGCTTACTTCTTTTTGCTCTCATATGTGCATTTTATCACCATATTACTGATATTTCTAAATATTGCTCTCCGCCTCACACTGAATCAGGGAGCTACTCTGATGGCTCAATCTATACTCAATCTATAGTCCTTATCTGTCACTTCATAAACACTCATTTATGCAAATTTTTTATCAAACTGATAAGAATTTTGTTACAATAAGTGGAAATGTCAGGAGTTTGGAGATAGCTCCATGACAGATTCAGTGTGAAGCAGAGAGCACTAGTCTGTAGGTGCACTGAAACTGAAAGCTGTAGAGCAAAAACTGTTCAAAACTTTTAATAAAGATCAATAAATTATTTATAGCCCAAAATGAGTAAAATGCAATGATTACAAAATTGTTCCCAAAGGTATCCATAGCTTTTTAACCCAAGTGAAGCAAACCCAAGCAAGAAGATCAGCAGACCTTTTTTTTTTTTTTTTTTTTTATTGGGTCATGTTTAAAGGCATGTGGCTCATCTTTTGGGATTGTTATCTAGCAAGTTTCACACTTTGTTTTTTGCCTAATTGTGTTATCAAGGTTGCCAAGCAGAAATACCTGTTTAACTTGGAGAAATGCCCAGTGGTTGAGCAAATCTAGAACATACTTTTCCACCAAGTCGTATCAGCAACAGAAATCTTTTAATAGCTTCATCGTTCCAGCAAAGCCTTACAATCAATCAAAGGATTAACTAACCAAGCTGTTTTTTAATGATACATGATCCTGTTTTATGCCATTGGATCTAAATTTTCTCGGGCTCTTAATTATGATCAGAGTTTGCAATGTGCCTTTTGTGGTGACTGATTTCAGCAGCACTAGAGGGAATGAGATTGCAGAAAATAACAATGTTTTAAGGAGGACGGAAGCATAATGGAGATGTAATAACACTTGGAATGTGACCGTGAATTTTGACTATTAGTGATGCCTGGCTCACGTCTTGGGTCAGAATGTGCAAAACAAAATAATGTGTGACTAAAGTACAGTAATATACATGGGGCTGCTAATATTATTCCCAAATATGTTCTGTTTGTAAATGTTTCTGCATGTTCTTCATAACATTTAAAGAGTTTGGCCACCTTCTGTGCACATTAAGATAACTGTATGGCACTTACTATATATACTTTGCTGAAAATCTGCACAATTTTCTATATTTCATAAGATACAGTACGTCTGCCTGTTTGCCAAATTTTTTGTGCTGTCCACACAGAGGTCCTGTCCATAAAATGGCTGCTGATAGAGGGTCATGTCACCAGGCAAATCACCTCCATGTTATGTTTCCTCCATTCAAATGCACTGCACCTGCCATCGGCACTGTTTGGAGTTTAGTTCAGGTGTAGCGTGTTTGAATGGCTGAGTGATGTATCTGTTCACATGACCCTTCATCAGCAACCATCTTATGGATAGGACCTTTATGTGGGCAGCACAGAAGATTTGTCCAGCAAGGGCATTAGGCATTTGAAATATAGCAAACAGTGCATAATATTAACAAAGACTATATTAGTAAGTGCCATATAGTCATCTTACATACACACTGGTCAACGTTAGCCAGAAAGTTACCAACCCCTTTAAAGGGGTTGTACAGCCACTGACATTTTTTGAAAACAGGCTCCGATCACAGTAAAATAATAAAATATGTTATTACCACTACTGGCATTCTGACTCTTCCCAGGTACCCAGCCAGCACATTTCAACATATATCAATAAAACAAGTGCTAATCATCGTACTGATCCCCTGCCACTCTACTGTCAATGCTTCCTGGGTCCTCCGCAAGTCTTGATCCCTCCCAACACAAAGGAAATAAATACTCTGTGACCAAAGAGGTGACCAACCCCAACCAGTGATCAGCTGAGCAGTCATTTCCTGCATGTCAAGAGGGACCAGGAAAGAGAGATTGGTGAGGACCCAGGAAGCAGCAGAAAGGGACTTGCAACGTATCGATAAGGTCATCAATGATTTTATTATTTTATATTAAAACTTCTTTATTCAAATAACCTATTTTTAAAGGGGTGTTTCACTTTGGTTAACAGTGTATCCCATTTTCGGGACCTTCAGAGACCAGCTGTCATCTGGCAGCAAGTAATGAGTTTCCCTGCAGTGCCACCACAGGGGAATTGGGGCATTACACGGTTCCAATAAAAACAGTGGGTATTCTGTGTAATGCACAGACATGCTAGGTTTTTCAGAGATGGAGTGACACTCTATGAAGCCATTCCCAGCAGCTTCGGCTAATTAATGGAAGTTCTGAACGAGGGACCTCTATTAACTCAGAATATTTAATAACAAATAAACCACAAATATATTTGTGAATTCAGAGTAATCGTAGGTGTCAGAAATGACTCCCTGAAGCTGATATATGATGAAACATCCACTGAATGATATTAGAAAAGCAAATAGTAATTAGTAAGACTACACCTGCATTACTCTGGACAAAAAGAATCTTCACATAAAAGAGATGCTTTCCACTCCCTTCCACCTCGGTGCTTTTCTGTTTGTTTGTGCCGATATTCGAAAAAAAGGGAAAAATCCAGCCTCAACATGAAATTACGTTGTTGCAGAATTCTCCCCTTAGGATCTGGCGGCAGTCCCAGAGTACTGCTGACAGCAGCTGGGTGTCTGCCAGAGGTTATTCTCCCCCGGGTACCACCATTTTTTCTCGGCGTTAAAAGCTCTGCTTGCCTCCAGAATGAATTGCCGGTGAATTTGCACGCTGCGGCCTCCCAGGTTTTTAGTATGCATTTTAACTCACTGAAAGGAATCAGTAATGTCTAGAAGTGTGAACGAGGTGGGCTCAAACTCCACTGAATACAGTTCAGGTTTGGAGCAAGGTAGGTACATATGTATGTATGTAACTTAAACTATTGAGCATTGTAGTATATAATAGTTCTATACTTTTTACACTGACTTTGTTTTTTTACCATTTCATATTTATGTGCAGACTAGTGTTTTATGTTATCAACCATTTCTGTCTTGAAACAGGTTATTCCAGTGAGATTAAGGGGAATCTGGAAATGTGTATGAATATTATATATAAAATATTAGATGCTTGAGTAAAAAAAAAAAAAAAATATATATATATATATATATATATATATATAGCATTTGTATATATCTTTTATGGGCTATCTATGTCACTTGCTGTAAAAACGGTGTAATGTACAAGAATAAAATAAATTAGTTTAACTAGTCTTGTGTGCTCTTATTTTCTCTTATTTTACTCATTGTTTTGAATGATTTTAGACTTGTCTTTTCACATGCCTATTTATGATTATTCTTTTTATAATTATAACATATCTGCTTGCTGTCATTAAATTGAAGTAGTGATGAGCGAAGTATTCAAAAATTCAATGTGGGTGCTTCGCCGAATTTTACAAACAAATTTGCTTTGTGCGCATTTCTTTGTAAGTAGCGAGTGCAATGATAGGGAGCCTCAGATTGCACGCTCCCCTTCATTGTACCCCTCAGATTCCGCATTCATAGCTGATCGCGGCATCTGACAGCAATAATAGAGTGTACATTTTTTTCAAAATTTATTTATTTATTTTTTACCGCCATTCAGAGAAAATCAATTTGTTACCACGAAGCACAAGGAAATTCGGCTCGAATTGCACTACGTGAAGTTCGATTCGCTCAACACGAAATAGGAGACTTCATTGTTTACTTCCAAGGAACAAAATGTGTCCTGGCTATACAATGGACAGGCAGGTGCAGGACTACAGGACAGTACAGGGTATCAGAGTTATTCCACATAGATTATTAAGTCGACATTTATCAAGCCAGACATGTCAGTTTTGTGGGTAAAAAAGTCACAAGTTATGGCAACTGTGCTGTTTTCGGCAACATTTGGTCAATGTTTGTGGCATTTGGTGTTCCTCGCCACTTCTTAAAGTGGTCTATATTTAAGAAGTAAAAGTGAGATTAGACCAGGATTATGGATCAATTACTATGTGCAACTTTGGTAAAAGTCACAAAAAAAGTCACAACATACGCCAGGCAACCTCCTGGTCAATTTTTACATGTAAAGGTGTAAAGCACATTACACTCACACCAAATATACCATAAAGGTGCACCAGTTCATAAATTTGGTACAGATACCAGACTGACACAAAAACAGTTGCAAATGATAAATGTCCCCCTATGTGTCAACATGACCTAAGTGAACAGGAATTTTGTAAATTCTCATTCATGTACACACAGCAGTGTTACTTTATTTGTGGCATTAGTCACAATATTGAAAAGTGTGTACATAAACTACTTAGATTTTTTTTCTACATTCAGGACCTTACCACACGCAATTTTCAGCGCAAACACTTATATTGCTCCAACTACTCATTGCAGGAGATTTTGGGGGATTTTCTTCATGTCTACTATAGTGATATATTTTAGGCCTACATTTAAATTAGTTTTTTATATTTCTTTGCTGCATATTTTATGACACATGCAACAATTTAAGTTTTACAGTCTTTTTTTTAGATCATTTTAAATTTATAGGATTCAAACCAATGCAAAAGACCCATTATTAAAAAAAAAAAAAAACTCAATGACCGACGCTGGTGTAAACGTAATCTGACCGCTGGGAAACATCTAAATTCGTATTGTTACATATTTGATGAATTTACACAGTTTTGCAATTTTTCTATAAAGATGAAACACAGCAAATTGACGTTCTCTGTCATGTATACCAGAATGATGTGAAAACACCTAAAAAAATGTAACTAAACCAGTATATTTCAACAAAGTCTTAGAGGAAAATTAGAGGGAGGGATGGAAACACAATGTAAACCTTGCCTTGGTTCACAGTGCAAATTGGGAGTAGCCTGGCCAAGCCAACAAGCATGCATTTCTATGTCATACAAAGTGGTATAATTACTTACTTTATTATATATATATATATATATATATATATATATATGTGTGTGTGTGTGTCTGTATGTGTATATATAATATATATGTTTATGTACTATATATATAATATATTATTAATTATAATATATATATAAATATATATATATATATATACACACTGTACTCTATATATTATTATACGTAATGTACTATATATATATAATTTTATATATATATATATATATATATAGTTCTATACTGATTAAACAGTATATACAATTTCCTACAAGTAACGTAGGGAGTAGCTCTAATTTGTCCTACAGCCCCTGAGAATTGCAGTTTAAGTATTTACAATGCATCATCTTTACTAGTTACCGACACACTATTTCATTATGCAGAACAATGCGTTCAAGGAGTTTAACAACACTGAGTTTTAAAGTCTTTAAAGGAAGATTAACATTAAATATACATTTTAATTTGTTCGCAGAATTAAATGCCAAGCAGCGCCGCTTGTTTATATTGATTATATTTAGATTATTGCCTCTTTGCTGTGCATTTGAGAAGACTCTGCACCACATGTTATCAGGGAAATCACTTGAAATATTGGCATTAAAGCTCTATAAAATGTACAGTGATGACTATCGGATTATTATATCACCTATACAAATGGAGTGAAAGGTAACCTAATGGCTATGCATGCACCTACACAGGAGTTTGTGCTCCTTCTCTCCACATCTGAGTTGCTGTTGCTCCATAAAAGTTCACTACATGACAGAAGTGTGATGAAACATGGGATCGAAGAACAAGGCCATATTAAACTCACTATGCCCTTCAGTATGACATGATTTATCTATGGAGATTTCAAGGCTGTAAGGCTGATTTCTTGCATCTATTAACAGTGTGTGAGGTTAGATTGGCTGAATGCAGTGTCCAATAACTTCTAGCTACAGTAAGTCGCCTGGTTGAAAAGTCATGCGGTGGAGCCATAAGAAACAGCATATACGGTACTTCTGTGGGTATTATTGCACTTGCTGATTGGCACCACTTTTTGGAGCTATGCTTGAAATTGGTATGCCATATGACAATGAAGGAGTTCCTAAACTTGACTGATCAGATTCATGACACTTTAGTAAGAGGAGTGGTCTTCCTTTTTGTACAGGGCCCTGGAATTCAGGGTGCATCTTAAGGGTATACCGCATGTTATAATCACATCAAGCAGATTGTTTGCGGAAATTTGTTCCATTTTCCTGAACAGGGCTTGCAGAATTCCAGATGTATGGAATGGATTTTTTTCAATTGCAGAAATTTACAGTTCATTTTGGAGATATGAGCAACAAGAGAAAGTGACTGAATTGGTAGTCTAGAAGCTAACCATCAATTTTATAATCCAAGCACCCAACTTTTCTTTGAAACCAGGGAATGTAATCATGCAAGCAACCATTGGCACAAAACTTGGTCATGTGAAGGCCTTCTAGATGCAAGATGAGCCAGCCAGTTACACATACTGCACACGCGATACACAATATTGAGCATTTAACGACTGGACAGGAATGGTGCTTTACATACACCCACCAAAAATCTGATGAAAAGTTGTAAAATGTAACTTCTTGTTTGCTTCTAGTTCCATGAAAGAACTAGTCATCTATTTAAAAGGGAATCTGCAACAAGAATAATAAGTACAATATAATAATATTTACAAAGACAGGTGCACTCTGCGGTCTTACTAAACCCTCATACTGATGTTAAAATTGAGAGGCTAGCCAACATATCCTACTGCGGAGGACAAATCTGAGCCCGAGCACCGCGCCAAGGTTTCTCAAGTAGCTCGGGACCTTACACTCACCTACCTGTGCCATGTGGGCAATACCAGGAGCCAGCGGCAAATTACAGGAGCGTAAGGTTCGACTCACAGCCAACTCACCAGTTACCTCCAGCATGTGGCCATGCTTTCAATGTTAAAATTTTAACATCAGTATGATGGTTTAGTAAGACCGCAGAGTGCACCTGTCTTTGTAAATGTTATTATATTGTTATATTGATTATCACATCCACATAATTGCGCGTTCATAGCTGATCATGGCATCTGACAGCAATAATAGAGTGTACATTTCTTTCTAAATGTTTTTTTTTATTTTTTTTACCGCCATTCAGAGAAAATCTATTTATTACCACGAAGCACGAGGAAATTCGGCTTGAATTCCACTACGTGTGTAGGATGTCTATTGTGGTACTTGTGGTCCGCTGCAGGCATCCTCCACTGTATGCATTTTTGCTGGGGATCTCCATTAGCAACGGGCCACAAGTGCAGGACTTGCTCCTCTGTATACCTATGGGTTTGAGCACTTCCTGCTTGTTTAACACCACGCCATTTTTTTTGTTGGTTTGTATTAAGAATAATTAAGTACAATCCAGGCACAACTTAAGGGGCCTTTACATGTGCTGAAAAATTGCACAGATTATCGCTAACAAGCGTTCATAGTAACGTTCATTAGCGATGAACGGGCAGTGTGAATGTATTGCCAATTACCCGATGAATGAGCGAAACGCAAAAGTTATTGTTTGCCAGTATCAGATTGTACCATGTAAACACGATCTCCTGCCGGCAAACAACAAGTCCTTAGAGCGATGGCATTAGCGATCGCTTCTTCCCATACTCTGGAGGAGATCGCTGCATGTAAATCTCCTAGCGATCAGCAGATTGTTAGGAAGGAATGCTTCCTTCCTAACAATCTGCTGTAATATCGTCTCCCAGTGACAGGCCTGGGAGAAAGGATCACTCAGACGCCTTGCCCTGTCAATCCAGTTGAGAAGGGAGCGGCTAGCAAAGTAGCATGGAGGTGCTAATCTGCTCGGGCTCTGGTGTGTCCTCAGTGCACTCTAGACCTCATTAGCATATTAACCAACAGCCGAACTGGAATCAGGAGGAGAAAGGTATGCGTTGTTTTTACGGAGGTAGCCCTTCTAGGCATCGTGCCAGGTTTCATACTAATTATCCTAGTGGCTACTTCACATTATTAGTAGAAAGTATTTCATTATAAAGATACCTTTACAGTACATAACCAAAGCAATCAGAGAGAAGCTTCAATATATCAGTGTCTGAGATTTTAGGTTAAAGGGTTTTGTCACTTTAGCAAATAAGCATCTATTATGTAGAGAAAGTTAATACGAGGAACTTACTAATGTATTGTGATTGTCCATATTGCCTCCTTTGCTGGGTGGATTCATTTTTCAATCAAATAATATACCTCTTGTTTCCATGCAATCCATCAGTGGTGGTCGCGCTTCAACAGTATAAGAAAAAGCACCAGCCTATGTAAGCTCCCATGGTCTCGGCCACCAGAGAGGCTGGCACTGGATTGCAGGGTGGTCATAACCATAGAAACGAGCAGTGTATAATGTGAGGGAAAAATGAATCAAGACAGCAAAGGAAGCAATATGGACAATCACAATACATTAGTAAATGGCGTACATCAACTTTCTCTACATGATAAATGCCACTTGCTGAAGTGACACAACCCCATTAAAGGCTCATGCAGGTGCTGCATGCTTTCCACTTGGTAGGGTAGCGCAGCTTTGTCCTATTGAAGTGGACATGGACAGCACGCACAGATGGACCAGAGTGAATGTTGAAAAGGCCACAGTGCTAGTAAAGCACTGTGGCCCCATCAAACAGATGATCAGCCGGAGTACCCCCCACAAATATGACATTGATGGCCTATCCTAAGGATAGACCATCAATATGTAGATCCCCCAAAAACTTTTAGCGGGCACTTATGGCATGTGCATGTATAGGACGTACATTGGCTACAGATGTTGATATTCTACATATGAACAGTTAGCCTGTTTATGATATCTACCAGGGTTAATATAAGTGCAATTTCCATGTTTACACATCTAATTAAAAAAAGCTATTCCCCCATATTCCATATTGGTATCAATAACAGCAAACCGTAAACACATTGCAAGTAAAAGAAACAAAGATGTTATCGAGTGTGACCCACTTCAACCTCTTCTTCTACTGGTTTAGTTCCATGGTAATTATCACTAATTAATCTGTCTTTTAATGACGAGTACTTGCTGGGCAAACTGGCTTGAATACAGACGAAGCAGCTAGGATTGATGTATGTAATCACACCCAGAGGAGAGAATCAAACAGGTTTTACAGATTATCTGAATGAGAAACAGGTCTCTTATAATATTTAGCCTGTTCAAAGTACGATAGTCGTGCTGTACATACTGAATATACATTTCTACATTATTTGCATCTGTATATTGTACATAAAAGAAAATCCTCAAATTGAAGGTTCTCTGTATGTTTCGTATTTCATATAGAGGTAGTCAAAAGATTTAAAAATATCCTTCTGTTACGTGTCTCCATAGTTACAGACTACAAACAAAGCCAGTGTAGTCTGATCCTGGATCTTTAACTGGTTCATGCAAGTTTATTTTAGCTGTTTCTGACAACAAGATTGTGAGATGTTTTCAGTGACAACCAGTAAAATCGTGAGAGCAGCTATGGACTATAACACAGGTTGTTTTTTAGTAATAGTGCAAAATAAGTAATACAGTGTACCATAGTTAGCAGGGTTCACATCACATTTTCGTCTTACATTTAACATATACAAAAAAACTTATATGTCAAACAGATGCTTCAGACAGATGCCATACAATGGCATCCATCACCATAGAGATCCATTGTAAAAATAAGAATATGTAAATGTGTAAAAAAAATCACAAAAAAAACATAGTATACTACTCTTTTGTATCCCTTTTTTTTCGAAATGTAAACAATAAATGTAGGGCAAAAGTGACATGTGAACACAGCCTTAAGGGCCCATTCACACGTCCGCAATTTGAGGATCCACAAAACACGGACACTGGCCATGTGCGTTCCGCATTTTGCGGACCGCACATTGCCGGCACTTTGATTGAAATGCCTTTGCTTGTCCATGGCTGCGGACAAGAATAGGACATGATCTATTTTTTTGCGGGGCCGCGGAACGGAAGTGCGGAAGCGGACAGCACACAGTGTGATATCCGCATCTTTTGCGGCCCCATTGAAAATGAATGGGTCTGCACCCGTTCCGCAAAATTGCGGAAAGGATGCAGACCCATTTTGCCGACGTTTGAATGGACCCTAAATTATATATAAAGCTAGGTATAGCCATTAAAAGTGTTGGGACATGAACAGATAAATGTATCATCTCCAGGATACAGTCCTTGGGACCCCCACTATTCACAAGAACAGGGATCCAGAGTTCCTTGTGTGGATGGAGTGGTGGTATATATGACTTCATTCATTGTTTATGGGACTGCTGAGTATAACGATCACTGGTGGTCCCATAGATATGAATGGAGTAGAGGTCATACATGCACACTATTGCTCCATTTAAACTCAGGTCCTGTTCTTGTGATCAAAGTGGGTCGAGTAGTCAGACCTCCAGTGATTATACATTTCTCATGGGTTACCCCTTTAAGTGTAAATCCTTCTGCTCTGTGATCTGCAGCCAATATATGTAAATGAACAGACATTAAATGACCTATAGCTAAAAAATATGTAAATTGTTTAGTAATTTCAGGTCTGAAATTGATTAGTCACTAGAAAATCCATGCTAAGGACTAGCTATATAATATACAGTTATAGAGGAGGAAGAGCTGGAGGTGGAAGTGTTTCTGCCTCAACTGCAAAGGGGAGAAAATTCCTGAACTTGCTGCAGGACCACTTTATGGGCCAGTTTGTAGAAGCTCCTACTAGGGGCAATGCTCTGTTGGATCTGGTAATTTCTAATGATGCAGAGCTTGTTGGTAATGCTACTGCTCGAGAAACACTAGGTAATAGTGACCACAATATACTTATATTCCCCCTAAACTATAAGAAGCAAACTCTGTCAGGCAGAGCAAAGACACAGAATTTTAAAAAGGCTAATTTCCCTGGGTTGAGGGCAGCATTTCAGGGCATAGACTGGAAGCAGCTACTGTCACACAATAATACTGAGGATAAATGGGAAAGCTTTAAATCCACATTGAGTAATTGCACAAAAAAATGTATTCCTTTAGGTAACAAGTATAAACAGCTAAAATTAAACCCCCATGGCTTACAGCTACTGTAAAAAGTGCAATAAAAAAAAAGGCATTTAAAATATACAAATCTGGGGGGTCAGCTGTAGCGTTTGAAGATTACAAAGGGCTTAATAAAATCTGCAAAAAGGAGATAAAATTAGCAAAAATCCAAAATGAACAGCAGGTGCCAAAGAGAGCAAAAAAAATCCACAAAAATTATTTAAATATATAAATGCTAAAAAAACAAGGTCCAAGCAGATAGGTCCCCTAAATAATTGTAAAGGGGGTTTAGTCACTGAAGATAAGGAAAGGACAGAGTTACTAAATGGTTTTGTTAGCTTTTTATATACAAAATAAAATAAAGGAGCTGATATCTGTGGTGCTGGGGCTGTTAGTACATCCAGTAATATACTCAATTGGCTAACTGTAGATCTGGTCCAAGATAAGTTAAATAGGGTAAATGTGAACAAGGCTCCAGGTCCAGATGGATTACACCCAAGAGTGCTCAAAGAGCTTAGTTCAGTCATTGCGTGCCCTTGTTTATAATTTTTAAAGATTCTCTACGTACTGGTACAGTGCCAAGTGATTGTCGCAAGGCAAACATGGTGCCCATATTCAAAAAAGGATCTTGGTCCTCCACAGGTAATTATAGACCAGTTAGTTTAACTTCTGTTGTTGGAAAATGTTTGAAGGTCTCTTAAGGGACTATATACAGGAGTATTTGGCTGTAAATAATATTATAAGTGATAACAAACATGGGTTTACCAAGGACAGAAGTTGTCAGACTAACCTAATTTGTTTTTATGAGGAGGTGAGTAGTAGTGATGAGCGGCAGGGGCTATATTTAAATTCGCAATATTTCACAAATATTTTGTAGAATATTCATCATATATTCGCGAATTTCGCGAATTCGAGATTATATTATTGAATGCAAAAAATTGCCAATGTAAAAATCGCGTAATGCAAATTCGTAATGTGAAATACAGGCGTGGGTCACTTTGGCTAAATTTTTCAAGCTGCTAAAAGTTCATGAGTTTCTCCTGAGACTGGAGAAAATGGTTGGCACCGCAGAACATTAGAATAGCTTTATATGCAGATAGAGTCAAGTGCTCCAATATATTCGCGATTGCGCTAATCGGCAGTGATTAGAATATTTTTTCGCACTACATGCAACTTCACATTATAGCAGGTCTGACTACAGATTACTGATTGGTGCACTAAGTATTGTTGTGAACTTGACATTGCTTCCTTCTCATTGGACAACAAGCAAGAAGCAGAGAGGAATCGTGTTCAGATGGAAATAAATGCTGAATATTCGATATAACGAATATATAGCACTATATTTAAAATATTAACGAATTCTCGAAGTGGAGATATTCACGATAAAAATTTGCTATTCGAATATTCGCGCTCAACACTAGTGAGTAGTAGCCTAGAAGTTTAAGAGGTAAAGTAAGGTCTATAGGCTTGGAAAGTATAGTTTGTAATTGGATAGAAAACTGGCTGAAGGACCGTGTCCAGAGAGTTGTGGTCAATGATTCCTATTCAGAATGGTCCAGGGTTATAAGTGGTGTACCCCAAGGTTCAGTGCTGGGCCCTCTATTATTTAATTTATTTATTAATGATATCGAGGATGGGATTAATAGCACCATTTCTATTTTTGCAGATGACACCAAGCTATTTAGTACTGTACAGTCTATGGAAGATGTCCATAAACTACAAGCTTACTTGAACACTCTGAGTGATTGGGCATCAACTTGGCAAATGAGGTTCAATGTGGATAAATGTTAAGTAAGTTATGCATTTTGGTAGTAATAATCTCTGTGCTTCATATGTCCTAGGTGATGTAACACTGGTAGAGCCACTTATAGAGAAGGATTTGGGTGTCCTTGTGAATGGTAGATTAAATTACAGCATACAATGTCAATCAGCTGCTTCTAAGGCCACCAGGATATTGTCATGCATTAAACGAGGCATGGACTCGCGGGGCAGGGATATAATATTACTACTTTACAAAGTACAGAGGAGAACAACTAAACTGATAAGGGGCATGGAGGGTCTTAGTTATGAAGAAAGATTAAAAGAATGGGGGGGCATGATTAACCTATACAAATGTATAAATGGGCCATACAAAAAATACAGTGAAAAACTGTTCCATGTAAAATGCCCTCAAAAGACAAGGGGGCTCTGCCTCCTACTGGAGAAGAAAAAGTTCAGTCTCCAGAAGCGTCAAAACTTCTTTACTGTAAGAACTGTGAATCTGTGGAATAGACTTCGGCCTCTTTCACACTACAGTTTTTTGCGTTCCGTATACGGTCCGTTTTTTGCGTTCCGTATACGGTCCGTATACGGAACCATTCATTTCAATGGTTCCGCAAAAAAACGGAATGTGTTCCGTATGCATTCCGTTTCCGTATTTCCGTTTTTCCGTTCCGTTGAAAAGATAGAACATGTCCTATATTTGGCCGCAAATCACAGTCCGTGGCTCCATTCAAGTCAATGGGTCCGCAAAAAAAACGGAACACATACGGAAATGCATCCGTATGTCTTCCGTTTCCGTTCCGTTTTTTGCGGAACCATCTATTGAAAATGTTATGCCCAGCCCAATTTTTAATATGAAATTACTGTATACTGTATTTGCCATACGGAAAAACGGAACGGAACAACGGAACGGAAACGGAACCACAACGGAAGCAAAAAACGGAACAACGGATCCGTGAAAAACGGAACGCAAAACACTGAATTCAACATACTGTAGTGTGAAAGAGGCCTTCCTCAGGATGTGGTCACAGCAGGCACAGTTTTAAAAAGGGTTTAGATAAATTCTTAAAAGTAAACATTAATGCTGTAGGAAGGCGCAAGGGTCCATCGTTGATGGAAGGTATGTGTCACCGAGGTTCCTGGCCTCGGTGAAGTAAGAGCCGGTATTTTCAGGAGTCAGTGGCAGCTAATGCTGATTGACACTATGCTATTTAAGTATAGCTGTATGGCTGTATAGATGATCCGGGACGGCTCTTACTGGGAGTAGTCAAAGTGCTGGGTGGGTGACTACTCCCCACGTTCCAGGCCGGGTCTTGACTGGCCTATAAAAAACCCAGCCGGTCTTCATGGCAGTATTTGGTAAGTGATGCCTCTTGCTTAGGTGTTGCAGCCTGTGGGGCCTTTCAAAAAAGGTCTGTATATGTAATAACAGATCATGTGACACTTAGATTGCACACAAGTGGACATCATTTCACTAATTATGTGACTTCTGAAGGTAATTGGTTGCACCAGAGCTTATTATGGGATTCCTAACAAAGGGGGTGAATACATACGCACATGCCAATTTTCTGTTTTCTATTTCTAAACAATAGTTTTATTTAGATATTTTTCTCATTTCACTTCACCAACTTAGACTATTGTGTTCTGATCCATCACATAAAATTCACATTAACAAAACATTGAACTTAAGGCTGTAATGTCAAGGGGGGTAAAAAAAAAAAAAGTCAAGGGGGTGAATACTTTTGCAAGGCACTGTATGTTGGGAAAATAACATTTCTTAGAAAATCTATTTATTTTTTTACTTTGACGGCTACTAAATATACCAAGTATGAAAAGAAACATATTCTATATCACATATACTGTATACCGTACAGTATTTCAAATTTTGCTATTCTGCCATGACTCTACAGTGCAATAACTAAGCCCAACAAGCCATGTTGCTTTAAGAAAAAATGCACTGTACATCACACCTACTTAAAGGCCTCATTTCTGAGAAAGAGTTAACTTTCTAGTCAGCTAGCAGAATAATACAGTATCCGGAGCACAACACTTACCCTGAGCAACTCATGAACAGCCTCCTCTGGGGAGCCACAGCTCTTAATTAATTTAATTAACAATTCATTAAACCCCCCGCCTTCCACATTCCTCGCTTCCCCATAATTGCAGGTATATTAACATCATAAAATTGAGCAATGCTGAATCAATTAACAAATGCAGAATAGTGATGTATACAGTATTGAAAAAAAAGATCCTTCAGTAGCTAATAATTAAATCTGAATGATCGTAAGGCAGCGAGTAGCTTTGTAACTGCGGGTAATACTTTAATTATAGTCGATCCACATGCAAATATTTAATTCCAATATTTCATGGGAAATGATACTCATATTTCCACAGTTTTGTAGTTACATGGAGGTATACGTGTGTGAAGTGTGGACTGCTAAGTCCATGCAGATAACACCCTTGCTGAGACAGAATCTAAGGTACAAATGTAGTCAGGGGGTTTAAGACATAGCACAGTGTTCTCTATATGCAGCCCCATCCAAAGATGCGATGCAAATAAAATCCTAACAGTGCTCTGTCCACTGATGAACTATTCCATGCACCCTGAATTGTTCACAAAACTTCGCCCCCCGAACCAGCTTCAGTTCCTCTGTGGTCATGCACTGTGAATAAGTTTGAATGGAGCTGGGGTCACCAGTTGGGCATGTGTCCTGGTTTTTAAACTCCCTTAGACCATCATTTTTCTAGTGATCAATGATTAACCCTTTCCTGACCAGGCAATGTTCTGTTTTTATGTTTTCTTTGTTTTACTCCCAGCCTTCCCAGAGCCATAATTTTTTCATTTTTCCATTCACATACCCGTATGAGGGCTTGCTTTTTGAAGGACAAGTTGTACTTTATAATAGCACTGTTTAATATTGAATACGATACAGTGGGAAGCTGTAAAAAAATTCTAAATGGGTTATATTGCAGAAAAAATGTAATTCCTCCACAGTTTTAAGGGTTTTGTAGTTAAAGTGATCCCTTTGCGGTAAAACTGACCCATTTTCTTCAGCAATACTACATTTATATCGTTTTTCTCGTGTTTTAATATTGAAAAAAAAAATCTTTGGAAAAAAATTTTTTTTTTTCATCGCCGTATTCTGTCCCCCATAGCTTTTATATAATTACATCTATAGAGATGTGTGAGGGCTATTTTTTTGTGGGGCAATCTGTAGTTTTTATAGTTTACTGATACCATTTTGTAGTATGTATGACTTTTTGGTAACTTTTACATTATGGGATGCTGTGATGCCTATGATCTTTGTTTATTGTTTATTTTAATTTGTAATATGTGGAAAGGGGGGTGATTATAAATTTTTATATTTTTTTGATTTTTAAAAACTTTTTTAGTCTTTTTTTTAAGTCCCCTTATGTCACTGTGTACGGGGAGGGGAGGAACACCAGAATGACAACAGAAGGAAAATGACCAGGAACTAGGCCTCAAGGCTAGGGAAAGGGAAATAGTGAACACCTAAGGAAACCCTAAACCTAGCCCTGACTCCTGTAAGTATGAATAGACCCTGAAGGTGGGAATATTCATACACCGGAAACCTAGGCCCTAGAAACCCTGAAAAGCCCTAGGATTAGTGACAGGGTCTGAGACTACTTGTTCCTTCTCAGATGAAAGAACCAGCACCTCCCTGAGGCCTAGTAAACAACAAGCAAATGGGAGCAACAAAATACCAAGAGAAGTACACTTAACTTCAATAGAAAATGGATGAGCAGGAACTCAGATGAGGACCACACACCAGCTCTTCAAACTCCAGGCAGAGAATATCAACCGCATGGTATGAAGTGTGAGTCCAGTCTAAATAGAGGAGCAGTAATGACCACAAGCTACACCTGAGACAAGAGGTGTGGTCATACCAACAACACTGCAACAAGTGAAAACAGATAGGCTGTCAGATAACCTAATGTGCAGCCAGTCTCTCATATCTTCTAACCTCTGTCATTGGCGGGACCGGGACAGTAACCACCCTTCTACGGGTGACCTCCGGACACCCAGGACTGACCTTATCCGGATGGGCCCTGTGAAAGGTTTTCACAAGGCAACTAGCATTAACGGTCGGCCGCTGGAACCCACATTCTCTCCTCTGGACCATAACCCTTTCAGTGAATGAGGTACTGAAGGGATCTAGGGAGAATTCGTGAGTCCACTATCCTGGCAATCTGAAATTCAACATTACCATCCACCATGACAGGAGCAGGAGGCAAGGAGGATGGTTCAGCAGGTTCGACATATCTCTTCAGCAATGATTTGTGGAAAACATTATGAATTTTTAAAGCCTGCGGAAGTTCAAGACGAAAGGCTACCGGGTTAATAACGGCAGAGATCTTATATTGACCAATAAACCTTGGACCCAAATTCCAAGAAGTTACCTTCAACTTAATGTTTATTGTGGACATGTGAAGGGGTCACAGTCTGGGGCCCCCAAGATGAAACATATGATACTCCAATTGGATACACCTGTGACTACATTAAATTAACTATAGTGATATAACATGCAGTTTGTGTGACTGGCCACTAGAGGCCCTTAGTCGGACAGCCCCCTTAGAACCAATAGGAACGAGATGTTGACAATTAATATATAAAAAGAAAAGTAATCTTATAGCTGCATCTGATTAGCTTTCTTATTGAAATAGAGTGTAAAAAAAAGCTTCTTATTTATTTTGTGTATTTTGTTATTTTGTTGCCATGTCCTAACTTCCTGGGAAAAGCTACAGGGGCTGGAGAAAGGAAGTGGCAGGAGGACAGAGAGGCGGCAGTTGTAGAGCAACGGATTCAGACGTGTCTGCTAAATTGTTTACCTGAGGTGTCCTGTGATCAGCCAGATATTGAAGGCTTTATCCACAGCAAGCAAAGGACAATTGGTGAATATCTGCTGCCTGCTAAAGAGGATCTGTGGCGAATATCTGCTGCCTGTTAAAGAGGATCTGTAGTCTTCATTTATATTCAGGAGCTGAGGAGACCAGAGGCCTGCCTGCCCTGAGGCCAGCGCTGAATCTTCATCAAGAAAACCAAACTGCCATTCAAGCCTGCACTGGAGATCTCAGCCTGAAGCATTTTACACTCAGTTAGTGCGCACTTTAAATGGGACTTAAATCCTGAGCTCAGGTCCCTCCCTGCAATCAGGGTGAGGACAGGTTTTGATACCACTGCAGCAAGTAAAGCTTTAATGCGACAGCAAGTGGATCCATATCCCGGTTCTGGAGTTACAAGAGAGTCTAGCTGAGGTGGGGGAGTGGGCATTATCGGCATTTGGGGGAGGGATAGTGTGGGATTTTTCTGTATTTGGCCTCTGTGAGCCACAGTGTCCCTCAGCCAATATTTAAAGGTACAGTACCTAAATTTCGGAATTCCCAGCTGGGGTCCCACTGTGGACAATCTAGGGTTGCTAATAACCCAGAGAGTTTGTATCACCGCTTCAGTACACCAAAACATACCTCACTCCGTGCGGTCCGGCTGGATCACGGTGTACATTATATTGTATATAGTTTTCTCTACTAAAGTTAGTAAAATTATTTTGGTTCACAAAGCTCACTGTCCGTGCATTCATTCTTGTGTGGTTTACTGTATCCTAACGGACTCCCTCGGGTTTACCTCTTACAGACAGCCACACAGAATCACCCATTCTCAAGTCCGGACCACTCATACGTCTCTTGTCAGCCACGCATTTATACTTATATATATATATTTATTTATTTTTTCCGCCAAATGGATGACAAAGAAGAGGAAAATCTTTCCTCTTAAGGTACACCAGAAGTCTCAGTACCAGAAAATGTGCCAAACTGCGGATGGAACCCATATGCCCCAAAAAACGGCGACTTATCAGTGGACTCCTGCCTACGGTTATTTATGGCAAACTCGGCCAAAGACAAAAATGAAGACCACTCCTCCTGATTCTCTGAGACAAAACATCTCAAAAAAGTTTTCAGATTCTGGTTAGTGCGTTCAGTCTGTCCGTTCGACTGAGGATGAAAGGCCGAAGAGAAGGACAATTGTACACCCAAGTGAGTACAGAACGCCTTCCAGAATCTGGAAACAAACTGAGTCCCCCTATCAGACACCACATCAGAGGAAATACCATGTTTTTAACATGACGATGTTATCAACAAACACTTGTGCGAAAGTTTTAGCATTAGGTAGACCTGATAATGCTATAAAGTTCGACATCTTGCTGAAGCGATTAACAACCACCAGAATCACAGTTTTTCCTGAGGAATTCAGCAAATCTGTGATAAAGTCAATGGACAAATGAGTCCAAGGTCGGGACGGGATGGACAACAGAAGTAGAGATCCTGAAGGATGTCACCTTAGCATGTGCACAAGTACCACAAGCTGACACATAGCCCCCAACACATTTACGCAACCCCGGCCACCAGAATCTAGGAGAAATGAGATCAACCGTGGATCTGCTCCCAGGATGTCCTGTAAGAACTGTACAGTAGTGTTCCTCAAACACCTTCTGTCGTAATTCGGAAGGAACAAACAACTTCCCCGGAGGACAGGACTCCAGTGCATCTCCCTTGGCCTCCCACACCTCTTCCTCAAGGTCAGGATAATCAGCGGATTTTACAACCCCTTTAGCCAATATCGGACCAGGATCTTCCGAATCATCCCCCACCCCCAGGAAAGCTACGCGACAAAGCGTCAACCTTGACATTCTTAACCCAAGGAGATAGATCGCAACGAAATTAGATCTGATAAAAAACAATAATTTTTTTCAGCAGTTGAGAGCTTCTTAGAGAAGAAAGCACATGGGTGCCATTTACTAGGTGAAGGGCCCTGTGACAAGACTGCTCCTACCCCTACCTCAGATGCGTCAACTTCCACAATGAATGGCTGTGACACAACCGTTTGCACTAGTATAAGAGAAGAAGCAAAACATTCCTTCACCGCTGAAAAGGCTCGTAATGCCTCATTAGACCAGACTGAGACATCCAAACCTTTCCTAGTCATGTCCGTTAAAGGTTTAACCACAGTCAAGTAGTTAAAAATGAATTTATGGTAGCAGTTGGTGAATCCCAAAAGCCACATAAGCACCTTCAGATTCCAGTCTAACACAGCACGGATCTTCTCTGGATCCAAACGAAAACCTGAAGATGAGAGTAAGTAACCCAGGAATTGCACTTCCTGAACTGCAAATACACACTTTTCCAACTTATCATACAATTTATTCTCTCTCAGGATCTACACTCACCTAAAGAATTATTAGGAACACCTGTTCTATTTCTCATTAATGCGATTATCTAGTCAACCAATCACATGGCAGTTGCTTCAATGCATTTAGGGTTGTGGTCTTGGTCAAGACAATCTCCTGAACTCCAAACTGAATGTCAGAATGGGAAAGAAAGGTGATTTGAACCATTTTGAGCGTGGCATGGTTGTTGGTGCCAGACAGGCCGGTCTGAGTATTTCACAATCTGCTCAGTTACTGGGATTTTCACGCACAACCATTTCTAGGGTTTACAAAGAATGGTGTGAAAAGGGAAAAACATCCAGTATGCGGCAGTCCTGTGGGCGAAAATGCCTTGTTGATGCTAGAGGTCAGAGGAGAATGGGCTAACTGATTCAAGCTTATAGAAGAGCAAAGTTGACTGAAATAACCACTCGTTACAACCGAGGTATGCAGCAAAGCATTTGTGAAGCCACAACACGCACAACTTTGAGGCGGATGGGCTACAACAGCAGAAGACCCCACCGGGTACCACTCATCTCCACTACAAATAGGAAAAAGAGGCTACAATTTGCACGAGCTTACCAAAATTGAACTGTTGAAGACTGGAAAAATGTTGCCTGGTCTGATGAGTCTCGATTTTTGTTGAGACATTCAAATGGTAGAGTCCGAATTTGGCGTAAACAGAATGAGAACATGTATCCATCATCTGATAGCTACTTCCAGCAGGATAATGCACCATGTCACAAAGCTCGAATCATTTCAAATTGGTTTCTTGAACATGACAATGAGTTCACTGTACTAAAATGGCCCCCACAGTCACCAGATCTCAACCCAATAGAGCATCTTTGGGATGTGGTGGAATGGGAGCTTTGTGCCCAGGATGTGCATCCCTCAAATCTCCATCAACTGCAAGATGCTATCCTATCAATATGGGCCAACATTTCTAAAGAATGCTATCAGCACCTTGTTGAATCAATGCCACGTAGAATTAAGGCAGTTCTGAAGGCAAAAGGGGGTCCAACACTGTATTAGTATGGTGTTCCTAATAATTCTTTAGGTGAGTGTATAACACTTGTCTCACGTGATTCTGATGAGTCTCCATATCTGTAGAATAAATTAGAATATCATCCAGATACACCACCACATACCTGCCCACTAGATTATGAAATATGTCATTGATGAAATGTTGAAAAACCACAGGGGCATTGGTAACCCAAAAGGCATGACCATATTCTCAAAATGACCTTCAGGGTTATTAAAGGCTGTCTTCCATTCGTCCCCCTCCTTTATCCTTACAAGATTATATGCCCCCCTCAAATGCAACTTAGAGAACACCTTGGCACCGACAATCTGATTGAACAAATCCGGGATCAAAAGAAGGGGATAAGGATCACAGACAGTAATGTGATTAAGCTCATGGAAGTCCAAACATGGCCTAAGAGTTACATCCTTTTTCTTAACAAAGTAGAACCCTGCATCCACTGGCGATTTGGATGGTCTAATATGACCTTTAGCCAAACTCTCGGTGATATATTCTCACATGGCTGCTCTTTCGGGTTCAGAAAGATTATACAACCGAGACTTGGGCAACCTAGCTCCGGGAACAAGGTTCACGGGGCAATCAAACTCCCGATGTGGAGGTAACTCCTGGTTTCCACTTTCAGAGAATAAATCTGAAAAATCAGAAATAAACGAATGTACAACTTTAGTGGTTACAACAGAAAGCAATGTGATAAAACAGTTATCTATGCAATAATCACTCCAATCAAGAATCTGTCTTGCTTGCCAATCGATGGTAGGATTATGTTTGCTTAACCATGGTAACCCTAGCACCAAGGGAGCAGGCAGACCCTCCAGCACAAAACACAAAATGGATTCTTGATGAAAATCACCTACTTTTAACGGATATCCTGCACCATTTGTGACAAATATTTCTGTGTGAGTGAAGCAGAATAAATTGCAAATACCGAAATGAACTTGTAGTCAAGCCATGCATATGGACAAACTAAACATCAACTAGATTAACCCCTGCCCCACTGTCATTAGACATTTCAATTCCCACAGTTTTCGAATCTAGCGCCACCTCGGCAGACAGGAAAAATCTGGTACTAACAGCAAATGGCAAAAGTAAATTCTCAGATTCCCCACCCATACCACCAAGAGTGAGATAAGGATTAAACTTTTTTTTTCTTTTTCACCTTGACGCTGAACATAAGGACATACATTAACAAAATGTCCTTTTTTTCCACAGAAAAAGCAGAGTCTCTTCTATCTTAAGCCTAAAGTTCTTATCACCAGGTCCAGGAGTACCTCCTCCCAGCTGCATTGGTTTGTGTCTTCCTAACCAAAGTGTCGGAAGAGGCCGCCACCATATATGATAGTACGTCCTGAGAGAGAGGAACCTTAGATCTCTCCCTCAGGCGTCTATCAATATGTCTTCCAATAACTCAGGACTTTTGTGAAACTCCAACTCGTCCTTCAGGCTTTCGGCTCTTGACAGAATTGACTGCGGAGAGCTGGATCATTCCACTCCATATCCGTAGCCCATCTCCTAAATTCAGACAAATAGGTCTGCGCAGAACGCTCTCCCTGCCGTAAGCCACGCAACTTAGTCTCGGCCAGGGAGATCCAATCTGGGTCATCGTAGATAAGACCTAGAGCTCTGAAAAAGTCATCTACTGACCGGAGGGACTGTGATCCGGTCGGCAACGAAAAAGCCCCAGATTGAGCGTCAACCTTTAAGTAACTAAATGATTATACCCACTCTTTGACTCTTGTCCCCAGAAGAGTTAGGACGTAGTCTAAAATATCATTTGCATAACTCCCTGAACCGAATAAAGTTGTCACTTCCCCCCAGAAAATCTGTTTGGGAGAGAGACCTTAGGTTCCAGGCAGCCCTGGTTCCTGCTGCCGGAACCAGCCGCCTGTGGTCTCTGGATCTGTGAGTCGTACAGAGGTCAGCCCCTGCAGCTGTTCGACCTGTACAGAAATCATATCCATTGTTACACTGACACAAACAGGGGGAGGTGGGAGTAACACCAGAATGACAACAGAAGGAAAATGACCAGGAACTAGGCCTTGAGGCTAGGGAAATGGAAATAGTGAACACCTAAGGAAACCCTAAACCTAGCCCTGACTCCTGTCAGTAGGGATAGACCCTGAAGGTGGGAATATTCATACACCGGAAACCTATGCCCTAGAAACCCTGAAAAGCCCTAGGATTAGTGACAGGGTCAGAGACTACTGGTTCCTTCTCAGATGAAAGAACCAGCGTCTCCCTGAGGCCTAGTAAACAACAAGCAAATGGGAGCAACAAAATACCAAGAGAAGTACACTTAACTTCAATAGAAAATGGATGAGCAGGAACTCAGATGAGGACCACACACCAGCTCTTCAAACTCCAGGCAGAGAATATCAACCGCATGGTATGAAGTGTGAGTCCAGACTAAATAGAGGACCAGTAATGACAACAAGCTACACCTGAGACAAGAGGTGTGGCCATTACCAACAACACTGCAACAAGTGAAAACAGATAGGCTGTCAGATAACCTAATGTGCAGCCAGTCTCTCACATCTTCTAACTTCAGTCACTGGAGGGACAGTGACATCTTAGCTCTCTTATCCCATAGACTGCAATGTATTACCATTGTAGCCCATGGGACATTCAATTCAGAGAGATCAAGACTACCACATGAACAGCTGGATGAATGAGCCTGGTCAATTGGCCCATTCCACACCCTACTTTCACCACGCTGATTAATTAGAGGAGTGGAGTAAAATGCTAATGCTACTAGAAAAATAACAAATTGGATTTGCAACTTTTTTACACCCAAAAACAGCATAGGGAAAATAATGAATTTCCCCCATAATGTCCAAGCATAGTGTAATTTTAGCCCAAGCATTGCCTTTATCATACAAAGTTCAGCATCAGCAAAGTGAACTGTAGACTCTTTCCTATTGCTTATATGCCCTGTCATTAAACAGGTTTTCTGAGAGTCAGATTCTAATGACCTATTCTCAGGATAGCTCATCAATATCAGATCAGTGGGAGTCCAACACCTGGGAATCCCACTGATCAACTGAAGAGACCGTGGTGCACAAGTGAGTGCCTCAGCCTCTTCCTAGACCAGTGACATCATCCTCATTGGTCACATCTCCCAGGTGCAGCTCAGTCCCAAGTGAATGGGGTTGAGCTGCTATACCAATCACAGCCACTATATAATGTATCAAACAATAAGGGATAAGCAGGCACACTCTTAGTTTGGGAACAGGGTGTATTTTATTTATGTTCTGGTATTCATGTAATTTGTAGATAAAAAAAGTTGTGTGTAATTATACGTAAAAAATAAATAAATATAATAGAGTGATCACCAATATGTGAGGGGTGATGGATCCTTTGGAAAAAATATTTGGAAAAAATATTTTGGGGAAAAAAAATGGTGTAAAGGATGATTTAGAGTGTTTAGAAATTAGAGAGATAAGATATATGTATAAGAAACACCATATATATATATATAGAGAGAGAGAGAGAGAGAAAATTGTCCTTCATCAAGGTATAAGGAGTAAAAAGTCCTTCATAGAAAATAGTCCTTCATATAAAATATTGGAAAAATATTGGTCTTCCAGTCTTTTATAAAGCGGCCACTGAACAGTAAAAGCAAATAAAATCAAGTACAGAATGTAAACATTATATAGAGGATTAAAAAAGTCGGTCCCCCTTATATAATTGTAGCTCCGTTGGTGGGATATTTAGTAGATAGTAATTTAGCAGTTTGCTGTTAGATAGAGGATATTGCGTCTTTGCAGATAGGAATATTGCATATATGGCAAATATTGCTAGTGGTTATAATCCATATATTCCTCTGTGGAAAAAAATGGGGGTGCTCTGTGCCTGGGTGCGGCGTCCCGCACTGTCTCTGGCTACAGAGATCACTTACCCTTCTCGACGCATGTATTCTTTCGGTCCTCTAATGATAGTTGCCGGTAGTTGGCTGTTGAAGTCCGGTCCGGTCCTCAGGAGTCAGCAGCGTGTCTCGTGTTGCCTAGGACGCCGAGAGGCGTGGTTCGCGCGTCTGAAGCGTGACGTTTGTGGTCACGTGATCGCGGACTCTCTGTCAGGCTTCTTCGCAATGCTTCTCCTGCTCTGTAGCGAGTGGTGAGTATCCCAGTAATCCTCTTAAACGCGTTTCGGGAGTCTATCCCTTCATCAGTAAGTAAGCCGTCTATTTCACTTTTTTACTATATAATGTATGGCGCTGTGCTTGGGGAGGAGTGCTGTGAATGTCTCTGTCATGAGGCGCCGGCTTCACATTCCTCCTCCTCAGTGCCGCCTGTGCCCTGTGGCTAATACGGAGTGAGGACGTGCACTGCGTCCTCATCTCCACAGCAACAGGGGGCACACTCACCACATTAGTGCGGTTGGCGTCCTCCACTCCCATAGCAACTTTAAGGAGTCCGAGCGCCTTGCTGAGCACTCAGCGCTCGGCTGGTTGCAGAGGAATAAGTCATGCGGCGCTGGCCACGTCACATGACTCCTCTTGCTGGGGAATGAGTCATGTAGCGCTGGCCATGTCACATGACTCCTATTCCCCACTATATATACAGGCAACCTGCTGGCCACAGGTTGCCTGTGAATAAGGTCCTATCCAGTTTTCCTTTGTGTGATTCTGTGGCTTTTTGACTCCCGACTCGTTGATCGTCTCTGTCCTTGCTTGCTCCTTGTGTCTGCTTCGCTTCTCCTGGTTTTTGACTTTGGCTTGTTTTTAACCCGTCTTTGCTTATCCTTTTGTACTTTTGATACCTCCAAGTGCTGACTCGGCTTGTTGACCATTCTATGTTTGTTTGTCTTGTTTGTCCCGCTGCACTTACCAAGGTTAGGGAACACCGCCCAGTTGTGCTCAGTTACTTAGGATGGATTGTGCAAGTAGGCAGGGACAGGGGTGTAGGTGGAGTCAGTGGTGCACCACCCCCTCCCCCTCTTTGTAACAGTCTCCACAAACAGCTGATTTAGATTTAGTATATTGTATACTAACGACTGTATACTAAAGATTCTGTCAATCAACATGATGTGACATAAAGAGTGTCACCTTTAAAAAGTTTAATCCAAGAAATGTGCCAATTTCTATGATGAGGCATCCCTTTAAAACGAACATGAACGTGCTCCTGACATGTCAGTTTTAATAAATATCCTTTTAGATATTTAAAAAAATAAGCCTAATGAGCATTGATAACTAATAATTACAAATGTATGTATTGGATTCATTATAAACTATTATTTTTATTGTTATTATTATTATTGTTAAAATTCAGTAATTAAATTCTTTATATTACCAAGTATAAGCTCGTTTAATATAAAAGCATAGAGCCTCTTTAATAAAAATCTGTATATTACCATTTTAAGACACTAGATCTTCATAGAAGAACAACAAGTGTCACCTACATGGAGAAATGTGTGGTAATATGCTTATTCAGATATTGTGCAGCTGATATTATTGTCACCATCCTTTACCATAATAAAGGTTTGGATTCATTAACATTTTTGCAAGCTATTTATTAATGAGTGCGGTGCTCTTTTCATTAAAGGAAAGAGTGATGGGATTCACAGCCATTAGATCATTTTAGCTTCTAAAGAAAAGAGCAAATAAAGATAATAAAGGTATTATCCTGTAAAGCAGAGGTGCACAACGTTTCCTGGTTGGGGGCCACATTGCCAGACTGAACCAATGACGAGGGCCGAAATTAAAATTTAAAGGTGTATTAACAACTGAAATATTGTACTTATGGCATATTGAACACACAGTATATACCATTAATGTCTAGTTACACTCCCAGGACTCCCATCTAATGGGAGAAATACATGAAAAATACATGTGAGCAGCCACAAGACATAGGCATACATGTCTGTTACCAGATGGTTGGGGGCCACACAGACTGGTATCAAGGGCCGCATGTGGCCCCCAGGCCACAGGTTGTGCACCCCTGCTGTAAAGTATGTACTTGCTAAACTGATCACTACTGAAAACCCAACTTCATCAGAAGCTTCCACATGTCAAGCTTTCGGTTCACTGTAGTACTGAAACACCTCAGGTACATGTGAAAGACACTATTACAGTATCAACATATGTCATACAAATCTTGGAATAAATAGAAGATTCTACACTTTTTTTCAGAGAGATTATTTTAAGAATATGGGTGGAAATGTGTTAGAAAAATATCAAAGAATTCACCTCCACTGATCCACCACCACTGCCATTCAAATGTTGCTCCAGTCCCTGCTACTCTTCACTTCCTAGTCCCACCTGGCACTGCGAAGATGCCAGAAAAGACCCACTTAGTCAAGTTGCCATAGCGGTGACCTTATTCAGTCTCTGAATGGCTGATTGGGCCTTTCCTGGCTTGTGAAACTGGGACCAGTAAGTGAGGAGCTGCAGGGACCTATGCAGCATCAGGCAGTGGCAAAAGATCAGTCAAAGTATAGTAATGCATGTTGATGATTTGTTGATGATGATGAAATATCCTTCCTATAAACACCTTTAGAGAACATGACATTAAGGCCCCTTTCACACGGGCGTCAGTTTTTTTGCCCGGATAAGAGCCGGGTGCGTTGCCGGAAAATGCACGATTTTCCCGCGTGAGTGCAAAACATTGTCATGCGTTGCACTCGCGTGAGAAAAATCGCGCATGTTTGGTACCCAAACCCGAACTTCTTCATAGAAGTTCGGGCTTGGGATTGATGTTCTGAAGATTGTATTATTTTCCCTTATAACATGGTTATAAGGGAAAATAATAGCATTCTGAATACAGAAGGCATAGTAAAACAGCCCTAGAGGGGTTAAAAAAAAATAATTTAACTCACCTTAGTCCACTTGCTCGCGAAGCCCGGCATCTCCTTGTGTGTCCTCTGCTGATGAACAGGACATGGGGTGAGCTGCTCCATTAAATACAGGTTAAGGACCTTCGATGCTGTCACTCCGGTCATCACATGGTACGTCACATGATCTTTTACCATGGTGATTCACCATGGTAAAAGACCATGTGATGACCGGAGTGACGTCATCACAGGTCATTAACCTCTATTTAATGCAGCAGCTCACCCCAGGTCCTGTTCATCAGCAGAGGAGACACAAGGAGATGCCGGCTTCGCGAGCAAGTGGACTAAGGTGAGTTAAATTATTTTTTATTTTTTTTTAACTCCTCTAGCGCTGTTTTACTATGCATTCTATACAGAATGCTATTATTTTCCCTTATAACCATGTTATAAGGGAAAATAATAATGATCGGGTCTCCATCCCAATGGTCTCCTAGCAACCGTGCGTGCAAATCGCACGGCATCCGTACTTGCTTGCGGATGCCATCCGATTTTCACACACCCCATTCACTTCTATGGGGCCTGCGTCACGTCAAAATCGGACAATATAGAGCATGCTGCGATTTCAACTGAACGCACAAGTGATGCATTAAAAACATCGCTCATGTGCACAGCCCCATAGAAATGAATGGGTCAGGATTCAGTGCGGGTGCCATACGTTCGCCGCACGGATCGCACCCGCACGGAAAACTCGCCCGTGTGAAAGGGGCCTAAGGCTATGACACTTTTGATGCAATTTTTTATTTCATTGACTGCATATAGAGAACATATTTGCAATTTTTTTTATTTATTAAAAATGGTTAATTTGTCTTCTGCAGCCTGCAAGAATTTTTATACATTACAGGCTGCACGGTCTAGTTCAGTGTGAAATCAGTCAGATGAGCTCTCTTTCTGCTCTTCTGAATGTAAATCTAAGCTGTCATCATTACAACCAAATCAACTTAAATCACAAGTAAAAACAGCTTTATGAGCATCCAGGAGGGCATATAAGTGCTACAGACCAAACTATGATAGAGCTTAACTGAATGATTTTACACTGAGCAGCCTGCAATGTGTGAGAATGCATGCAGGCTGTAGCAGACACAGCAACATTTTTAATTAAAAAAAAAACAACTGCAAATACATTGTTCATTGTGGGATTCCTGCATTATGAACTGTCAGGAAGGTAGAAATAACAGCTGAAGATTAAGCCATCAGAGCAGCTCTCTGAAGGATTTCACTGAAAAGCAGAGAGAACAGTCAATGAAACCTGAAAGCTGTAGGAGACAAAATGCTGATATTTTCTAATAAAGGCCAACTGGAAAAATTATTTTTTTTAGCCCAAGGAAGGTAGAATGAAATCATAAGAAAATGCCCCCAAAGGTGTCCATATCCTTAACAGTGTTCCATTAACCTTCATGGACTATGTTGTGCATTTACAGCACAATGATGCCACCGGCTTAGGAGCTGAGCATGAGCAATTAGCAGTAGGTGTCAGCTGTAACCTACAGATGACACTCTGCTGCGATACCTCAATCAGAGATAACAATGATAACAAGTGTTTAACCTCTTAGATGATGCTGTCACTAGTAACCTCGGCATTCTAAGTAAGTGAGAGACCTACCTCTGAAGCCCAACTACCATGACATGATTGCAGGATCTCAGTAACCATGGCAACTGGAGACCTAGTAATATCCTCAGAAAATTTGATGCTCCCGTCATCTAGTTGGCCTTAAAAATGTTTTTTAAAAGTTTAAAAAAGTTTTTTTTTATATTGGAAAAAAATGAAAGAATCTAATATATTACACATAATAAGTATCACTGCATCTGTAAAAACCCAATACATAAAGCTATCATGTTACTTAACCTTCCCAGTAAATATCATAAAAAAGAAAATTTAAAACAGTGCCAAGATTGCTGTTTTGGTCACGTCGCCTCCCAATAAAATGGTTTAAAAAGTAATCAAAAAGTCATATAGTGCTCTAAAAACATTATTTTTTATTTTTTTATTAAAGTCATATCATAAAACAGGCGTTGTGATGACATTGCATAACGACATACTGTAGGCCTTTACTACCAAAGAAGAAGGATTAAATAAATACAGAAACAGAATTGTATCTGTTTAAAGGCTAGGGAAGTGCTAAAGACCGCCCATTAGTCCTGGTGACGTCACCAGGATCAATGCTAGGCAGAAGCCTCCGCCTATCATACTGAACAAAAGCCGGATACATCACCGGCAGTAAACAAACAGCCCTTGCCCTGTGTTATGCAACACAGGGCAAAGGGGAGGATCGGAACAAGAAATGCTCTGGTGCTCCACTCATACAGCATCTATATAAAGAATCAAAAGGTAGTCAAAGAATAAAACAATATACAATAAAACTCCACTAAGCCAGTGCTTAAAGGGGTTGTCCCATCTCAGACAATGGGGGCATATCGCTAGGATATGCCCCCATTGTCTGATAGGTGTGGGTACCACCGCTGGGACCGCACCTACAATGAGAACGGAGCGGGGAAATAAACGGAGGGCGCACTGTGCATACGCAGCAACCCTGCATTAATTTCTATGGGGCCGTCGAAAATAGCCGAGCGCTGGTTTGGCTACTTCCGTCTGCCCCATCGAAATTAATCGGAGCAGGGGCCGTGCGTGCTCCGTGCGCTCCTATTCACTTCTATGGGAGTAGCGCTTGGTGGTGGACGGACCCCGGGAAATCCAGGGTCCTCCAGCCACAGCTCTCCCTGCTTCGTTCTCATTGTAGGTGCGTGTCCCAGCGGTGGGACCCACACCTATCAGACAAAGGGGGCATATCCTAGCGCTATGCCCCTATTGTCTGAGATGGGAATACCCCTTTAAAGTAGTTTTATACTGATGACCTATGCTCTGGGTGGTCAAAAGTAGGGTCTACGTTGGCGGGAAGCATTGCAAGTCCCAGATGCATGGCTAGAATATAGAAGCATCATACTTTTATCCTTTTAATTTTGGCAAAAAAAAAGAGGGCTAGAGCATATACAGTATAGCAGTGTAGACATAACATAAATTACTTCAGAGGTTGATATCATACTCAGACATCATACTAGCAATAATTCCAGGGTGCCTAACCGCACAGTCCTGACTAGGAGGTGAAAAATAGTCTCCTGACAGAGAAGAGAGAAAGAAACTACAGAGTCTGTACAGCTAAAGGAGTTCCCAGGGACCTTCATGCAACATTTGCTGTGTGAGGATCCAAGGCCAGGAGAGGATGTGATAAAAGGTACCCTTGTATCAGGGAGAATATAGAGACTGTCTGGAGGAGAGCTGGCCTTGCCTACTTTGCTAAGTGCCCATCCTATGTCTAAGGCCACCTTAGGTCCATGTAGAGAAGACAACATTTCATCTAATATGATCACTAATTCATTCAATCCAAACTAAATATTATAATTAGAGATTAATATAGGCACAGATTAAATAAAGAAAATTGCCGTAAGAGGTTGACTGTTATAGTACTCAACTACACAAATATATCACCGTATCTATTTTTATTAGGCGTCATAAAAATGCATATTAAATGCTCCAAATGAAATGCATTGTATTTAAAGTAATAAAAAAATCGACATATTTTACATCCTATATCTTCAGAGAACAACTTCAGCAATAAAAAAAAAGAGTTTTCCATCACATAAAAGTATGAGGACTAATATCATCCCTGAATTGGCAAAAGGCATAGCGCTCATTAGCATGTCATAGCATCAAATAACCCAGACAGCTAGCAGGGGTCGGAGGACAAGAGCCACAACTCAGACAGTTCTCTGTCACACAGGTCAGCCAGCTGTGGACTCTGTCCTACTGACCCCAGGATTTTTCCACAGCACAGATGGCAAACTGGCCCTCCCCGCCCATTCTGTTTCAATAGAACCCTTCAGGATCTTTATGCATAGGAACGTGCTAACTGAGATCCAGGTCAAGGTCATGGCCTCTAACCGAATGAAGCTTCTATACAAAAATCAAGGGTTCCATGCAGCAGGATATTATTTCCAGGCAAATGACCATTAGGTTACTGGAAAAAAACACGAATGTTACTTAACTTACTACACAGTAACTTATATATAACGTTAATGTGCTAAAAACAAATCCTTCTCTTCGGGTTTCTATAATAGTTTTACAGACAGTACAGGCTAATGCATAGTGTAAGCAATATGCTGGCACTGTAGAAATAAAAATCAATATTAATAATGTAGGCAAAATATGTCATAAAAAAGCACTAGCCAGATCTTACACCATAAGACCTTGTGCACACGAACGTCTGCCGGCCGGGCCAGTATTGCAGCCTGCAAACAGCAGGTCTGCAATATATGGCCCCCGGCCATTTGTGCACTGCATCACTGATGCAGACCCATTTACTTGAGTGGGTCTGCATTCCGGAAAGGTCCGGTGGGGAACGGAGGCACGGAACCCCACGGAAGCACGGCGGAGTCCTTCAATGGGGTTTCTATTTTTTTGGGTGCGGATGGATCAGAGACCCATTCAAGTTAAATGGGTCTGCATCCGTCTGCGGAAACCGCACGGATGTTGCCAGTGCATTGGGGGCCGCAAAATGCGGTCCCCAATGCACGGAATCGCCGACACACATTCGTGTGCATGAGCCCTAACTGAGAGCTGGTTGTAGACATAAGGCAGTCAATGAGTAGGTCAACATCTTCCCTGACCCCACCATTAACATGCTATTAGGGTGCCTGTACATGGCAAGCAGGTTACCACTGTGGGACACACTTGCAATCAAAGTGCAGAGGGTGATGCAGTTGCAGAGAGAGCAGAGCCTCAATATGTAACGGCAACACCCCTGTTGCTCATAGAAGCTCATTTACATATATTAAAACTGTATAAATCTGCTGACAGAGATTTAAAGTTCGTATGGGTAGCTGCGCACACTTCTATGTACAGTGCCTTGCAAATGTATTCACTGGCCTTGACTTTTTTCGTATTTTGGTGCCTCACAACCTGGAATTAACATGGATTGTTTGAGGATTTGCATCATTTAATTTACAGAACATGCCCACAACTTTGAAGATGTTTTTTTTATATTTTTTTATTGGGAAGCAAACAACAAATAGGACAAAATAACAGAAAAAGTCAATCTGCATAACTATTCACTCCCCTAAAGTCCACATTTACTTGTTTCCCCTTAAACCACTCAAGTGTTGCTTTAGCAATGTGTTTGGGGTCATTGTCCTGCTGGAACGTGAACCTCCGTCCTAGCCTCAAATCACGCACAGAGTGGTACAGGTTTTGCTCAAGAATATCCCTGTATTTAGCACCATCCATCTTTACCTCAACTCTAACCAGTTTCCCAGTCCCGGCTGCTGAAAAACATCCCCACAGCATGATGCTGCCACCACCATGATTCACTATGGGGATGGTGTTCTTTGGGTGATGTGATATGTTGGGTTTGCGCCAGACATAGCGTTTTCTTTGATGGCCGAAAAGGTAAATTTTAGTCTGATCAGCCCAGAGCACCTTCCTCCATACATTTTGGGAGTCTCTCACATGACTTTTCGCAAACTCACAACGTGCCTTTTTGTTTTTAGCTGAAAATAATGGCTTTCTTCTGGCCACTATGCCATAAAGCTCAACTCTACAGAGCGTACAGCTTATTGTCGTCCTATGTACAGATACTCCTGTCTCTGCTGTGGAACTCTGCAGCTCCTCCAGGGTTACCTTAGGTCTCTGTGCTGCCTGTCTGATTAATGCCCTCATTGCCCGGTCTGTGAGTTTTGGTGGGCGGCCGTCTTTTGGCAGGTTTGCTGTTGTGCTATGTTCTTACCATTTGGGTATGATAGATTTGATGGTGCTCCTGGGGATCATCAAAGATTTGGATATGTTTTCATAACCTAATCACCCTGACTTTTACTTCTCAACAACATTGTCCCTTACTTGTTTGGAGAGTTCTTTAGTCTTCATGGCAGTGTTTGGTTAGTGATGCCTCTTGCTTCAGTATTGCAGCCTCAGGGGCCATTCAAAAAAGGTGTGTATATGAAATGACAGATCATGTGACACTTAGTTTGCACATAGCTTGACATTATTTCACTAATTATGTGACTTCTGAAGGTAATTGGTTGCACCAGAGCTTTTTATGGGCTTCCTAACAAAGGGGGTGAATACATATGCACATGCCAATTTTCTGTTTTCTATTTCTAAACAATAGTTTTATTTATATATGTTTCTCACTTCACTTCACCAACTTAGACTATTGTGTTCTGATCCATCACATAAAATTCAGATTAACAAAACATTGAATTTAAGGCTGTAATGTAACAAAATACAAAAAAAGTCAGGGGGGTGAATACTTTTGCAAGGCACTGTAGGCTTGCAGTATGAAGATATATAATAGGAAGTAGCACACACATGAAAGTTGCAAAATCAAACTGTAAGTTTAATCCACAGATGCAATCTTTTGGTTAGACATAGTTTTTTTTTATTATTATTAACACCTTCAGGACCCTGCCATTTTTCACCTTAAGGGCCAGGCCATTTTTTCAAATCTGACATTTGTCACTTTATGTGGTGATAACTCTAAAACACTTTTACTTATCCAGGCCATTCTGAGACTGTTTTCTCATCACATATTGTACTTCATGACAATGGTAAATTTGAGTCAAAATATTTCATTTTTATTTATAAAAAAATACCAAATTTACCAAACATTTGGAAAAATTCTCAATTTTCAAAATTTTCTATTTCTCTGCTTTTAAAACAGATAGTGATACATCCTACAATAGTTATTACTTTACATTTCCCATATGTCTACTTCATGTTTCGATCATTTTTGAAATAACATTTTCTTTTTTTGGGACATTAAAAGGCTTAGAAGTTTAGAAGCGAATTTTTTAATTTTTACAAAGCAAGGGTTAACAGCCAAAGAAAACTCAATATTTATTACCCTGATTCTGTAGTTTACAGAAACACCCCATATGTGGTCGTAAATTGCTGTACGGACACACGGCAAGGCACAGAAGGAAGGGAATGCCATATTGTTTTTGGAAGGCAGATTTTGCTGGACTGTTTTTTTGATACTATGTCCCATTTGAAGCCCCCCTGATGCACCCCTAGATTAAAAACTCCAAAAAGTGACCTCATTTTGGAAACTACGGGATAAGGTGGCAGTTTTGTTAGTACTATTTTAGGGTACATATGATTTTTGGTTGCTCTATATTAAACTTTTTGTGAGGCAAGGTAAGGCTACTTTCACACGAGCGTTCTGCTGTCCGCTCGTGAGCTCCGTTTGAAGGAGCTCACGAGCGGAGCAGAACGCTTCCGTCCAGCCCTGATGCAGTCTGAATGGATGCGGATCCGCTCAGACTGCATCAGTCTGGCGGCGTTCAGCCTCCGCTCCGCTCGCCTCCGCACGGCCAGGCGGACACCTGAACGCTGCTTGCAGCGTTCGGGTGTCCGCCTGGCCGTGCGGAGGCGTGCGGATCCGTCCAGACTTACAATGTAAGTCAATGGGGACGGATCCGTTTGAAGATGCCACAATATGGCTCAATCTTCAAGCGGATCCGTCCCCCATTGACTTTACATTGAAAGTCTGGACGGATCCGTCTGAGGCTATTTTCAGACTTAGCTTTTATATGCCAATATAATGCAGACGGATCCGTTCTGAACGGAGCCTCCGTCTGCATTATTATGATCGGATCCGTTCAGAACGGATCCGATCGAACGCTCGTGTGAAAGTAGCCTAACAAAAAATAGCTGTTTTGGCACAGTTTTTTTTTGTTTTTTTACAATGTTTTCTGACAATAAAAGCATTTTTGAAACAAAAAAATCATGTTTTAGTGTCTCCATATTCTGAGAGCCATAGTTCTTTTTATTTTTTGGGCGATTTTCTTAGGTAGGATATCATTTTTTTTTAGATGAGTGCATATGACTTTTTGATCGCTTGGTATTACACTTTTTGTGATGTAAGGTGACAAAAAATAGCTTTTTTTTACACAATTTTTATCTTTTTTTATGGTGTTTAACTGAGGGGTTTTGTCATGTGATATTACAACAGACCTGGTTGTTATGGACACGGCGATACCTAATATGTCAATTTTTTTTCATTTTTGAAACAAAAAAATCATGTTTTAGTGTTTTTTGCAGGATGAGGTGACAGTTTGATTGGTACTATTTTGGGGGGCATACGCCTTTTTGATCACTTGGAGTTGCACTTTTTGTGATGTAAGGTGACAAAAAAAATGGTTGTTTTAGCACAGTTTTCATCTTATTTTTTCAATGGTGTTCAGGTGAATCATGTGATATTTTTATAGAGCCGGTCGTTATGGACGTGGCAATACCCAATATGACTGTTTAGCTTTTTTTTTTTATAAATGTTGACAATTTTCTGTGTTTTATTTTTTTTTATTTTATTTTTTACTTAAAACTTTTTTTTTTATTATGAAAAACACTTTTTTTACTATTTATTTTTGTCCCATATTGGACTTCAACTTCTGGGGTCTGATCTCCTTGGTAATGCATTACAATACAACTTGTATTGTAATGCATTTGCTGTCAGCTTTTATGCTGACAGTTTGCCTTTGAGACCCAGCCTAATGCGAGGCATGCACTGCGGGGGTCCTTAAGGGGTTAAAGAAGCATTCCAGATTATTATATTTTTTTTACTAGGGCCCTAAAGGCTTAGAGGACTACATTGATAGACCTTACTTGCCTCTTTATTCTGCATAAAATAACTGCATTCAAAGTACTACAAGATCATGAGACCTTGCAGTCTGAACACCGGACTGCTATAGCGTCTGCTGTGTCAGCCGAGTGTGAGTCTTTCTATACAAGTCTATGAGAGCCTTGAGGTGTGTTTCAGAGAATTGCCTAGGGGATCTTATATCTGGCTGACACAGCAGACACTGTAGCAGTCCAGTTCACATGATCTTGCAGTGCCAGGAAAATGTACAGTACTACCTTAACCCTTATCATGTTACTTATGGGAGCCCTAATAAACAAAAATCCAGAGCTCTTCTTTAGGGTACGACACACAGTCGGGTTTCTTGATGCAGTTTTGGATGCCCAAATCAGGAGTGAATAAAAAAAAAAAGGGAGAAGTTGTATCTGTCCTTTATACTTTCCTTTCTTTTACGATTTACTAGTGATTTGGACTTCCAAAACTGCATTCAGAAACCTGACCGTGTGGTCGTACCCTAAGGGAATTTTTTTTTTTTTTAAATTTGACCCAGAAGCACCCATTTATCTAATACAAAAGTGACGGAAAATGAATTATTCTCTTCCATTAACATTACACATCAGGGCACTGCTGTAAAATACAGAAACGGAGCAGCACCCTCGTCACATAAGAATATCTCAGTATTACGAATGGCATATGCTAGGTGGAGGTCCTGGAACAAATCTTGCTGTGGTGCTCAAGCTATACCTCTGAAAGAAGGGGAAGAAAAATGTAAGAAATGACTGTGTGAATGAGGCCTAAAACATTATCTGTATCTGTATAAATCTTGCAAAGGCCAGTGAGTTGATATGTGGTTTAGGATAAGCTTGAGGGTAGGCAACCCCATCTGTCTTAAAGGGACACTTCCAGCTGAACGTGGTATTTTAAAAATCAAAATTCATAGAATTTTTTGTCTGCTTTTCATTTTTGCAGCAGTATGCAATTGAAAATTAAATACAAAATATTGTCCTTTGGTAGCAGTCAGAACAGAGAGATAAAAGTCCTATATAGATAGGTAAACCATTACTGCTATGATGGAAAGATGTTCTCTGCCAACCTTCATAGTAGTAATGCCCATTGTGCCCCCTTCACAGTAGTAGTGCCCCATAACAGTTATGCCCCTCACAGTAGTTATGCCCTCTCTGTGCCCCCTTCACAGGAGTACTGCCCTTCTGTGCCCCATTCACAGTAGTAATGCCCTCAGTATCCCCTTCACAGCAGTAATGCCCTTTGTGCCCCCTTCACAGTAGTAATGCCCATTGTATCCCTTCATAGTAGTATTGACCATTGTGCCCCTTCATAGTAGTAATGACCATTGTGTCCCCTTCATAGTAGTAGTGCCCACTATGCCCCCTTCACAGTAGCAATGCCCATTGTGCCCCTTCACAGCAATAATGCCCATTGTGCCCACTCCATAGTAGTAAAGCCCTTTGTGCCCCCTTTATATTAGTAATGTCCTCTGTGCCCCCTTTATAGTAGTAATGCTCTCTGTGCCCCCTTTATAGCACTAATGCCATTTGTGCCCCCTTTAAAGTAGTAAAGCCCTCTATGCCCCTTTTATAGTAGTAATACCCCCTGTGCCCCATTTAAAGTAGTAATGCCCTCTGTGCCCCCTTGTGTTAATAATATTTAAAAAAAAATAGGAACTACTTACCTTGTCCTGTTCCTGAAGCTCTCATCCAGCTCTCCCCCTGCAGACAGCCAGACACATATCGTTCTGCAGCACTGTGTAGGAGGAGAACAGGCAAATTCCCGAGTTGCAGGCTCCTCCGACACAGACCAGCAGTGCGATCTGTGTCTGTAGGCTGAATGGTGGAGCAGGGAGCAGAAGGTTCCTTGCTTCACCATTCATTGCACTGGCCTGAAGAAGAGAAGAGGCGTGGGGAGCTGAGCGGTCAGTGAGTCACAAGACCACAGCCAGCTACCCTGAGCTCCAGCAATGAGCGCTCCTATCTGTATTGATAGAAGCACTGATTGCTTCTGGCACCCCCCTGAGAGTGGGCACCCGGAGCGGCCCCCCGCCCCGCTTCCCCTTGGCACGCCACTGCAGAAGAGCGATGTGCGATGCTCTAATTAAGTTACTCGTCCCCCTTCCTTCTCTGGTCACAGTGAATAATCTAACTAAAAAAGTCAAGTGAGGCTGTCTGTTGTGCTAAAACTACAAACAAAGGAGGAAGTTAAAGAGCCATGACAGGAAGTAGAAAACATGGAGCGACTTCAAAAATTATATTCAGAAAGCCATTCATCCATTTTTTGTAAATAAATAAAAAATTACATAGACTATTCACATAGAGACTGTTAATATGTGACAAAAAAAAATTGATGGTAGTGTCCATTTAATGAAGAGGATATTTTCCTAGTTTTCATGATGTTGCCCATTTGTACAATGATAGATATTGAGCTTGGTAACAGTGATGATCATTTGCTTCCATACAGACTTCTTTTGTTGCCAGCCTATCCCTTGTATATACAGAGAGATGTTCTGCCGACAAACAAGCATTTTTAATGAAGCACGAAAAATGCCTTCACCTGACAAACGAGCTTTGATCAGTGTCATGTTTAGACAGGGTAATGATTTGGTGAGCGAACATTAATTTCCATAAATCAACCCATGTAAAAGGGCCCTTACAATTACAAGTTGCAGACATGTGTTCTATTTCTCCGGAGGCCAGAGCCTCAGAACCATTTTCCCTGGTGGACACAACTGCAGCAAGCCAAGGAGGAGCTAGAGCGGAAGATGGGAGTGGGAGTGGCTGCTAAGTAAATCACAGTGGCAATCCTCATATCATTGCTCGCTAGTCGCTACCATGGAGTGGAAGGAGGGCGTCAGGGGCGTAGCTAAAGGCTCATGGGCCCTGGTGCAAGAGTTAGGCTTGGGCCCCCCTTCCCTCAGTGCTTTGTGTGTCTTCTTATGCAGCACAAGGGTCTTTGGGCCCCCTCAGGCTCCTGGGCCCGGTAGCGACTGCTACCTCTGCACCCCTTATAGCTACGCCCCTGGAGGGCGTACCCTTTTTTCCTTCACGGCACACCCTGGTTCTGGGGTTCCTGCCTGGTAGTTGGGGTGCCGTGATGTTGAGTATTTGTATAGGTAAAAGGCAGGGTGCGTAGAATGTAATGGCTGGCGTATGGTGCAGGAGTCAGTAACCAGGCCAGACGTGGCAAAATAAATGTCTCTCTTTACTTAAAGAGGACCTATCACCTACTTCTCCTGTGTGTTTTAGTAACTACTTGAATTCCCCATGTAACAACAATTCTGGAGCATCTTCCCATGCTTCCCATGCTCCAGAATTTTTATTACATGTCGAAAGCAAGTAGTTACTAAAGCAGACATGTCAGGAGAGATAACAGGTCCGCTATAAGTGCAAAATGGAGTTGTACTACATCCAAAAATGTACACAGTTCCCAATATTCAGTGCAAATCTCCCCATATGGTTTTGAGCAAGGATGGATATTATCATACTCTTTCCTCGCTATCTTTCTGAAGTCTATTCCTGCAGAATGTATAGCTGGCACGCTCACTTTTTCAGTTGTGCCTGTAATTCACAACTGAGGCATACAGGTTTTAAGATTTGACTAGCCAAGTTGTTTCCAAGTGTAAAGGGGGTCTTAACAGTATTCCCCTCACTGCAGTCAAATTTAAGTAGCTTAGGTATGAGGATACCTTACTGACTGCAATGCTCAGCCATGCAGATTGCTGAATCTACTTGTCTCTTTTATTCTTCCTTTCTGTAGATTATCCAGAGATCGGTGAGTCTCTGAAGCTTTAGTCCAGTCTTGTGAGGAATGGAATATATGGAGTTGTTTCCTCATAATTCCTCGCTGGAACTCTCTAGACTATAACAGCACTACACATGGAAAATGCTATAAAGATCACATATTAGCTATTCACTATCTCTGTGTAAGTCATTATCCTTTCTAAGCTCACCCCTGGTTTCTTTTCCTTCTTTCTTCTGAGAATTTTCCACTCTCCAGCCTATCCATTAACTGTCTTTTACCTGCTGCCTTTCTTACCTATTGTATTCTTTATCTGATCTGCTTCATAAATACAGGCATCCGCATCAGTCATTTTTTCCTTAAATGCTGGGGATTACCCTGCTTTATGTCAAGCAGCTTCACCTTCTAACATCTCATTAATGCAAGATATAGATACAAAACTCAAAAGACTACTGGTCATAATAAGGGGAACCCGGCTTCACAAATGGACCTAATTGAAGGGCTATTATTTGTCTTCATTTTACCAAGATGGTGCCTGTAGAGGGAAGTGCCAGGTAGGAGTACATATATATATATATATATATATATGTATTTATATATTATTATTATTATTATTATATGTATATATCTATATATGTACAGTGCTGCCCATAATTATTCATACCCCAGGCAAATTTTGACTTAAAGTTACTTTTATTCAACCAGCAAGTAATTTTTTGACGGGAAATGACATAGGTGTCTCCCAAAAGATAATAAGATGATGTACAAGAGGCATTATTGTGGGGGAAAAAAAATTTCTCAGCTTTTATTTACATTTGAGCAAAAAGTGTCAAGTCCAAAATTATTCATACCCTTCTCAATAATCAATAGAAAAGCCTTTATTGGCTATTACAGCAATGAAACGCTTCCTATATTTGCAGACCAGCTTTTTGCATGTATGCACAGGTATTTTTGCCCATTCATCTTTAGCAATGAGCTACAAATCTTTCAGGTTGGATGGTCTTCTTTCCATCACTGTGATCTTTAGCTCCCTCCACAGATTCTCAATGGGATTTAAGTCTGGACTCTGGCTGGGCCACTCCAAAACGTTAATGTTGTTGTCTGCTAACCATTTCTTCACCACTTTTTCTGTGTGTTTTGGGTCATTGTCATGCTGAAATGTCCACTGGTGCCCAAAGCCAAGTTTCTCTGCAGACTGCCTGATGTTGTTGTTGAGAATCCTCATGTATTGCTCTTTTTTCATGGTGCCGTTTACTGTGATTAGGTTCCCTGGTCCATTGGCTGAAAAACACCCCCAAAGCATTAAATTCCCACCCCCTTGTTGGACAGTGGGGATGGTGTTCTTTCTCCTTTTTTACACCAAATGAAGGAAACATCATTGTGACCAAACAATTCAATTTTTGTTTCATCTGACCATAACACAGAAGACCAGAAGTCTTCTTTTTTGTCCAGATGAGCTTTTGCAAAGGCCAAGCAAGCTTTTGTGTGCCTTATCTGGAGAAGTGGCGTCCTCTTTGGTCTGCATTGTGCAGTGTCCATTGGTTTGTCTGCCTTGAGACATTGCCACCAGCAGAGCCCAGATTCACCAGGATGGCCTGGGTGGTGATCCTTGGATTCTTTTTCACCTCTCTAACTATCCTCCTGACCAGCACAGGTGTATTTTTTGGCTTCCGACCACGTCCTCTGAGATTTTCCACAGTGCGGAACATCTTGCTCAAATGTAAATAAAAGCTAAGAAATTGTTTTTTTTTTCCACAATAATGCCTCTTGTACATTGTCTTATTATCTTTTTGGAGACACCTATGTCACTTCCCGTCAAAAAATTACTTGCTGGTTAAATAAAAGTAACTTTAAGTCAAAATTTGCCTGGGGTATGAATAATTATGGGCAGCACTGTATATACACTCACCTAAAGAATTATTAGGAACACCATACTAATACGGTGTTGGACCCCCATTTGCCTTCAGAACTGCCTTAATTCTACGTGGCATTGAGTCAACAAGGTGCTGATAGCATTCTTTAGAAATGTTGGCCCATATTGATAGGATAGCATCTTGCAGTTGATGGAGATTTGAGGGATGCACATCCAGGGCACGAAGCTCCCGTTCCACCACATCCCAAAGATGCTCTATTGGGTTGAGATCTGGTGACTGTGGGGGCCATTTTAGTACAGTAAACGCATTGTCATGTTCAAGAAACCAATTTGAAATGATTCGAGCTTTGTGACATGGTGCATTATCCTGCTGGAAGTAGCCATCAGAGGATGGGTACATGGTGGTCATGAAGGGATGGACATGGTCAGAAACAATGCTCAGGTAGCCCGTGGCATTTGAACGATGGCCACTTGGCACTAAGGGGCCTAAAGTGTGCCCAGAAAACATCCCCCACACCATTACACCCCCACCACCAGCCTGCACAGTGGTAACAAGGCATGATGGATACATGTTCTCATTCTGTTTACGCCAAATTTAGACTCTACCATTTGAATGTCTCAAAAGAAATCGAGACTCATCAGACCAGGCAACATTTTCCAGTCTTCAACAGTCCAATTTTGGTGAGCTTGTGCAAATTGTAGCCTCTTTTTCCTATTTGTAGTGGAGATGAGTGGTACCAGATGGGGTCTTCTGCTGTTGTAGCCCACCTTTCTTTCCCATTCTGACATTCAGTTTGGAGTTCAGGAGATTGTCTTGACCAGGACCACAACCCTACATGCATTGAAGCAACTGCCATGTGATTGGTTGACTAGATAATCGCATTAATGAGAAATAGAACAGGTGTTCCTAATAATTCTTTAGGTGAGTGTATATTGGCCCTGAATGGTCAAGTGATATATGTATATATATGCATTGGGAAGTGTATTAAATATTCCCTATCAACTCTTATACAGGCCCACATTTAGCCTGTAGGCCATGGCTTGCATTGTTAGGTTTATAACAGTTGTTACAAGGCCAGCAGCCATGTTGGGGGTAATTGATTTAAGGCTGCATAGAGAGTCCTGTGCTTACTCACCTTATTTACTTGATCACAGAGAGACCAGTGTGATTATGTGGTGATGTCTTCACGTTCGCCACATGTCCTTTGGCGAGTTTTCTTTAATCAAGACGGGAGAGGACCGCCTCTGCGATCAAGTGAGTTTAATTTTTTTAACCCCTAATTAACCCCCTGAGCACCTGAATATGAGTCTCAGATGCCACGATCAGTGTTGAATGCGGCATCTTAAGGTTTAAATGACGTGGGTGGTGCAATAACCATTCTCCATCATTGTGCCCGCTCCATGCAATGAAAAGCGATTTGTGACTAAGTAATTTGTAAAGAATCAAATTCTTGACAAAGTTCGTCGAAGTTGCCGAATCTATTTTTTGAAAACGTCTTTCATCTCTCATTATTTTCTAAACTTTTATAAAAAGAGATTTGAAGGGAAAAAAAGGTTTTGTCAAATTACATCCCTGGATTTACTATGTGCTCTAGAAGCAAAGTTTTCAGCACTTCTAACACACCCTCTTAAGTGAACCTAATTGTAATACAAATTTCAAACACTCTCACTTACATTTTATCTCAACCTTGCAATTATATGGTAATATGAATCTCTTAAATTAGGAATTTGAAAACTATGTGAGGATTTTTTAAATTTGCCAAAAAAGAAAGGACTTAAAGGGGTTCTCTAGCAGTAGTTGTTGAATAATATAATACACTAGCCCCAGTGATTTTCCTCCTATGGTTCATTGCATGGGTCATTGTTAGTTGGAGTGCAGTAGGATCAACAGATCTGCTGTCAGTTCCTTTTAAAGCTGCAGTTCATTGTAAGAGATGACAAAACACAACCAATGGAGAGAGATAGTATTTTAATTTCCAGTCAAAATGATCTTTATGTAAAAATAATAATCATATATTTAGCAGAAAGTTAGACCACTAGCTCTAACACTGTGTTGACACTATATTAAATCAATGAACTCTTTACTTTTGTGCACCCCTCTGCCAGTTTAACAATATTGAATAGGCTTGAGCAAATGGACCTTCATAGATCCGAAGTCGATTCTTTCAAAATCTTTGATGGCTAATGCTGTTTTCGTACAACATTAAAATGTATTTGCTCCTGTAGAGCGAAACTTTGCCTTGCCCAAGTCAAGCGAGACTTCGGTGAATTATTGTTAAATTCACATCTGCGTATTTAATAGTAATTTAAAATGAGAATCCAAAGTGGGCTTTGGTACTGGCTGGTACCTCGGTACCAAAAGACGATTTCAGTTTCATATTTTAAATTGTTTTTAAATATGCAGATATGAATACAGTAGTAATTCACCAAAGTCTCAAGCAACTTCGGACAAGCTATAGTAATGGGCGAGCACACTTCATTTGGCAATTTGATAAAATTTAATTAAATCACACAATAGTAATTTACACGTGTATAGCATAAGAATATAAAACAATGTGGCAAAGTACACTAAAATCCAATAAAAACCAAGTGCAAAGTATGTATTTCATATAAACTACCACCACCACATATGTCTGGCAAAGTCCACAAGGTGTTACAATTGCTGTTGGAATAGTTCCTAATTCGTACAGTAATCAACTGGTTAATTGTGCTAATGTTGATTAAAATCCCATAGCGATAAGTCCATATAGATGAAGATATATGTCCCAAACGTTTGCTATGTATATATTTAGAGACTTGAATATTCCAGAGATCGTTGAGGAATCAGTCTCTTGATTAATATGTTCTAATAGACTTTAGTGGTTTTTGGCACATGTATTATAATCGATATATTGATAGCTTGTTGCTTATACTTAGGTCCTCTTACCTTCCTCAACGTTTCTAGCGAGGGTCGGGTGGCACGGGACAGTGCCGGCGTCTCACCGCTTACCCTTCTGGCCGGCTTACCTGAGATGTCGCGGGAATTCGGACGAGACTTCCGTGTATGTTTGTTTCGTCCGTGCTTTTCACTCTTCCGGCTTGGTACAGAGGAAGGGATTTTTTCGGTCTGTGAGTCTTGGTGCCGATTATGTTTCGACTGTCCTTTGAATTCAGTTTTCTCAGCGTGGCCACGCTTGTAACTGCAGAGGTGCTTTTTACAGGTATCCGATCCGGCCCAGACACGTTTCGGGAATTAGCCTTCCAAACGACCTATGAAAACCAGACTGGCGGAACATATATCTAATATACGTAAGGGATATGACAAGCATTGTCTGTCTAGGCATTTCAAAGATGTTCACAATAAACACCCATCCAATCTGGTTTTCATGGCACTGGAGAAGGTAGCTGCACACTGGCGAGGGGGCAACTATATCAAACAGATGTCCAAGATTGAGTCAAGACGTATATACGAGTTCGGATCGATGCTACCAGCGGGTCTGAATGCGGAACTCAAAATTTTCGGGTTTCTATAGGCTGGGTGCCCCAGAGCCGACTCATACGCCGCAGTCAGGCCGTTTATCGGCACTGCGTCGTTGACTCGGACTGGGGCCCCCAGCCCCACACAACTCAACCAGTGTCCCACTCAACCTCATGGACATCAACAAATCCGTTTGGCTCATATGTCACGCATACAACTTATTGATCAAAATTATCTACAATAAGACATTTAAATACACGGGTACACCGTTAAAAGTTAGAAAGACATTTTAAAACATTCATCATGAATCTATCCTCGATTTTCAAATTTCTTTTAAAACATTTTTAACAATCTTAATAAAATTTTAAAACATTTTTTATTGTTGAAATATTTTTATTGTTAAAATGTCCATAAGTACTCTGTATACTATAGTTTGCATGAAGAATAGCTATTGAAATAGGATGTTAAAATATAACCATTTCTTGCCATGATAGTATACTTGTGTGACCACAAAATTGAAAACGACATAACTCCGCAAGGCAATTATAATTAACAAATTTGTTTATACCACATGTTCACGAGGGTGAAAGGAATATATAGGAGAAAAAACGCACATGTATGGAAAAAACGCACATGTATTGAAAAAACGCATGCACAAAAACGCATGAGAAAATCCCTTACTCTAGATGGAAATCCAGTTCTCCACAATTTTGGTGCTTATTTGGAAATAAAAGGTGGAGGCAAACAGGTGTCTCGATACCACTGATGAAGGGAAGGCTAATTCCCGAAACGCGTCTGGGCCGGATCGAATACCTGTAAAAAGCACCTCTGCAGTTACAAGCGTGGCCACGCTGAGAAAACTGAATTCAAAGGACAGTCGAAACATAATCGGCACCAAGACTCACAGACCGAAAAAATCCCTTCCTCTGTACCAAGCCAGAAGAGCGAAAAGCACGGACGAAACAAACATACACGGAAGTCTCGTCCGAATTCCCGCGACATCTAACCAGTTGATTACTGTACGAATTAGGAACTATTCCAACAGCAATTGTAACACCTTGTGGACTTTGCCAGACATATGTGGTGGTGAGAGTTTATATGAAATACATACTTTGCACTTGGTTTTTATTGGATTTTAGTGTACTTTACCACATTGTTTTATATTCTTATGCTATACACGTGTAAATTACTATTGTGTGATTTAATTAAATTTTATCAAATTGCCAAATGAAGTGTGCTCGCCCATCACTATAGTTTGCATTTTTGATTCTACCAAGAGGGTGGGTGTCCCTCTAACTGGGCTAGCAGCACCTGTTCCTATATCCCGTTTGGAGTGAGCCACCATTTTGATTCTTTTAACTTCGGACAAGAGCCAATACATTTTAATGCTGGAAACAGCATTAACATCAAAGATCTACGATCTGAAGGTCTATTCGCTCAAGCCTAATAATGGAGTTACCACTGGTATTATCGACATCATTTTAGTTCTTTAACCCATGATGTATTTTCGTCATGGAGCACTGCTACTTAGTGCTCCATGGCAAATATACTTGTCATGGCACTAAACTGTCACCATGTCTATGCACATGGTGACAGTGCTGAGTCTGTAGCTGTTACACAGCCAGCGATCTCAGCTAACCTGCCTGGGACCAATGAGGGCAATCATGAGCTGGCGATTGCTCTGATTGGCTAGTCTGTATAGACTAGCCAATAAGAGTATTGCAATGTGGCTACAGGTTCTGATCCCCACTGTGGGGATCAGAACCTGATTAAATATATAGATGACCACACCTGCAGCCCCCATTGTTCCCCAATCTGGCCCCTGTAGCCCCAATGTGCCCGATCGTACTTCATACCCTTCCTCCAGTTTCAGGATAGCTGCGTGGCATCAGCAGCAAGTTTCAGCTGTAACATATAGCTGACACTCTGCTGCAGCAGTCAACATCGGTGCTGGCACCGATCCCCCGTTTAACCCCTTTCATGCCATGATCCGTAGAGACTGCTGCATGTAAGGGGTTAACAGAGGGAAGGAGTTCCCTCTCTCTCCAATCCAGCCGCTGCACTGCCATGGCAGCATCATGATGGTTACCATGGCAACTAGAGGTCTTAAAAAAGCCTCCAGGCTTGCCATGTATCAGAGGCAAGACCCTGAACAGGCTTAGTGTCAATGAGAGGCTGACATACAGACAATTGCAGTTTACTGCAGATCCATCAGACCCACTGGATCTTCAAGACCCAATACAAAAAGTGCAAAAACATTTTTTTTTTTAAAGTGTTAAAAAAGTTTAAAAGAATATATAAAAATTTCAATAAAAAATATATAGCTGTTTCCTATATCTACACATTTACAATTGATAAAAAAAAAAAAAAAATTCACACATACACATGATTTGTATTATAAATTCTAGAACAATCTGATCTATAAAAGGATCATGTTACTTATCCTGCACCGTGAACGCCATAAAAAAAGAAAAATATTGACGTAATTGCTGTTTTTTCCACTTCCCCTCCCACCTAAAAATCATATAAAAAGCGATAAAAAAATATGTAACCCAAAATTGTACCTATAAAAACTTCAACCTGTCCCGCAAAAAACAAGCCCTTGGACAGCTAAATTGGTGGAAATATAAAAATGTTATGGATGTTCGTATGTGGCGATGCAAAATCTAACTTATTTTTAATTAAAAATTATTTTACGTTGAAAAATTAGTAAAACATAAAAAAAACTATATAAATCTGGTAACGTCATAAATGTATCAACTCACAGCATAAAGATTTCATATGATATGTGCTGCAGGGAGTACCCAATAAAATTTAAAAACACTAACAGAATTGCAATTTTTATCCAACTCACCTCCCAATAAATGGTTTAAAAAGTGATCAAAAAAGTAATATGTACCCCAATATGGTACAACAAAAAATCTACATCTTCTCACACAAAAAACAAGCCCTTCACATAGCTCAGTCAACAAAAAAATAAAAATGTAATGGCCCTTAAAAACAATTTAGTCAAATTTCATGTTAGAAAAGTATGTCGTGCCTTCGCTTCTGAATGCTAACATGTCCCCAAACAACAGTTTACGATCACAAATGGGATGTTTCCGTATTGCAGTAAAAATGCACAATAAGTTGTGGAGTGAATTTTCTCCTGTTAGCCCTTGTGAAAATGAAAAAATTGGGACTAAAGGAACATTTTATTGGAAAAAAAATAGTTTTTCATTTTAACAGCCAAGTGTTTCTATATTCTATGAAACACTTGTTGGGTCAATATACTCACCACACCTCTCAATGAAAGCCTTAAAGGGTGTCATTTCCAGAATTAGGTACATTTTTGGCAGTTTATTTTCTAGGGGTACCTCAGGGTCTTCTCAAATGTGACATGGCATTCAAAAACCATCCCAGCAAAATCTGCCTTCCAAAAACCATATGGCACTCCTTCCCGTCTGGGCCTTACCGTGTGCCCATACCTCAGTTTATGACCACATATGGGGCGCTGCCTTATATAGGAGAAAATGGATAACAAATAGTGGGATGCTTTTTCTCCTGTAACCCCTTGTGAAAATGAAAAATTTGGGCCTTTCCTTGTAAAATATGTAATTTTTCATTTTCACTCTGAAGAAAAGTGCTCACTTTCCCTCTTGAAATATTCCTTGAAGGGTGTAGTTTCCAACATGAGGGCCACTTTTTGTGGGTTTCCACTATAGGGGTGCATCAGGGGGTCTTCAAATGTGACATGGGCCTAGAAAATTATTCCAGTAAAAGCTGCTTTCCAAAAGCCATATGGTGCCCCTTCCCTTCTGAGCCCTGCGGTGTGGCCACACAACAGTTTACGACCACATATGGGGTGTTTCTGTAAACTGCAGAATCAGGGTAATAAATATTGAGGTTTGTTTGGTTGTAAAAACCTTGCTGTTTTACAGGAAAATTGGTTTGAAAATGAAAATTTGCACACAAAAAAAAGACATTTTGAAATGTCTCCTCTATTTTCCTTAAATTCATGTGGGACACCTAAAGGGTTAACACCATTTCTAAAATCAATTTTGAAAAATGTGAGGGGTATAGTTTCTAAAATGGATAAGGGGGTCCAATAAGGAAACCAACCAATTTGACTTAAAAATTGAATTTGTCCTTTACAAATGGGTTTTGGAAATTTTCTTAAAAAATAAAAAATTGCTTCTAAACTTCTAGCCTTCTAAGGTCCTAAAAAACTAAATGACATTTGCAAAATGATGCCAACATAAAGCAGACTTATGGGGAATGTTAATTAATAACTTAGTATCACTATCTGTCTTAAAAGTAGAGAATACATTTTTTTGAAAATTGCACATTTTTGGCAAATTTGGGATAAAAAAAGTTAAAACGTATTAACTCAAATTTACCACTAACATGAAGTACATCATGTCACGAATAAACACTCTCAGAATTAGTTGGATAAGTAAAAGCGTTCCAATGTTAATATAATTTAAAATGACACATCTCAAATTTCCCAAATTTGGCCTGGTCTTTAAGGCAAAGAAAATGGTTTGCACCTTAAGATCCTAAACAGATCCTATAACCATACATTTATCTGAACATTAGACAAAAAATGTCAACACTGAGAGGAATATCAAATTATTGAGTATTTCATTTATCCAACTTTTTACATCTATGCACCTAAGGGTCCATTCACACGTCCGTTATTTGTTTCCTGATCTGTTCCGTTTTTTGCTGAACAGATCTGGACCAGATCTGGACCCATTCATTTTCAATGGGTCCTGAAAAAAAACAGACAGCACAATGTCAGATTTTTTTTCAGGACCCATTGAAAATGAATGGGTCCAGATCTGGTCCAGATCTGTTCAGCAAAAAACTGAACTGATCAGGAAAGAAACAACGGACGTGTGAATGGACCCTTACTGCTACTTTAACAACAACAAAAAGATACTCCCACTGATATCAACAATATAGGTTTGCTCACAATATATAAGTGTGCACATAACAGAAATCCTATTATTATAACCTAACCCTATGTTGAATATCAAATCAATCATTATTTAATTTATCATCTCTACTTTTGTGCACCGTACTGCCGCTAAATAAAAAAATGGAGTTCCCACTGGAGATCTTAATATTGAAACAAAAACACACCTTAGTTGCCTTTTAACCCCTTAAAGACCCTGCCATGTTTCACCCTAACGACCAGGTGCAAATCTGACATGTGTCACTTTATGCGGTGATAAAGGAGCAGGGGAGCTGATGTTAGTGTGAATGGTGGTCAGTACAAGGACATCCCTTTTGTCCTTGTACTTAACCACTAGCATGTTCTCATGGAGGAGAGCCCTACTTTCCCCCATTCTCAGTGGTTGCCCTACCAGGGATCTAGAGAGGCCTCTCTGATTATTGCGCACTGTGCCGCAAGCCACAGTACCTCTGGCAGTTAAGGACATAAATAGGGGTATGCTGGTATAATAATTATCCACATTAGGAAGAGATGATCAGTTTGCATAAGGAAGGACATGGTAAGGAAAATGCTTTAAAAAAGACATGCCATCTCAGTTATAGGGTACAGTTTTATGAATCAATTAATCTAAAAGTGAGATATTTTGAAGCAACAGAAGGCAGTATGTATGCTACATAATGAATAGAGCAATGCTGTAGTTATATTGTACATAATATTTATACTGTGTGAAACTGTTCTTTTTGCCAATGTCCCAAAATATGTAACATTTATTTATGGCAGGCATGCTCAACCTGCGGCCCTCCAGCTGTTGTAAAACTACAACTCCCCCAATGCCCTGTTGTAGGCTGATAGCTGTAGGCTGTTCAGGCATGCTGGGAGTTGTAGTTTTGCAACAGCTGGAGGGCCGCAGGTTGAGCATGCCTAATTTATGGATTTTGACAAAAGCTCAGCAGACATAAAGAAAATGTGTCATGAAAATGACCTATTGAGTTTATGTTAAACATAGGGGGAATTTATCATTGTAGGTGTGTATAAGGCTATTTCTTAGACTGGAGTTGATTTTGGCACTTGCGCCAGATTTATAAAGGTGGCATTCAGTTTTATTAAATTTGCCAGTGTGACGTGGTTTTGCCAAAACTTTTTTGAGATTTTGATAAATGTATCCCTAGAATCCCACCAGACGTTTCACTCCACTTTGGCGAAGTGGCAAAGTTCTTCAAAAGTCTGCAAAATTTCAACAAAAGTTGCGAAAAAATGCATAAAATATTACACACAACTTCACACCATAAAATCGGTGTAGCAGTTTTGATAAATATCTCCTATGGTTTTTACAAATTTCCGGGGTGCTATTTTTAATGCTGCCATTTCCAGATATCTCACTAAAGCTGGATTTACACGGGACGACTTAGTAGCCGATTGTCAGGAAGGAGCCGTTCCTTCCTAACAGTCAGCTGCGCGTTCAGTGTAAGAGACCACTGTAATTACATTGCAGCGATCTCCTTCACTGTATGAGGACGAGGGATAGCTATTGCGATCCCTGGTTATCATACAGATTTATGGTTTCTGAGCAGCAAATCGCTGTTCAGACCACACGATCTGCTGCCCATAAACTATGATCGGTGGTGTCTGCATGAACGCCAGGATCACCCGATGAACAATCGTTTCGCTCATTCATTGTGTAATCGTGGCACATTTACATGGCCAGATTATCAGGAAAGCACCTTAAAGGCGTTGTCTGGGCTTTTAATATTGATGACCTCAGGATAGGTCATCAATATCAGATCAGCAGGGGTCCGAACCAACACCGGGCACCCACGTCGATCAGCTGTATGAAGGGAAGCCGTTTGCAGTGCCCTCATGCCATCTCTCTTCTCTGTTCCTGCTTGCCATAGACATAGCAGCAGCAAGCAGGAAGAGAGAATGGAGACTGCACACGTGCTGCTCGTGCCTTTCATTCACACAGCTGATCAGTGGGGGTGACGATCTGGTATTGATGACCTATACCGAGGATAGCTCCAGGCTTGCCATGTACCCTAAGCCTAACAGGCCCTGCCAGAGGCAGTACCCTGATCAGCCTTAGGCCTCATGCACACGACAGTGTTTTTTCTCGGTCCGCAAAACTGGGTTCCGTTCGTCCGTCATCCGTGTCCGTTTTTTCTTCCGTTGGGCATCCGTGTGTCCGTGTGTCCGTTTTTTTTTGCGGACCGTCAAAAAAAAAGGTTTGGTGAAAAAAATGAAATTTTACTATCTCCACCCAGGATACTGGTATAAATCAGGGGCACCTGAGTATGCATTTGTGGCCATTTTCTGTAGTCTTTCCAGAGTACAGAGGTTATTTTGGCTGCTCTCTTTGCTGTATCACCATGTCTGATTCTGAGGACGAGGTCGTGCTGCATTGGCTGGTTTCTCGGCGTTGGGGACAGCGCACTCCTTTGATGAATGAGGAACCGCGTAGAAGACGACGATTTTGGGTCCATCCGATTGTTTCACAACGTTACCGGAAAGGACACTTCCATGCCCTATACCAAGATCTGCGGCTGCATCCAGAGAAGTTCTTTTCCTTCTGTCGGATGTCAGTGGGTACATTTGATCGATTGCTGGCGTCTCTACGTACTGTCCTTACCTTTATGGACACCAATATGAGGCGCAGCATTACTCCTGAGGAAAGGCTCATCGGCACGTTGAGGTAAGCAATATTTTACAATTAAATTATCACCAGTATAATAATATGCACTGCTTCTGTCAGGGATAACATGTGCTACAAAATGGCTGCCGTTAGACATGTGCTTCTGTTTGCTGAAGTAATTTTTCTTTGCCCCTAATGGTTTCTAGAAATATTTATCTGGGTTTTGTTTTATACCATTAATCCCTGCCACATAACCTCCCTAAATTGTTGGTTTTTTGTTTGAAAGTCCAAATTTCCAAATTGAGTTAATCTAACAGACTCCAGACACTCTGCACTAGTTTTCCCAAAAATTGTGTTTTATTCGTTCAGACAGCCATGTTACAGCAGGCTGTAACCTGCCTGTCTGAGTGAATAAATATTCTTTTTGGAACTATTATTGGTGAGTGGAGATGATTATTGAAGTGTCTGTGACAATTGGGCCCCTCAGTCAGGATCCCTATCTGCATGCACCTCCCGCCCTGAAGCCTAGATACAGGTCTGTACACTATTTAGGTGGATTGTGGTGCTGCCAACCCCCTTGTTTTTTAGTTCACAACCTCCTCATGCATAATGTTCCAATAAACTTTCAATCTGTCTTATTACTTGGAGCAGTCCAAAGGGGCTTAAGTCACTTGTTGTCCCTTAGACTTGTGGTAGTACTGCCCACACCCCAGTATTCGGAAAGTGTTTTCCTCCAAGCCACCCTTTTTTTAAAAGTATTTATTTGTGTCTATAAACGCCAATGGTCAGTGGTGGGGATCAAATTCAAAGTTGTGCTATATTAGCCTGCTTACATGCAGTGCTGCCTGTCCTGATCCTAGTGCGCCCTGCGCATGTTTTTTGGGCAATCTTGAAGGTAGATTGTAAAACTGAAGACTTTTTCAAGTGTGTGGGTGCCCACAGAGAGGGCCCCGAGTGCTGTCTCTGGCACCCGTGCCATAGTTTTGTCACCACTGACATATGGTGTCTAATATCATGTCTTGTATGCAACATTATAAGTGTTTCATGAATCTTTTTTTTTCAATTTTGATGTCCTGCTTATTTTTATTTTTTTTTGTCCAACAGATTCCTTGCCACGGGGAACTCATTTGCATCCCTGCATTTTGAGTTTCTTTTGGGAACCTCGACGATATCTCGGATTGTCCGACACACTTGCCAGGTCATCTGGCAGCAACTCCGAGAGACGGTGATGCCGCAGCCCAAGGTGGACGACTGGGTTCGGATTGCTGAGGGCTTCCAAATTTCTGCGCAGTTTCCAAACTGCATCGGGGCAATGGATGGCAAGCACATCCGTGTGAAGAAGCCGCCACACTCAGGGTCCCGATACTTCAATTATAAACAGTTTTTCTCGGTAGTGCTGATGGCTGTTGCTGACAGTAACTACCGGTTTATAATGGTAGATATCGGGTCCTATGGAAGCACTGCGGATGCTCGCATCTTTAGTGCTTCTAGAATGGGTGAGCGGCTTCGTGCCAACCAGCTTGCCCTGCCAGAGTCCAGAAGAATGCCCGGATATGCAGGTCCGCCGGCTCCATTTGTCATTGTGGCGGATGAAGGGTTTGCATTGACTCCCCATGTTATGCGGCCCTTTCCTAAGCGTGGTTTGGATGACCGAAGGCGTATTTTCAACTACCGGTTGACTCGTGCACGTCGGTATGTTGAGTGCGCTTTTGGGATACTCTCTAGCAAGTGGAGGGTGTTTTTGTCATCCATACAGATGGATCCGGAGAATGCTACCCTGGTGATTCAAGCTTGTGTTGTTCTGCACAATTTCACCAGGATTCACGAGGCTTCCTCTTCTGTTGACCTGGAAGATGTTCCAACGTCATCAGATTTGGGTTTGGAAAGGACCCTGCGGAGACGACCTGGGACTGCAGGCATTGCAGTTCGGGAACTCTATGCAGACTACTTTTACAGCCCAGAGGGATCCTTGCCATGGCAGAGGGACGCTATTCGTGGCAGTTTTTAATTTCTTCTGGGCTCTGTAGTTTTTTTTTATTTTCTAGATAGATTAATGACATTTATTGCAGTAGTTGAGTGTAGGGACTCGCAAGAGACTGAGGACCCTTGACGTGGGCTTGCGGGCTGAGGTTTTTTCGCCATCATATTTTTTAAAGTACATATCCATACTAATGATGTTTGAATGGAACTGTGAACCCCATTCACATCATTTGAAATTTATGTCATTGGCCAAAAAATCTTCTAATACCTCATGTACACATAATACCCTTTACCTAATCTGTCCCTACCAAATAAATATTCTGTTCATTGAGACCTTGTGTGCGTCTATATGTCTGTATGAATTGCATTTATGAACTGTCAATATTGTTTGATTAAATATAAAATCAGACTTGGAAATAAAACATTTTGGTTCATTTTTTTTTTTTGAACACATATATCGAACCCATAAAGAATAAGGCATTAATGAAACATACACATAACCATAAATAACACAAAAAAATAAAAAAAATTACAGGTCAAACAGTTCTCTGGTAAATGGCCCAGGATGAAAATCAGCTTGTGGCCGCACATGGCCAGGATCACTGGCCCGAGTTGCCATCCTAGTTTGACTGGATGTTGGTGGCCCTTGGAACCGCTGGTAGGTCGGTTGCTGTGGGAATGATGGGCCAGGCTGTTGCATCGGAGGCTGGTAGTAGCCTGGGTCACGAAGTTGAGGAGCAAGATTTAAGACTCTCCGCCGGAGCTCATTAAGTTCGGTCAAGAGGTCTCCTTCATAATTCGATGAGTACATATGAATTACCATAGCCAGTGCTGTCACGCATTCCGGTTGTTTGGCCAAAGGAACTTGCCGGAAAATATTTCCTAGGCCCCTCAGCGTAGACCCCTCAATGCCGTCACTCCTCCTCTGGGCAAGGAATTCTATCACTCGGGCATCTATAGCCTCACGAGTTTCTTGCCCAGAGGAAGTTTGAGGGACATTGCGGCGTCTCCTGGGTTGTGGCTGTGGTAAAGGGGAAGGACTGCGGGGTGATCTGGAGGCCTCAGCCTGGGATGGCTCGTCCGGCTCCAGAGCAGGCGTTGGTGCAGGGCTGGTGGCGGGCGAAAATACAGGCGAAATTTCACCACTCAATGCCTCCTCTGAGTCTTCGGCCTGTTCCAGACTGTCCACAGTACTGTATAGGAAAAAGACAGGAAAACATTTATTTGCAATTTTGACTACAACAGTTCCAAAAGTACTTGTGTGAACCAGATATACTTGGCGCATGCCTACATCTCTAAATTTAAACTCTGCAATGGCATTTTGACAAGTTATTTGCAAACCCAATATTTTATTTTGGCTTCTATATTTTACAAGGCCAATTACCTTACAATGGCAAATTCCAAAGTACTGAAAACCTATGATTGCCTGTGGAATTGGAGAAGCACAAAAGAAGGTCTACACATTCATGGACCAAAATCGGTGCTGAAATTCAGTCCGCCTCATCTATATATAGGGACTGCTTTGACCTGCCTACCATCTTGATGTAATGCTAATTGTGGAATTCCTAAATTGTGCAAAACAGTGCAAAATTGCAAGGCCATTTTGGTAGTAGCAGCTACAATTCAGCAGTACGAACACTGTGGGGGCATCATTATGCTCTTTTTTTATAAAGTGGTTTCATTTTTAGGCATTCTCTTTAATAAAAATTTAGGGGATAAAAAATATAAGCAGAGTGTTAGATCTTATACCCAAAAAAAAATAAAAAAAGGAACTGTCATTTAAGCTCCACAGAGGTACTTGCATGTATATGTCCCATGAATTTCAAAATATCCACCAAGCTTTTCAAAAAATTGCAAAGATATTCTGTGCCTCACAAAAACAGGCATCTTGTTCAGATTTTAACATTAAAACCAATATACACAGGATAACTTCCCCAGATTTTTGGGGTCCATGAAAAATAAGCAACCCCCATGACGAACAACTGAATGACGAGACAATGCGTGCAGGGTGCATGGGCCATCTCCATTCCCGATTCCTGCTGTAATTGGCAGAGATCTATGTGAGCTTTTTGGAAACTTGGTGCCACTCTGGGAAAATGAAAATACAAGAGGTGGCATATGCGCTGTGCACATGTCGTGTCATCATACTTCTTCGTCATCGATGGGGGATGGTGTTACTAACCCACACCAAAGAATAGGTTCGCACACACCATGGCAAAAGTTCGACAATTGTTCAACGTCCATGGGCGTTACTCTAGGGCAGTGGTGGTGATCCTCTGGCACGGGTGCCAGAGGCGGCACTCCGAGACATATCTGTGACACTCGGCCCCTGCCCAAATAATATGGGGTATCAATATGCCTTTGAAGACTTTTCACGCCATACATCTGCGCCGGGCACGCTATGAACAGCACAGGCAGAACAGTGAATGCAGGCAGGCTATTCCAGCTGAATGATAAAGTCCATGGGAGATATACTATATTGGACTGCGGCATTTCTGTGAAAATGACGTGTGGGTAGTTTGTATAAAATAATGGGTTTAGGGTTGCAGATTTTGCACTCGGTCTGGAAAAGAATCACCATCACTGGTCTAGGGGGTGCTGAGGTACCAGTCACTTATGGCCCCAGGAGCCTGAGGTGGCTGAAATACACTTGGACCACATTAGAAGACACACAATGCACTGAGGGAGGTGGGCCAAAGCTGAACTCTTGCACCAGGCCACATGAGCCGTTAGATATGCCCCTGGCAGCGCCACACTACTCATTTTTGGGTCAAACACTATGGCTTAATTTTAAATTAGGTAGTAATAAATAGCCAGAGAAACACTTTTTAGTAACATCAACCAGACTTACGGCCTCAAATCCATCACCGGGCGAAGAAACATTAACTGCTGGGTGTACAGATATGGCCGTTTCTTGGATCCACCCTCTCCACTCCGGCCCTGTGAATTGAGTTCACGCCGAAACTGGTCCCTGCAGCTGTTCCAGCGCGTTTTAGTTTGCTTGACTAACAAAAAAAAAAAACAAAAAAAAAAAAATGGTGGTAACAAAAGCCAGGTTAAACTTTTAACAAATATCATGCGAAATAGAAAAAGGCACAATTTAATTAAATTATTAAAGGAAAATTTTTTAAAAATGAAGAAAAGGACCAATATTTAAAGCACATGGTACTGTACTGCAGGTGTAGGGATGCTAATGAACAATAAGTTCAGGAAGGAGGAGATGAGTTGTTCAAGCCATTTGTCCTTCATGAATTTTGAATATGACATGGAGACAAGTAAATAAGATGCTCAATTTAAAAAGGGACATGAAAAAAAAAGTGCACAGACACGCTTGTGACAGGAGTACTGTTTGCTGTAGCAAAGGGAGACTCCACCATTTAAAACCGAAAAGATATGGGGTATAGCATTTAGTGCACGACAGATCCATAAGCCCTGTTTATGTAGGAAGCCAAATGAAGCTGGACCACAAACTAAAATTTAGGCAGAACGCATGGAAATTATAACATAACTTTATAGGGACAGACTAGGCAAGGACAGTACAATGACATTGCTGGCACTTACCTAAAGATGCACGGCCACGGCCATCTGCTTTGGCCCATTCGTCACGCCTCATGTGACGGGCCACCTGCTCCCACGAAGCATCTTTGCGGACACGGTCCTGGTAATTCCGGGACAGTGTGTCCCACAATTCTGGCCTCTCCTGAACCAGACTGATTAGTTTATCAACATTCCACCTTGGCATTTTGGCAAAAAGCAAAGTGGAAAATGGCACCAAAGAGAAAGGACAGTAGACAGACAGATATGTCTCCACAGTCTGAAAATTCTCCTCAGGTGCCTAGCAATTTGCAGATCCTGTTTATTAAGCTTCCTGTATCTTTTTTTTTTTAAATTTTATTGGCACAAGTTTTGGTTGACAATTTTGCCATGGCCAACATGAGAAATAAAACGGACGCGGACGCGGATGACAATCGGATGGGCTTCCGCGTTTTTTCACGGACCCATTGACTTGAATGGGTCCGCGAACCGTTGTCCGTCAAAAAAATAGGACAGGTCATATTTTTTTGACGGACAAGAAAATCGGTTCACGGACGCGGATGCCAAACGGTGCATTCTCCGAGGTTTCAACGGACCCATTGAAAGCCAATGGGTCCGTGGAAAATGACGGAAAACGGATCAACGGACACGGAACACAACAACGGTCGTGTGCATGAGGCCTTAGTGTCAGTGATAGACTTACTGACAATACACTGCAATAGATTATTGCAATGTATTGTAGAGCCCTAAGACCCACTAGATATTCAAGAACCAAATGGGTCTGGGTACAAAAAGTGTTAAAAAAATTTAAAAAATAAAATAAAAAAATTACATTTCCAAAAAATATGAAATAGCTGTTTCCTATATTCACACATTTACAATTGGTTAAAAAAATAATAATTCACTACACATGATTTGAATCGTCAAGTGTGTAACGATCTGATCTATAACAGGGTCATGTTACTAATTCACCGCATGGTGAACGCCATAAAAAGAAAAAGAATGACAGGCTTGCTGTTTTCATCACTTCCCCTCCCCCAAAATATTATATAAAAAGCAATCAAAAAAGTCATATGTACCCCAAAATTGTACCAATAAAAACTGCAACCTAGCTCATCAATATTAAAAGCACGGAGAACCCATTTAGGCCTAATAATAGGCTGACACCTCCTGTTCTGTGGAGATGATCAGTCATCTCATTATCATGACAGGCAGGATTACAATGAAAGATAGCAGCTAAGCACAGATAACACAGAATCCACCATTCACAAAAGGTGATGACACAGGTTATCTGGTTCCCCTCATTGTGGCCCATGTCATGGGTACATTTCCTTCTTCAAGGATCCCTGAAGTGGCAGGTTAAAGGGTGTCAAAAAGAATAGACCATTAGCAGTGGTTACTGTTAAGGCAATCAAGGCTGAACAGAATACAGGGATAATTGTCCTTGTATTCCTCTTATGTAGCCCGCATGGCAGTAGTAGGGAGTTTATGTTCCCCTTTAGACCTATAGATGACATTGTAAAACGTATACATTCTGGTTATAACATTTTATTAGCTTTACTATGTGTAATAGCTTGTTGTGGATGACAGCAGTCTCTAGCAGATTGGGTATGTTTCTACCATTATCCTGATGCAAATTTGTATATCTACCATACAGCAATGAAGAAGAGTCTCTATTTTGTAAAATGTCACCGAACCTTATCAGACTTTGCAAGGCAGGTATTAATCCAGTGACGTGACCCTGTCATTTTAATAATTGGACGTGTGTGATGCGCTATTTTATTAAGTAAATATGCAGATGGGGGAGGGGAGTGCTGGTAACAATCCTGTGACTACAGCTAATGGTTCGTGTGATAGAGAGTGCAGGCAGGCAGCAGAAGAAAGTATAGTGTCAGTATTCAGTGTGAAATGCATGCTTCCCTTCTCCTGATCTCTTATCAAACACACAAAGATTGTGTAAAACACAGCTCTCTCACCACAAGACGTGGAGCGATCTGAAGCAGGCGGTAACCCTCAGATGTTCATATGTTATAACTAAAAGCTGACAGAAAGTTTTCCAGCAGCCCTCCAGCGAACAGATTGCAAATAGAAGTGTTTCTGTCCTCGCCTGCCGCAGATCTGCACCCGCTGGGACGGGGGGAACATGCAGAGAGTTTAATGCTGCTATAAATGTGCGGCTTACACTGTCAATAGCGACAAACACGTCCACAGCCCTTCTGCACTGGAAGAATATGAGTGGCTAGGGCTGGGCTGACAGAAAATAGAAATGGACCTAAAATTGTTGCCTTCTTAATGGAGTCAGAAGGGGGCATGTGGTAAAATTGTGGGAGAAAATAATTGATTAAATCTGTACACGTACCCGATTGATTGCTGGAAATACGGACATTTGTAGACTAGTTCTGATGCCAGTTTGAATGGGGAATGTGATATGTGGTTAGTGGAATGTCAATGGACATCAAACCATTTCACCATGAACATAGACCTGAGACGTCAATTTCTAGATCTGATGTCCCAGAGGTTGAACCCCACCAATCAGACTCTTAAGAAATATCCAACGGATATGAAAAAAAATAGTTATGCGTCAGGAGAGCCTCTTGAATAGCTCCTATTCCTCATTGCGGATATGGCCATACACACTGCTGCAGCCAATGGCTGTCGTATCATTGACTTTCCCTTCATAGTCAATAATCCCAGAAAACCCCCTTAAAGCAGTTGGGCATGGTCACATGCACCGCTACAGGCAATGACAGGCTTCAGTGGTGACATGCTGCCTTTGGCCAAAAAACTGCTGAAGCCAAGTCATTGGCTAAATTCGTTATTTAAGGTGATCATTTATGTGGCAATACAAAAACCAGAAACCATCAGAATCACCAATATTTGACATTAGTTAGGGAACTGGCAAACTGTTCCTATCCCCGCAATAAGCAGCACTGGTATCTAGAGATGAGCGAATTGAATCGAAATTTGATTCGCAATTGCATGTTTCCTAAAATGGCGGCTACACGTGTAAGGACTGAGGACATGAGGCAAGGAACTCTGGGAAGGCAGGATCACCCAGATTGACATGCCTGCATGCAGCCAATCAGCAGCCAGCCAGCCTTGTGATGTCACAGCCCTATAAATATTGCGGCCATCTTACAGTCAGACATTTTCCAGCGTTCAGAGTGCAGGGACAGACGTGTGAAGGCGTTAGGGACAGCAATTGGAAAAACGATGGTGGAAGAAAAGACAGAAGAAACGATTTATAAGTGCAGGGAAAAGATAGGGAGGAATCATTTCACAGCATCTTAGTGCAGGGAGAGACGCCAAAAGGCGCTAGGGACATTGATAGGAAAGCGATTTACAAGTGCAGGGAAAGAATATTTGGGGATCCAAATACTCATTAGACAGCACTGTCATTCCAGCTATTTGTTATTGGGCTGCAAGTGTTACGTTGAAAAGCCTTTAGTGGCTTATATGTTAGTATCTTATTCAGTACGACAAGAAAAATATTTATACGCATTTCACTTCTGCAGTTATTTCTGTTGAAAGCGTATAGGGGCGTATTTCAGTACTACAGGAAAAGTATATACGCACCTCACTCTTTAAGGTTTTTTCTGGTCAAAGCGTATACTGGTCTATTTCAGTCCAACAAGAAAAATGTATTCTCAGTGCATTTCTGCAGTTAATTCTGGTGAAAGCATATAGTGGCCTATTTCAGTCCAACAAGAAAAATTTATTCTCAGTTCGCTTCTGCAGTTATTTCTGTTGAAAGAGTATAGGGGCGTATTACAGTAAAAAACTAAAAATATATACGCACTGCACTGTTGCAGTTAGTTCTGGTGAAAGCATATAGGGGCGTATTTCAGTAAAAAAGATAAATATATACGCACTGTTGCAGTTATTTCTGGTGTAAGCATATAGTGGCGTATTTCAGTACTACAAGAAAAATATACGCGCTTCACTCTTTAAATTTTTCCTGGTCAAAGCATATAGGGTCGTCTTTCAGTATAACAAGAAAAATATATTCTATCAGTGCATTTCTGCAGTTAATTCTAGTGAAAGCGTTTACTGGCCTATTTCAGTACAAAAAGAAAAATATATTCTCAGTTCACGTCGGTGGTTATATGTGTTGAAAACATACAGAAAGAAAAAAATATACGCACTTTACTGGTGCAGTTATTTGTGGCAAAAGGGGTTAGTGGTAGTGATGAGCGGCAGGTGCCATATTCGATTTCGACGAAATTCGCGAATATTCGATAGAATATTCGTTTTATATTCGTCGAAATCGAATATTCGTCATTATGCTAGTTATTGCGAATAATATGCGATTAAAAAAATCGCATATGCGATTTTTTGATTTTTTTTTTTTTTTTTTTTTTTTTTAAACTTAAAGGCTACTCTCCTATTGAAATCGCAAATGCGATTAATATAACACGAAATAATCGCATTTGCGATTTCAACGTAATTCTCAAATCCGACAGTACATTCTAGTATATGGAGACGTTCCCATGGTGATGGGGACGCTCCATGAGCATGGCATATAGCAGGGATCAGCAACCTTCGGCACTCCAGCTGTGGTGCAACTACAACTCCCAGCATGCACACCTCCATGGCTGTTCTCAGGACTCCCAAAGAAGTGAATGGAGCATGCTGGGAGTCGTAGTTTGACAACAGCTGGAGTGCCGGAGGTTGCTGATCCCTGGAATATAGCATTACTAAGTAAAAATCGCAAATGCGATTATTTCGTGTTATATTAATCGCATTTGCGATTTTTTTTTTTTTTTTTTTTTACTATGGTTGGCTTCAATGGTAGAATTAGCGAATATGACGAATATATTCGTTATATTCCACAAAACGAATATACGAATGTATTCGTTATATTCCACAAAACGAAGATAACGAAGTATTCTGCATCTCAGTTATATCTACCTATTCATCAACTTCGCTAATTCTAGCAATCATATAGGACAGTTTACTATAGAGACAGATAAGTATAATTCGCTATGCGATTATATGACTGCTTTTTTTTTAAATATAAATAGAATAATTATAATACCTGATAATTATTATAATCTATTTATATAAAAAAGCAAAGTAATATAATCGCATAGCGAATTATACTTATCTGTCTCTATAGTAAACTGTCCTATATGATTGCTAGAATTAGCGAAGTTGATGAATAGGTAGATATAACTGAGATGCAGAATACTTCGTTATCTTCGTTTTGTGGAATATGACGAATACATTCGTATATTCGTTTTGTGGAATATAACGAATATATTCGTCATATTCGCTAATTCTACCATTGAAGCCAACCATAGTAAAAAAAAAAAAAAAAAAAAAAAAAATCGCAAATGCGATTAATATAATACGAAATAATCGCATTTGCGATTTTTATCTTAGTAATGCTATATTCCATGCTCATGGGAACGTCTCCATATACTAGAATGTACTGTCGGATTTGAGAATTACGTTGAAATCGCAAATGCGATTATTTCGTGTTATATTAATCGCAATTGCGATTTCAACGTAATTCTCAAATCCGACAGTACATTCTAGTATATGGAGACGTTCCCATGGAGATGGGGACGCTCCATGAGCACGGAAGGCGGCAGAAGCGGCAACGGGCACTGACTGGAGCAGCCAGGAAGCCAGGAATCCAAAGGACAGGTAAGAACAACTTTAGGGAAGTGGGAAAGGAAAAAATATAACAATTAAAAAAAAAAAAAAAAAAAAAAAAAAAAAACGAATATTCGAAATTGCGAATTTATAGCACTATATTCGAAATATTCGCGAATTAGCGAAGTGCCGATATTCGCGAAAAAAATTCGCGATTCGAATATTCGCGCTCAACACTAGTTAGTGGCTTATTTCAGTACAGAAAGAAAAATCTATACGCACTTCACTGGTGCATTTATTTCTGCTGAAAGTGTTTACTGGCCTATTTTAGTACAAAAAGAATAATATATTCTCAGTTCGCATGGTGAACGCCATAAAAAGAAAAAGAATGACAGGATTGCTGTTTTCATCACTTCCCCTCCCCCAAAATATTATATAAAAAGCAATCAAAAAAGTCATATGTACCCCAAAATTGTACCAATAAAAACTGCAACCTAGCTCATCAATATTAAAAGCATGGAGAACCCATTTAAGCCTAATAGGGTCAGCGGTTATATGTGTTGAAAGCATGGCTGGGAGTCAGCAGTAGATGCCGGATAACCGGGACGCTCCATGACCTTCCCAGGAGCTGCTGTCGAGATCAACGGTTCATTTCTGAGATGTCCGTATAGTGCGGGGGGAATCCAAAGACTCTCTACATCTCCGTTATATGCAGTAAGATCTTTTGTGACGTATTTCAGTCGAAAAACTAAATTTATTCAGCGTTCAGCGCTGCAGTTATAAGCGGTAAAATCTTTTGTGACTTATTTAGGTGGAAAAACAAATTGTAATCAGCGTTCAGCGCTGCAGTTATATGTGGTAAAATCTTTTGTGACGTATTTCGGTGGAAAAACAAATTTTATTCAGCGTTCAGCACTGCAGTAATATGTGGAAAAATCTTTATTGAAGTACGTCGGTCGGAAAAACAAAATGAATTCAGTGGTCAGCGCTGTGGTAATATGCAGTAAAATCTTTAGTGACGTATCTTGATGAACTTTGCAACTCTTCCAGGCTCAAAGCTATCTTTAATCTCTGTCTTCTCATTGTCTGGAGCTACAAAAGGCCTGTTCAAGCCAGACAGGTTTCCCCAGAAGTATCCTGGTCGATCGACACTCTGTGATTGTGCCACTCTATGGCTTTCTCATGCTGCAGCCACCTCCACATTCTGTGATTGTGCCATTCTGTGGCTTCCTCATGCTGCTGCCACCTACAGACTCTGTCATTGTGCCACTCTGTGGCCTACTCAGGCTGCTGCCACTGCAAGACTCGGTCAATGTGCGACTCTGTGGCCTCCTCCTGATGCTGCTGCTGCCGACACCTCCAGACTCGGTCATTGTGCCACTCTGTGTCCTCCTCCTGATGCTGCTGCCACCTCCAGACTCTGTCATTGTGCCACTCTGTGGCCTACTCATGCTGCTGCCACCTCCAGACTCTGTTGTTGTGCCTCTCTGTGGCCTACTCATACTACTTTCACCTCCAGACCCTGTCATTGGGCCACTCTGTGGTCTCCTCATGCTGCTTCCACCTCACCACTATGTCATAGGTCCACTCTGTGGACTTCTCATGCTGTTCCCACCCTTCCCCACTTCATGACTGGTCCACTATTTTGGCTTTCAGCCTGGCTGACATCATCATTTATTTGACACTTCTTCTGATCTGCCAGAAGGAAGGAAAAATGAGGCGCACAACGGATCCTGTCTTTGTAGCTGCTTTAAAGCATGTATGGTCCCATTAGAATTGGCTTATGATTTGGTACCCAAAAGCAGGAGTGGGTAGAAAACACAGAAGACATGCAAATATTAGGTTCACGTGTCATCTCTGTTTCAGATCCACTTCTGTTTTTTGGGGCATTAGCAACACTGATGCATTACTGACCAAATGCTGACCGAGTAAAGGCAAATGCTTAACAGACAGGATCCATTTTTTGAGGGGTTATTGTTGTGACGGATCAGAGGAAGGGCAAAATAATCAGTGACGTCAACGTCAACACAAACTTACTGCTGACAACCCTCTCCACTCTGTCGGGGGGGCTCTACCTTTATAAATGTTTAATAGAACAGGTTCTGTAGACATCTATGTAGAATAAGCTGATGAGGCTGTAAAAGGAGTGTGCTTCTTCTTAATGCTAACATCAACCTGTAAGGCTGAGTTGATACTTTAGTTATTTGGTCAGTTTTGGCCCCGTCACTGCCCAAAAAGGTTAAGCATGCATTGATTCTAAGAGCGACACCTGTCATGTGCTTGTCATACTGACTTACAGTATTATTTCACTAACACAGCAGACTCCCTATGCGTGTTACTGCAAGGCACAGTGTTCTACACCACTATAAAGGCTCTCTGCAGCCTGGAAATGGCCATTTTTTTATGTGAAACGAACCGGTCGAATCAAACTTTAGAAAAATTCACTCATCTCTACTGGTAGCCATTTGCAGCGGACCAGACTGCAGGGGCAGTATGTGAGTGCACAGTGGGCTGATGGGAGTAGTAGTCATACTCACGCGTGCAGTGATGAGGAAGACAGCACTAAATCCTCCGGGACACTCTCTATTGCAGGGAACACCAGCCAGATGGAAGTTGAGGTGCGCTTGATGGTAATGAGTATGCTTATGGTGCTTTGGTGGCTGGGCCCCTGCGTTTGTGAGGCCAACACCATTAGGTGTAATAAGGAGATGATGTGGAATAAGGAGACCAAGTTTCTTACCAAACTCCCAGTACTTTACTGAAGCTGATCCAAAGGTCATCAATGTTTGCAAAAGTAATTTACAGCAAGGCAGCTTTTACAGTGATTCAGATTAGTTCGCAGAAGTTGCATAAGGGGCAGTTTTCTATGACAATCAATCTTTCTCCCTTGTTTCTCCAGGCTGGAGGCATGGACTATCTGTGCTGTACGGTTTAATCATATACTTCTGTATCCTCTCTAGGAATACTATATTCTGACAGATGGCCTTTCTGTGCTTGGTTATAGTGGGCAGCTGGTAGCTTAGATTCTATCCACCTTATGCAAAGGAGACTAGAGCCTGATAAACAAAAGTCACCTTCCTTTGCCAATATTCTCATTCCCTCTCTGGGTTGCCTGGTTCTTCTGTAATCTTTCCCTTCTATGGGCTGGTACATGGAACTAACTTTGGAGTTTTTGTAACTCTACAAAATGGCTGCTGAGGTGCAGCTTTGTCCTCAGACATCACACACACACACTAACCTCCTTCTCCCTCTCCTCTGTACTGTGTGCAGGGCCGAGTCAGCCCTGGGAGGTTTGTTAGAACCTCCCCTCCCTATGCAACTTTATTGGAACTCATATACAAGCACAACTTACATGAAACACAATCACAGTATTAAGCAATGTGTTTAAGGACACTGCACATTTAACCCACTTCTCTACTGCAACACGTGCAGCGAGCCCCAAAGGAGCTGGTGAAGAGGATGGGAGTGGTTGTGGCCCTGATGAGGTGTTGTAGTGTCACGGTGTTCTATCTCAGGCTGTTGCTCCCTGGGGTTCGGTGCATTAAAAAAAGATGATGATGATGATGATGAAAGGAACCGGGCAGAAATTGTAGAACAAAGAGTGCCTTTCTTTACAGAGTGCAGCAGCATCCAGCAGCAGTTCGAACAAACTGTGATTTCTCTCCTCCCTTATAACGGGGTAGGATGGCTGGCAATATGGCAGTAGAGGCCACGCAGAAGTTTGCTGGCTGACACTGTCTCTCTCTGGATTACCTTCCCTACAGCTTTACCCTTGCACCTATAGTGGTAGGTGTGCACTATATGATGCAGGTAGAGTTGAGCGAACTATTAAAAAATTTGATTCGGCTGCTTCGCTAAATTTTACAAACATATTTGCTTTGTGACTAATTACTTCTGCACAAAGCACATTTCTTTATAATTAGTGAGTTCAATGACAGGGAGGGGTGATTACACCGCTCCCTGTCATTGTAAGGGAGACGTGATTGCTCCACTCCCCATCATTGTACCTCTCAGAGGCCGCGTTCATGCATGAATGCAGCATCTGATAGTAATAACAGAGTGTAAAATAAAAAATTTAAAAAATCATACTTACCTCATCCATTTGCCACACAAGATTCCTTGCTAAATCTTCAAGCAAGATGGCGGCGGCCACCCGTCACGAGCAAATGGATGAGGTAAGTATGATTTTTTTTTTAACACTTTTTCAGGTCAAATCGATTCGTTACCACTAAGGGTCCATTCACACATCCGTGTGTGTTTTGCAGATCCACGGATCCGCAAAACACGGACAGCGGCAATGTGAGTTCCGCATTTTGCGGACCGCACATTGCCGGCACTAATAGAATATGCCCATTCTTGTCCGCAATAGTGCATCCCCATAGAATCGAATGGGTCCGCAATTCCCTTCCGCAAAATGCGGAACGAAATTGCGGACGTGTTAATGGACCCTAAGCATGAGGAAATTCGGCTTCATCACGACTCTAATTCATCCAGAAATTCGGATCGATTCGCTCTACACTAGATGTAGGCCTCTAGTTATACCTGTCCTGAACTGCATTCATGGTGTCTTGACGTGTTTCGTACCACCTTGCAGCAGGGTCTTGTTAGTTTGATTGCTTGATCATTCTGATGGAACAAATACACTGTATTTTGCAAATCTCCCGTGGCCTGGGACCATGCAGTCTCCGTGGGGCAATGATGTTCTACTAGATGAGCCACCTCTGTGGTCCACCTGGCCTGGATTAGCAGGAGATGGAGCACATGCTCCCTCACTCCTTACTTAGTTGTCTAAACTGCCTCTAACTAGTGCTGCCCCACCCTTTGCAGGAGGTCAGACCAGCCTACTCCTACCAAGAGGAGAGGAATAGAATGGTACTGCCAACAGTATTCCATCTGCTGGTGTACAAATTGTATTGGATGAAAGGGGGTATAACATGACTATTACAAAACATTACATTACAAACCAATTGTAGTACCCCCAGGTATGGAGTACAAAACATGTCTCATCAGTTGAACACAATGTGAAATGTACTCTATAATGAAATACAGTACAGTACAGTATAATGAGATTTGGGGGACTGCACTGTATGGTCATACCTACCTGCTCTCAAGAAATATTCTGCAGGCTCTTGGATAAAGTCTTGTTTGTCTGGTCTGTGTCTGTATTAAGGAATCTGGTCTTGATCTGTATTTGTTTAGGGACTTTAGGGTTTGTATTTATATAGTCTGGGGTCTGTATTAACCCCTTAATGACCGGGCCATTTTGCACCTTTGTGACCAGGTTTATTTTTTAAATCTGACATGTATCTAATAACTTTGGAACACTTTTACTTATCCAAGCCATTCTGAGACTGTTTTCTTGGGACACATTGTGCTTCATATATTTCACCTTTATTTATGAAAAAATGCCAAATTCACCAAAAGTTTGAAAAGTTTGCAATTTTCTAATTTCTCTGCTTTTAAAATGATTAAGCGATACTTCATAAAATATTTATTACTTAACATTATCCATATGTCCACTTTATTTTTTTGGGACGTTAGAAGTAGGGATGAGCGAACTCGAACTGTATAGTTCGGGTTCGTACCGAATTTTGGGGTGTCCGTGACACGGACCCGAACCCGGACATTTTCGTAAAAGTCCGGGTTCGGGTTCGGTGTTCGTCGCTTTCTTCGCGCTTTTGTGACGCTTTCTTGGCGCTTTTTGAAAGGCTGCAAAGCAGCCAATCAACAAGCGTCATACTACTTGCCCCAAGAGGCCATCACAGCCATGCCTACTATTGGCATGGCTGTGATTGGCCAGAGCACCATGTGACCCAGCCTCTATTTAAGCTGGAGTCACATAGCGCCGCCCGTCACTCTGCTCTGATTAGCGTAGGGAGAGGTTGCGGCTGCGACAGTAGGGCGAGATTAGGCAGATTAACTCCTCCAAAGGACTTGATTAACTGATCGATCTGCAGCTGTGGATCATTGAGCTGCTGATCCTCAATTGCTCACTGTTTTTAGGCTGCCCAGACCGTTTGTCAGTCACATTTTTCTGGGGTGATCGGCGGCCATTTTGTGTCTTGTGGTGCGCCAGCACAAGCTGCGACCAAGTGCATTTAACCCTCAATGGTGTGGTTGTTTTTTGGCTAAAGCCTACATCAGGGTGAAGCTGTCACACCAAGTGCATTTAACCAGCAATAGTCTGTTCATTTTTTGGCCATATACAAAATCAGGGGCAAGCTGCGCCTGTCACCAAGTGCATTTAACCCTCAATGGTGTGGTTGTTTTTTGGCTAAAGCCTACATCAGGGTGAAGCTGTCACACCAAGTGCATTTAACCAGCAATAGTCTGTTCATTTTTTGGCCATATACTAAATCAGGGGCAAGCTGCGCCTGTCACCAAGTGCATTTAACCCTCAATGGTGTGGTTGTTTTTTGGCTAAAGCCTACATCAGGGTGAAGCTGTCACACCAAGTGCATTTAACCAGCAATAGTCAGTTTATTTTTTGGCCATATCCCAGTCTAATTCTGTCACTAAATCCATACCGGTCACCCAGCGCCTAAATACTAGGCCTCAAATTTATATCCAGCTAAATCTGTCCTTAGTGCTGTAGCTGGGCGAGTTATTTAGTGTCCGTTCAAGCACATTTCTTGTTCTGGGTTGAAATACAATTCCCAATTTAGCAATTTCATAATTTAGTGGTTTCTGCTATATCAGAGCTATTTGAAATCTATCCCTAAAAGGGTATATAATATTCAAGGTGCACATTGGGTCATTCAGAATAACTTCACACACACCCGCTACTGTGTATTTCCAAGTCTAATTCTGGCACTAAACCCATACCTGTCACCCAGCGCCTAAATACTAGGCCTCAAATTTGTATCCAGCTAAATCTGTCCCTAGTGCTGTAGCTGGGCGAGTTATTTAGTGTCCGTTCAAGCACATTTCTTGTTCTGGGTTGAAATACAATTCCCAATTTAGCAATTTCATAATTTAGTGGTTTCTGCTATATCAGAGCTATTTGAAATCTATCCCTAAAAGGGTATATAATATTCAAGGTGCACATTGGGTCATTCAGAATAACTTCACACACACCCGCTACTGTGTATTTCCAAGTCTAATTCTGGCACTAAACCCATACCTGTCACCCAGCGCCTAAATACTAGGCCTCAAATTTATATCCCGCTAAATCTGTCCTTAGTGCTGTAGCTGGGCGAGTTATTTAGTGTCCGTTCAAGCACATTTCTTGTTCTGGGTTGAAATACAATTCCCAATTTAGCAATTTCATAATTTAGTGGTTTCTGCTATATCAGAGCTATTTGAAATCTATCCCTAAAAGGGTATATAATATTCAAGGTGCACATTGGGTCATTCAGAATAACTTCACACACACCCGCTACTGTGTATTTCCAAGTCTAATTCTGGCACTAAACCCATACCTGTCACCCAGCGCCTAAATACTAGGCCTCAAATTTATATCCAGCTAAATCTGTCCCTAGTGCTGTAGCTGGGCGAGTTATTTAGTGTCCGTTCAAGCACATTTCTTGTTCTGGGTTGAAATACAATTCCCAATTTAGCAATTTCATAATTTAGTGGTTTCTGCTATATCAGAGCTATTTGAAATCTATCCCTAAAAGGGTATATAATATTCAAGGTGCACATTGGGTCATTCAGAATAACTTCACACACACCCGCTACTGTGTATTTCCAAGTCTAATTCTGGCACTAAACCCATACCTGTCACCCAGCGCCTAAATACTAGGCCTCAAATTTATATCCCGCTAAATCTGTCCTTAGTGCTGTAGCTGGGTGAGTTATTTAGTGTCCGTTCAAGCACATTTCTTGTTCTGGGTTGAAATACAATTCCCAATTTAGCAATTTCATAATTTAGTGGTTTCTGCTATATCAGAGCTATTTGAAATCTATCCCTAAAAGGGTATATAATATTCAAGGTGCACATTGGGTCATTCAGAATAACTTCACACACACCCGCTACTGTGTATTTCCAAGTCTAATTCTGTCACTAAACCCATACCTGTCACCCAGCGCCTAAATACTAGGCCTCAAATTTATATCCAGCTAAATCTGTCCCTAGTGCTGTAGCTGGGCGAGTTATTTAGTGTCCGTTCAAGCACATTTCTTGTTCTGGGTTGAAATACAATTCCCAATTTAGCAATTTCATAATTTAGTGGTTTCTGCTATATCAGAGCTATTTGAAATCTATCCCTAAAAGGGTATATAATATTCAAGGTGCACATTGGGTCATTCAGAATAACTTCACACACACCCGCTACTGTGTATTTCCAAGTCTAATTCTGTCACTAAACCCATACCTGTCACCCAGCGCCTAAATACTAGGCCTCAAATTTATATCCCGCTAAATCTGTCCTTAGTGCTGTAGCTGGGCGAGTTATTTAGTGTCCGTTCAAGCACATTTCTTGTTCTGGGTTGAAATACAATTCCCAATTTAGCAATTTCATAATTTAGTGGTTTCTGCTATATCAGAGCTATTTGAAATCTATCCCTAAAAGGGTATATAATATTCAAGGTGCACATTGGGTCATTCAGAATAACTTCACACACACCCGCTACTGTGTATTTCCAAGTCTAATTCTGTCACTAAACCCATACCTGTCACCCAGCGCCTAAATACTAGGCCTCAAATTTATATCCCGCTAAATCTGTCCCTAGTGCTGTAGCTGGGCGAGTTATTTAGTGTCCGTTCAAGCACATTTCTTGTTCTGGGTTGAAATACAATTCCCAATTTAGCAATTTCATAATTTAGTGGTTTCTGCTATATCAGAGCTATTTGAAATCTATCCCTAAAAGGGTATATAATATTCAAGGTGCACATTGGGTCATTCAGAATAACTTCACACACACCCGCTACTGTGTATTTCCAAGTCTAATTCTGGCACTAAACCCATACCTGTCACCCAGCGCCTAAATACTAGGCCTCAAATTTATATCCAGCTAAATCTGTCCCTAGTGCTGTAGCTGGGCGAGTTATTTAGTGTCCGTTCAAGCACATTTCTTGTTCTGGGTTGAAATACAATTCCCAATTTAGCAATTTCATAATTTAGTGGTTTCTGCTATATCAGAGCTATTTGAAATCTATCCCTAAAAGGGTATATAATATTCAAGGTGCACATTGGGTCATTCAGAATAACTTCACACACACCCGCTACTGTGTATTTCCAAGTCTAATTCTGGCACTAAACCCATACCTGTCACCCAGCGCCTAAATACTAGGCCTCAAATTTATATCCCGCTAAATCTGTCCCTAGTGCTGTAGCTGGGCGAGTTATTTAGTGTCCGTTCAAGCACATTTCTTGTTCTGGGTTGAAATACAATTCCCAATTTAGCAATTTCATAATTTAGTGGTTTCTGCTATATCAGAGCTATTTGAAATCTATCCCTAAAAGGGTATATAATATTCAAGGTGCACATAGGGTCATTCAGAATAACTTCACACACCCGCTACTGTGCATTTCCAAATCTAATTCTGTCACTAAACCCATACCTGTCACCCAGCGCCTAAATACTAGGCCTCAAATTTATATCCCGCTAAATCTCTCGTTACCGCTGTCCTGTTGTGGCTGGGAAAGTTATTTAGTGTCCGTCAAAGCACATTTTTTGTTCTGGGTTGAAATACAATTCCCAATTTAGCAATTTCATAATTTAGTCGTTTCTGCTATATCAGAGCTATTTGAAATCTATCCCTAAAAGGGTAGATCATATTGAAGGTGCACATAGGGTCATTCAGAATAACTTCACACACACGCTTCTGTGCATTTCCAAGTCTAATTCTGTCACTAAATCCATACCGGTCACCCAGCGCCTAAATACTAGGCCTCAAATTTATATCCCGCTGAATTTGAATACAATACATTGGGCCAAATAATATATTTGTTGTTGTGGTGAACCATAACAATGAGAAAAACATCTAGTAAGGGACGCGGACGTGGACATGGTCGTGGTGGTGTTAGTGGACCCTCTGGTGCTGGGAGAGGACGTGGCCGTTCTGCCACATCCACACGTCCTAGTGTACCAACTACCTCAGGTCCCAGTAGCCGCCAGAATTTACAGCGATATATGGTGGGGCCCAATGCCGTTCTAAGGATGGTAAGGCCTGAGCAGGTACAGGCATTAGTCAATTGGGTGGCCGACAGTGGATCCAGCACGTTCACATTATCTCCCACCCAGTCTTCTGCAGAAAGCGCACAGATGGCGCCTGAAAACCAACCCCATCAGTCTGTCACATCACCCCCATGCATACCAGGGAAACTGTCTCAGCCTCAAGTTATGCAGCAGTCTCTTATGCTGTTTGAAGACTCCGCTGGCAGGGTTTCCCAAGGGCATCCACCTAGCCCTTCCCCAGCGGTGAAAGACATAGAATGCACTGACGCACAACCACTTATGTTTCCTGATGATGAGGACATGGGAATACCACCTCAGCATGTCTCTGATGATGACGAAACACAGGTGCCAACTGCTGCGTCTTTCTGCAGTGTGCAGACTGAACAGGAGGTCAGGGATCAAGACTGGGTGGAAGACGATGCATGGGACGATGAGGTCCTAGACCCCACATGGAATGAAGGTCGTGCCACTGACTTTCACAGTTCGGAGGAAGAGGCAGTGGTGAGACCGAGCCAACAGCGTAGCAAAAGAGGGAGCAGTGGGCAAAAGCAGAACACCCGCCGCCAAGAGACTCCGCCTGCTACTGACCGCCGCCATCTGGGACCGAGCACCCCAAAGGCAGCTTCAAGGAGTTCCCTGGCATGGCACTTCTTCAAACAATGTGCTGACGACAAGACCCGAGTGGTTTGCACGCTGTGCCATCAGAGCCTGAAGCGAGGCATTAACGTTCTGAACCTGAGCACAACCTGCATGACCAGGCACCTGCATGCAAAGCATGAACTGCAGTGGAGTAAACACCTTAAAACCAAGGAAGTCACTCAGGCTCCCCCTGCTACCTCTTCTGCTGCTGCCGCCTCGGCCTATTCTGCTGCTGCCGCCTCGGCCTCTTCCTCCGCCTCTGGAGGAACGTTGGCACCTGCCGCCCAGCAAACAGGGGATGTACCACCAACACCACCACCACCACCTCCGTCACCAAGCGTCTCAACCATGTCACACGCCAGCGTTCAGCTCTCCATCTCACAAACATTTGATAGAAAGCGTAAATTCCCACCTAGCCACCCTCGATCCCTGGCCCTGAATGCCAGCATTTCTAAACTACTGGCCTATGAAATGCTGTCATTTAGGCTGGTGGACACAGACAGCTTCAAACAGCTCATGTCGCTTGCTGTCCCACAGTATGTTGTTCCCAGCCGGCACTACTTCTCCAAGAGAGCCGTGCCTTCCCTGCACAACCAAGTATCCGATAAAATCAAGTGTGCACTGCGCAACGCCATCTGTGGCAAGGTCCACCTAACCACAGATACGTGGACCAGTAAGCACGGCCAGGGACGCTATATCTCCCTAACTGCACACTGGGTAAATGTAGTGGCAGCTGGGCCCCAGGCGGAGAGCTGTTTGGCGCACGTCCTTCCGCCGCCAAGGATCGCAGGGCAACATTCTTTGCCTCCTGTTGCCACCTCCTCCTTCTCGGCTTCCTCCTCCTCTTCTTCCACCTGCTCATCCAGTCAGCCACACACCTTCACCACCAACTTCAGCACAGCCCGGGGTAAACGTCAGCAGGCCATTCTGAAACTCATATGTTTGGGGGACAGGCCCCACACCGCACAGGAGTTGTGGCGGGGTATAGAACAACAGACCGACGAGTGGTTGCTGCCGGTGAGCCTCAAGCCCGGCCTGGTGGTGTGTGATAATGGGCGAAATCTCGTTGCAGCTCTGGGACTAGCCAATTTGACGCACATCCCTTGCTTGGCGCATGTGCTGAATTTGGTGGTGCAGAAGTTCATTCACAACTACCCCGACATGTCAGAGCTGCTGCATAAAGTGCGGGCCGTCTGTTCGCGCTTCCGGCGTTCACATCCTGCTGCTGCTCGCCTGTCTGCGCTACAGCGTAACTTCGGCCTTCCCGCTCACCGCCTCATATGCGACGTGCCCACCAGGTGGAACTCCACCTTGCACATGCTGGACAGACTGTGCGAGCAGCAGCAGGCCATAGTGGAGTTTCAGCTGCAGCACGCACGGGTCAGTCGCACTACAGAACAGCACCACTTCACCACCAATGACTGGGCCTCCATGCGAGACCTGTGTGCCCTGTTGCGCTGTTTCGAGTACTCCACCAACATGGCCAGTGGCGATGACACCGTTATCAGCGTTACAATACCACTTCTATGTCTCCTTGAGAAAACACTTAGGGCGATGATGGAAGAGGAGGTGGCCCAGGAGGAGGAGGAGGAGGAGGAGGAAGAGGGGTCATTTTTAGCACTTTCAGGCCAGTCTCTTCGAAGTGACTCAGAGGGAGGTTTTTGGCAACAGCAGAGGCCAGGTACAAATGTGGCCAGCCAGGGCCCACTACTGGAGGACGAGGAGGACGAGGATGAGGAGGAGGTGGAGGAGGATGAGGATGAAGCATGGTCACAGCGGGGTGGCACCCAACGCAGCTCGGGTCCATCACTGGTGCGTGGCTGGGGGGAAAGGCAGGACGATGACGATACGCCTCCCACAGAGGACAGCTTGTCCTTACCCCTGGGCAGCCTGGCACACATGAGCGACTACATGCTGCAGTGCCTGCGCAACGACAGCAGAGTTGCCCACATTTTAACCTGTGCGGACTACTGGGTTGCCACCCTGCTGGATCCACGCTACAAAGACAATGTGCCCACCTTACTTCCTGCACTGGAGCGTGATAGGAAGATGCGCGAGTACAAGCGCACGTTGGTAGACGCGCTACTGAGAGCATTCCCAAATGTCACAGGGGAACAAGTGGAAGCCCAAGGCCAAGGCAGAGGAGGAGCAAGAGGTCGCCAAGGCAGCTGTGTCACGGCCAGCTCCTCTGAGGGCAGGGTTAGCATGGCAGAGATGTGGAAAACTTTTGTCAACACGCCACAGCTAACTGCACCACCACCTGATACGCAACGTGTTAGCAGGAGGCAACATTTCACTAACATGGTGGAACAGTACGTGTGCACACCCCTCCACGTACTGACTGATGGTTCGGCCCCATTCAACTTCTGGGTCTCTAAATTGTCCACGTGGCCAGAGCTAGCCTTTTATGCCTTGGAGGTGCTGGCCTGCCCGGCAGCCAGCGTTTTGTCTGAACGTGTATTCAGCACGGCAGGGGGCGTCATTACAGACAAACGCAGCCGCCTGTCTACAGCCAATGTGGACAAGCTGACGTTCATAAAAATGAACCAGGCATGGATCCCACAGGACCTGTCCGTCCCTTGTCCAGATTAGACATTAACTACCTCCCCATAACCATATATTATTGGACTCCAGGGCACTTCCTCATTCAATCCTATTTTTATTTTCATTTTACCATTATATTGCGAGGCTACCCAAAGTTGAATGAACCTCTCCTCTGCCTGTGTGCTAGGCCTAAATATATGCCAATGGACTGTTGCAGTGGTGGCTGACGTGAAGCCTCATTCTCTGCTATGACATGCAGACTGATTCTCTGCTGACATGAAGACAGATTCTCTGTTACGGGACCTCCCTCCTCTGCCTGGGTGCTGGGCCTAAATATATGCCAATGGACTGTTGCAGTGGTGGCTGACATGAAGCCTGATTCTCTGCTATGACATGCAGACTAATTCTCTGCTGACATGAAGCCAGATTGTCTGTTACGGGACCTCTCTCCTCTGCCTGGGTGCTGGGCCTAAATTTATGACAATGGACTGTTGCAGTGGTGGCTGACGTGAAGCCTGATTCTCTGCTATGACATGCAGACTGATTCTCTGCTGACATGAAGCCAGATTGTCTGTTACGGGACCTCTCTGCTCTGCCTGTGTGCTAGGCCTAAATATATGCCAATGGACTGTTGCAGTGGTGGCTGACGTGAAGCCTCATTCTCTGCTATGACATGCAGACTGATTCTCTGCTGACATGAAGCCAGATTGTCTGTTACGGGACCTCTCTGCTCTGCCTGTGTGCTAGGCCTAAATATATGCCAATGGACTGTTGCAGTGGTGGCTGACGTGAAGCCTGATTCTCTGCTATGACATGCAGACTGATTCTCTGCTGACATGAAGCCAGATTGTCTGTTACGGGACCTCTCTGCTCTGCCTGTGTGCTAGGCCTAAATATATGCCAATGGACTGTTGCAGTGGTGGGTGACGTGAAGCCTCATTCTCTGCTATGACATGCAGACTGATTCTCTGCTGACATGAAGACAGATTCTCTGTTACGGGACCTCCCTCCTCTGCCTGGGTGCTGGGCCTAAATATATGCCAATGGACTGTTGCAGTGGTGGCTGACATGAAGCCTGATTCTCTGCTATGACATGCAGACTAATTCTCTGCTGACATGAAGCCAGATTGTCTGTTACGGGACCTCTCTCCTCTGCCTGGGTGCTGGGCCTAAATTTATGACAATGGACTGTTGCAGTGGTGGCTGACGTGAAGCCTGATTCTCTGCTATGACATGCAGACTGATTCTCTGCTGACATGAAGCCAGATTGTCTGTTACGGGACCTCTCTGCTCTGCCTGTGTGCTAGGCCTAAATATATGCCAATGGACTGTTGCAGTGGTGGGTGACGTGAAGCCTCATTCTCTGCTATGACATGCAGACTGATTCTCTGCTGACATGAAGCCAGATTGTCTGTTACGGGACCTCTCTGCTCTGCCTGTGTGCTAGGCCTAAATATATGCCAATGGACTGTTGCAGTGGTGGGTGACGTGAAGCCTCATTCTCTGCTATGACATGCAGACTGATTCTCTGCTGACATGAAGCCAGATTCTCTGTTACGGGACCTCTCTCCTCTGCCTGTGTGTGTGCTGGGCCTAAATATATGCCAATGGACTGTTGCAGTGGTGGCTGACGTGAAGCCTGATTCTCTGCTATGACATGCAGACTGATTCTCTGCTGACATGAAGCCAGATTGTCTGTTACGGGACCTCTCTCCTCTGCCTGTGTGTGTGCTGGGCCTAAATATATGCCAATGGACTGTTGCAGTGGTGGCTGACGTGAAGCCTCATTCTCTGCTATGACATGCAGACTAATTCTCTGCTGACATGAAGACAGATTCTCTGTTACGGGACCTCTCTCCTCTGCCTGGGTGCCGGGGCCTAAATATCTGAGAATGGACTGTTCCAGTGGTGGGTGACGGGAAGCCAGATTCTCTGCTATGGAACCTCTCTCCAATTGATTTTGGTTAATTTTTATTTATTTAATTTTTATTTTAATTCATTTCCCTATCCACATTTGTTTGCAGGGGATTTACCTACATGTTGCTGCCTTTTGCAGCCCTCTAGCTCTTTCCTGGGCTGTTTTACAGCCTTTTTAGTGCCGAAAAGTTCGGGTCCCCATTGACTTCAATGGGGTTCGGGTTCGGGACGAAGTTCGGATCGGGTTCGGATCCCGAACCCGAACATTTCCGGGATGTTCGGCCGAACTTCTCGAACCCGAACATCCAGGTGTTCGCTCAACTCTAGTTAGAAGGCTTTGAATTTTAGAAGAAATTCTTAAAATTTGTAAGAAAATTTCCAAAACCCACTTTATAGGGCCAGTTCAGGTCTGAAGTCACTTTGTGGGGGCTTACATAGTGGAAACCCCCACAAATGACCCCATTGTACAAACTATACCCCTCAAGTTAATCAAAACTGATTTTACAAACTATGTTAACCCTTTAGGTATTCCACAAGAATTAAAGAAAAATGGAGATTATATTTCAAAATGTCACTTTTTTGGCAGATTTTCCATTTTTTTCTTTAACACATCAAGGGTTAACAGGCAAACAAAGCTCAATATTTATTACCCTGATTCTGCGGTTTACAGAAACACCCCACATGTTGTGGTAAACTACTGTAAGACCACACAGCAGGATGCAGAAGAAAAGGAGCGCCATATGGTTTCTGGAAGGCAGATTTTGCTGGATTGGTTTTTAGACACCATTTGAAGCCCCCCAGATGCACCCTTACAGTAGAAACAATCAAAAAGTGACCCTATTTTGGAAACTACGGGAAAGGTGACAGTTTTATTGGTACTATTTTGGGGTACATATGATTTTAAAGCGCTCTATATTATGTTTTTTGTGAGGCAAGGTAACCAAAGAATGGATGTTTTGGCGCCGTTTTTATTTTTCGCTTTTTACAATGTTCATCTGACAGGGTAGATCATGTGCTATTTTTATAGAGCATGTTGTTACAATATGATATCAAATATGTCTACTTTCTTTGTTTGTTTTGGTTTTATATATTAAAGCATTTTTGAGAAAAAATTATGTTTTTGTGTCTCCATTTTCTGAACGCCATATTTTTGAATTTTTCTGCCAATCGTCTTGTGTAGGGGCTCGATTTTTGCAGGAAGAGTTGAAATTTTTATTGGTACCATTTTTGGGTACATATGATTTTTTGATCATTCATTATTACACATTTTGCAGCAAGGTGAACCCAAATATTTTAATTTTGTCTTTTTTATTTATTTATTTTTTACAATGTTCACCTGAGGGGTTAGGTCATGTGATATTTTTATAGAGTAGGTTGTTATGGATGTGGCAATACCTAATATGTATACTTTTCCTTATTTATTTAAGTTTTACACAATAATATCATTTTTGAAACAAAAAAAATTATGCTTTAGTGTCTCCATAGTCTGAGAGCCATAGCTTTTTTATTTTTTGACCGATTGTCTTAGGTAGGGTCTCATTTTTTGCGGGATGAGGTGAGGGTTTTATTGGAACTATTTTGGGGGGCATACATCTTTTTGATCGCTTGGCGTTGCACTTTTTGTGATGGTAGGTGACAAAAAATGTTTTTTTAGCACTATTTTGAAGTTATGTCAGATGTTAAGTCATGTGATATTTTTATTGCTGGTTGTTACGGATGTGGCGATACAAAACATGTTTAGAGTATTTTATTTTCTTCATTTTTACCCAATTATAAATGTGCGTATATGGGAAAATGTTAGATTTTTATTTATTTATTTTTACTTTTTTCATTTTATTACACTTTTTTTTTTACACTTTTTTTATTTATTTTTCCTTTTTTCATTTTTTTACACTTTTTTTTTTACACTTTTTTTTTACACTTTTTTTTTACTAAGACCCACTTGGTTCTTGAAGATCCAGTGGGTCTGAAGGCTCTACAATACACTGCAGTACAATGTACTGCAGAGTGTTTTCATTCACAGTAAGCCTGATTAGGCTCCTGCCTCTGGCAGGACCCTGTCAGACTTCTATACCATGGCAAGCCTGGATGCCTGTGTAAGGTGTCCAGTTGCCATGGTAACCATTGGGACGCTCTCACAGCAGAGCAGCGGCCTGATGGAAGGGGGGAAGGAGGGAGCTCCCTCCCTGTTAACCCCTTCCATACAGCGGTCCCTACGGACCGCAGCATGGAAGAGGTTAAACGGCCGACATCAGTGCCAGTACAGTTACAGTAGATTGTCAGCTGTATGTTACAGCTGACAATCTACTACCGCTCGGCTATCCTGAAAAATTGTGGGGGTAGGGGGTCCCGCTCGGCCATCCTGAAAAATTGTGGGAGCAGGGAGGGGTGGGGGGTCCCTCTCGGCCATCCTGAATGTCAGCAGCACAGCCCCGATCTCCTCAACACTCACTAAGTAGATCTCAGCTGAGCTGCTGAACGCTGCAATTGGTCAGTCAAATCTGACTAACCAATCGCAGCAATTCAAAGGCAGGGACCACTCTGATTGGTCCCCTGCTGGGTGCTTACTGGGTGTGTACATTCCGGTGTACTTGCGGTGACACTTTGATCTCATGACGTACTACTCTAATAACGTACTGCTCTGATCTGGGGGTTGTTTTGGAGGGCTGGTTTGAGGGGCTGCATCTATTTAGAGAGTATATTTTGGGTCTATTTATTTAGGGTGTATGGTCTTGGGTCTGTACTCATTTTGTGGTGTAATAAAGGGTGTCATATATACTACTTACGATTCAAATCCCTTAATCTGGAACTTGCCATGTATAAATAGGGGCAATAGGCTACATATGACACTCCATCAAATACATCTTTGTATTGGGTCCTCAGATGTCACTTCTGAACAGCAGAAAAGTATGGCTTAGGGGGTGCAGAAGATGCATTCACAACCAGGGCCCAAATGCTGTGATACTACCTTAGGAACTTTAAGGGATTGTGTCACTTCAGCAAATAGCATTTATTATGTAGAGAAAGTTAACACAAGGCACTTACTAATGTATTGTTATTATCCATATTGCCTCCTTTGCTGGCTGGATTCATTTTTCTATCACATGTGGGCATTTTCTCTGGTAGTTGGGATAAGTACAGAGGCAAAGTACAAGTTCGTAATTCAAGTGTCCGTGTTTATTCACACATAAGGTCAAACAAAAAACACTCTTTGCAGGGTTGCTGTTTGTTCACACCGAGTAGAAAGTTCATGCATAATCAAAAACGTCACCTTGTCGGCGGTTCTGCCTTCAGCAGTCTAAATGCAGGCTTTAGGTGGCCTGCTCTCCCAACACATGGGTCTCAGCTTTTCAGCCCAGCACAGGGCTCAGATCACAACATACAGGGCATTCTCTGCTGCTGAGCCCAGCTGTATTTTTATGGATAGCCAGGTACTGTCAAAACCCGGCCTGGAACGTGGGGAGTAGTCACCCACCCAGCACTTTAACTACTCCCAATAAGAGCCATTCCGGATCAGCTATTTACAGCCATACTAAATAGCAAAAGTGTCAATCAGCATTAGCTGCCGCTAACACATGAAAATACTGTCTTTTACCTCACTGAGGCCAGGAACCTCGGTGACACATACCTACCATCAATGACGACCCCTTGTACCTTCCTACACACATTATACACTGTTTATTTCCATGGTTACGACCACCATGCAATCCAGCAGCAATGGTCATGCTTGCATACTATAAAAAGAAAAAGCACCAACCTATGTGCACTTCCACAGTCCCAGCCACCAGAGAGGCCGTCATTTTTTCCTATAGTGTGCAAGCATGAGCACTACTTCTGGATTGCAGGGTGGTCGTAACCATGGTCGTAACCATGGAAACAATCAGTGTATAATGTGATGGAAAAATGAATATAGGGCAATATCGATAATGACAATATATTAGTAAGTGCCTTGTATTAACTTCCTCTACATGATAAATGCCACTTGCTGAAGTGACAAAACCCCTTTAACGCAATAGTCTTTTTTTAGATTCCAAATTTGTGATTGATGTCATCTCAATGAAGAAACAATCTAATTCACATTCAATTATAAACAGCAGACTTGGTAAAAAAATTAAAATAAAACTTTCCTGTAGAAGCCTTAGTTAGATCATCTTCGGTGTGTGAAAGTTTATTAAATTGATTCTGCTCTGTACTTATTTATTGGGAAACTCTCTGCCTTCCACAAGTACGGTAGTTTCCTTTTCTTCACTGTCAGTCATTCTGTTGTCTCATTCTCACAATGTCTTTCCTTGAAAGGTATATAGTATGGTAAATAGCATTGCACAACGAAGAAAAGCACTTAGGTTATCTTTCATTTGGCTGTAACCAGTATATCTGACATGCCGTAGGTAAAATCATACACTTTACTGCCTCCAGCTGACCACTGCTCAGAACTACTTTTTCTGCTATTCCTGGACGTATAGACGTTGTGTACCAGTGTGAGAATAAATGCACAGTACTGAATGTGACAAGAAATGTGACAAGAAAGTCAGATGACTGCTACATGTGAGCTATGTATGTGTGATATATATATATACACAGTATATATACATGTTAGCTACATACAATACTCTTTTTAAAAAAAAATTGTCTTCAAGTGTTTTTAATTTTTTCCTGGTTATTAGTTCTTTTAATTTGTGACATTTTGTACAAGTTTTTTCTGGGATTTTGGAAGTCCTGTAGAAAAGTCTATGGGAAAAAAACATCGTACAAACATAATAAGACAATCACTGAGCAAAAGCGCTGGCGGTGGATCCGCCGAGGTTTCCTTGCTGGCGTAGATTTAGAACATTTTCCTAAAACAGGCATAGAAAATGATAAATAAGGTGGGCCTGCACGTCCATCCCCTTCCCTGGCCACAACACGACCACTTTTTAAGACCTGGCATGAGTGGGGAAAAGTCGCGTATATCTGATAGTAAATGACCCTCTGTGTATGTAGATGTTTCAATAATTTACTATAGGTTTTACATTGGTTGGCTTATCTTACACATTGATGGCATATCTCTAGGATATGCCATCGGTGTCAGATAGGTGCAATGTCAGGTGGGTGCATCTCCAGAATGGGCCTCCCATAGCGCGCACAGCTATTTTCAGAAGTCCCTTAGCAATAAATGCAGAGCGCACTATGCATGCGCAGCCACCGCTCCATTCACCGCTACGCGACTGCGGAAAATAGCTGAGCTAGCACGTAGCTGTTTTTGGGACTCCCATAGCGGTGAATGGAAGGTGACCATATTTTTATGGTGCACCTTCCTTCACTTTGGGAAACACATTATGGAGATAGGAGCAGCTTTCAGAGATTGGGCCTGCACCTACCTGACCTTGTTATATGCCATCAATGTCTGAGATGTGAATACCCCTTTAAAGAAACATCTGGCTGCAGTGTTTTTGACCAAAAATGTGAAAATAAAAAACTACCAGGAATGCACCAAAATGCTGTGTGTGAAACTTTCCTAAAGACAATCTGGTAATAACATGAGTTTATTCACTCCTGCCCTAACAAAAGTAATGAACTATTCCAAGACTATGGACAGAATCTGAGACTATACGGTAAAGTATGTGGATAAATATTGGCAGTTATGAAACAAATTGGGAAGATTTATCAAGATTTGGATACAGGAAAACTAAAGGTGTTGCCATAGCAACCTATCGGATTCCACAATTCGTTTTTAGATGGCCTTGTCAAAATAAAAAAAGTTGTTTCATTGGTTGACCTCTTTGATAGATCCCCCCAATCTCTACCACATTTTTGGCAACCCTTTGCAAAAGGAGCTCTCATTGTACATGACCAATGCATTAAGCTGAGGGACATAGGACATATTCTGCACAAGATGTTACAGATGGCACACATGATGCATATGCACTACATATACATAGGACACATGTCACACATGCCTCATTCAGCACACATGACACATACCAAACAGTGACTACCTGCACTACAGTCATACTTACCAACTGCAGAACCCTGGTAGAACCCATCCAGGTTGTAACAAAGACCTAGCCTTGGGTCTGATAAGCCCTGTCCACTTCTCACTTAAGCCACACCCATTCTGTTTGGAAGAGAACAGAAGACTGCAGCTTGCAGAGATTGGTAAGCAGGGAAGGGGGGCAGCTTAAAGGGGTTCTCCGGGAATTAATAAAATGAAATTGCTAAAAATACTTAAATATTATTTTATTATAAATATATTCACAAATATCTTTCATCAGTTATAACAGCTCATTTTGTCTGGGGAAATATAAAGGCTGCCGTCCTATTAATACCCATAAAGCCTGTCCTAATCGCACAGCAGTACAAGTTACTTTACAACACAGAGCTATAGCGCTCCCTCAGCCTCATTTCTGCTGTACTTGTCAGGGATTATGATCCTGAATACAACTGATAAGATCTTCAGCTGAATCTCTGTAGGAATGGAGTTCATGAGGAGACATGAAGTACAGAGAAGAGGTGGGGATGTGGATAATGAGCAGCAGCACTTGTATGCACTTGCATTAGCACAGCCCTACATTACCACAGTCTGTCCTGTCCATCCTCTCTGTACTTTATGTCTCCTCATGAACTCCATTCCTACAGAGATTCAACTGAAGATCTTATCAGCTGTATTCAGGATCATAATCCCTGACAAGCTGAGCAGAGAGAAGGATGAGGCAGCTCTTCACCTCAGTGTTCTAATGTAACTTGTCCTCCTGTGTGATTAGGACAGTGGCTGTTTTATTTTCCCTCTTGACTGCTCCCTAGGCAAAACAAGCCATTATAACCAATGAAAGGTATTTGGGAATGTATTTATAATAAAGTAATAGTTAAGTTAAAGTTCAATCATTTTAATTTTATTAATTCCAGGAGAACCCTTTTAAGGTGCCTGCCAAGGAGAAAGAGGAGAGCAACCCAACCCATTTACCATAACTGCCAGATGGACAGTCCAGCCATGCTTATCCTTCATCAGGTTTCAAACAGATTTCAGACTATATTTACAGACTGCAGGTTGCTATAAACTATATTCTGTGCTCTGTTAATAGGTTCTCATGGGCACAAAGAAAATTTGAACTGACAGCTTTGACAGCAGTTTATAAAGTAAATCTATATTGTTTCTATGGCTAATTACTACATGATATATTGGAAATTCTGTATTGTAATTTCTATATGTGTCTATATTGCACATTGGAATTATATGAGCATCTGCATGTGCTTCAGTGTACATTTTAATGGGAACAATTCCAACTCTGATATGGGCAGTGCCATGTTGACAGTTTGTAATCAAAGCAACCCTTACCTAGTAAACAGCGCTATAACTCACTCATTTCTTGTGAAACTTCTGAACTGCCAGAGGAAATGTACACTCCACCCCCAGTAATGGGGACACACCCAAACTTCACTTATGCTTGTAACCCCATTTCACACATTTGAAACATCACCTGGCACTGTTTAATAATAGTACAACTTAATAAACACATTTGAAAATGCCCTATTTCCCTAGTCTTGTTTATTGCTAGTGGTTAGTAGTAGTAATTGCCGATTGAATGATCATATATAGACTGTACATAAAGTGCATTCGGAAAGTCTTCACACTCATTCAAAATCTTTTTCTCCATCTTTCTGCACTCAATAACCCATAGTGAGAAAGTGAATACAGAAGTTTTTGCAAATGTTTTTTAAAAAGTGGAAAAAAACTAAAATTAGTATTCAGACTCTTGGCTCTGACACTTGAAATGTAGCTCAGGGGGGCACCTATCTCTCTTGATCATGAGGAAGAAAGAACTGCCTGTAGAACTCAGAGACAGGATTGTCTGGAGGCACAGATCTGCTGCACTAAAAGTTCCCAAAAGTACACTGGCCTCGATAATTATTAAATGGGAGAAGAACAACCAGGGCTCTTCCTAGAGATGGCCACCCCACCAAATTAAGTAATGGTCACTCTGGTTGAGCTCCAGAGATTGTGGGTGCAGATGGGAAAAGCATCCAGAAGGTCAGCCATCACCACAGCACTCCTCCAATCTGGGCTTTATGGCAGGATGACCAGAAAAAAGCTTCTCCTCAGTGAAATAAACATGAAAGTTTGCAAAAAGCGCCTAAAGGACTCTCAAACTATGAGAAACAATATTATCTGGCCTGATAAAACCAAGAATGAACTTTTTGGCCTGGATTCTAAGTGTCATGTCTGAAGGGAACAAGGCACTGCTCATTGTCTGCCTAATACCATCTCTTTAATCAACCATAGTGGTGGCAGCATCATGCTGTGGGGGTGTTTTTCAGCAGGTGTACAGGGACACTGGTCAGCCAAGCCAATACAGGAGTGGCCTAGGGACAACTTTGTGAATGTCCTTGAATGGCACAGCCAGAGCCCTGACGTGAACCCAATTGAATATCTCTAAAGACACCTAATAAATGGCTGTCCACCGATGCTCCCCATCTAACCTGACAGATCTTGAGATGATCTACATAGAAGAACAGTAGAAAATCCCCAAATCCAGGTGTGCAAATTTTGTGAAATCATACCCAAGAAAAGTTGAGGCTATAATCACTGCCAAACGTGCTTCAAATAAGTCCTGAGTAAAGGGTCTGAATACTTATGTCAATGCAAAATTGTAGTTTTGACTTTTTAATAAATTAGCGAAGATTTTAAACATTCTGTTTAATAAAGCTTCGTTCACATCACCGTTCAGCCTTTCTGTTCTCCTGCTCCTAAGCGGAGCAGGAGAACGGAAAGGACGGTTTCGGTACATAACTGAGCCAAACGGAACCTAAGGACCCCATAGACTGGAGTCCGTTAGGTTTCCGCTTAGAAGATGATTTTGGACCGAAAACAAAAGCAGTGCATGCAGGACTTTTGTCTTTACTTCAAAACTCTTTCTCTGAGCAGAAACCTAACGGACCCCATTATAGTCTATGGGGTCCTTAGGTTCCGTTCAGCTCAGTTATGTGCCGAATCTGTCCTTTACATTCTCCTGCTCCGTTTAGGAGCAGAAGAACGGAAAGGCTGAACGGTGATGTGAACGAAGCCTAATGGGGAAAAAATATTTGTGTTTTTTTTTTAGCACAAGGTCGCAACATACAAACTACGAAAAAGTGAAATGGACTGAAGACTTTCTGAATGATTGTATATGTGTACGATTTACCAATTCTACATGGCGTAATTCATTTGTTGCCACTATATGTAAATAAACATTCATTCACTTGTTCATTAATTCAGTAAAAAAAAATAACCATGTAGAAAAAGCTTTACTTTTGAGGATATTGCTTGCTTTCCTCTGCAAGTCTAAAAACATTGTGATAGATACTTGGCTTTCCAAGTAACGGGCATTTCAATGTGCACATGTATGTGTAGAAGGACTCATTAAAGGGGTTCTCCACAGAGGACAATTCATGCTCAAATGCCCTTCAAGAGCATTCCAGTATCTATAACAGTTGGTTCTCCTGGGTAATTCAGGTGTGCCCAGGATCGAATGCCACCTCTGCAACCCTATAGCTATAATAAATTTGCAGAGTGGCACACCCCTAGAAACCTGTCTCAAGTTTTCACCTTAAAGAGGACCTGTCACCTCTTCTGACTTGATATTCTGCATGTAATAATTAGTGATGAGCAGCAGGGGTCATATTTTGCAAATATTTTGGAGAGTATTTGGCGAATATTCGTTAAAGTCTACATTTTTTTACTCGAAAAATCTGCAATGTAATGATCGCGTAATAGGCAAATATTACGCAATCAATACAGTCGTGGGTCAAAAAGAAATATATAGCACTATAGAATATAGTGCTATATATTTGTTTTTTAGAATATTTGTCTTTTTGAAGTCATGATTCCTCCCTGCTTAAGTTGCTTGACAAGATACATAAGCAGGGAGGAATCATAACTTCAGATGGCAAAAAATGATGAATATTCTAAAAAACTGCTATATATTCCTTTTTGACCCACGCCTGTATTGATCGCGTAATAGTCACATATTACGAGATCATTACATTGCCTATTTTTCGATTAAAAAAAATGTAGAATTTAACGAATATTCGAATTCGGGAATATTCACAGAATATTCTACAAAATATTTGCAAAATATTGCAAATACGAATATGACCCCTGCCGCTCATCACTAATTATTACATGCAGAATATCAAGTCAGAAGAGGTGACAGGTCTTCTTCGACTCTATGTTCCGGCGTTCTATTAGGCTCCATTCAGACGTCCGTATGTGTTTTGCGGATCCACGGATCCGCGGATCCGCAAAACACGGACACCGGCAATGTGCTTTCTCGCATTTTGCGGATCCGCACATTGCCAGAACTATATAGAAAATGCCTTTTCTTGTCCGCAATTAAGGACAAGAATAGGACATGTTGTATATTTTTGCGGAACGGAAGTGCGGACCCGGAAGTGCAGATCCGCAATTCCAGATCCGAGCGGGACAAAGTCTGTCCCCATAGAAATGAATGGATCCGCAATTCCGTTCCACAAAATGCGGAACAGAATTGCGGACATGTGAATGGGACCTCATTGCTACTAGAAATATTAAAATGAAATTGCCAGCAGTTTACAATAAAGACCCATTTGGGTGTTACCAGTTGGGGTGAGTGTCCCTTCACATGCTGACACTATGCAATCAGTGCTGCCAGTGTCAGACTGTGCAGGGACACACCTCCAACTAGTAACACCCAGATGGACCTTCACAGCAAACTGCTAGTAATTAATTCATTACTTCTAACAGGAATAATAAAGGAATGGTTTGTAAATGAACCCAGAATGTGACCCGTATAGGTCTACTCTACTGTCATTCTCCTGCAGGACCTATTGGGCTCTGTTGTGGCTGGGCCCTATTATCTTTCTAGAATATAGACAGCCCACAATAAATTAAAAAAAAGTAGAAAATATGAAGACAAAGAATCAAATGAAAAAGGACACATGACAACGTGGACTTTTAAAATTTATTTCAAAGTTTTATAACTGGGTTCAACTTACACATATTTGTGAATATTCGTTCAGTCATTTTCTCTTTCACTCTGATCATCCATAGGAACCTGCAAAAGAAAGTGATCAGAATTTGTATCGGAAGGGAATTTCTAAAGATAATGATCAAGGACACCATTTTCTAACGTATTTTGCATGTCAGTTGCTCCCCGTTACAAGATCTCCACTTGCTGTCAGTGAACGTTAACATACCTATTTATATTCCGAGGCTGTACACCAGCCTAATTATGCCCAACCGATGCAAGGGCAGGACTTGCCTCCTTCTATAGAAAAATGTATAACCATTTTGCCTATCATTGGATGAGAAGTCTAAGCCTTAATTAATATTTAAAGGGAACCTTGGGTGAGTCTAATTAAGATCAGAAGTCTACATGGTGTTTTCTCAAAACTCAGCTAACAGGCACAAATCTACCCATGGATAGGTCAGCCACAATTGGCAGCCATGGTACAACAAAAAAGGAAAGTATGTCATATGACCCAGCTCAGCTCTGCTGATTGGCTGAGAGATGTGACAGAAAGGAGGGCATAACTGACCAAGCTGTTGACCAGCCCTGAGATGGACACTTTGAAGGGGTTATCTTACATATGTAGAACTCTCTCCTGCCCTGCGTAGAACATATGGGGTCATTTATCAAACTGGTGTAAAGTAGAACTTGCTTAGTTGCCCATAGCAACCAATCAGATTCCACCTTTCATTTCCCAAAAGAGCTGTAAAAAATGAAAGGTGGAATCTGATTGGTTGCTATTACACCAGTTTCATAAATGACCCCAATAGTCCACATACAGCCCCAGAGATACATATGGTATTTAATAACCCCACATTTATTCTCCACTGTCTGGTGAAAGAGAGAGAGAGATACATATTTCTATAAATTTAGAAGAATGAATGAATGGTGCCTGGACCACTGCATCTGCTTCACTATGAGATCACTATGCCACCATTAAGGGTCCATTCACACATCCGCAAAATGGGTCCGCATCCGTTCCGCAATTTTGTGGAACGGGTGCAGACCCATTCATTTTCAATAGGGCCGGAATGTGCTGTCTGCATCCGCATTTGCGGATCCGCACTTTCGCATCCGTGCTTCCGTTTCCGCCAAAAAATAGAACATGTCCTATTCTTGTCTGCAATTGCGGACAAGATTAGGCATTTTCTATTATAGTGCTGGCGATGTGCGGTTCGCAAATTGCGGAATGCAGATTGCCGGTGTCCATGTTTTGCGGATCCACAATTTGCGGATCTGCAAAACACTTAGGGACATGTGAATGGACCCTTAGGGGAGAGGAGCAGGGAAGCTACTGAGCATGTTAGTCCAACTCTGAGTGAAGAAGAAGATGGACAAGAAGGATAAACAGCAGGGGGCGCTACCAGAGAGAAAAATGTAACGGACATAAAAAATAAAATAAAGTTCATATTTTAATTGCATGTATACTGCAAAAATACTTCATTAGTATTTCATTGCATGGTAATACTTTTCATGGGATAACCCCTTTAAGAGGAAGTTTAACGATGCGATTCAATGGTCTGGTTCAGTATTAATAGGTTCCCTGCAACACACAACCTTGTAAATGTTAAACCATGAAAAATGGATCTGTCATCCCATCAGGTTCCCATACACAGTGTTGTATATCAAAGACTATAGGAGGCTGCTAATGTGACAGTATCCGGGATCCAAGATACACACACTTTTACTTTAGGATGGATCCCACCACATCCCCGTGCACGCCTCTTCTCGCCCGGCTGCTTGTTCTGCAGTTTCTAATACTCCTCCTTTATTTATATTAGGGCGGTATATTTGTGTTGGCATTTTTGGTAGTTGTGTAATAAAGCACTTCAGCAACACCTTCTATCTGCAGAATGCCTGGAAGCGTTGTGTGATTGAGTACATGATCCCTCTTCACTGCACGGTCTGTCCTGAGCTCAGGGGAGGCTTCAGATAACACAGCCAGAGAACGCTACCTGCCTGTGATAGATGTGCGCTTACCGCAACTTCAAAGGAAGCAGATATCTCTGGGTAGGGATACCTCCTGTCAGTCCACTCCGGGTCTCTGCAATGCAAAGCAGATGGATTTCTTTTAGCAAAGGGCACAGAAGCAGGCAATCTGATTTTAATTGTAGGAGCAAATTACTAATGGAGGTTTCCAAAATATCAGTGCAATACTTAGTGCAATCATATTTTAGACAGATAGATGATGTTGCTATAAGGTAGTGAAGGTTAGATGCATTCACAAAGGTGTGCTTGTAACATAGAAACATAGAATGTGTCGGCAGATAAGAACCATTTGGCCCATCTAGTCTGCCCAATATACTGAATACTATGAATAGCCCCTGGCCCTATCTTATATGAAGGATGGCCTTATGCCTATCCCATGCATGCTTAAACTCCTCCACTGTATTTGCAGCTACCACTTCTGCAGGAAGGCTATTCCATGCATCCACTACTCTCTCAGTAAAGTAATACTTCCTGATATTACTTTTAACCCTTTGCCCCTCTAATTTAAAACTATGTCCTCTTGTAGCAGTTTTTCTTTTAAAATCATTGGCATTAGCAAAGAGAACATATGTTGGTCTTTGAAAGATAGATAGATAGATAATGGATAAATAGGTAGATAATGGATAAATAGATAGATAATGGATAGATAGATAATGGATAGATAGATAGATAGATAGATAGATAGATAGATAGATAGATAGATAATAAATAAGATATTGGGCAGCACTGCAGACAAAATGGAAAAAAAGGGGGCCAGCGGCCACGGAAGCGATCCAACACCCAGATCAATATAAAAATAAGAAATTCCACGGCACTTCCAAGAAACAGTTGATGTGTTTATTACACCAGGTGCGACGTTTCGGTCTTCTCAATGGAACATTTTTCAAGCAATAACAAATAATAAAGGTTCCATTGAGAAGACTGAAACGTCGCACCTGGTGTAATAAACACATCAACTGTTTCTTGGAAGTGCCGTGGAATTTCTTATTTTTATATAGAAAGATAGATAAATAGATAGAAAGATAATAGATAGATAATGAATAAATAGATAGATAGATAGATAGATAATGGATAAATAGATAGATAGATATGAAATGGATAGATAGATAGATAGATAGATATGAAATGAATAGATAGATAGATAGATAGATAGATAGATAGATAGATAGATGAATAGATAGATAGATAATGGATGGATAGATAGAGGGTAGATAGATAGATAGATAGATAGATAGATAGATAGATAGATAGAAAGATAGATAATGGATAGATAGATAATGGGTAGATAGATAGATAGATAGATAATGGGTAGATAGATAGATAGATAGATAGATAGATAGATAGATAGATAGATAATGGGTAGATAGATAGATAGATAATGGGTAGATAGATAGATAGATAGATAGATAGATAGATAGATAATGGATGGATGGATAGATAGATAGATAGATGAACTTACATCAATCGGTTTCTTGTGTAGACAGAAAATTTTGTGAATGTTCAAAACGAGTCTTCTGCTCTTCATCATTTTGTAAGTGTAGCAGATACTGAATGTGTGGCTGTCATCTACACACAGTATAACACATCCTAAATATATTTTATGGAACTTTTGCATGTTTTTTTCCCTTTCCATAAGTTCAAACACATAAAGGCAAGCACAGTGCGAACACCGCCTTATTCTGAGTGCGGAGAACAGGTGGGTTTTACTGCTGCAATGGATTCCAGGAATTTTACAGATATATAACTCTCTAGAAAGTAGGTTGCTCTAAAAACTGTTACATCCCCTTTCTAACTAGGGAGAATTTTCTGCCACCGTCCCATACATCTAAACAGGACTGGCAACACGTCATGTGCATGCTGCAGGAACAACCCCATTCACATGTATAACCTGCTACAGATCTGCTGAAGGTAAACATGCTCTTCTGCCCCTCCGACTACTTCCAGTTACTTCGTAGCTTATTTCCGTGTCATCATTTATTTACGGTATATTGTGCTCCAGTTAGACCTTGGTCTATCCCATGACTGACTGGTCCATCATTTCCGATGAAATCTATTTATCTAGCGCGGAAACAGGTGACAGAAGCCTACCCTGTGCTGCACTTACAAGTGATGATACCCATCCCATAATATAACAAATATTCTTGGCATAAGAAGATACCAGAAAGCAGGCTGGATGCAAAGGCTGGGTCCGAGTAGCAGGTAAGGAAATCTCAGGGCTGTGTTTGCCATATGAACCAACCAGATATACGCTCCGCATGGGGGGGGCATGGAAATAATTGTTCACTCATTTTATTTTTTGCTAATTTTACATTGTATTGCTTCCTCCTTGGGTTTATTGTGGTCAGTCAGCCATAATGATGGAGCTAATTCATAACTAGAAAATAAGGATATTAAGCGGTAGACTTGGTATTGTAGAATAACTGGTTCATATGCCTCTTCAGTTACTGCTGTGTGGATTCTATTCAGTAAAGAGCACATCTTGGGATATGTTTTTACCATAGGACAGAGGTAGCGAGGCTGGAGAGATCATGTAACTCTTCTGTGCTGAATCCACAGTCAACTGTCTTTACTCTGTGCGTTCCAGGTAAAACCACCACATCATACTGTGATAGTACATTATACTAAGTGACAAACTCAGCTCTGCTGCATTAGCATACACCTCTCATACTAATTGGAAAGTAGTTAAGCAACTGCGAGTCATTTTCTATACCCAAAAAGTAAGATAGTACTCACAGCTTTTCAGATGATTTTTTAGAACATTTATATATTGATTTGTCCTATGATTTAGAAGAAGGTCCTAAAACACATAGGAGACATACATATATCCTTTATACGTTTTCTCTTTAGGTTCCACTCCTGGTTTTGGCTTACAAATACTGATGCAAAATACTGACCAAATACTGGCCTAAAACAAAAAAAAAATGAAAACAGTAAAAGTTGAAATTGTGGCCTAAACTTAAGGCGCACCATGAATTGCTGAATAACCCATCACAATTTTCTTAAGAATTCTACTAATACAAATTAATTAGAGCACTGCATGATATAAGAACCCCTATAAATATATTATGTATGCTGAGAATATAGAGAATTTACCATGGGTCACAGAGATCTGTATGTTATCAGCCATGGAGTTCACTGAAGCCAGCCTACCGAAGAGACCCCGAGGTTATTGCCATTTGGCATCACCTGACTCTAAAATAACTCAGTGTTACTAAAGCAAATCTCCCCCAAGCAGAATACACGCCGGAGTTCCCATACTTCTGCATCTTACACCATTCAGGTCACTTTGGAAAATAAATAAGATCTACTGAGCTTGGTCAATATTGAGTTATTCCGTCTCATGACTCAGTCCAAATATTTTAATTGACCTTCTTCTAAACAAGCAGACTGAGGGTGAAGTAAATATACTACTGATCTGTAGATGAGATCCTGTAGATAAGGATTTATCCAGGCGCCTTAGGCACCCAATGATAAACCCTAAAGATCTGCAGCCGATCCATTAGTATATCATGAGGGGTTTATATCATCTGGGTCAACGTGGACTTCAACGTAGGGGCAGTGGTGTACTGCATGTGTTTGCTGCAAGGTAGGTGACTTTTAGATGCATCCAATGAGGTGCAGAGAGAACGTACATTGGTCTATGGAACTGTGGGTTGTAGGGTCAGATGGATAGATAGATAGACGGATGGGCGGGTGAATAGGTAGATTATAGATAGATATGAGATAGATAGATAGACGGATGGACGGATGAATAGATAGATTATAGATAGATAGACAGATGAATAGATAGATACATATGAGATAGATAGATAGATAGATAGACGGATAGATAGATAGACGGATGGGCGGATAAATAGATACATAGATAAATAGATAGACGGATGGCCAGATAAATAGATAGATGATAGATAGCTAGACGGATGGGCGGATGAATAGATAGATTATAGATAGATAGACGGATGAATAGATAGATAGATAGATACTGTAGATAGATAGATAGATAGATAGATAGATAGATAGATAGATAGATACTGTAGTAGATAGATATATTGATAGATAGATACAGTAATAGATAGATAGATAAACGGATAGATAGATAGATAGATAGACAGATGGATAGATAGATAGATAGATAGATAGATAGATAGATAGATAGATAGATAGATAGATAGACGGATGGGCAGATGAATAGATACATAGATAAATAGATAGACGGATGGCCGGATAAATAGATAGATGATAGATAGATAGACGGATGGGCGGATGAATAGATAGATTATAGATAGATAGACGGATGAATAGATAGATAGATAGATAGATATGAGATAGATAGACAGATGGGCGGATGAATAGATATATGATACTGTAGTAGATAGATAGATAGGAGATAGCTAGATAGATCGATAGATAGATAGATAGATAGATAGATAGATAGATAGATGAATAGATAGATAGATACTGTAGATAGATGATAGATAAACAGATGAATAGATAGATAGATAGATAGATAGATAGATAGATAGATAGATAGATAGCTGAATAGATAGATACTGCGATAGATAGATAGATAGATAGACGGATGAATAGATAGATATGAGATACATAGACAGATGGGCGGATGAATAGATATATGATACTGTAGTAGATAGATAGGAGATAGATAGATAGATAGATAGATAGATAGATAGATAGATAGATAGATACTGTAGATAGATGATAGATAGACAGATGAATAGATAGATAGATAGATAGATAGATAGATAGATAGCTGAATAGATAGATACTGTAGTAGATAGATAGATAGATAGATAGACGGATGAATAGATAGATAGATAGATAGATAGATAGATAGATAGATAGATAATGGATAGATAGATAATGAATGGATAGATAGATAGATAGATAGATAGATGAATAGATAGATAGATAGATAGATAGATGAATAGATGATAGATAGATAGATAGATAGATAGATAGATAGATAGATAGATACTGTGATAGATAGATAGATAGATAGATAGATAGATGAATAGATGATAGATAGATAGATAGATAGATAGATAGATAGATAGATGAATAGATGATAGATAGATAGATACTGTAGTAGATAGATAGATAGATAGATAGATAGGTAGATAGATAGATAAATAAATGATAGATAGATAAATAGATGATAGATAGATAGATAGATAGATAGATACTGTAGTAGATAGATAGATAGATAGATAGATGAATAGATAGATAGATAGATAGATAGATAGATAGATAGATGAATTGAATAGATAGATAGATAGATAGATAGATAGACAGATAGATAGATAGATGAATAGATGATAGATAGATAGATACTGTAGTAGATAGATAGATAGATAGATAGATAGATGAATAGATGATAGATAGATAGATAGATAGATAGATAGATGAATAGATGATAGATAGATAGATAGATAGATAGATACTGTAGTAGATAGATAGATAGATAGATAGATAGATGAATAAATGATAGCTAGATAAATAGATGATAGATAGATAGATAGATAGATAGATAGATAGATAGAAACCTGCAATATTTCAGATTAGTAATTGTATCCGTGTTGTTTAAACCTAAAAATATAAATACATTTTAAAAAACCCCGACACAAGTGTCCAGCCCGCCATATAACGGCATCAATGTGTTGCTGAAGTTATCCATTTGGAAAAGTTGACTGTTTCTGGCAGGTGGCATTTGTAAGTCAAGACCCTGTGATGGCAGAAAGGGTTAAATCCCAGCCAATGATTTTAGAGCTAAATGTGGGTGACGACCGCCATTCCTAATGTCACGATTTACAAAGCGGTGATTACCTGAGGAGCAGGGGCACGATGGGACGGGATAATAATGTCAGGTCACCAGTTATACTCTGGAATAAGACCATCGACCAGTTATTTCCATCAAAATGATGGAAAATGAGAAACTTACCTCCAGTGAAGACAAATTCTAAGACTAATGTAAAACTTCCATAATATTACTGCTCATCCTTAGACATGTATGACTGTGTCCATCCTGATGGGCTTGAGGCTCCACACAGTCCTATCTCTGTATCCCCCCCTCGCTCATTCTTCCTCTATCTCTGATTGAATTCTATTCAGCTTGCTTTCTGTAAGGCCTTTAATTCTCTCACCATAGTTACCATTGGGATCCTGACAAATATGTCCCTCCACAAAGACAAGGCCATATTCTGCACAATGGCCAATCTGGACACTTTTAACCAACTTTTACTGCCTGTCCCTGTAACAGCACAACAGCTAGTCTTTCTTTTCACTGCTTTCCAACCATCTCGCCAGCTTTTCATGTCTACAAATTAGGATAACTGTAAAGAGGAATCAAAGAATTTTGAAGTTGCTCATAATGACGTTAAATGAGAAGCATCTTTATTGGAAGGTTCTTAGAGGGGATCTCTAGGTCAAATACAAGGCATATCATCTGCTGTTGTTTTCTTCATTAGAACTCTGGGGAAAGGAGGACTAAGAAGACCACATCTGAGAACATGGTGCAGATAGCAAATGGAACCCTTCACATGCTCAGCTAGGAAGCAAGTGTTCAGACACCAACCAAAGCACTTGGTCTTGGGGTTAGATGGGCAAGACCAACAGCTGGGTCCTGTTTTATCCGTGTAATGGAATTAACTTACCAGCATCAAACTCATACAACCACAAACATGTATCACTGCGCCATGTAGCACCTGCCTCCGAGAGGTGTCAGGCTGTGCAAAATAGGGTAAACTACAGTCATATTGTAGGTAGATAGATAGATAGATAGATAGATAGATAGAATTGAGATGGATAGATAGATAATGGATAGATAGATAGATAGATAGATAGATAGATAGATAGATAGATAATGGATAGATAGATAGAATTGAGATGGATAGATAGATAATGGATAGATAGATAGATAGATAGATAGATAGATAGATAGAATTGAGATGGATAGATAGATAATGGATAGATAGATAGATAGATAGATAGATAATGGATAGATAGATAGATAGATAGATAGATAGATAGATAGAATTGAGATGGATAGATAGATAGATAGATAGATACAGGTTCATTTATTTATCGTGCAAAGTTCATTTATTTCAGTAATGCAACTTAAAAGGTGAAACTAACATATGAGAGAGACTCATTACAGGCAAAGCGAGATATTTCAAGCCTTTATTTGTTATAATTTGGATGATTATGGCTTATAGCTTTAAAAAAAAAAGTCACAATTTTCAGGTACCCTTTGCTCAGGGGGTATAGATTAATTAGCTGACTAAAGTGCGACACTTTGAGCCTAGAATATTGAACTTTTTCACAAAATTATAATTTTCATTTGCATTACTGAAATAAATGGACTTTTGCACGATATTCTAATTTTTTGAGTTTCACCTGTAGATAAATAGATGATAGATTATAAAAGATAGATAGATAGATAGATAGATAGATAGAAAGATATATAGATATAGGTAATCGATAGAAAAATAGATTGATTAATAGATAGATTCAATTAGATAAACAGATACAGTAGATAGATAGATATATAGATAGATAGATAGATAGATAGATAGATAGATAGATAGGAGATAAATAGATAGATAGATAGATAGATAGGAGATAAATAGATAGATAGATAGATAGATAGATAGATAGATAGATAGATAGGAGATAAATAGATAGATAGATAGATAGATAGATAATAGATAGATAGATAGATAGATAGATAGATAGATAGATAATATAGATAATGGATAGATAGATAGATAATGGATGGATGGATAGATAGATATATAGATAATGGATGGATGGATAGATAGATCGATCGATCGATAGATAGATAGATAGGAGATAGATCGAAAGATAATGGATAGATAGATAGATAGATAATGGATGGATAGATAGATAGATAGATAGATAGATAGATAATAGATAGATAGATAGATAGATAGATAATGGATGGATAGAGACACTTTTACATATAAGAAACACTAGTACTACCCATAGATATGACAATAATCCAGTCTGGATCTCTTACAGTTTTACTGCCATAACCTTTTAGCAGAGGAGCAGCAGGTATAGAAGTCCTGCCAGCCTCTAACTCTGTGGGCACAACTCTCTGCCAGGCAGATACCCTTACCTATTGCCACAGGAGAAGGCTTCACTCTGTTAATGGTCCATTAGGTTACATGTTTCAGGAGACGGATTGTATTCCCATGCTACACATGGATTACTCTCTGTCCACCATAACAGATATCAATCAGGAATATCATTTAATGTCAATAATGGGCTTTCCGACCATCTCCTAGTCGGAGTGATGCTACTGCAATTAGTGGTAGGACTAGGAGGGTAGAGTGGGGTGTGACCCAGGAGAACTTACCAACATCAGGTGCCAGGGTCCTCCATGGTGCAGGCTCCAGTGTGGCAGAAGGAGTGTGCTCAGCTCCTCTCTGCTCTGTGCATGGCAGCTGCTCTGCAATTCATACAACTGGTAATTTGCAGTTAGGGCAAAACGTGCCCAGAAAAACAATCAGAAAGGAGTGCAGACAGAGAGGGAGAGGAATGGCCATCACTAGCTAATTGACTTTGAAAGGCACCAAAACGCAGTTTTATTTCTTAAATAACACCCAGCCTGGTAAATAGTTAGTTTTTTCCCCTGCCCTGATAGATGCAGCAGGATTAAAATTTAATTCAGAATAATTAGTTGTGGTTATTGGAATGCCTGGGTAATTATATTAGTTTGATTTAAAGACTGTGCAAGGAGGGGAAGAAAAGGCTCCCAGCCCTGAAAAGAACGGTTATTCTTCACGTATTTCACATACTGTCACTGGCTGCCTCTTGTTCATTAGATCATCAGGGCAAGTCTCATTACAATCTAGAATATTCCAGTCCTCAACTTTTCTACACACAGTATCGCCCCTGGTCTGCTCAAATACAGTGCGTGCTAAGGTAGATGTGTGATATAGGTGTGCACACATCATATACATATATATCCTCCAGCCACACGTCTACTGCCTCCAGCCTGGTCAAATATATATATATATATATATATATATATATATATATATATATATTAGATAAAATATAGATAAATAATTAGCTAATAGATAGATATTAGATAGATAAAAAAAGATAGATGTGAGATACATATAAATAGAATTAGATAGATAGATAGACAGATAGTTATATAGATATATATAGAGAGAGAGATTAGATAAATAGACAGAATTAGATAGATATGAGAGATAGATTAGATAGATAGATAGATAGATATGAGATAGATAGATAGATAGATAGATATAAATAGACAGAATTAGATAGATTTGAGATAGATAGATAGATAGATAGATAGATAGACAAATAAATAGTTATATAGATATATATATATATATAGAGAGAGATTAGATAGATTAGATAGATAGATAGATAGATAGATAGATAGATAGATAGATAGATATAAATAGATAGATAGAAAGAATTAGATAGATTTGAGATAGATAGATAGATAGATAGATAGATAGATAAATAGATAGATAGTTATATAGATGCATATATAGAGAGAGATTAGATAGATTGATAGCTATACAGATAGAGAGATAGCTTTATAGATAGATAGATAGATAGATAGATAGATAGATATGAGATAGATAGACAGATAGATAGAGAGATAGATTAATAGATAGATAGATAGATAGATAGATAGATAGAATTAGATAGATCGATCCCCTAGGCACAATCAGATATACTTAGATTTACTATTGAAGAACACGCACCTTCTCCATAGATATTCTAGTTACATCACTACGAATCTAAACGAAATCCAAGCTCTCTGCTGGCCTGAAGTGCTGTTTACAGGTAGGGGGCATTTCACTCTATATTATCTGCACGAAGCCCACCAAAACTGCCCTAGAGACTGAGATGACAGCGGCCGAAAGCGATCTGATCTCATGAAGGCTTTATAAAGGCGAGATCGCCTGTTTAGTGGACGCGATCGTGCCTGACCCCTGCAGATGAGGATCTGATCGCGCAACACATTAAAGAAGGCCATGTGCTGAGAAGTTGTCCCGGATGGCAGCAGCCAGGACACGGCAGCTTCAGAGCAGCGCTCAGGTGTCCTCCAAGCTTCCATCAGATCCTGGCGATCAGATCTGGTAGTGCCAGAACATCTCCCCCTTTTCATTGAACTCTCTCAATTAGCCTTGATCAAGTATCATAATAAGAGGAATTAATAATGCATAATTCCAGCCAAACGTGCCCATCTCCCATGTATGAAGTCCAATGGAGAATGGCAAGCCTTATTTACAAGGTATTTCTATGTAAACTGCAAAACTACTCTCCTTACTCCCCCACGTGGTTGTTTGCAAAACAGCATGAATGAATGCAGCCGACCAATTGGAGAGAGCGGCGCAGAGTCAATATGTCGCGAGCAGCCAATAGCAGGGCCGATCGGAGCCAATTGAAGTGGAGGGGGTGACTCCCTAGTGTCAGTCAGGAGCCGATAAGCCAATGGTGTCAGGGATGGGCTGGGCGCTGCGCTCGGGATCGCTCTACAGGGCTGGATCTGTCTTCTAAAGCTCAGAAAGCAGGGAACTTGCAGCCAGTTAACGAGTAGGAGCCATGGCTGCAACTGCTCAGTATCTGCCCAGGAATAACACATTGCCTTCCAATCCTCTCATGCATCCGGACTCCGACAGGATGCACCAGGGTACCACCTACAGAGAGGTGCAGAAGATGATGCACCAAGAATACCTGCAAGGCTTAGCCACCAACGCCGGGCATCCCATGAGCCTCACCCACCACCAGTGGTTGCCCAATCCTACCAGCGACTGGGGCAGCGGGTCTCACTTAGGTGGACAGAACGATCACAGCAAAGGTGCTGTACAGAGTAGCAGAGAGGACCTCAGCAACAGCTTCCACCATCACAGGTCACACCTGGTCCATCAACAGACGCCCAGTACTCATGCATGGGCACAGGGTGGAGGGCATCACTTGTCTCCGATGTCCCCCAGCTCCAACAGTCACCAGCCTCTGATTTATTCCCAGTCTTCTTATACAAACCTGAATGGCATGCTGGGACCACAGGCTTCTTCGTTGCACCACAGCATGAGAGACCCCTTGCATGATGACCCAGGAGTCCTTGACACTCACGTTGAGTCGCCTCCTCAGCACCTTAACCATCATCAGGACCACTCCGATGAAGACGCCCCCAGCTCTGACGACCTGGAACAGTTTGCCAAGCAGTTCAAACAGAGGAGGATCAAGCTGGGCTTCACCCAGGCAGATGTTGGCTTGGCCCTGGGCACCCTATATGGCAACGTTTTCTCCCAAACCACTATCTGCAGGTTTGAAGCTCTGCAACTGAGTTTCAAGAACATGTGTAAACTGAAGCCCCTGTTGAATAAGTGGCTTGAGGAGACAGATTCCACTACAGGAAGCCCGACCAACCTAGACAAGATTGCAGCCCAAGGAAGGAAAAGGAAGAAGAGGACCTCCATTGAAGTTGGGGTGAAAGGAGCACTAGAGAACCATTTCCTAAAGTGCCCTAAACCATCAGCCCATGAGATCACCAGCCTGGCAGACAGTCTTCAGTTGGAGAAGGAGGTGGTGAGAGTTTGGTTTTGCAACAGAAGGCAGAAAGAGAAAAGGATGACCCCAGCAGGGGTTCCTCACCCCCCCATGGAGGATGTGTATTCACAAGCAGAGACCCCTCCACTCCATCACACACTGCAGACCTCCGTACAATGACTAAGACATATATAAAGAGAGGATGTGAGGGGGTGGGGAAGAAGTAAGTACTTTTGGATTTTACAAAAGAAAATAGTTACAGGACCCCTAGAAAGAGACTGGAGGACCTTTCACCAGAAGATTACATTAAAATACCCACCACAATAATGTCCCTTTCCCCCAATCTTTTTGCTACACCTCAGATCATCATCAATTATTCTTGTTTCTTCTTGAAGGTAAAAGGAGAAGGGGAGGGGGCTAAATTATTGAGCAGTATATTGTGGGATAGATTGAGATTCTAAGAACTGTGAATATTTTTTATTATTAACCATGTAAATCTCCTCACAAAGTCCTTGGCAGCTCTGAATGAGATGGTGTTATTTATTAATTAGACTCTTTAGCTCCTGAAGTGCAGTGGAAAGGAGAGATCTCTGGCATGGAAGTGGATGCTATCAACCCCTGTTGTCTAAAACACAATAAAATGGCATTTATTTATTGGGTTTCACATCCCTTTTATTAAAGCAAATACCTATCCAAAGTTTTCTTTATCTTTCTGTTCATTTGTTTCTTATGCTATCATGTGTCTGGTTACATGGCCTGGTAGTATTTGGTGAGTAGCCTATTAGGATGAAAATCTACATGATAGGACACCTAATGGAGCCATAGTTCTTCATGTTAATTAATGATGTACTTGAATTATTGAGGCCCTTTATTAATTGACATAGTTTTATCACAACCTCTAGGGTCAAAATGCCACTTCAATGTCTTGGTACACCAAACAAAATGTATTACTTTACTGTATTTGTATGATTTAGTACATCAGGACCACACATGGCCAACTATCTACAAGTCTCCATAAATTTATAACATGTAGGTTGCTGTAAAAAAAAAAAAAGAAGGGAGCTATAAGGAAAGGGAGACTTGCATAATCCATTATAAAGCAAAAAAGAAAAAAGGGAAAAAAAGAGGATTTTTTACATAATATTGTAAATATGTGTTATATGTATACATATGTATGTTTTTGAAATTTGTGTATTTTTTTGTTCTGTTTTCATTCTACACACTTTTGTACAATTACTAATTTGAAGAGAATATTTTAATATTATTTCCATATAAACCTCCCCCTTTCTATTTATTTTCAAAAAATTTTGGCTGTGTAAATTACTTTGCAATATATATATATATATTATTATTATTTTTTTTTTTTTTTTTTTTTTTTCGGTTTGGTGAATTCTGTTTGTAACTTTTACAAATGTAGATTTGCAATTTACTTTTTATATTTATGTTAAAAGTAATATTGTATTACTTACATAAAAATGAAATCCCTTTAACAAAGCCTTGTGTCTTTTTTAGTTTATTTTCAATCTGTTACAAGATATGAAAGTCAATCAGTGCAGTTTTCAGTTAAAAACTGGAATGCATTAAAAATATTTAAAATAAATGTGTTTGTCAGCTTTAAAGTTAGTACATTTGTTTATTGTTCATTAGTGGATTTATTTTTTTACCTTCCGGTTGAGGAAAATAATCACTAATTTGTCTCTTAAATGTTTTTTAATCTGAAAACGATTTAGTCATAATTGGTTGAAAAATAATTGTATACTTCATAATGGAGATGCATTAATGTCTGCTTATTATAATATTTATTATTTTTATTCGCATAGCAATATCTACAAAACAAATTCATACCTTCCACCAACCTGACCTTCCACCAACCTGACCAAAAAAAGGAAGGTGTGTGTGTGTGTGTATATATATATATATATATAATATATATATATATATATATATAAATAAATATATTAATATATATATATATATATATATATATATATATATATAAAACATATATTCTTCCTCTTAAACTGTAATCTTCTACATAACAAATAATAGGCTTGTAATTGACAGACATGGCCGTATGCTATTGTTCTTTGTTGCACTACTAATTTTTCAAGTTCTGCAACCTGCTGTCTCCACTATAGTGCTTTCATTTTGACACAGAGTATACTTTTCTATCTTTTGTAATGTTTTAACATTTGTTAAACTTTATTCTTGATATCTAAACCACCCTTAGGGGAATCCTACTGACATATCTTGCATCTAACCTATAACTTACTAACTAAACTACAGATTTTATTTCTTGTATCTGCTTTCCGAAATGTTTGCCTTCTTTTTATTCCCCACCTTTCTTAGGTGTATATTTATTTTCTTTAAAATTGCATTGATGAAAGTACACTTTCATATTAATTCTACATGATTTTTTTTTAATTTTTAAATTTTTAAATTCTGCATACTTATTTTAAAAATGATATAGTTTAGATACATTTTTAGGACAGTTTGGAAAATTGGCAGCCATTTTTGTCCCGCCATGTTATTTTTATTGTATATTTAGGTTAATGCCCATTTATAGGATGTTAGATAGTCTATTTTACTAATAGGTAAATCTTTACACCATATTGGTTAAATTCAGAGTACTCTGCTTAGTGTTATTCTGATTACTTCAGCTTTCTTCCGATCATGCTGCATTGGCGTATGAGCATTAGCAATCTTTATCTTCCTTGCAAGTTTAAAGGGGAGAAAAAAGAAAGAGATTAGTCCTAGCAGATCTACTCAGAATTATATGATCGTTCCCTGCATGTGACTGCAAGGATAGCTTCATGACAGGCAGCATGACTAATGTGGCTTGTATTTGTACAAAGAAAGTAAAAAAGGGGAACTCTTCAATTTCCCCAATAGACTGATGATAGTGTAATATTGTAGGCAATTATGGATTGAGGGAGTTGCTACAAAACAGCGGTTACTGGGCCCCCATAAGTACAACATGCAAATCAGCAGGTGATGGTATTGGATTTTATTATTTTATTTTGAAATAATGTCATAGCTCAAGCCCAAAATGCGTTAGTACAAATCTTTGCGTATGAAACGATGGTAGTCTTATTCTTACTTAGGTATGCTCCCAAATTACTCTAGATGTTATATATATATATAGTTCCACTGTGTGCGAGTGTATGTGTGTAACCTCACCTGTGATGAAGACTAAAGTTTGTATGGAACAAACTTTATTGCAAATCTCTATCACTTATGAACAGTATGCACATGTACTAATGTCTTTTATGTTGTTATGTTTGCTATGTCTACATTTTTAATGTCTACTTTTTCTTCCTGTTTGTAGCCATTCCTGTCAAGCATGCATTTTAAGCTATGTTTGGTGTATATAGGACATGCAACTGCTTGGATGAACACATTGCACATTCACTACATTGAATCACACTACTTTGTATAAATGTCGACTTTGAAAATGTATACATACAGTATGAATTAATGTGATAAATGTTTAACAGATCTGCTTGGGTTATAGACATACTGAAGCTAGTTCAATATCAATCTTATATCCCCGGAAACAGTAGAAATGAACAATTAACACAACTCCATTATTTAGAGAGCAGATGGGTGATATTAGCCAGGGGGTGAAAATGATATAAAATCCATCTTTGGTACAGATAATTTGGTTATTGGCTAATGACTGTTCTCACATGTCTTGAAGCTAAGTTTCCTTGGTTTGAAGTAGACACTTGCTCCTTTATCTACTCCTGTACCGACCTGAGTATTACCAGAAGGCACTTCAAGTCCTGTTTCTAGTCATCGTATTTCATAACATTTTAATAGCAATTATTAAATATGCGAAATACAAAAGCAATAATATTTTGATCCTTACTTGACGCTACACTTTACCCTCCTGGGAAAAGGTTCAAGCATAAGACACCTTACTGCCTTATTCCATTAATATATTGTGTATATTTAAATGGACTGAATGTATATTAACAGTGGAAAATAGGTATTGTAACTATGTTAAGTGGTGACAATGTGATTATTACTGATTTACTGATGGTTCACTATTTTAGAAATACATATAGAGATAAAGAGTGCACCATGAAGGCTTTAAGTGTTCTTTGCAGTCCCTCAGGTTTGGCCCACCTTGTTTTGCACCTTGTAACTGCTTTAGATTTATGTAATTATCCTATTCACTATAAAATTATTTATAGATTTTTTTTATTTATTTACTACAATATTTTGATTTGACAAGTGTATTTTTTTTTGTCCGTCCTGAATACAGTTTTCCTGGATTTTTTTTTTTTTTAGATCATCAGTGAGCGAAAGCAAACCCAATCCTTCAACCAACCGAAGACCAATTCTTGTCCAGTGCACAGAGGCATTTCTTTGCATCCTTTAAGGTTTCTATAGCTTACTGTTTTATACATACAAATCCATAACGGTACATAGGATCTTAGTCTGTGTTGATTGGTCCAGTGGCAATGGTTCATTTCTTACAGAATAATAATGCCAACTTAAATTCTGTAAAAAATAAAAATGGAATATGTGATCGGGTTGGATTTGGTTACTATCAGTAATCTTTTGTCTCACATTAGCGTGCACGCACAGTACACCTAGTGAGCATCAAACGTATGGCCGGGTGGGATGTTGCATATAAAAAAGCATTGTATATATACATTCTATATTAAACAGTGGAATAACATGCTGGATGAACTCTCCAGAATATTTTGAGATATTCATTCTGCCATGATTGAGGCGTCAGTTGGCAAAAGAGAACGGAGAGACACCCAAAATACATAGGGCACGTTGCCTAATAAGTCATACTCCGCATTTTCAAACAAATTGAATCTTACTTCACAGTCAGCAAATGTACTGCTTCCGAAAGGGCGTTATAGTTTAATAATGCAACGGCCTACGCATAAGAATGACACTCACCTGTATGGGAAACAAATGATAATTTATCAAGGAGACCCTTAACTTTAAATGTCAATGTTATTCTCAATGACATACGTGGTTTATCAGTAGGCAGGTTAGTACAAGATACTATATGAAGCAAAGTACAGTGAGACAGGATCTAGAAACCAAGGCCTACATATTGAGAAACGCGGGTAGGCCTTCAGACCAATATGTATCTACAGATTTTCATGGAAGTATGGCTTCCACCTTTGTACACTGACATAATTTGTGGACGTATATGGATAGAAAACATAGTAGGACGCTGTCAATCCTACAATGAATGTGTCAGCACATTAGCCTACTTCACTAGATGACACATACTGGGGAAACAGGTCGTTTTGATTTTAAGATATAGAAGACAATCTATCTCTCTTAAATCACCTATTTAATATTCACAGGCATGGATGAAATGAATTTAACACTGACACTTGTTTACAGAGCAACTTTCCCAACTGCAACATGGAGCTTCTTGGTCTTATATCTGGTGAGACAGAAAGTTGTAAAGTCCACTGACCTGTCAATGTTACACTCAATGACAGATAATAGATAGACAAGAGATGGAACACTGCAATGGCAAGCAATATATAATAATTATTAGAAAGATAAAAAGATATATAGACACATTGATAGTTGGTAGGTTGGTAGTTTATAGATGAATAAGTAGGAAGATAGGAAAGAATAGATAGATAGACATGAGATACAGAGATAGCTAGATAATAGATATCTCAGAGATAGATAGATAAGATAGACTATAGATAGATAGATCGATAAGATAGACAGATAGATAGATAAGATAGACAGATAGATAGATAGATACGATAGATAGATACATACGACATGCACATGTTTCCAAAGCATGGACCATTGTAAAAGCAAGAAACACTTAAATAGATAGATTGATAGTTGTTAGGTAAGTAGATCATAGATAAATACCTGGGTAGATAGGAAGGAATAGATAGATAGACACGTCATCAGTAGGTAAATAGATCAAATAAAGATAGATGAGTAGACAGCAGGGAATGAATAATAGATGTTATAATAGATAACATAAGGTTACTATAATATTTTAACCAAGTGACATGAGCCAGCCATATAATGTAAGTGACTAGTGTATATGCTCATGGAAAGATTCACGTGTCCACATCATTAAAATCAGCAGTGTGGTGATTTCCAGTGATAGGGGTGTGATTAATGTTGTTAATGTTGTCACATTCCATGACTTTCCACAGCAAGACATAGTCTCTTACATCTTCCTGGAAATAGGAACAAAGTGGAAGACATAAGTGTCACCATAGATGGGATCGCCCTAAAGTCATCCAACATGCAAGTAACGAGCCATCTAAGACATCACCATTCAGTACCATATTGATAGCTGCTATGTCCACAGTAGCCAGCGATGCAATTTAGGCATGAAGCACGTACCTGTAGTTAGCCATAGACAATCACAAACAGTAGTGAGTCTAGGGCAGACATTGCACAAGTGAAGACTTAGTCATCGTATCTGGACTTTTAGCAATGAATATAGGTCAAGTAGAAAAGAAAGTGTTGAGATGATAACTGCTGGTGACGATATGTTGCACACACATATTATACATACACGTATGACCATAGACTGAAGTAACACAACGTTTAAAAATTGTTTAACAAGAATTCATGGAGCCCTCACCTAATAACATGAAGGTAAAGAATGGGTTACCTTTATATAATCCACACCATGCCAGGAAACCAAAAAGAGGCCAAATTCTATACTTTGGGACCAAACACTATTAGATCTACTGCTTACTTGACTTCGAAATTGCTTGTAGTTTAGTTTCTAGAGCACTTGTCACTAGGCCTGTGTGGGTTATATGGAATATATGAAACATTCTAGTCTGAAAGGAATAGATACAGATTTCCTGGTGGATTGGTCAAACTGACATGTCAATGGATGTGTCACTGTCTGTCACTAAAATTTTAACCTATGAGTACAGCACAGCCCCAAGAGAGAAGCTATGAGCTGCAAAACATTCAAGTATGATAATATTATTGGCGCGTAACCAGTGATTGCAAAAAAATTGTGCATGTTTTTGCCTGTAGGACAAGGCAAGACTGTCAGAGTAGGTTCAGTGACTCTAGGCCTTTTTAAATAGGTTTTGCAGCCAGTAAACATTTTTCAGAATGGTGTAAACGGCCTCAATAATTCCACATAGCGTAAGCCATGACACATTTCTGGTTTCCCAATAATCTCTTCTCCCTAGTCCTTCTCAACATAGAACTGTGCCCACTCACCTCTGCGGCCTGGTCACCTCAGCGGCCAGTGATTAGCTAAGCGGTCACATTTCCTGTGCTGTGATCGACCTGGAAGTTCAGAGACTGACCGGGAGCTAAGAATCATTGAGAAGGGAGTAGCAAAGGTTCAGTGAGATGTGTACGGCTTCTTTTTAGCCCATTGCGAACCAGCAACCCCTTTAAGAAATGAACTTAATCCTTCTCTATGGAAGACATACTGTAACACTGTGCCGCTGATCACAAGCATTAGTGCAAAGTTCCAAATTTAAATATCTACCATAGATAATTCCTGAAATACGAGATGAGTCAGATTACTAGAGATCACCCATGAAGCCATATAGCCCCATTAGCCCATAGATTATGTATATGTTAAATGACCCCATTAACACCTTGATATATATATATATATATATATATATATATATATATCATTACACTTAGTGTTAACCCTACAATAGGGGTTATAGTATCACACAAGGGGGCCTGTTCTCAGTAGCTACCACTGTGCTTGTTGTGTGAAGATGTATCTATCCCACTACATGGAACGGCATGACGTTACCTGACTCTACCCTTTTTTTCATTAGGCCAAAGTTGAAATTAGAACCTGTTACTTTTTTGGTACTTGATCTGAGAAGGTTCCAAGCAGGCCATTCCAGTACCATGAAGACAAGTGACCACAATGCTGACTAGTGATTGGTCTAAGAGAATCTTCACTACATTGCTACCAGCTACACTTAGGGGCACCATATCCAAAGCCGAGTACTATGGTACTATGCAGTGGAAAAGTGGAGATACTTACTGACTTTTACATTTAGAGATTTGAGAGAAATTAACCTACTGTCTTTTCTTATTGTAGTTATGTATACAACAGATTAGTGAGAAATTCTGCTGTTGTTCATACTATGCCATATCCTCATATTTAATACCATTAAAGAAATATGGGCTGGTTCCTGTTTTCCTGTATACATAGCCCAGGTCGGTTCTGGTCACTGTGTCATAAACTCCACTGTCCTTCAATAGTTGCAGGTCACACTTTCTGCACTCTCTCCTACTAAAGCCTTTCAGTTTCTTCCTTTTACTTAGAATTTCCTTTTCCTTACTCTCCCAAGAGAGGACCAGTCCGCCTTTTATCTGCTCATCAATATGCTGTGTTGAATCGTGATCCACCTTCCTCCCCCTTAGCAAAGGAGAGCCGTAATTACCACCCTCTAATCCCCTCCTTGGCCAGAGAGGCCTGCATTGCATTCTGGGTTAAACAGATTTAGAACGCACTACAATAATATCATTCACAGGCTAAATGATGCTGGGGTACAAAGGGTGGGGAACAATACTAGGCATCCCTGCTGAAAGCCTAAATAAAACATCTATGGCCGACCATTACTTCATTTGTGATGCCCCTTGCATACAGCTGTTTACATGTTCTTGCTGAAGATTTATTTAAACATGTTTATGGGCACAAATGTACTATTATTATTATTTTTATCATAAACACGGTTAATAACCAATAACATTAGTCTCACTGGAGAATTTTATCCTTTTATAAAAGAGCAATTTTCAGAAGACGGGATAATACTGCAAAGTGTTGCAAACACTGTCCTCCCTTTTCTGCCGAAATACTATCGTTTTAGAGGCTGTGCCAGAACATGGCTATATATGTTATATATGTTGTAAAATTCTCTATGTATCTCAGAATTTTACTATTTCCCAAATTAGGTCCATATCTACAGTAATAATTCAGCTGAGAATATTCAAGATAGGCGAAAACCTTATTGCAGTGAAACCTCTACAAACGACCACCTCTTTGAGAAGCCCTCTCTTCCATCCAGACCAGGTTTTCTGCAGCTTATTTTCACTTCCACCCAACATAACGCCTATTGGCCCTTCTTTGTTGAGAAGACCATCCTGCAAGAAGACCACTTTTCAATTCAATTCAATGCGATCTCAAGGAGGTTTCACTGTACAATGTTGTACATTAGGGTACGGCCACACATTCAGGTTTTCTGGTGGATCATAAAAGGAGAGAAAGTATAAAGGGCAGATACGATTTCTCCACATTTTTAATTCACTCCTGGTTTTGGCTTCCAAAACTGCATCAGGAAACCGACTGTGTGGCCGGACCCTTATATTTGCAAAAACTCAATTAGCAAGATTACTATCCACATAAAGTATACACGTCTATTATTTCCATTTACAGTGTACGGCTCTATAGTTGCTAGACAGAACCTGCCCAAATACATCTTTACAAATGGCTGTCTATTTTGTATCCAAGTGAGTGTATATTTTGCCAAGAATCAATAATAAAATGAACCCATAACTTCAAACGTGAGTCATTTCTCTTATACACAATGCTTTGATCCTATTTTTACTGCTTTTCTGCTTCCTTGTGATGAATAAAATGATTGATCATAAAGATGTATTTGGTTCTAGTTACCTCAATATGTGTATGCATGCAAGCAGTAACATGGTACAGACCCTGTTAGGGTATATCCTCATGCAGAAAGCTCTGAAATTGTCGCATTTATCTTAGTAGGACTCACAGAAATCCAGGCACATCAGGGGTGTAGCTATAGGGGAAGCAGCTGCTATGGGGCCCAAACTCAGAAAGGGCCACCTGGGAGAAGGACTGAAAGATTTGATTGTCAACAGTAATATATAATGACATTATATACAGTGACAGTATATACAGTGACATGACATACAGTATATACGTGTAGGAAACGGATGGAGTGGCTGCCTGGCCTGGTCTGAGAGAGCTATCTTGACTAGCCCCATCAGTGAGGGTTGCATGGGAGGAGAGATTTGCGGTGGGGGGGGGATACATTCAAAAATCTGCTGTTGGGCCCAGTCAGTTCTAGTTATGCCATTGATGGACATGCTAAAGAAACAAACCCCTTCAGATGTATGTAGCTGATTTTCCATCACAGAAAGTGCTGAAACAGAAGTGCTGAAATTAAATATCTTATGGTAAGGAATCTGTGATAGATAGATAGATATGAGAGAGAGAGAGAGAGAGAGAGAGAGAGAGAGAGATAGATAGATAGATAGATAGATAGATAGATAAGAGATAGATAGATAGATAGATAGATAGATAGATAATAGATAGATAGATAGATAGATAGATAGATAGATAGATAGATAGATAGATATGAGAGAGAGAGAGAGAGAGAGAGAGAGAGATAGAGATAGATAGATAGATAGATAGATAGATAGATAATAGATAGATAGATAGATAGATAGATAGGAAATAGATAGATAGGTAGATAGATAGATATGAGATATAGATAGATAGATAGATAGATAGATAGATAGATAGATATGAGAGATAGATAGATAGATAGATAATAGATATATAATAGATAGATAGATATGAGATATAGATAGATATGAGATATAGATAGATAGATAGATAATAGATAGATAGATATGAGATATAGATAGATATGAGATATAGATAGATAGATAGATAATAGATAGATAGATGTGAGATATAGATAGATATGAGATATAGATAGATAGATAGATAGATAGATAGATAGATAGATAGATAATAGATAGATAGATATGAGATATAGATAGATAGATAATAGATAGATAGATAGATAGATAGATAATAGATAGATAGATAGATATGAGAGATAGATAATAGATAGATAGATAGATAGATAGATAGATAGATATGAGAGATAGATAATAGATAGATAGATATGAGAGATAGATAGATAATAGATAGATAGATATGAGAGATAGATAGATATATAATAGATAGATAGATATGATATCTACCTATATCTCATATATATATATACACACACACACACATACTAATACATATACATTTGTCCCCATCTTGGCTGGATGCTTTCACTGCAGTCCTGAACTCTGACATCTGTTGGTATCCACAAGCAATATATTAAATTACATTTGCTTACAGATTAATGTATTGATCTGAGTAAAGGATTCTGTGCCCGATGGTTTGTGCCTTTCTATCCTGTCTCTAAATGCACACTTTGGAGTTTGTCTCTCTATTTTATAGAACACTATTGCCCTCTATGGGCAAAAAACTGTATTGTTTGGTCTTGTAAAGAATGGCACGCTGCGCTCAAAACATAAATAAAAGCCATGTTTTTATAGGGTGCTCCTAGGAACGTATGATGAGAAATAAATCATCGAAAGTTTGGCCAGCCGACAAGATCAGAAAATACTTGAAATAGAGATTTCATGGGAATTTCTTAAATGCACCCACGTTAAGCCAATAAAATCATTCACCAATCATATATTAAAGTGATAACCTAAGATGATATATACTGAATCATCAGATAATATATGCATGAAAGAATGATGGCAGAGAACAAGCGGCATGTAAAATGCATATTTGGAGACTGGCATGTACACATAGTGGATCAAGGTCTATGGAAACCCCTTTTGTAATGATGTGGGGACCTGCTATACATTTTTACAAGGAAAAATAGAGAGTTATGCCGTCAGAACAAGAGTGCCCAAATGCAGAGGCAAATTTAATAACATAGAGTGCACGCATATTATTACCATGTAGTGTCAATATAAAAGTACAAGATAGTGACCACATAATACTGCAAAATATGCATCAATATTACTGCTATACAGTGACTAAATAATATCACAGTTGACATCACGAAGAAAGCTTCAAACAACTAGAGAAGAGGAAGGGCTCCCATAAACGGTGGAAGACAAAGGGCAGTTTCTACTTTTATCTACTCTATTGTCAAGCAATATGTATACAATATTAATTAGACATTATTTGGGACTAAACATTTTTTAAAGGGCTTGTCCTATGGCAACCACCTATCTCCTATCCACAGAATAGAGATTGACATAATTATCTGATTGAAATGACAGATTGTGTACAAATGGAGTAAATTTAAGACCATTATACCCTCGCCAGGAGTGGTCAACCAACAGCAAGGTGTATAATAGTCTGCAAGGTCACAAAGGAACCCAAGGTAACCTCTAAGCATCTAGGGCTTTCACACATTAGCTAATGTTAATGTTCATCATCAGGAGGACACTAAACAACAATGGTGTGTATGGCGGGAGAAAGCTGCTGCTCTCCAAAAAGACCATTGCTGCCTGTCTTCAGTTTGCTAAAGATCACCTGGACAAACCAGAAAGCTATTGAAACATTATTTCGCGGACAAATGAGAGCAAAATAGAACTTTTTGGTTTAAATGTGAGGAGTTATCTTCAGGGAAAGGAAAACGCTGCATTCCATCATAAAAACCTAATTCTCTGTGAAACATAGTGGTGGTTCTATCATGGCTTAGGCCTGTTTTGCTGCATCTGGACCAGGATGGCTTGCATCCAATAGAAACATGGAAAGGCCTAAAACAAACAGTTCATGGAGGACACTGTTGAAGCTGTTTTGTACAGAGGAATTCACTAAAAGCTGCAGTGGACAGGCACTAAGACCCGTGTCTAAATCGCCAGTTTTAGTAAATGTCTAAACTATTGTTTAAACCAAGCTTTAATGTTAAACACATTTATTGAGAACTTTTGGTGATTTTTTTTTCCATGTCACTATACATATTTAATTAAATCCTAAAATCCTGCAGTTTGGCCACTGAGCCTCATAATAGTTTGATACTTCTTGTTCTGTAGATATTACTTTTTAACAATCATATCATTATCATCAGAGACAGGATAACAATGGCTGGCAACTAGGGATGAGCGAACCCTTTCGGGTTCGCTGGGTTCGGCCGAACTTCAGGTCAAAGTTCGGGTTCGGGACCCGAACTTGACCCAAACTTGACCCCAAACCCAGACTACATTAAAGTCAATGGGGACCCGAACTTCACTTTATTATTTTCCGTTATAACATTGTTATAACGGAAAATAATAGCATTCTTAAGAGAGAATGCTAAATAAAATGGCAATTGAGGGGTTAAAAATAATTTTAAAAAAACTCACCTCATCCACTTGATCGCACAGCTGGTATCCTCTTCTTTCTGCAGGACCTGAAAAAGGACCTGCAATGACGTCACCGTGCTCCCCAAGGGGCTGAGCGCGGTGCTGTCACTGCAGGTCCTTCTATCTTCATTCAGAAGGACCTGCGATGACGTCACCATGCTCACTATGTGGCGAGTGCAGTGATGTCATCGCAGGTCCTTTTGCAGGTCCTGCAGAAAGAAGAAAGAAGAGGATACTGGCTGCACGATCAAGTGGATGAGGTGAGTTTTTTTTTATATTTTTAACCCCTCAATGGCCATTTTATTTAGCATTCTGTCTTAGGCCTCTTTCACACTTGCGTTGTCCAGATCCGGCGTGTACTCCACTTGCCGGAATTACACGCCGGATCCGGAAAAACGCAAGTGTACTGAAAGCATTTGAAGACGGATCCGTCTTCAAAATGCTTTCAGCGTTACTATGGCACCCAGGACGCTATTAAAGTCCTGGTTGCCATAGTAGTAGTGGGGAGCGGGGGAGCAACATACTTACCATCCGTGCGGCTCCCAGGGCGCTCCAGAATGACGTCAGAGCGCCCCATGCGCATGGATGACGTGTCCATGCGATCACGTGATCCATGCGCTTGGGGCGCCCTGTCGTCACTCTGGAGCGCCCCGGGAGCCGCACGGACGGTAAGTATGCTGCTCCCCGCTCCCCACTACACTTTACCATGGCTGCCAGGACTTTAGCGTCCCGGCAGCCATGGTAACCATTGAGAAAAAGCTAAACGTCGCATCCGGCAATGCGCCGAAACGACGTTTAGCTTAAGGCCGGATCCGGATCAATGCCTTTCAATGGGCATTCATTCCGGATCCGGCCTTGCGGCAAGTGTTCCGGATTTTTGGCCAGAGCAAAAAGCGCAGCATGCTGCGCTATTTGCTGCGGCCAAAAAACGTTCCGTTCCGGAACGGAAGACATCCTGATGCATCCTGAAGGACGGACTGTCCATTCAGAATGCATTAGGAAAATCCTGATCAGTATTCTTCCGGCATAGAGCCCCGACGACGGAACTCTATGCCGGAAGACTATAACGCAGATGTGAAAGAGCCCTTAAGAATGCTATTATTTTCCGTTATAACCATGTTATAATGAAAAATAATAAAATCACCCGAACACCGAATCTGAACTTCAATGAAAATGTTTAGGTTTGGGTCTTTGCAGTTCGAGTTTGCTCAACCCTACTGGCAACACTTCTGTAAAACTGTATCCACTCTTCACAATAGATGATGGTCACATCTTTTCTACTCACCCTCCCTGTACAGTGACCTCTGCACAGGTCTAGAGCATGTTCAGAAAACTCTCCCATAGATATCAATGAACACCTCCTGTGTCTTTGGCCCATGTGGATGATGTAAAGAATAGCTCTAAATGTTGCTATCAGCTCAGGCAAGATGGCCTGAGATCGCCGTAATCATGTACAAAAGTAAAACAGAAAAAATCTACAGAGAATACATACAGATTAGAAAAAAGGAATATATTTTACTCTTACTTTAATCTGGTTTGAATTAGTAAAAATATAGGTGACACATTCCCTTTAGGGCCTAATTTATAGTATTATTTAAAGATAAATTCCACTGATCCATGTGATTGTTTTACTGTTCTTTGCAGAATTGTACAGAATTGTACTTTAACTGTTGCAGGAAACAGAAGTATCTAGCTCCTGTCTTCAGATGACAGGGAAGATAAATGGGAATTCATGATATATCACCTCACAGCCAAGTAAAGACAGATTGAGCAGTCACAATTATTAAAAGGTAAAGGGTAGCATTCAATAACATAGGGAATGAAATTGTGAAAAGTGATTAGTGAGATTATTGGAATGGAAAGAAAGGTGTGAGGAGAAATAATGATGACTTAGAAGCGGTGTCATGGTGGAGGATAAGACGGAGAACATGAGGCCACAAGGATGGGAGGATGAAGATATCACAACATAAAGAGAAGGGGAGAATTTATAGGAAATGCAGAGGATATAGCGGTACATGAGCCCTGGTGTCTGACTATAGTTCCAAAAGTAATCAAATTGTCTGATTCCACTGTTAAGCCCCAAGAGTGGTATTACCACTTCTTCACCCTGCTACTGTCTCTAATGGGCTAATGTAATGTCATCTTGTGTATTTATTTCAGGTCCATTACACTGTGCATTCCTATTTGTAATGTAACTGTTATGTTCAAATGTAATGTGAATGGTTCACTAGCAGGTGGCAGCAAATAAGGCAGAGCTACCGTCACATAGAATGGAGCTTTCCATTCGATTCTAACCCCCCCTCCTGTGGAGGAGTGGGCAAGTCCAACTTCCTGCAGAAAGAGTGGGTCCCAGTTTCTAGTCAGTTCCAGCTTACCCCCTGCCAAGGGAGGGTGTTCTGGGCACATTTCTGCTGAATGTGCCCAGGCCAGCCAGAGAACCTTTAGCTCTGCTGGGCATGGAGGCCAAAGCTTTAAGCCTCAGAAGCCAGGAGCAAGATTCCCTGGCCTAATCTAGAGACAGACCATACAAAGAAAGTAGTTCAGCATACAGAAGAAGCAAAGTTATACAGCAAGCATGTCAATAGAGCAGAGCGAGAGAGAACCAGATGTAGCAAAGATGGGTTTGCCTACCAGTTTTAATGCTAATGCCTGCTGGGACCAAGATAAAGCTTGAAGATTGTCTTGGATAAACATTTATTCAAGTAAAGCTGCTGTTCAACTTTATGTAAGGTCTGGACTCAATTCTTTCTTCAATCCCTCAATTATTCCCCATATTTATTACTTTGGAGCCAAAGTCTGGGGTCCAGCCGTATTCAGGTTGGAGCACCGTGACACATAAAGGGACATTTTAGGCCGCACTATACCACTCGGCATTCCTACACAAGGGACATGCGTCATTACATCTATTAAGAGCCCTAGGGAAAGGTGCCCGTTGCACAACCCATAATTATTTGACTCCCTGTACTGACTTTATGGTAACATAGCAGAAGACATCATACATACACACACTGCAAATTGGTAAGAACCTTGCTATATGCATCTGTAATTACAAATTCCTGTGGGCAGATGGCATTTAGTGTAACATGTTGACATGAATACACACTTTCCTGTCAGTGTCAACATGTCTGCCACAATCTCTTAACACAATAACAGCAAAACCGTATATTGTGGTGATTTGCTACTGGTGCTATTCCTTCTATTGGATCTAGTCATTTTCATTGAGGTTTAATACTGTGTCCTACAACGCTGAGCTTTCCAGCCTGGCACCTACATGAGCACGCTGGACGTTTTTATGTCACCTTGTATTTTCTGGCTATAGGTGGCTCTGGTTTAGACAGAAGATTACATGTGAAATGCCTTAGTCACTGACTTCAAAGCATTGTCCTGGATTTACAGCAAGACCATGAGAGTTGGCAAGTAGCCTTTCCCAACACTCAATAATGGGAGACACCCAAATCCACACCCTAACTCATCAAATTGATAGGTGCAAGTGATTCTGCCAGCCCAATAAATATCAAATCAAGGTGTAGCAGACAACCTTAAAGATAATAATCTCCCTAAGCAATGTTACTATATTAAAAACTGAAATAATAGATGGCTTAGTGACAATGAGAGACACCTATTAATCAGAGACATAACTTGAAGCTCCTGGGGCCCCTGTACAAAATATGTCAGATGATTTACCACTTAACATGTGCCATTTATAATACTGGTGTCTCTCTTTTGGGTGGGACCTTAGTGCCTCAACAGGTACCAGGGCCCAAGTGTGACTGTTACCTCTGCACTACCTATAGATAGGCCCCTAACACACCTTGACTTGTCTTTTTTGTATAGATAGTCACATCTGTGTTCAGGACAGGGGGGGTGTGACTGAATGCAAAGGGCCAGGAAGAGGTGCGGTTTCATATTTCTGAAATTACCTTATTTTTCTGACTATAAAATGCCAATTTTTTCCCTCCAAAGTCTGAATATAGCACATGGCCAGCGCATCATATGTGCGCTGTGCAGCATACGGATAGTGGCCTACGATATACACATGCATTGTACCAGCATGCAGTGTATGCGATGCACTAGCATGTGTACTAACCTGGCTGTCCTCCTGGTCCTCGCCTCAGAGCAAGGACACTGGTGGGTGGTTGCAGACTTTCCTTCCAAATAACATGCCTGCTCCGGGTGTACATGCCTCCCCAAGTGATAGCCCCTCCAAGAGTGCTCATGTACCATCTTAAGGTACCCTATGCATGTGTAAGCCTAATAAAGTGTTCCCTAATAAAGTGTCCCCCATAAGTGTATAAGCCTAATAAAGTGTCCCCCATAAGTGTATACGCCTAATACAGTGTTCCCTATAAGTGTGTAAGCCTAATAAAGTGTCCCTCATAAGTATGTAAGCCTAATAAAGTGTCCTCTAATAAAATTTCCTCCATTAACAGTGTGTCAGCATCAGAACCCCACCATAACAGTGTGTCCGCTGCAGATCCCCCCATAACAGTGTGTCAGCTGCAGACAGATCCCCCATAACTATGTCAGCATCAGATCCCCCCCCCCCCCCAGAACAGTGTGTCAGCATCAGATCCCTCCATAACAGACAAGACCCCATAGTTTGCGCCTCTTGTGTTACCATACCTACACACAGCTAAAAGAACAGAGTCTGTCCCATCTATGCGCAAAAATATTGTGACCTTGACCCGTCCACTTCTTTAAACTACCATGGAAGGTTGAAAATATTTGACAATTAGAAAAATGCTGTATGTTAACAACTAGAAATTAAAGAGGTTTACCAAATTTATTATTCATTTATTAATTAAATTTATTCAGTGGGCAGGGCTGAGCTTGGAAAGATGCGACAAGACTGTGGGACTCACTAGAATGCCGAGGCCTCTTCAGACAGCTGAATGACGAGGTAGCCAGAAGTCGGACCTGCTCTGGTCAGGTACTGATGAAAACTCCTGAGGATAGGTCATCAGTATAAAATACTCAGAAAACCCCTTTAATATAAATAATGATTAGATTATTCAGCATATACATAGAAGTATGAGATATTTGTCTCAGAAGATATTGGTACATTGGTACAAAGCCAATCAATGCCCAGGGACATTTCATCACCATGGAGAGCAATGCGGGTTAGAAATGGGGGAGAGAGCAGTACTCCAGGTAGGAAAAAAGTTTATTTTTAAATATGAGGTGCTTTAGAAGTTTTATGTAGTTATAACTTATACTCAGACCAATAATTACTTATCACATCCCTGGTAAGAATCCAGCTTTATAGGTGTTTATTAGAAAACATTAGTATTATGTATGTGACCAGTGGTGTAACTAGATATGACTGGGCGCCACAGCAAATTTTTTAATAGGACCCTTCCCCCCAGGAGTTTCTTCATAACCCCTTCCTCCCCTGCAACTCCCACTCCTGCGGGTAGTCAAGATCGCACTCTCAGGCTAGGCCCTGTCTTTTTTTCTACATGTATATACTGTGAGTCATGTCACTGTATATACTGACAATCTATATAATGTCATTGTACAATACTGTTGAGGGGGCCCTGGCAATAAAATCTTTTATTTATACTCCTGGGTGGGCCTCTTCTGAGTCTGGGCCCCAAAACAGCCACTTTCCCTGCTTCCCCTATAGCTACACCCCTGGCTGGTATGTTTTTACATCAGAGGAGGCCTTTGGATCCAAGCCCAACTGCTGCCTCTGCACCCTCTAAAGCATTGCCACTTCATGCGACTAGCACATATTGTCTGGGAAAAGCATGGCATATAATAATGATTATATATTTCGGAGAGCTAAGTTGGCAGGGTTTATTTTGGTATATAATATACTGGATATTCGTTGTACAAAAATCTGCTGGTAGCAGATTAAGACTTGTAAAATGAATTTTTATGAGCTTGTCCTGTGGCAGAACTTTGCTGTTTAGCCTAACCACTCCTTCATTGTACAGAGCTGTATCCCTCCCTGATCATTCATGCCCATTCAGGCCAGAAAATTTGAGTTGTCCTGCCAAAAATGTGACAAAAAGGAGATATTCTTTTTGGCATCTCCTAGTTGTACATTATAGGACGAAGTATATTCATACAGGAGAAAAAATAAGTGTAAAAAATATGATGTAGAAAATCTCCTCTGACGCTAGGTTCACACAGAGAAGTTTTTAGCCAAAACCGCTGGAGCAGTGGTACGTTAGTAGCAGAAGACTGCTCTTCTCTAAGCCGGTCTAGTTGCTGAAACCCAAGGCAATCATTGCTCCTAGAAGTGAATTTGTCCATACATACGGACTCCAATGGAGCCGATATGGCACTATGTGAGGCAGTACACTGACACATGGGGTCAAATGTACTAATCCAGTCTAATTCTTAGACAGTTGTAATGTATCAAGTGCACTGCCTAAAAAAAATGGAGTGATTCTGCCTGTTTTACTGATGGAGTAGGCATTTGTTCCACATTTATCAGGTATTTGCACAATTTTAGTGTGCCATGTCTAGCCAGATTTATCATTGCAACTTTTTCAAATAGTCACATAAAGAGACATAATGTATCAATATGCGACTTAGTGCTTACTTTTTTGGAACATCTGCCATGGGTTACATTTGCTTTTTTGTGACAAATTTGTTAAATTTGTTGCACCAAATACCTGGATTTTTCAGTCTAGTCCGATCAAATTTATTCCAAAGGTTCCATCAGTTGGACTGCAGTAACTTATGAATTTTTGTGTGACTTTCTGCAAAAAGTCTAAATGATAAATCTACGTAGCTAAAAAAGTAACCCAGCCCACAAAGCATCTGTCCGCTCCTTAGTAAATGTAAATTGTTGAGTATGGAGTAAACCACACTAGAAATGGTGAAGATTCCGCCTTTTATTTTTCAGGATCAATTTAATTGGTTGCGATGGACAACTAAGTCAGTTTTCCTTTGCACTAGTTTTGATAAATATCCCCCTATGTCTTTTCTTTGACATTTTTTGGTTTGTAAAAATGCCATGAACTTCAGGTATTTTTTACAGGCATTTTTTTTGGGTGGCATTTTTAGTCACGGAATGCTATTTCCCGATTTTGTTTCTATAGAGAAGTCTATGGATAAAACATCTGAAAAAATCAGAGTATGTTGCAATAAAAAAAAAAAAAGATAATGAAGCAAAAAACACCAAACACCAGTCTTAGTATAAACTCTGTTGGCGCAGAATGCTCCGAATTTATCAAAAGGCACAAGCCTCTAAATATATTTGGTGCATTTCCAGGGAGTCTATGTGGCAGACCTTCAAATCTACTCCAGCTATGAGCTGGCGTAGGTTTGAAACATTATTTATTCCAGTTTTTTAGTAAATCCGATGGACTGCGGGAGGTGCAGTGGGTAGGCAGCCCTGGAACTACTTGCATGGTGGTGCCCACCAGAAGGGGCACATCTCTCAAGTGTATCAGCATCCACAGGACGTTGATGTAGTTGAAGCCAGGGGCGGACTGGGAACTTGAAGTGGCCCTGGAAAAAATACTAAAAGTGGCCCTGTTTTGTAGTTGTGTCCAAATTGATGGAAGGCAGGGCCAGCAATACCATATTGTGGCACATTTCTACCACCCCAACAGAGCTAAATACCACAGTCGATCACAAATTACTGCCAGCAATACAAAATAGATCCCCAAAAATTTCCACTGGCCGGCCGTGGGGAGGGCCCAGGCGGCTCCCTGGGCATTCGCCCACCAGGAAATTTCTCTGTAAGGTCTATGGCCAATCCGCCCCTGGTTGAAGCCTATGGTAGAGCAGAGAGCCATAGCTTTTCTGCCCTACCATTCTCTGTCTTCTAAGCTGTGGGCCATTGGGATGTTAGGTATGCAAAGAGGACCTATCATGATCATCATCAGGGTGGTGAGTGCGAGGTTTAGTTTTTTTATTGTTGCAATTGTGGCTTTATTATTTTTTCAGTGGTCAAAACGGCCATTACTGTTTATTCAGGTGGCCACTGGGGGCATTATTATTTATTCAGGGGGCATTATTATTTATTCAAGGGGCACAGGGGCATTATTATTTATTTAAGGGTCACAGGGGCATTATTATGTATTCAGGGACAGAAGAAAGAAGAGAAGCCAGGCTCTGCGAACAAGTGGATGAGGTGAGTTTAATTTAAATTTCTATTTTTTTACTCCTCCATCCCCAATTTACTTAGCATTCTGTATTAAGAATAATAAAATCTACAGAACACCTAACCCAAACCCGAACTTCTGTGAAGAAGTCCGGGTTCCGGTCTGGGTACCAAACATGCCGATTTTTCTCACGTGCAAAACGCATTAAAACGCTTTGCACTTGCGTCGAAAAATCACACATTTTCCCGCAACGCACCCACATCCTATCCGGCCCTCACACACGACGCTCGTGTGAATGAGGCCTAAGAAAAAGACGTAGTGTGGCAGTACCCAATGGTGTAATAAAGGTGCCCTTCTGTACACTAGTAATGCCTTTATTAGATAATTTATGACCCGTCTTTTAATCCCATATACTTAGACCAAATATGTTATGCCTGCTATTCAGATAATCAAGCAAATAACGATTGTACATGCCAGCAATTGTATTCAAGCTGCAGAGTGCATCTTTACATTTTTCCAAAATTACAATTATTCAGTGCGCACAGCATGTGTTGTTACATGTGTTACCAGCTGAGTTGGCACAGATTTTTGAGCATGTGGCCAAATACTTGGAGAATTTTTCCTTCAGTGAGGATCCCTTGAGATTTCATAGGTAAGGGGGTCATGAATGGCTGATAGGCTAAGCATTTCAATCTGAAATAGAGGTGAACTGACATTAGGACTGATGGAATTTAATAGGCTATTTTCTGTAGTAGTATATAGCATGGTGCCTGTGCTTTGCATGAAAAACTTTAAAGAATGTAGGTCAGCTGAGCCAGTTAAAGGAAATAGCTGGTTGTTAAAAATTAGCAAAATGGTGTACATTAATATATACAACTTAGGGTGGGTTCACACTAGCGTTAGGGATTCCGTTATGGCTTTCCGTTATAACATGGTTATAACGGAAAATAACGGAATACCCAGACAGAATGCGAAACGGAAGCCTTTAAAAGGCATTCCGTTTGCTTTCCGTCCTAATAGAAGTCTATGGGAAAGCATAACGGATCCGTCTGGGTCCCGTTATGCAAGACGGAAAACAAAGTCCTGTCGACAGGAATTTGTTTTCCGTCTTGCATAACGGGACCCAGACGGATCCATTTTGATTCCCATTGACTTCTATTAGGACGGAAAGCAAACGGAATGCCTTTTAAAGGCTTCCGTTTTGTATTCCATCATAATACAAGTCCTTCTGTCTTATGGATTCTGTTATTTTCCATTATAACCATCCTCTAACAGAAAGCCATAATGGAATCCCTAACGCTAGTGTGAACCCACCCTTATGCATTACTAGAAAGGCGCAAATTTATATAATATATAATAGGACCGGAACAATAGTGAATAATTAAACAGTCTAGAACAGGCATGCTCAACTTGCGGCCCTCCAGCTGTTGCAAAACTACAACTCCCAGCATGCCCGAACAGCCTACAGCTATCAGCCTACAGCAAGGCATTGTGGGAGTTGTAGTTTTACAACAGCTGGAGGGCTGCAGGTTGAGCATGCCTGGTCTAGAATATTCAACTAGTCAGCTAAAATAATATGAGTTAAGATACATACCAGCGATAAATGCAGACAAATAAGGCAAACATACCTGCAGAAAGGCACACAGCCCAACTTTGCTGCAGGTTGGTGATGTTTTCGTAGAGGAGGGGGAGGAGGGGGATGCAGCTGCAGATTTTAACTAAATATTTCTGTACGCAGCATGAGGGAGAGTGGAGAAGGAATAGGAGGGGATGATACCATTGATTGGCTTAGGCACAGCTCTTACACACCAGGAAAAAATGCCCACTTGTGGCAAGCATGGAGAGATTGAAAGGTACCAGCAGAGAGAAGGAAAGACATCCAAAATGAATAGGTTACAGTCAAAATTTCTGGCTGCACTATACAGTATCTAATACACATTTACAGCTGCCTAAGCCAAGATTAGATTGTTTTTAAAGTAGCAGTAGAAAAAGGGTTGCCGAGGATTGAAAAATCTATTTACCTGCTCCCCACTACTCGGTTTCAGCTACATGTCTTCCTGCCTCTCTTTACCGGTCTTCCAGTCACCATCTGTCAACTACCACACGGTTGGGGTCACTGCAGCCAATAACTGGCCTCAGCAGTGACGTGTTTCCAATCAGAACATGACCCATTAGTGACCAGTCGCTTGGGAAAACATCACTGCTCAGGTCAGACATTGACTGCAGTGGCACACGTGACCACATCCTTGCAGAAGTTGACAACCAGGGACTAGAAGACCAGTGAAGCGAGTCCGGGAGCTAGCAAGCCAGAAAGGAGCGGTAGGAAGCAGGTGAGTATAAATTTCCAAGGTACCTAACTATCAATCTATGTATCTATGTCTATCTGTCTATCATCTGTCCTCTATCTGCCTATTTATCTGTCTGTCCATTTAGTCTATATAAGATGTAAGATGGAGAAACAACATATTATTTGCAGATATTCTACCTTTGTTTTGTGTAATGTGTTTCCAACACTTCCTGAAGCCATAAGCTGGGTCACTCAACAAAGGTGACAACATGTCCCTGATTTAGTAGAAGACTTAGTGATAGATACAGACCCTGTGGCGGGTCTCTGCTTACCTGTCCAGCTGAATCAGTTGCAGACAATAGCACCAGGGCCCCGCAGTGCTTGGTATCTTGAGCAACATACAGTTTGCAGACACAGATACAGTTGAAGATATGAACTTGCAACCCCAAGCTATTTTCTATATGCAGTAAGGTGATAGGAAAAAGTTCTTAGTAACACGTGTTGAATTTAGGTTACACTTAATCTACAAATACTGATTAATAAAAAGTATTTAAAGGATTACTTTAATACATTAAAGAGTTGTCTGAGATTAGGAAACATGAGGACGAAGGCAGAAGAAATAAGCAATATCTACCCACTGAGTCACCCATGGCTTCAGCAGTTCCTCTCTGCAACATTGACATCAAATTGACAACATGTGACCGCTGCAGCCAATCATTGGCCTCAGCAGTGTATCTTTGAGGCAAGTGATATACACAGATTATGATTAGAGATGAGCGAATTTCATATTTTGAAATCCGTTGACGCTTTGTTTGGTGGTAAAAGCAGAACTGCGTTATGGGGGTTCTGTGACCATGGACCATAACGCAATTCATAATAGAAGTCTATGGGCTGCATAATGGATCTGTCCCATTTCCGTAATGCAGGGGAGTCCTTGCTTCTACTTCTATTATGACGGAATGAATAACGGAATGCCTCTAAAGGCATTCCGTTATGCATTCCGTCATAGAATTGCATTATGATCCACGGTAACGATTTAAATGACAAAAATATGTGGTCTCAAAAGGCAGGAAATGCTCAACCCCAAATGCAGTTGTGCATTTATGCTCGGGGGAGCAGATACTGCGCTTGTGGTCTGTTGCTAAGGGCGACCCCGAGCAAAAAAATGCATACAATAGAGGATGCCGACGACAGACCACAAGTGCCACAGAGACATCCTACACTGGTCTTCTTACTTCGCTCATCTCTAATTATGATCACCCAGATCACCGCAGGTGTGGGTTCACAGCCTAATTTCTCTATGCATAGACGAAAGGTAAATTTAAAGAGAATGGGAAACATTTACTAATACCTTTGGTGCACGCCATATACGTATGTGCCATCATTTGCAACGTTTTATTCTTCTCAATACAATTCAAGCTGACCCTGATAAATGTCGGGTTATTGTTCATCCATATCTTCACAAAGCCATTTGGCCACAAAAACCCTTTTTACATTCATCACTCAGTGTACCCTTCCCTACTTATCTTATAATCATTATTACCACATTGCTCAAAAGAACTCTAAACTAAGAATTAAAAGCAGCAGCAACTCTCCAAATCCTAATCTTTCATCTTGTTTGGCTCTGTTCACCCTATGTCATGGCCATGACCACTATTCTGGATCCCTTTTTGAACAGATACTGATGAATCCCAATGGACACTATTCATTCAGGTTTTAGTATTTTTGATGACAAGATGCTACAGACTGCAGAAACCTCAACAGAAGCTAGTGTGAACAATGCCTAATACGACAGTCAATATCATGAAGCCAAGATTTAAAGTCAGAAAAAACATTTTGGCATATACTGTCTGGCATTTATTACATTATCTATAATAATATAAGAGCTATATACAGATTTACAAGAATACATTGTTTTTGGACTATTTAATTCAAATGACACTAATGCATTTTGAAAATCTGAACAAAATGCAGAGCTCAACAATTGGATCATGAACATATGAGCAGTTAAACCACAAGCAAATGTTAGCAGAGATCATACATAAAGATCACATGGCACATCGTTTCAAAAGGTACAATATGAGAAGATAACAGCCTGGTAGGAAAAATGACTTGTTGCCTGTGTATTAGGGTACTTTCACACTAGCGTTATTCTTTTCCGGTATAGAGTTCCGTTCTAGGGGCTCAATACCGGAAAAGAACTGATCAGGCATATCCCCATGTATTCTGAATGGAGAGCAATCCGTTCAGGATGCATCAGGATGTCTTCAGTTCAGTCTTTTTGACTGATCAGGCAAAAGAGAAAACCGCAGCATGCTACGGTTTTATCTCCAGCCAAAAATACTGAAGTCTTGCCTGAAATCCGACATTTTTTCCATAGGAATGTATTAGTGTCGCATGCGGTGACTGAAAAAAAATTGGAAAAATAAATGCCGGATCTGTTTTGCCGGATGACACCGCAAAGACGGATCCGGCATTTCAATAAATTTTTCTGACTGATCAGGCATTTTTCAGAATGATCAGGATCCTGATCAGTCTTACAAATGCCATCAGTTGGCATATGTTTTGCCGGATCCGGCAGGCAGTTCCGGCGACGGAACTGCTTGCCGGATCACTCTGCCGCAAGTGTGAAAGTAGCCTAACTACTGTTTATTGTTGATTTTTCTTTATTCTCTTTCCAGTTATTTTTGTACTTGTGAGTTTAATTCTATCTTCTGTAATATTTATAGAAAACATTTGAAGGCAAGTTTAGCAACTACAAGTGGAAAAAAAAGTTAACAAGACCCCAAAAACATACACGTCCTCGGGTCATCCTCTTATATTGCATATAGAGACAAAATATGTCAACAAGGAAACAGAAGTTGAGGGAAATGCTGAGGCAACTAAAGATGACTGAGATGTAAACTGCTGCGAACATGTGATCCTCCATATTGTGCTCAAGTGTCAGCCTACCCTAGTCTTGTCACTTTCATCAGCTAGTCCACGCGTCTCTTGACCCATGATGATTTATGGTGGCCACAATGCAATTGATGCTGCCCCAGCAAGTAGAAAGGAGGGAGCAGGGGACTGCTAAATGGTAGCAATGTCATTAGTTTAAGCAGAGGTTAAAGGTGATCAATAGCGAGGTTTTCATGTCTCATTGATCATCCACTGCTGTTTATTTCTCCTCTCCTTCCAATCCCTGGGCACTTTTAGCAAACCGGTAATTACAGGTCCAACAAGTGTTCTGCTCAGCTGATAATCAAACCATGGATATCGATTTGCAGTGTGTCACCTAATGACTCTATGCGAGGGGAACAGTTATCCATCATAAGTTCACAAACATACTACTTTCAGTGCAGAGAGAGAAAATATGTATAATTTATCCGAGCAATTTGCTTTTGAAGGACAAACACAATGTACTAGTATTTCCACCACTTAGGCCTATTGCACACGGCCGTTTTTTTTTCCCGTTTACTGGCCGTTTTTTGCGTTCCGTATACGGTCCGTATACGGAACCATTCATTTCAATGGTTCCGCAAAAAAAACGGAATGTACTCCGTATGCATTCCGTTTCCGTATTTCCGTTTTTCCGTTCCGTTTTAACATAGAACATGTCCTATTATTGCCCGCAAATCACAGTCCGTGGCTCCATTCAAGTCAATGGATCCGCAAAAAAAAACAGAACACATACGGAAATGCATCCGTATGTCTTCCGTTTCCGTTCCGTTTTTTCCTGAAACATCTATTGAAAATGTTATGCCCAGCCCAATTTTATCTATGTAATTACTGTATACTGTATATGCCATACGGAAAAACGGAACGGAAAAACGGAACAGAAACGGAAACACAACGGAAACAAAAAACGGAACAACGGATCCATGAAAAACGGACCGCAAAACACTGAAAAAAGCCATACGGTCGTGTGCAATAGGCCTTACCTAGGGCTACATCACACACGCACAGCACCAACACAGTCACCATGTCTGAAAAGTGAAATAATGCTATTGCATATAACTTTTTGACGACAGTATTATAACTGGCATAGTTCCTGTATGCCCACAATCGGCCACAATGGACATAGAACTTAGTGACCAAGACTCAACAGGAGCAGTAGTATTCATGCAGTACTACACTTCATAAGCCTGGAGTAGTAATAAATTCACTTTAAGCTGGCCATAATGATGTAAGAAAAATATCAGCCAAACTCATGATATGGACGGAAACTACTGTACCAGTGAGCTCACAGCGTATGCACCTCCACACCCTCCTTTAAGGAAAGATGGGGAAAAGGGATCAGACAAGTTGGATTTGTTATTCAAGGCAATAGCTAGTACATGTGTGTGATCGGCTTAAGTTATGTAGGAAGCCATGAACATTAAAGTGATGGAACATTATATATCAATGTCTCTGTGTCTCTAAAGAACATTCACTTTTCTCTACAATTTGATCCTATATTTTAATGACTAGGCACAGCATACCAGGGGAGGCGGAAACCTGGGGAGCCTGGGAGAGTCCACACACCTTTTAGTTTATCACTACCTGGTGGATCTTCACTGTAGGGATTGACTTGCATCTTATCTTGATGTCTTGCCCTACCAATACCGCCCCCTATGATCAATGGTTGCTGGTTCATTATATTTGATTGATATATCTATATATATTAGAAAAATATCTATACCTTTTTTATGTATTACCCTTACAGTGGCGCATATTGAATCAGCCACCTCATGAGATATTGTCCCTCTGAGTAACCCAGAAGAGGGGGAAACGCGTTGGAGCACAGGGACCCATTAGGGCCAAGTAGGGTTATTTGGCAGGATAGGTACAAGGACAGAGAGTCTCCACCTTCAGGGGACATCTCTGGGCTAAGGGACTCTTTAGGGTTATCTTAGGGAAAGTTTTTCCCACTATAGTGTTCCCTTGCTGAAGTATCTCTGAGCTACTATCCTGTTGTATAGTACCGTATTTTTCGCTTTATAAGACGCACCTTATTATAAGATGCACCTAGGTTTTTGAGTAGGAAAATAAGATTTTTTTTATTTTGAACCAAAAAAGTGGGCTTTTGGTGGATTTTGAACTAATGGTGGTCTGGGGATGACATTGTTATGGGGGACCTGTGGATGACGCACTGTTATGGGGGATCTGTGGATGACAATGTTATGGAGGATCTGTGGCTGACACACTGTTATGGGGGATCTGTGGCTGATGCACTGTTATGGGGGATCTGCGGGTGACACACTGGTATGGGGGACCTGTGGCTGACACATTGTTATGGGGGATCTGTGGCTGACGCACTGTTATGGGGGATCTGTGGCTGACGCACTGTTATGGGGGACCTGTGGATGACACACTGTTATGGGGGACCTGTGGCTGACGCACTGTTATGGGGACCTGTGGCTGACGCACTGGTGTGACACATAGGGCCATGATGGGGACCAGCATAAGATGCTATATGTGTGGATGACACACATATAGCATATTATGCTGGTCCCCCTTATGACCCTATGTTTCAAAGCATTACTTTATTAATATGTGTCCCATTACACTCTGCGCACAGAAGTCTCTTTATATGTAAAGTCTATTTCTTTAATGCTGAAGCAATCGTTTTCCTTTGATAAACTAGCCTAATCGTCTGAAACAGTACTCACTATTAAAGCAGCCGGTCGGCACGTGACGTCACTCACGCTCCTCCCACTTCATTAATGAAGCAGGAGCAGAGGCGCGACTGACTGACTGATGTCACACGCCGGCCAGACCGCTGCATTCATAGAGTGAGTACTGTTTCAGACGATTAGGCTAGTTTATCAAAGGAGAGCGATTGCTTCAGCATTAAAGAAATAGACTTTACATACAAAGAGATTGCTGTGTGCGGGGCCTGGTGTAATACAGTGACTGCACTGGGCCCCGCCGCAAGTTGTCAGCCTCCAGCCCCTCCTCCCACCCCGCATACTGTAACTGATGTATCGCCGGACGCGCTGTGCAGCATACCAGCCTGCGATACATCAGTGTCAGCCATGTAAAAATTACACCATCGCTTTATAAGACACACTGCCATTTCCCCCCCCCCCACTTTTGGGGGGGGTGGTGCATCTTATAAAGCGAAAAATATGGTATATACCATAGTATCTTGCTGTATAGTAAAGCAGGTTTCAAACTGACTATCATTAGAATAATATATTGGGAAACTTTTTTTATTTTTTTTAAACTATATGAATTAAAGTGTGTTTTTAAGGGTCTTTCTTTTTGTTGCGGGACTTAATACAACAATGTTGCTAAACTAGAAAGTCAGACTCAGTGAAAATATTTTATCAGCTTACACATTATATCTTTCCTCGTTATCTCGATAAACTGTAATTTAAAGTATTCATAAGATCATCATGGTCAATTAACAATTATACTGCTTCATTTTCTAATTATAAAAACCCCTAAAGAAAAAAGACTGGCAGCAGGGGTGTAACTAGTATTCACAAAGCTGGCATAGGGCCATCCTACTTTGTTCACTGCTGGCTGCCAACTGAACTGCAATTATGCCAACAGAGGCATAACTAAATTTCTATTTAAGTTTAGAGGGGAGTAAGTTGTGGATAGTTGTTCCACACTGAAGATTGCTTCACACACAGTAGGATATATTCATCTCACATAGCAAACCAGACTATATAGTAGTCATCTCCTCCCATCCATGCAGGTTTGCCACACAGCATTGGGAAAAGTATGCCATTATGGCTGCGTATTGATTTACTGCCTAATAAGTTGCAAATTCTTTACCAAAGCCTGTATCTTTTTCTACATCCAATTAAAAAGAACTATGTGACATAGTATTGCCCACATATCAGTAGCATAAAATAGCCATGGCAATAGAGACTTCAGCATCTTTATTTCCATCTTTTGGCAAATCGCACAGTGATTATTCATAGCCTGGTGGACAATGCAGCATTTAGCAGCCTGACCCTCTTGGTAGTGTGACATTATGATCCCTAGTAACTATATGGCCTTTGTAATTCTTGGTGGTCTAGTGATCAGCTTATCCCAAAGATTAGGGTCTAATGGACACCTGCTTTTCACGTTTTGTATGCTAGAAATCCTTGTGCTTCAGTGGCCATTGCAATTTCTATGGCCCATTGGTGGTACTGGTTATCAGTAATGTTTTAATGGAAGACTATGATCAATCTCTCAGAAATGTCATAGCACATCAATGCTTATAACTGGTGCCTTCACCACATCAGAGAAAATCAATAAGTGACAGGGGAGCAAACATGTTCTGATTCACTGTCAGCTTACATGGATGTTTATACTGCAGGAAGTCATATCCACCTGAGCCCCTTGCTCTGACTAGCAGTTTGCCAAAGCCAACATTACAGAATCAATTTAAACTACAGTAGGATTTTAGGCACCCAAGAGACCAAGTAGATTTACAGGAGCAGTGTTATTCGTTCCTTTACCTTAAGGGTACTTTCACACTTGCGGCAGAGGATTCCGGCAGGCAGTTCCGTCGCCGGAACTGCCTGCCGGATCCGGCAAAACGTATGCAAACTGATGGCATTTGTCAGATGGATCCAGATGCGGATCCGTCTGACAAATGCATTGAAATGCCGGATCCGTCTCTCCAGTGTCATCCGGAAAAATGGATCTGGTCTAATTTTCTTTCCGCATTTTCTTCGGTCTGCGCATGCGCAGACTGGAATGCCAGATCCGTTTTGCCAGAACATTTAATGACGGATCTAATTTAATGACGGCACTAATACACATCAATGTAAATTAATGCCGCATCCGGCATTCCGGCAAGTGTTCAGTCTTTTGTTCCGTCCTGAGTAGTAAAAAAGCAGGGCCGTTTTTAACAAGGGGCAAAAGGGGCATCTGCCCCGGGCACAGTTGCTCCTGGGGGGCCCAAGGCAGCTCCCTTTTGAGCCCTGCTGGCCACTGCCCCGGGTGTCAGGCTGTCAGCTACACAGGGGGGTGCTGCCATGCCATGCCTGCCTGTCGGCACTCCAGGCAGTGAACTGTGAGAGCTGTGATTCTGAAAGGACCTTAGATGACATCATCACCATGTGACCAGTAACCTAGCAATATTACTGGTCACATGGCTATGAGGTCATCAAAGGTCCTGTCTACCAGGAGTGTTGCTGCAGGAGAAGTTTGCCTTAACTGTGGAGCTTTTTTGTGTGAAGATTACATCAGGAAAAGGTGACAGGGGCCGTTATGCTAATATACTGTAAGCTACTATATACTGTGGGGAGCTGTATACTGTGGGGGCTGTATACTGTGGGGTATTGTATACTGTGAGGTGCTATACTGCTCCTACTGTAAACTGTGGGGTGCTGTATACTGTGGGGGGCTGTATATTTTGGGGTGCTATATACTGTGGGGGCTGTATATTGTGGGGTTCTATATACTGTGAGGGTTCTATACTGCTCTACTGTATACTATGGGGTGCTGTATACCGTTGGGTTGCTGTATACTGTGGGGTGCTATACTGCTCTACTGTATACTGTGGTGGGCTGTATACTGTGGGGTGCTGTATACTGTGGGCTGCTGTATATTGTGGGGTGCTGTATACTGTGGGGTGCTGTATAGTGTGGGGTGCTATACTGCTCTACTGTATACTGTGGGGTGCTGTATACTATGGGGTGCTATACTGGTCTACTATATACTATATAGGGTGCTGTATACTGTATAGTATGGGGTGCTGTATACTGTGGGGTGCTGTATACTGTGGGGTGCTGTACACTATAGGGTGCTATACTGAAAACTGTGGGTTACTGTATACTATAGGGTGCTATACTGCTCTACTGTATACTGTGGGGTGCTGTATACTGTATAGTATGGGGTGCTGTATACTGTGGGGTGCTGTATACTGTGAGGTGCTGTACACTATAGGGTGCTATACTGCATACTGTGGGGTGATGTATGCTATAGAGTGCTATACTGCATACCGTGAGTTGCTGTATACTATAGGGTGCTATACTGCATACTGTGGGGTGCTGTATACTATAGGGTGCTATACTGCATACTGTGGGATGCTGTATACTATAGGGTGCTATACTGCTTGCATACTGTGGGGTGCTGTATACTATAGGGTGCTATACTGTGGGGTGCTGGGGTACACTGTAATGCTAGGGTGAGCCGAACCCCGGTCTCCTTCCTGCAGAGCGGTGCCAACTTCCAGCCCTGAGCCCAACTGCCCAGAGCACTGATCCTGAGCCGCTGGAGTCTTCAGAACTGGAAGTATTTACAGTCATTCACTGTACTCTACCAGGTGTGTGGATTTTTTCTTTGTGTGTGTTGTGGTGGAGGGCGTGATTGCATGCAAGGGTGTGGGAAGGCGGGATCCAGGGGGTCCAAGTAAATTTTTGCCCAGGGTCCAATCAATATTAAAGACGGCCCTGTCAAAAAGACTGATGCATCCTGAACGGATTTCTCTCCATTCAGAATACATGGGGATATGCCTGATTAGTTCTTTTCCGGTATTGAGCCCCTAGGACGGAACTCAATGCCGGAAAAGAATAACGCTAGTGTGAAAGTACCCTAAGCTCAAGTATGATACTGTAACTATTACCTACACTGATACATTGTAACAAGCTCATAAACAACACATAGGCATACACATTAAATGTTTGTTTGCTGCCCCTGCTGATGTTGACAGGACCGGCTGACCACCTAACGTGTATGTAGGTGGAAATAAGGATCAGGCATGTTGAATTTCAGCAGCCCAATTCTTTTGTTCTGAGGAAAATAAGCCACTGTCAGATGTGGCTGGCAGCAGCTTTCTCATCTGTTCCTACTGAAAACACATGCTTGCTTGGGGGAACTAAACATGTATGTATATCAGGCAATCGGGAGTGATAGCTTTCGGCCGAACAAGCTTTTCGCCAAAAGCCATATTAAGTGTATGGCTGGCTATAGGTTTAAATGGTCTTCAATCACTACATTAATACACTATTTGTATGGTGGACCAATAATAAATCTCCCCCGTTGTATATTTGACTTTTGCATAATTTTTCTTTGTACAACAATTAAAGTATACTAAATGATAGCCCATAATAACATTTGTATCTCACACCAGAAGTTTAAACGTGATGTCGCACCTTACTGGTCAAGAATACATTGGGCTATATTCCATACTATATTCTTCCTTCTTGACTATTGACCCAACTGCATAATATCTCATTGTGCAGTTCGGAATAATAGTTGTTAATGTACAAAATGAACATATACTCCAAATATAGTATATCATAGTTCACCCTATTCTCTTGACAGATCCATTATAATGTTGTCAGAACTTGTATAAGCTTTACCAGGGTTGCACCTAGCCTTTTTGCTGCCTGAAGAGAAAACTGAAACGGCTCCGCCTACAAAGGACACATACACACATGCTCTTATTATATTATAAACTTTGTTTTATTATAGAAAATATAAAAATAATAAAAATAAAAGTAAGTCAAACGGCTCCAAAGTCAACCCCAAATGGTTTACTGGTATTCTGGTTGGCCAGACAACAGTAGATATTTGTATAAAAGAGGTGATTCTGTGTTGTTTGTGGGAGGAATTTTTGCCAATTTGGTATTCAAATAATGTGCGGTAAGTTGACTGCCTATAATCATAAAATTGTGCAAAATTACACATTACAATGCAGTCGGAAAGGTGTGAGACCTTCACTTTTTTCACATTTTGTTATGTTGCTGCCTTGTGCTACAACAAAAAAGTGTTTCCTTACCAGTCTGCACTCAATGCCTCATAACGAGAAACTGAAAACAGAATTTTAGAAAGTTTTGCTAATTTATTAAAAAAGAAGAACAGAAATTTTGCATTGACATAAGTATTCAGACCCTTGGCTATGACACTTGGAATTTAGCTCTCGATGTTTCTACACTTTGATTGGGGTCCATCAATGGTAAATTCAGTTGATTGGACATAATTGGGAAAGACACACCGCTGCTTATATAAAGTCTCACAGCTGACAATGCATATCAGTGAAAAACGAAGCCAGTTGGAGGAAATAACTGCTTAGATTGACAGGATTGTGTGGAGACACAGATCTGGAGAAGGGTACAAAAAATTCTGCTGCACCTGAAATTCTCAAGAGCAGAGTGGGTTTAAAAAATTCTTAAATGGTAGAAGTTTGGAACAACCAGGACTCCTCCTAGAGTTGGCTGTCCCAACTCCAGAGATCCTGTGTGCACATGGGAGAAACTTCCAGAAGGTTAAGCATCACTGGAGCACTCCACCAATCTGAGCTTTATGGCGGAGCAGCCAGAAAGAAACTTCTCAGTAAAATACATATGAAAGCCATGCTGAAGTTTGCAAAAAAATGTGAGAAACAATATTCTTTGGTTTGATGAAACCAAAATTGAAGATAAAGGAAGCCAGGCACTGCTCATTGCATGCACAATAACATCCCTACAGTGAAGCATGGTGGTGGCAGCCTCATGCTGTGGGGGTGTTTTTCAGCGGTGGGACATGGGGACAGTTCAGGGGTGAGGGACAGCTGAATGGAGCAAAGTACAGAGATATTCTTAATGAAAACCTAATCCAGAGTGCTCTACACCTGGGCAGGTCAGCCACCTGTGCCAAAGGTTAACCTTTCAACAAGACAGTGACACAAGCACACCGCCGAGACAACACAGGAGTGGCTTAGCGACAACTTTGTGAATGTCCTTTAGGGGCCCAGCCAGAGGCCTGACTTGAACCCCATTGAACATCTCTGGAGAGGCCTGAAAATGGCTGTCCACCAATGATCCCCATCCAACCTGACAGAGCTTGAGATGATCTGCATAAAAAAATAATGTTTCCAAATCCAGATGTGCAAACCTTACTTCATCATGCCCAATAAGACTGGAGGCTGTAGTTACTGCCAAATGTACTTGTGAATACTTATGTCAACGCAGTATTTTAGTTTTTCCTTTTAAAAAAATTAGCAAAGAATTTTTAGTTTTTCAAACTTTCTCATTATGAGGTATTGCTTGCAGAATGATGGGCAGAAATGTAATTTTTTTTTAATTTTAGCACAAGGCTGCAACATAACAAAATGTGAAAAAAGTGAAAAGATCTGAAGACTTTCTGAATGCATTATATATTTAAGCATGTACTCAACAAAATGATAGTGTAGGGCATGTATGACAGTAAAAAGTTTTAAGTAGCATCCAAACCTATCAATAAATAATCCACTACATTTTATTAAAAGGATTTGTCCCTGAATATATAATATGCATAGCTTATCTTTAGGATAGACAACCAATCCATAATTACTGAGGGATCAAATTCCAGCCCTACTACAAATCACCTGAATGAATGGAGGGCCTTCTTCATTGTTTACCATGCTCATGACCATACAGGTAGTTCTGGCAGTGCCTAGTAGAACATAAGACTGAGCCACTGTTAGCTGCAGAACTAGGCACAACCAGAAACAACTGTATGGTGCTGTGCCAAGTGCCATGGCCACTTCATTTAGCTAATTAGTAGGTGTTTTGGCAGTTAAGTCCCCACTGTTCAGATATTGAGACCTAACCTAAGGATAGGCCATCAAAATTATAGTGTGGGATATCAATTTAAATATACTTGGCAATGTAAAATATGCCTACTATACTTATTTGATGTATATAAATAGTGATTTTTCATATTACAAAATTATTAAAATTTCAAGGGTGTACATCTGGTCTGTTTGGCATAGGTTAGTTTTTAGAGTAAAACATGTTAAAAGTACTAAACATAGTGAACTTAGGCAACTGCCCGCTGGGAAGAGAAGGGAGCACAGGAGTGGTAGTAGCAATAATGGTGGCAGTAGTTAAGGTGGCAATCCTCACTCTGACACTCCCTGGGGCCATGCTGTAATGTGAAGAAATCACCTTTTGCTCCCTTCGGAGTACCCCCTGGCCTTGGAGTTCTTCTGTTTGGTGTTAAGTGGGACACCCTTGGTGTAGAAGAATTCTGAGATGCAAGGCAGGGTTCTCTGATTTGTGAGGCAATAATGAGGCTGGTTTAACAGTAGAAAGGTGGTTTACTGGCAATTAAAGTTCCAATACAGTGATCAAAACAGTTGTCACAGTTCAGACCTTGCATAGACTAGCAGATGTTACAGTTTTGCAATTCCACAGTTCTTACAGTTTCACCTGCTGAGAAGGTAGTTAACAGGCTAAGTTGTCTCTCTGAGTTAATCTTCCTGCATCTGTACTTTTCTGCTTCCAGACATAGGGGTGCAATACTTCTCTTGCTGCTTTCTTGTTTCTTTCTCACTTTCTCTCACTTCAATTTTGTACTCACAATGCAGCACTACAAGTCTTTAGGAGGTCCTCCATCTACCTCCAAAGTATGTCCAGTTTTCCAAAGCCTTTCATCTCCTGGACATGTTAGATGCAGTCCATACGTTTCTCTAAGAAGTTATCTCCACAGTCTATTTTGCACACACCTCCTCTTAACACTGGTATGCTCCAAAACATATACAGTACAGACCAAAAGTTTGGACACACCTTCTCATTCAAAGAGTTTTCTTTATTTTCATGACTATGAAAATTGTAGATTCACACTGAAGGCATCAAAACTATGAATTAACACATGTGGAACTATATACATGACAAAAAAGTGTGAAACAACTGAAAATATGTCATATTCTAGGTTCTTCAAAGTAGCCACCTTTTCCTTTGATTACTGCTTTGCACGCTTTTGGCATTCTCTTGATGAGCTTCAAGAGGTAGTCACCTGAAATGGTCTTCCAACAGTCTTGAAGAAGTTCCCAGAGATGCTTAGCACTTGTTGGCCCTTTTGCCTTCACTCTGCGGTCCAGCTCACCCCAAACCATCTCGATTGGGTTCAGGTCCGGTGACTGTGGCGGCCAGGTCATCTGGCGCAGCACCCCATCACTCTCCTTCATGGTCAAATAGCCCTTACACAGCCTGGAGGTGTGTTTGGGGTCATTGTCCTGTTGAAAAATAAATGATGGTCCAACTAAACGCAAACCGGATGGAATAGCATGCCGCTGCAAGATGCTGTGGTAGCCATGCTGATTCAGTATGCCTTCAATTTTGAATAAATCCCCAACAGTGTCACCAGCATAGCACCGCCACACCATCACACCTCCTCCTCCTCCATGCTTCACGGTGGGAACCAGGCATGTACAGTCCATCCGTTCACCTTTTCTGCGTCGCACAAAGACACGGTGGTTGGAACCAAAGATCTCAAATTTGGACTCATCAGACCAAAGCACAGATTTCCACTGGTCTAATGTCCATTCCTTGTGTTCTTTAGCCCAAACAAGTCTCTTCTGCTTGTTGCCTGTCCTTAGCAGTGGTTTCCTAGCAGATATTCTACCATGAAGGCCTGATTTACACAGTCTCCACTTAACAGTTGTTCTAGAGATGTGTCTGCTGCCAGAACTCTGTGTGGCATTGACCTGGTCTCTAATCTGAGCTGCTGTTAATCTGCAATTTCTGAGGCTGGTGACTCGGATGAACTTATCCTCCGCAGCAGAGGTGACTCCTGGTCTTCCTTTCCTCGGGCGGTCCGCATGTGAGCCAGTTTCTTTGTAGCGCTTGATGGTTTTTGTGACTGCACTTGGGGACACTTTCAAAGTTTTCCCAATTTTTCGGACTGACTGACCTTCATTTCTTAACGTAATGATGGCCACTTGTTTTTCTTTACTTAGCTGCTTTTTTCTTGCCATAATACAAATTCTAACAGTCTATTCAGTAGGACTATCAGCTGTGTATCCACCTGACTTCTCCACAACGCAACTGTTGGTCCCAACCCCATTTATAAGGCAAGAAATCCCACTTATTAAACCTGACAGGGCACACCTGTGAAGTGAAAACCATTTCAGATGACTACCTCTTGAAGCTCATCAAGAGAATGCCAACAGTGTGCAAAGCAGTAATCAAAGCAAAAGGTGGCTACTTTGAAGAACCTAGAATATTACATATTTTCAGTTGTTTCACACTTTTTTGTTATGTATATAATTCCACATGTGTTAGTTCATAGTTTTGATGCCTTCAGTGAGAATCTACAATTTCCATAGTCATGAAAATAAAGAAAACTCTTTGAATGAGAAGGTGTGTCCAAACTTTTGGTCTGTACTGTATATTGGCAGCTGTGAGGAGGGCTCAGGCAGCCCCCTGTGCATCAGCCTAGCAGGAAATTTCCCAGTAGAGTCTATAGCCAATCCACCCTTGGGTTTGTGTAATTAACAATAGTTGAATACATAATACACAACATTGAATTTAGTCCTTGAAAAATAGTGGCTAATATGTATATTTATCTGTTTATCTATCTAAGAGAGTTCAAGTTCTTGTACTAGAAACAGTGGAAAATATATTTATAAGAAGTTATAAGCAAGTTATGGCGCACCGATGCCCCTATTCATTAGGGTAATTGCCTCTTCACAGGACTTATAAAAATAGTCTTATTGCAATCACGTCAAATGTAAATTAAGGTCTCATGGTGTCATACGACAACCAAGACCCAGCTTGAAAAATTCTATCAAAATAAGGTATTCTGAATAAAAGTCTTACAAGCAGATACAAAGAGGAGTCTGCTTTACAAAAATGGTGAGACATATTAAATTATTATAGTATAGAACTATTATATTGTACTATGCAGTACTATAGTACATGATTATTTGATTAACCTTTCAAGGGCCGAATGGGTGATGCAGTTATTCCATCTCTCATATTTTTGCGAGGAATTCAATAGGATTACAGATAGAAAAAACTGATGCAACATTTGCTTTCTGCTATACAGTGTAATATACCAAAAGGTCTCCAATTTTTAGAAATGTACTTCCTAATTTACAGTGTATTACACCATAGGTGACTCACAGTTTATAGGATGTACACATTCGAGTCACATTATGTTCACCAGCTAATATCTAGAGTAACCACCGTGTGCAGCATGGACAGCAGCTAGACCGGCTGGTAGTGATTCAATAAGGTTCTGGTCAGTTGTCCCAATTATCTGGAGTCATGCTGACTACAGTGCTTCCCACAGCTGCTGGAGGGTACATGGGAGAGGATCCATAGAGAGAACACTACAATCGAGGTGGTCCCACAGATGATCATGTCTGGGGAATTAGGAACCAAGGCTGTACTTGGAAGTCTTGGTCATGCTCTTTCAAGCAGCAGCAGACATATCTAACCATGTGACATGTGGCATTGTCTTGCTGGAAGATCCTATCTACCCCAGGGACGACAACCAGCATGTACTGTATGGGTATACTATTCGCAATAGTGCCATTTGTCCACTCACGATACACTATAACCACAGTAGCACATGAACAGTTAACAAACTGCGCAGTTTCAGAAATACTGTCACCCTTAAAAGCTAATAATCACCCCTTTTTGGAACTTTGATAAAATGGCCCTTTTATCCATGACAACACTTGACTTCCTTCATGAGCTACGTGCTGCCAAAATCAATAATAATAATGTGCCTCTACTGATATACACCATAATTTACAAAAAATTATCCCCAGTTTTTAGAAATGTACTTCCTGGTATATAATATAGTATGCAAAAGCAGGGTGGATATGGTATAGATATGTGTGAGAGTCTTAAGGTGGATTTAGACAAACTAATAATCACCCAGATTATCGGGAACGACTGATCCTGCAAACACTTGTTACTGATAATCTGACCATCTAAATGTGCCACCGATCACCCGATGAACGAGCAAAATGCTCGTTCATTGGGTGACCCTGTTATTCGTGCAGGCATACCAATCATAATTTCTGGGCAGCAGATTGTGCTGTCTAAAAAGTGATCTGCTGTCCATAAACATGATTCTGTATAGGGATGAGGGATTGCTATAGCGATCCCTCGTCCTCATAATGTGAAGGTGATCGCTGCATGTAAATACAGCGGTTACCTTCACTGACCAAGCTGGCGATTGTTGGGAAGGAACACTTCCTTACCGACAATCGGCCGCTCCATTGGCTCATCTAAACCTGCCTATAATCAAAGACATCGGGTTTTTTTTATAGCAGAATATGATATTTACCCATTGTACAATCTTGAGCCATCTTCTTATTTGCCCTTCACACTGGATGATGCCCCTTAATGTGCCCCCATTCTCTATGATGTCCCCTGATACTCCACTCACACACTGTGACTCTCATACAATATGATGCCTCCTTATGTGCCCCCAACATAGTGTAATGCCCATTTATGTGCCCCGCCACAGAATAAAATAAAAACTCACCTAGCCCATGTTCCCACGATAAGGGAGCAGATCTCTCCCTGCAGATGTGCTCCAGTCTGCCTGGCAGTTAGGCCCAGCAGGCACAATGATGTCACTTCATCATACTTCCTTGTACCTGTAGTACACTGGAGCACGGGTACTTTGAACTATGGATGTTTGTGGACATTTACATCCACTTCCTATTTTGTAGCTCTTTAAAGAGTTAACTTACACTATCATATATGCCGTTGTTTACTCTTATGTTGTTTTACATTGTTGAACTGTATTTTATATGTTTAATGTAATATATCTTGTTCATTTTCACTGTTATTTTAGAGTATCTGCACTGCACTGTGCAAAGGGTTAATGGACAGCCAGATAATACTGAGAGACTTTGGGACTTTGTATCTATGCACTGGAAAGTTAGAAATCTTCAACAGTTACTATAAAGGAATATGCTCTGTTTAGGAGGCAAAAACAACAACAGAACAACTGACCTTTTGACTGTTTGGTTTAGCTCTGTTGTTTATGTCTGAAGACTTGTTTATGTCTGGGAGAACTGCTTAGTCATTCCCCTAGACTGGTATTGAAACTCTATACAAGTCTATGACTAATTGAAATTTCAATAATGTTTCTGTTTAAGCTGTAATTCTCCATTCCACCCCTCCCAATTAAAGGTATGTATAAGGAGAGCAGTCAGATCCCCTAGTTGTCTGCAGATGGGGTCATTGTTTAGTAGGAGACACTCTGTTAGACTGCGCAAGTGACCAGAAGAAGAAACTGAGGCGGGGATACTCCATCACAGACCCTGGGTCACCATCCCTTTGACCAGAGAGCCAGATGGACAAAGGAGCCATAGACTCTGCAACACCAGCCCTTTAGCCAGGGAACTAGCCTTCTGAAAGATTGACAGCTAGCTTAGGCCTGTACTCAGCAAAGAGCCTTCTTCTGCCAAAGAGGAAACTGGAGAAGCCAGATCAGTGCCTTGCCTGTATTGTTTTGTACTTGAGTTCCTTGAGTAAAAAAAAGTATACTGGTTTACTGCAGACCCTGACTCTCTTGACTTATTTCCCATTGGGGTGCAACACACCTTCCCATCCCTTCCGGAGAGCAGCAGCACGTGCTAACGCCTCAACAGTGTCCCGGCGACCCAGCACAGATGCACCATTCACTCTGCTCTCTGGGGCCCATGCATTTGCTGTGGTATACTAATGATGAGCCCCAATATTTAGATACTTACTTTCTGACAAACACTATAGAATATCCAAGGTGATCCCTGATATTCAGAAAAATACTTTGTGATATACAGCACTTTATACTAAGCATAAGCCCCAGATTTGAGAAACTTTCACCCTAATGCACCACAAAGTATACCAGAAGGCAGTCCCAAGTTGACACTAAAGCTAAGTCTCAATTTACAGAAAATTCACTAATTAGCACTATAGTATATTAATGATGAGCTCCTATTATTACAAATTTGATTCTGGGTATGCAGCATATTCTATTAAAGGTGCCCAGCATTATTAGAAAGTTACTCAGGCATCATGGCTACAAGGACGGCGTTTGTTCATATGCAGCACATCAGTAGATATGCATAGCTAGGTAGTGGCAACCAAGGCATTGCCCTACATGCTGGTGGCCAGAAAGGGGGATATCAAAAAGTCAATTTGCCTGGACCAGGGTATTTAGATTCAAAATGAAGACAGAGAACGGAACCTTTGCTCCAGGCAAACATAAGCCTAGCTACGGTTCTAAATACATGGACAAGCACACTGTATTCCTGATGCATGCAAATACATGTTGTAACCTCTGTACACCCAGCCCTGGAACCAAATTTCAGCGTACATTTTGTTACAAAACCTAAACATATTCTGTATTGTGATAAATTAACTTTATTACTTCATCATGGAGAAGCCCTTCAAATTGTGACTACACTGCAAGTCACCCAGTAACATAAATTGCATGTACTGGTAGAGTATGAAACAGTTAATGGTGCCGGAACTCAGCAACACAATAATTTACCCCTTGCACAGGGGTAAGGTCTGATGTGCTGACCTCTTTTATTTCCAGTGTGAACATGGCTGGGCTGTCTGCCTTTTTGTAGCTCACACAGATGGAACATAGGCACTAACAATACACAGCAGGGGGACAATGAGATCCATAGCACGCACAGGCTGAGTCCGGTCCAGCGCTGATATGCGTCCACAATGGGGATTCTATGCACCACCTACACGTCAATGCTTGGGGTGTCTCTCTCCAGTCTGACGACAGCTGGAGTGTTTAGCCTTGCAAGAATCTATCCAGATGAAAAGATCCGGTCGACCCTTTCACACAGTCCCTCTGTCTGCCGAACTTCTCTGCTGCTACTCTGGAATCTGGGAGCCCCAAACAAAAAGCATTCAGTCTGGTCACTGCTGCTTCTCATACACAGATGTCCTAGAGCCATTCCTGGCATTGTTGCCCTCTATCTCTGCTAAGCTATCAGAGGGAAACATTTCAGATGCTTTCCTACGCATTGGAGCCTCTGAATTAACTGCCTTTTAATCACTTACAAACAATGGTAATGAGGATAAGAGAACAATGCAGTCATGTGAAGCGGATCCTAGTATTCATACGCAGGCAGATGCAAAAAAAAATAGAAAATTATAGAAATTCATAATACATTATACCATGTGTAATATACCCTGCCAGGGATTGTGCCACTGACTATGTGTGAGCTATCTATTGTGCTCTTATATTAAATGCGTGGAAGACTCTATTACAGATATGTAGAACTACGTCAATCGCCTTTTATCAGAAATTTATCAAGGTTATACTGGTTTAAAAAGGATTTGACAACATAGAAATTAATGGTGTATTGCTAGGATTAATGGGGCAGATTTACTAATTGTATAGACCGCACCGGGTACATCCCAGGGCCTCAGACGGGATGATAAATGTATTGCAGGGCCACACACTTTTGTTTAGCGCTATACCAACTGTTGGTTGACTTCGGTTGTGACAAAATTTTAAACTAGAATTGTGGCATCATTTTGGTGCAAAATGTTGATTAGGCCACACACCTTTCATGTTAAGCTACACCCTTTTTATGGTAAGTTATGCTCCTTTACCAAAAATTTCTCTAAAGCTAGATGCACCAAAGTGTACCACAATTTGGCACAATTTACACCAAAATCTAGGCGCATTCACGTTAGTAAATGTGGGCCAGTGTCAAAACAGTGAAGGTTTGACAGATGGGTCAGGGTATGAGAGTGGCTTGTTAGGCACATCTTTGAGGAAGTTCTCAGTGTCTATGGACAACATTTTGTCCATCTGTAGAGAAGATATCCAACTCAACGGGGATTGTGCTTGCTTTAGTACCGAGACCTTTGTGCCATGTGCAGTTTTGAAGCAGTGGTAGAGGAGGATAGGGAAACACTACTGTCTTGTAGTACATTTCATCAAATCCCCATGATCCTGAAAGGTTCCTCAAGTGAAAGTCAGAAACTATCACCATCATTTTTGAAGGTGGACTGCAGGGGTGTAACTATAGGAGGTGCAAAGTTTGCAGAGGTACTCAGGCTGTGGTGACTAAAGTGCCCCAAAGCCAATAGAAGGCTGCAGTGCATTACCAAGAACACCCAGAAAGATAAGCAGCGTTAATGTTGCCACCAATCCTTTACTAGTATGGGGAGAGTAAAGAAACATTAACTTCATTATAAAGAATTACCATTGAAACAGTCAACTGGGACAGGGAGAATAAGACAAGAAAGTCCCTCATACTTGTGAGTGTTCTGCCAACTGCCCTCTTGCTTCTATACATAACACTAGTTTTGCATGGTAGGTGGTAGTGGGCAGTACAATTGCCTGCCATGTAGTCAAAGCTCTGAGTGATAAGAGCTCATCTCCACCCCAATCTCTTCATAGATTGTAAGCTCTTGTGAGCAGGGCCCCCATTCCACTTGTTTTATTGGTTGACTTTTTGCTATGTAATGTCTGATTTTGTTTGTAAATTAACCACCTGATTGTAAAGCGCTGCAGAATATGTTGGCGCTATATAAATTCAGATGATTATTATTAAGTGACATAGATGCTATTTAGCAATAGCCATACTTCATTTACATGAAATTGCCAAGAAGCAGATATCCTATATTGTAGAAAGCCAGAAGACACAAGGCCAGATTTATCGTAGCCCAGCAGCACACGCCCAGCTATGATAACCAGGCAGGCTGCTGGATGCTGCGCCTGATTTATGATGAGGCGTATCTTAATGATAAATTTGGCCTACAGTGTTAATTTAAAGGAGTATTCACATCTCAGACATTTATAGGAATATGCCTTTATTACATCCCAATTTCAGGAAAAAATTTATATGGGAAAATCTGGTTTTCACAAGTTTTTTGTTAAAGAGAAGCTGTCACCTCTCCTGATATGTCTGGAGAACTATTTGCATTCTCCGCGTCATAAATCTGGAGCATCATTTAGAATAACTCTCTGTTGTACTGTTCCTTTATTTTTCTTGCTAAAAGACTATAAATTAAGGTCCATCTATATGCTACCAGTTTGGGGGGGGGGGGGGTGTCTTTGCACAGTCTAACACTAGCAACACCGATTGGAAAATATCACATTGGGTAGGGGCACACCCCCCAACTGGTAACACCCAGATGTACATTTGTTCAAAAACTTCTAGCAGGAATAATAGAGAATAGCACAACCAAGAATATCTGATCCAGAAATGTAATTTCATGTGGAATACAAATAATTTACTACACTATACAGGAGTGGTGACAGGGTCTCCTTGCCAAGCATGATACTGTATTTTCATACATGGTTTAAAGGGAGTCTGTCAGCAGTTTTTATCCCTCAACTACTGACAGTGTTAGATAGGTGCAGTGGGAAGCAGTTAAACATACCTATGTTGATGATCATTAGGAATTGCATGACCATGATATAAAAAAATAATAATTCTGCCCAATGCTACAATCCAAAATGTTCTCTAGGTGTTCCAGAACTGTTCAGGAGCATTCAGCACATGCGTAGAGCACAGAAGAAGTCGAGGTTAGTATAGCTCATGTCACTGCACCACAGGCTAGAGGTGGCTTGTGGTGATGTATCAGGTCTGAGGGATGTTACTTAAGCCAAGATCGGCACCAGCCCCGTGAATCCTTACCGGTGTTTGCGCAAAGTTATATCTCTCCATTATGCCCAACCTTCCAGAAGATAGAAGATTGTCATTGTGAACTTGTCACCATCATGGATAACAAATTTTTGGTGATTTGGGGCCTAAATCCTGCTGACAGGTTTCCTACGTTGGAATACTGCAGCATGTTCTGTTCTGTTAAAATACTAGATGCCAGTCCTCCTAGAATACTTTTATATCACGCTCTATGAAGAACAGGATGCATAAGTGATCCACAAAATTCATCAGATAGACCTGTGATGGCTAACCTCCAGCACTCCAACTGTAGTAAAACTACGACTCCCCAAATGTACACTTGCTCAGAACTCCATAGAAATGAATGGAGCATGCTGGGAGTCGTAGTTTTACCACAGCTGGAGTGCCAGAGATTAGCCACCACTGAGTTAGACCATTCCACACCACTTGCCCTGTATATTCTAATTTAGTGGCGTTGTGAATTTATATATAGTTCCTACATATTCCACAGCACTATATTCGTGCTATTGTCATACCCTGTCTCCAGCAACAAATTTGTCATTTCTGGGGCCCCAAGCAAAGTTATGTCTGGATACCCCTTTCGCACTGTTAAGCTCCCCCCCTACAATACTGCTAAGCTCTGCCCCATCACACTGCTAATATGGTCACCCGTTATGTGCCCTCACACAGTATAATGTTCCCTTATGTGCCCACACCACAGAATAGTGCTTTCTTATATGTTCCTGACACAATATGGTACTCACCTAGCCCATGATGAATGGAGCAGATCTCACAGTGCAGCAGCAATCATTTCATTGTGTCTGCCAGTGCCAAACCGCTAGTTACAGAGTGAATAGTGGAGCAGGGAACTGGCGACTCCCTTCTTTACCATTGTATTCAACTGTGTCTGCATCCTGAGAACACAGATGAAAATGGTGCTGCTGCCGGGGGAACCAGCTGTCGGGGGGCATCAGGGGCCCCCACACATTTGCAAGGTCTGGGTGGGGATCAAATCCACCTCTTCTCGTCCCCTTTGGGGCTCATAATCTAAATTCTGAATTTACCTATCTGTATGTTTTAGAAGTGTGAGTGGAAACCAAAGCCCCTCAATAAAACTCATGCCGGATTCAAACTTAGGACCCCACCATTGTAATTTTAATCACTGAGCCACCATGCTACCTTTGAAATATGCCCATTTACATGCACAGATGAGCGGCAGATTGTTGGGAAGTTGCCGTCCTTCCTGACAGTTTGCTGCTCGTTCAGTGGAGGTGAAGCCCTGCATTTACATTCAGAGATCACCTCCACAGCTGCATTGTTTCTGGCAGCAGATCACTGTTCAGACAAAATGATCTACTGCCCAGAAATGATAATTTAGGTGTCTGCACGAACGGCAGTTTCACCCCTTGAACGAGCGGATCAGTCGTTTATCGGGTGATCTATTGCACGTTTAGGCTTTTATCTGTTGTATCCTAAAAGGCTTTTTATTCCAACTTCAGTCAAATAAGAAGCGCATCTTAGGGCAAATAAATAAGTATGTTTTAGTTGGTAAATTCAGGGAATATAAGTGCTGCCCCAAAAATGCCCCAAAATCCAGGTCTGTCTCTGAAAATTAGGGATAGTCCATGCAAATTCGGGGCTGTAACTATGTAGTACATGTTTGAAATGGAAACCATAAGGCAAGATCTCCAATGGTTGCCTCAGGTTTGTGTATAACATGGTTATAACAGGACTCTCAACCCTCTGGTTTTAGGAAATGGCAACCCTAATAAACAAGTTACAATCAAATACTGTCCCAAACCAAGGGTCAACAAGAAAAGCAGTAGGTGGCAGTGGAAATATGTTAATATGTGAAGATGGAATTTGTGTTGGCCTGCTCGCATCTGATCATGTACCGGATAGCCTCATTACCAGGCTGCACACTGGCAGAGGACCAACCTTGCCCCTTCATTCTGCACTACACTAGATAGTGTGCACTGAATAGCCAGAAACAACATGTAGAAATACAAATCAAACTCTCTACACAACAATTCCTAAATATCATGGCTCTTCCTTTGACCCTGTAGGCCTCATCATTTTATACATTTCATTATAAAGTTGATGTAGGAATTGAGTAGGTTCAATAATATATTTCACACAATATCATCATGGCCCACAGTAGACAGACGGGGTTGACTTCTGCCTTGGACAGAAAAGGCGCAGGTTTTTGAAAGCCTCTAGCTGACCCATGACTGATGCCAGGGAGGGTAAATATAACTGACTTTCACTAAAACTTGGGGCCCAGCCTACTTTCACAGTCTAAGAACCCAGCCATATGGCTATGCTGAGTTAAATTTTTACACGTCAGATTGAATGGCGTTTTCTCAAGAGACCCTGTCTCGTTTTTTTGTTGACCTGTCAGACAGAACAGCAGCTTTGACTGATCCCAGGACCCCCTCCTCCTCATTTTCCCCTCCTCCTTTTCCCAGCTGTAGAAGGCAGGGCAGCAGGTGCAAGAATCTGAAGCCGGCCTCAAGGAAAAGCCGTCAAAGGCCCCCCTTGTGACACAAAGATGGGCTATGGTGTGGAGGGAGAGACCTGCAAAAGCCAGGGACAATAGTTACACAGCGGGGATCCTGTAGGCTAATTTACACTGTTGCCAGGTGGAAGAAATATATAAGAAACTGAATAAACCTCTCTGACTAGCTCTATTTCCGCAACCTGTCATATTACTGATATGTAAAACTGATATCTAGCATCTAGCTCTATAAAACAATTTGTTATATACTTCTCGCTTTATTTTGAGATATTAATTTAGTAATTTGTAACAAATATTCTTATGTGAATATAATGTATAGTTTTCAAGTGAAGATTTTATATACAGAAGGAAAATGTGACACTGCAATCTGGAGGGCCAGACTAAATGATGCCTAGGTTGTAAAACTAATTGAAAAGGCATAAGCATTATGTAAAGTTAGTGAACAGCCTGTCAGTCCATATTGAGGGAGTGTATATTGTGCCCTTAGCCCTTGGACACATTCATAGGCAAGATGTATTTAGAACACATGCTGTGATTGTCCCTTTAACACCAGCTCTTCGAGATCCTGTTTTTTATTGACTTTTTTTAGATCACTTTGGTATGTTTTTATAGCTATATAGTGAGACTGATGTACCATCTTCTAACTTTTGTCAATACCAGGCCAACAAAAGTAAGCAAGTCTTGTAGCACTGGATGGATCAACAATATAGAAATTTGTACAATTTCCTTGTACTTAGCAGGGTCACTTATAAAGACTGCCGCACTGGCTGAGCATTGTAGTGAGGTCCGTATTCCAATGAAACTAACAGTGTATTGAGCACAGCACTGAAGCTGTGGATGCGAGCTCTGCTGCAGTAGTCCAGCATGGCCAATACACAGTGTATGGAGCTGTCTGCCTTCAGCTCCATACATGCAGTACCCCAGTGGAGCAATGCAAATGGATAATTAATTACCAAGTCAGCTAACCTACAGTTTCTCAGTTCAATGCTGTGATTTATGGTCAAAAATGTTTGTTTTACCTACTGTATGTTTTGTAAGCCCCATGGTAAGTGTGCAGGCAACTAAGAGGTTAAACCCTTGTTTAGCCATTAGGGTGATAGGGTGATGGACCCAGGTCCACCCATTAGTTAGTAAGAGAGTCTATAGTTTGCAGAGAAGGAGGAGAGGCGTGTGTGAGAAAGCTCTGCACAAAAGGCCTCAAGTTCCAGAGAATTGCTGTCTCTGAGACTTCAACAGCTAAAGAACAACTCCTACATAAAGTACTCCAAAGAGAAGGAGAAAAGGCATCTTGAGAAGGTCAAGAATCTGCAAGACCATGTAAAATAATGGACCTGCACTCCTGATTTGCACCAAGCCAAACACACACCAAATGCCACCAGGCAGGAGTCCCAATGCCAGGGAGTGCCCCTAGGGAAGAATGAGTGCAACCTCCATTAACTGCTTGGCCCCATGGAGCACTAGAGTGAGGACTGCCACTTTCAGTACTACTACATCTTTCAGGGCCACAGTCACCACCTCCACCCCCATCCTCCCTGCCCTGTGCCTACCCTGTGGGTCGCTGCATACACAGTATATGTACAGGTGCTCACCGGTGAGGGTGCCAGGTGTTGAACTCCTACCCATTAGATATTGATGATCTATACTGAGGATAAACGCTCATTCATTGGATAAAACAATCGTTTATGCAGACACCTCAATCATCATGTCTGGGCAGAAGATAGTGCTGTCTAAATAGCACTCTGCTGACCAGAAACAACTCAGTATGGGGACAAGCGATAGCAGTAGCCATTATCCTCTAGGGAAGGTGATCAGTTCATATAAATAACAAGCATGCAATTGTCAAGAGAGAATGCTTCTTTCCTGCCAATTGTGCGCTCGATCGCTGCATGTAAGTTTTCTATTAGTGATGGTAGAAACCTAATGCTTCTTGTAGCTGAGACATTGCTGACATTTTATTGTCTATCAAATACTTAGAATGTATGCCAAAAGACACCTAATAAGTAATTTTAGGTATAATTTACACCGGGTGTCAATTTTCTAATAAATTGTCAGGTCGCTCAGGCCTGTGCCATCCACTCCGCACTGTTTGCTGTCCACTTTTTTTTAAAGTGCCAAGCGCATCGCAACCTCCCACTTTTTTGGAGTAGGGGATTTGTTAAACCTCCACCCTTTGTCTACTGCAGTTTCCTGGTCTAGAAGCAAGAGTCTAACCAACAGACTGCTGGACGCACTACCTGTACACTGATGTTGATCCCACTTTTTGTGACGTGTTTTAATGTCTGGGTGGCTGTGCCCAATCTTTAATACCAGGAGCTTAGCTGCCAGGTCAAAAGCAGTGAAAAGGCATAAGAATACCAGACTAATACATGTTATATATGTAGAAGAATGGAATAGTGTTACTTGGATGGTCAGTGTGACATCTGGGTATTAGACAAGCCATGGTATAAAAAGGATATTCTGACATGAACACCGCCCCATACATTTTACTTTCAGCGTATGTTTTCTTCCAGTTTCCCATAGGGCATTTCTGCTAATCATTTGGTATCTGTGAGAGAGCAGCCTCTGGCTTCCAGTCTCCATTCATATATCAATAGGGACTGGGTGCCCAGATAACATATTACCATCATACATTATCAGAATGCTGTTGCTATGGAAATGTATAGCCACAATACATCACACGCATGACATCACTTAGTAAGTGTATTACTAAGAATGCGATGTGTACCAGGAGATACACCTTATAAACAAAGGGATGAAGACAGGAAAATGTTCTGCAAGCAGATTTTTACCCAGTAAAAAGCAATGGCAAATAGACAGATAAGATGGATTCCTAATATCTGTTTGGCTAGGTCCGCAGATCGTTTAGGCGGGGAACGTTATGCATTGTGCTAGTTAAAATACAGAACGTGGTAATAAGTATTTAATGCACCAATAGCTGAGACTGTTAGCCTTTATATTGGAAAGTAACCAATTGGAAAAAAAACAGAACATTATGGGCCAGATTTATCATTAGCTAAAGTAAAATTTATGGCTTGTAAAAGTCGCAACATTTCGCTAAAAATGCGCAAAAATTTGAGACTTTTATTGGCTCTGCGCTATGCTCGCCAGCTTTCTGAAAGTGGGCAGTGGACAAGTGGAAGCCGATGCCAGTAGTCCGCACGGGCGCAGACTACAGTGTCCACTGTGCCTGCGCGAGACTACGGCGCAGAGATAACATGACGTCAGGATAGTGCAGTGAATATATAGTAATTGGCGGTGCTGGGCTGCGGATCGATGGGCGGTGCTGGGCTCCAGGAGATCGTGGGACAACCCCTTGGGCTCCTGACAGAGGTAATTTACATATGAATAAGATCGATTTTTATAAGAATATAAGGCACTCAGGTCATAAACAGTGGGATCAATGTAAACACCGCATTAAGACTAAGGGGCCCATATAAATATCTCCATATCGTTAATCCTGGTGACAGAATCCCTTTAAAGAAGCTGTAGCCTTCCCATGAGCAAAAACTGTTACTTCAAACAACTGATCAAGAGTTGGTCCCCACCATGCTGATATTGACAACCAATCCTGAGGATAGCCATCAATAATATGAAGATGGAAACCTCCATTTAATGCTACGGTATGTCTGTGTGAAGGAAAATTCTATACGAATTCCTATAGAAATATTTCACTAAATGTGTAAGCACTAAAATTAGATGGTGGTCAAAGTTGTACTTAGACTTTCAAGAGTCAGTCAGGGGTAAGCCTTCGGGACTATTCACACAAGCATATTCCCGGATGTATTATTCATCTGTATTAGTCTACTTTCACACTCGTGTTTAGTGCGGATCCGTCATGGATCTGCACAGATGGATCTGTTCAGATAATACAACCGTCTGCATCTGTTCAGAACGGATACGTTTGTATTATCTGGAACATAGCCAAGACGTATCCATCTTGAACACCATTGTAAGTCAATGGAGGATGGATTTGTTTTCTATTGTGCCAGATTGTGTCATAGGAAACGGGTCCGTCCCCATTGACTTACATTGTGTGTCAGGACGGATCTGTTTGGCTCAGTTTTGTCAGACGGACACCAAAACGCTGCAAGCGGAATGGAGACTGAACGGATACATTCTGAGCGGATCCGTTTCCATTCAGAATGCATTAGAATGCAAGCTGATCTGTTTTGGACCGCTTGTGAGAGCCCTGAACGGATTTCACAAATGAAAAGCCAAAACGCGTGTGAAAGTAGACTCAGTCAGACCAGGGGTTTAAATGACCCAAACTCACGTCATCAAAGATTTATAAGGACAGATGACACATCCAGAATACACTTGTGCTAATAGTCCCTAAAAGATAACATAATCAACTTGCCCTCTTCGGTATTAGCGCCAAACTGAGACAAATGCATCTACAATAATATCTTATAATAGTGGAGAAATTAGTGTATTTAACCCGCCTGCTTATTTCATAGCATTGCTGAACTTGGAGGAAAGTAGGAGTTCTGTTCTTGCAAGGAAATGAGGCATGTCTCAAGTTATCAAAGGTATACATAAAAGTGGAAAACCAGTGCCACTAAGCGTCCGGAAACCACATGGTCATGTAAATCTGCTTGTAGATTGATAATGGCCGGGCGATTTTGTACTCAAAACTAGATAAAAGGGGCTTTGTGGTGTATGCATGTTAGTAGTAGTGCATTGTGTAGTAGTCATGGAAGCTCTCCTACTTACTGATTGACAGCTCAGACAATGACCACAATTAAAAAAAAAAATCAAATTTACAAAAAAAGCTGTCCATGCAATATTTTATAAAACCTTTTATTTGGCGCAGTAACCCAGGGAAAACCAAAGCCAGCAGTTATAAGGTTAAATAATCCCGTAACAATGGGGCACATTTACTATCTCTGCTGTGCCAAAATTTGGTCGCCTTTCTTTTGGATTGAATCATTTTAGACACATTGGAGCTGTATCAAACTGGTGTAAAGTAGAACTGGTTTAGTTGCCCATAGCAACCAATCAGATTCCACCTTTTATTTCCTAAAGGAGATGTCAAAAATGAAAGGTGGAATGTGATTGGTTGCTATGGGCAACTAAGCCAGTTCTACTTTGCACCAGTTTGATAAATCTCCCCCATTAATTACTGATTTGCACAAAAAAATGATGTTTGTCCCTTGCTAGATACTATTCAAAAGGAGGGACAGTTTTGTCAAGTCATAAAATGTATCAGATTCATTACTGCAATGCACCTTTTTTTGGCTCAAAATAAAGGCCCAAAATAAGCCAACCATGATGGATCTACAGACTGCCTGTTCAAATATTAGACAGCATTAGTAAATGTGGGCCATCTTATGATACACCTAACACTAGAAATCTGTTGTATATTGGACATATCATAATTAAAGGGATTGTTCAGGAAGGTGATAGAATTCGGAGCCAGACTGAGGTAAAATGAGAAATAAGCAGGAAATGGCCGCACTGGTAACCTACCTCAGTGGCATTTCCAGCAAAGTTCCTGTTTGTCCAGACAAGACCAGGAAGCAGAGAGCAGCAGGATATACATTAGGTGAGTAATGCTTTATTTTTATTTTTTAACCTATTCTGGCCATTAGTTTTTAAAACTTACCCCCTCCCCCCAACTTTTAAACCAAATGTGTGATATACTAAAGACTGTATTGCATATCTGGATGTACTAGAGACTGTATTTTATACTTAGATGTACTAGAGACTGTATTTTATACTTGGATGTACTAGAGACTGTATTTTATACTTGGATGTACTAGAGACTGTATTTTATACTTGGATGTACTAGAGACTGTATTTTATACTTGGATGTACTAGAGACTGTATTTTATACTTGGATGTACTGGAGACTGTATTTTATACTTGGATGTAACCGTTACCAGGAGCAACGTTCAGTAAAAGTTATAAGTTGGATTGCACCATCCTTGCCTCAGTCTCCAGTTTCTCAGTTAACACTACAGTAATTGGTTGTACCACCATAAAAGGTACAGGCGTCACGACTACAAGGGACCTTGCCATTAATACAGACCATCAAGGGCACCTCGAACCACCATCTGGCCTGATTCCCTTACACCAGAGTGCGCCCCAGAGAATACCTTGTGCCGTTCTCCTCATCACTTGTGCAGTCCTGCCCAGGGACGACATAACCGTGAGTAACCAAACTGTATTTACCTCGGCCCACCTATATCTCACACCGTGACCTCATGCATAATTCCCCTGTCGGTCTGGCATACTGCATAAAATAAATTGGCGTCACCACGAACAGGATCCATTCCTTTGTGCCTTTAATGAACTGCGCCATTATAGACTGCCTATTGTGTATGAGCCCCAACAGTTTGATTCCTTTTATTGGGCCAAAGAACTGTTTAGGCTGTTTAGAGGCTGTCTGCATGTATTGCGCTACACTTCTACCACAAAACCGCATCTTTAAAACTGCAAAATTGTGGATTTTTGAAAAGTCAATAGCTCTGCTTGCTTTATTTGTAAAGACTGTTTTGCACTTAAAATGGCTGCCTAAGGGACTTGTAATTGTTTGCTGCGCCATCACGGAGCAGCCTGGCAGGAAAAACTAAGTCACACCCCCTCTCAAAGCGGGAAAATATTGGTGCCACTGTGTTGAAAGGTGGGAATAGTATCTCTACCGCGCCATAAACCTCATTTGCATGGACAATATATGCGCCGCCTACCCTATACTAGAGTACCTAGGGGGCGTGCAAGAGACAACATGTGGGAGGAGACTGCGTCACCAAAGATGACAGAGAGTGGAGCAACCAGAGAGACTCCAGCATCTAGAGAGCCACAGCCCGGGACAGGACGAGAAATCGGTGAGCCACCTGCCTACCATCCGGGATCAGAGATGCCGCCCTACCCCTGCCGGCAGCCATGTGACAGCTTTCCCAGGCCTAGTCCTTTTTGGCCTGCCCTGATGGAAGACATACGAGCCGCTGCGCTCCGAGCAACTCAGCCCCAGCATGACAGCTGTGACCCAGACTACACCATTGTATCTTAATAACTGTTCCAGTACAGGCTTCCTTTGTTGCAACAATGTGAGCTGCTGCCAGTTCCCCACGGCCCAGTGGCAGTTCCCTAAGCCACTCTGGATACCAATGCCCGCATTGTGCCCCTTTTCAGTACTCCCTGTCTGACAAGACTTTCTTCGTCACATTTGTGCGTGTTTTTGCACGTTTTCCCTTTAACCCCCTTTTCAGGTTGATTTGGGATTTTTGCTATGGACATGTTTTATAATGTTTTAAGCCATATGACCAGAAGGACATTTTCTGTTATTATTGCACTAAGCTATCTCTTAAAAGTTTTATATGCTAAAAAAGATATATATATTTACACTTTGATATATGCCAATACTTATTGGGACTCTTTTTTACTTGCCATGGACTTTATTGCCCTTACTTATGATCATCGTCCATGTTTCCCTGTCAAGCACCGAAAAGTGTCAACGCCCATTATTAACCCAGACCAGTGATATATATATATATATATTATATGTGACGTATTTGTCTAGCATGTATTTATAGTACATTGCAAAGTCCACATTTATATTTGCTCTTTTTGAAGGTGATTGTATATGGCGTATGTTTTGGTGTCCTTAAGGTGACCAGATTCCTGTCTTGGATGTTTTGGGAGCGACATATGTTATACAAGAGGGGTATGCAGTGTCCTACTACGTGATCGTGGGCACCGCAAACTAGTTTTATTGTGTTTTAGTGTCATATATTATGCCTGTATGCTGTACTTCATCTCATGTCATATTCTCCCATGTCATTATGTGATTTTATGTGTAAGATCCTTTACACAGGCCTAGTTAGGGTGCACTACACTAGTTTCTCCACTAGATGGGGCAGTGTTACAGTGTATATATAGCTTAGCTCAGGCCCAAGTTATGCAGTTAAAGGGTTTCTACCACTTCGTGTCACTTATTTAGCTGTCAGACACTAGCGATCCGCTAGTGTCTGCTCTGGCCAACCATCCTAATATAATTGCTTTTGGGGCGGTGGTTTGGCTAAAAAAACTACTTTTATTAATATGCTAATGAGCCTCTAGGTGCTATGGGGGCGTCATTAGCACCTAGAGGCTCCGACTACCTTTAGAAACTGCCGCCCCCAGCGCGTCCCTCCAGCCCGCCCATCTCCTCCTGAATGCGATCCTCGTATGTATTCTGCGCATGCGCAGTAAATGTCTGACAGCTTCCCTGCTCAGACATCTCCACTGCGCCTGTTCCTCGGAGCACTATGGCGTCATCGCGCAGGCGCAGTGGAGATGTCTGAGCAAGGAAGCGGTCAGACATTTACTGCGCATGCGCAGAATACATACGAGGATCGCATTCAGGAGGAGATGGGCGGGCTGGAGGGACGCGCTCGGCGGCGGCAGTTTCGGAAGGTAGACGGAGCCTCTAGGTGCTAATGACGCCCCCATAGCACCTAGAGGCTCATTAGCATATTAATAAAAGTAGTTTTTTTAGCCAAACCACCGCCCCAAAAGCAATTATATTAGGATGGTTGGCCAGAGCAGACACTAGCGGATCGCTAGTGTCTGACAGCTAAATAAGTGACACGAAGTGGTAGAAACCCTTTAAGACTAGTTTAGTCAGAGAGCAGCCATGAAGTAGCTGCTTGCTGGAGGGAGGCATCCTGCCTCTCTGCTCTCTCCCTGTTGGCTCCACAGCCCAGGGTTAAAGCCACAAGTTTCAGCCCAGAGGTGAGAAATCTACTTCTATAGCTCGCTCCTCCGGGGTGACCAGTGACAAGCTGCTACAGCAAGTATTCAAGCAGATTAGTATATTTTATTCAAGACAAAGGATAGCAAACGGCCATACTTAAAGGCTTCCCAGGCACCTTTGCAATTAGGTGTAGGACATAGCTTCCGGCATCCACACCTCCAGTTTAAATCCTGGGGACATTTAGGCCAACCATCAGAAAAGCACAGGAAATAGAGGTTCAAGGATTCTGAAAACCACCTTCATTCAGGTTAGAATAAGGCGAGTTAATACCAGCCTAAGACTTTTTATACTTCAAAAGCCTAGTCTGAAGCAGTAGCTTTCATATATATATATATATATATATATATATATGCGATGCAGTGTCCCAGGGGGTCAGTAGTGTATGCTGGGCTTTGTAGTGCAGATTGACTCACTAACCTGGGATCCACTGTCGTCTTCAATTGGGGCAAATACTGGAACAGGCAGGTATTTAAAAGTTCGTGACGCCAGTGTCAATTAAACGGTGACACGCCGTGTATGGTATTGTAGAAGAATGAAGCAAGCATAGGATAGCCAACAAAAACTGGAACATTTACTGAATATCAGTGAATACAGCTGGTTCTTGGGAGTACAGAATGGCCGGTCTTAGCAAGGCATTATACAGAGTGTTGATTACAGGAGATGCAGTACAGGCGGCTTGCACACTATTCCTGACTGGTCCTGCTACATGTGACTTTCTCTCCAAGGTCTAATGCCCTTTATCTGGCGTACCCTTGAAGCTGTCCTTATCTAGTACCTCCTCTGTTATCTTGAGTACCTCTTGCTTTATCTGATCGGCCTCTGTGGTATTCTGTGTCTTCAGGCTGATTAGCTATGCCCTTCTGACTTCTATGCATACGGACTCAGGAGGGAACCCTCTCTGCACTGAGTCTGGAAACTTCTAACTTCCTGAGCTAGGCCCTAGCCTATTTATACTGAACTGGGGGCTCCCTCTGCTGGCTGTGATAAGGATTGCCGGTAACCGGCCTGACTGGCTTAAAGGGAACTACGCACTCAAATCTTAGCAGTGTCGGGTAGCCTACCCGTATGCTGCACACCCCCAGACTTTAACGTGAGTAAGGCCTCGTACTCACACACATGCCTGAACCAACATAAGCTGATGCGTAATTTAAACATGACATTATAAATATGATAAACAACTATTTCACACAAAAATATAACATTTGCAACAAATTACGCAAGAAAAAGGGGCGTCTTCTTTCTTCTTAGGCACGGCCGCTGACCTGGCACAGCGGACTTAAGGTGAACCAGGTTAGTCTATTTTTCTTGACTGAAGTATAATAAGGAACTACACAGGGTTTCCCCGTGGGTGTAGAACAGGCAAGGGCTCACGTGGAGGAGTCCATTCTTGCGCACAAACATCAAGCAGGCTATTTCCGATAGTAACTGTTCGGGAGGAGACACCACCAGTATAGTCAAAGTCTCCTAAATGGACTGGCGGACGTCCCCTGGTCATCCGGGTGGACCTTCTCAACACAGGGGTTTCCTCTCCTCTTAGCACCGAGGTAGAAGAGAGAGGAGCAACAGGAGGATCTCCATCCGTGAGACCTTGGTCAGGAACAACAGGAACAACAGGATCCACTAGAGGGGGAACTGGATCCGGGGCATCCTGAACCGGCTCTTCTGGAAGTAAAGGTACAGTAGGTGCCGGAGCGGGCACCAACAAGTTCAACCATGGTGTCAGAAGCCAATGCATGGGATCAGCGTCATACCTTAGATTTCGGACAGCCTGCATAGGATCCTCGGGCTGTATCGATGACTCTGACACAGGGGGTTCAGATATAGAACTCTCGGCACTGGGTCCTGGTGTCAGGCAGAGCTTTAACCGGTTTCGGTGCACAATTTGGGATCCCCTGCCCTCCCGGGTGATCTCATAAGTGTGAGTTCCAACATTTGGGATTGCAGTGACAACATAGGGACTTTGCTCCCATTTACTGTCCAGTTTACTGGTACGGCGGTTATTTTTTAACCATACCACAGCCCCTATCGTCAGGGGTTCTGCATGGGCTGCTTGGTCATAGTCTCTCTGCTGCCGGTCTCTAGCATAGTCCATACGTTCCTGAACAATAGCTTGGGCCGTATTCAATCGCCTTTGGTGTTCAGCAACCCAGTCGGTATTAGGGAATGGGTTGATGCAATCAGGTACGAGTACATCCAAGGAGTGGTCAGCAGGCAATAACCCTTGGCGCCCAAACATCAAATAAAAGGGGGTATACCCGGTGGAACAGTGTATGGTATGATTGTATGTGAACATGAGCTGTGGCAACAGATTAGGCCAATCTCCCCTGGTTTCAGGAGGCACGGTCCTCAGCATCTCTATCAAGGTCTGATTCATTTTTTCACATAATCCATTACCTTGCGGATGGTAGGCCGTCGTCCGGATCTTCTTACAGTTGTGCAGGCGGCACAGTTCATGGAACAGGTGGGACTCAAAAGCAGGACCTTGATCGGTGAGGATCTTTTCTGGACAACCGTAGGGCAGGAGGAAGTGTTTCCAGAACAGTTCGGCTGTAGTCTTGGCCGTCTGGTCTCTCACAGGCACCGCTACAACAAACTTAGTGAAATGGTCAATAATAGTCATAGCGTACACATACCCTGAGCGACTAGGCTCCAGTTTCACATGGTCGATGGCGACAAGTTCAAGAGGACGAGTACTTACAATGGGTCTCAGTGGTGCCCTCTGATCATGGTGTTCACCTCGTTTCAAGGCACAGGCTACACACTCCCGACACCACTTCTCCATGTCTTCTCTCATGCCCACCCAGTAAAACCGCTGGCGGATATTTGCCTCAGTCTTTTGGACCCCAAAGTGACCGGATTGATTGTGGTACATCTCCAACACCATACCTGCATCTCGTCGGGGTATGAGAATTTGATGCACTCTTTCGTTGGACACTGGGTCTAGGCTTCTCCGTAGCAACAGGCCCTTTTGTATGAAGAGTTGATGGCGCTGTCTCCACAGTTTGATGAGCTCAGGATCTGTACTCTTACGCCGAATCCTCTCAGGGGCTCTGCCACTGGTAATGAAGTCCAACAATTCACCCAGCACTCTACTTTCAGACTGTAGTTTCACCCACCTTTCTTCTTTGAGTTCCGGCCTACTGGAGGGTGAAGGAACTGCAGCTCTGTTACTGGTAGCCCGAGCCTGATCCTGTTGAGCAAATTTATGGTAGAAGGCCGGCATTTCTACATCTTCCCAAGCATCTCGCACATCATCAGGAGCTGTCTCTGTGGGAAGTCTGGATAAAGCATCAGCATTGTCATTAGTACGTCCAGCGCGATATTTTACAGAGAAATCATAGTTGGCGAGACGAGAGGCCCATCTTTGCTCCAAAGCCCCCAATTTAGCTGTATTTAGGTGTGCCAGAGGGTTATTATCAGTGAATGCAATGAATGGGGTAGCGGCTAGGTAATCTTTGAATTTTTCCGTCACTGCCCACACTAGTGCCAGGAATTCTAGTTTGAAGGAACTATAATTCTGGTCATTTTTCTCAGCTCCTTTCAGGGAGCGGCTTGCATAAGCTATCACTCTTTCTTTTCCCTCTTGAATCTGGGCTAACACAGCCCCCAGGCCCCGCTTGCTAGCATCAGTATACAGATGGAAGGGCTTGCTGTAGTCGGGATAACCTAACACGGGAGGCTCGGTCAGTTTCTTTTTTAACAACTGGAACGCGATCTCTCTCTCTTCATTCCACTCAATGAGCACTGGAGTTCTAGGACTTTTCTTGGGCTGCCCCCTCAAGAGTTCCTGGATAGGATCGGCTATTTGAGCAAAATGGGGGATGAAACGTCTATAGTAGCCGGCAAAACCAAGGAAACCCCTCACCTCTTTGACGGTAGTGGGTACCGGCCAGTTACGGACAGCCGCTAACTTATCAGGGTCAGGTTGTACGCCCTCTCCGCTTACCACATGTCCCAGGTATTTTACCGCAGGTTTGAGCAAGTGGCATTTAGATGGCTTTACCTTCAGGCCATATTTGACAAGGATTTCAAAGACCTCTGCTAAGTGTTTCAGGTGGTCTTCATATGTTTTTGAGTACACAATGACGTCATCTAGATACAGCAGCACTGTTTCGAAGTTTTTGTGACCCAAACACCGCTCCATTAGTCTCTGGAAAGTTCCTGGGGCATTACATAGCCCGAACGGCATACAATTGAATTCGAACAGGCCCATGGGAGTGGTGAAAGCAGTCTTTTCCCTATCTGCCGGGGCCATGGGTACTTGCCAGTAGCCACTGGTCAAGTCCAATGTGGAGAAATAGGCAGCGGAGCCCAGAGCACTTAGTGACTCTTCAATGCGGGGCAGTGGGTACGCGTCTTTGTGGGTTATTTGGTTAATTTTTCTATAGTCCACGCAGAAACGGATACCACCATCCTTCTTCTTTACAAGGACCAGGGGTGCCGCCCACGGGCTACGACTGTCCCGGATTACATTGGAGTCTTTCATCTCTTGGATCATTTCTTTTACAGTCTGATATGAAGTAGGCGGTAAGGGTCGGTATCTCTCCTTGATAGGAGGATGAGAGCCAGTAGGTATGGTGTGTTGTATGGCACTAACCTCTCCATAATCAGCAGCATGTTTACTGAAGGCCTGGTGGTGCTCTTTGACAAGCCGTAGTATCCCTTCTTGTTGATGTTGGGGGGTAGTCTCGTCCCCGACATGTAGCTCTTCCCACCAGGGTACTTGTGACTGGGGCACCGGCGGACATCCGCTGACTGCAGCTGGCGGTTTTTCTGTCACTGGAAGACGGATGATGTCTTGGAAGAACACCTGAGAAAGCTGGGCAACAGGGTAATGCTTAGTAAGCGCAACAGGATGATCACTCAGGTTAATCAGACGGACAGGTACTTTACCTTGGGAGACGTTCACCAGGCACTTGGCAGCTCTCACATAAGGGTAGTTCTCCATCTGGATTGGTTCCACCAGGGCTGGATAATCTTGGCCTTGGACTCCCAGGACAGCACGACACCATAAGAGAGTTTGGGAATTAGGAGGCAAAGTCACAGGCTTATTATCACGAATCTTGGCAGTACAAATTTCTCCTTTCCCGTTAGCAAACCTCTGCTGGGCACTTAACACAGTGATAGTCTTTTGAATCACCCTCTTGGATGCAGAGGAAGCGGTGGGCAGAGTCTGATGTAATACGGCAAGTATTTCAGCATAACAGTTTTTGAAGACATTGGTGCCTAGAATGACAGGATGTCCTCCTCTGTCGCCGGCCTGTACTACTATCACCCCCTGTTGAGGCAAGGTTACTTCTCCCACCTGCAGGATGGGTTCCCAGTATCCATGGATCTTTACCGGTTTGCCATTGCTGGCGATAATCTCTACCCAGGATTCAGGCGGCTGGGTCAATTGGTTGGTGTCCCAGAATCTTTCAAAGGCGGGCAGCTGAATAGTGGTGACCTGAGACCCAGTATCTAATAGGGCTTCAAAGGGGACCCCGTTAATCTCCACATTGATTTTAGGATGGGATCCTACATACCGTGGCATCCAATTTGGATCTTTTGGACCTAGTGTTCTACCTCCCGAGGGGTGGTCCTCAGCCTCAGGGGTTGCCCGTTTAACTGCCAGCAAGTGGATTCTGTGTGTCCCATCTTTTTGCAGTATGTACACACGGGCCGCTGGCGACCCCTATTGCGCCTCCCAGGATCCCTGGGGTGAGTCTCTTGGTATGGAGGTGGGAACGGCTTAGAGGGTGACAGGAACTCCTCTTCTGACATCATAGGTTTTTCCCATTCCTCCATTTTTCTGCACACTCTCTCTAGGCTTTTAGTGAGGTGATTTACTTGCTCTGTCAGCATGGCGATAGTATCGGTAGCTGTAGCTTGAACAGCTTGACCGGCCTCAGCTCGGTCAATGATAAACGGTTTTGACCTGCAGGCTGATAACTCAGGTGGGGTGCTCAACTCTGTAGATACTGCTGACCCCAGAATTTTTATAGCCAGTTCTTTAAAGTCCAGAAAGGTACTGTTAGGGTGTTGGGCGGACAGCAGTCTTTAATTGGGTCCTTATTTGCTCACTAGCCACTCCGGTAATAAATTGTTCCCTCAGGGTCTGATCCTGGTTATCAGCTTCCTTGGGATCTATCTGAATTACAGCCCCCAAAGCCTCCTGAAGTGATAGGGCATAGTCACGGAGGGACTCACCGGGCTTCTGTTTCTTGCCAAAGAAGTGCATCTTTATCTCTGAGGCAGTCCTCGTTTCAAAAGTGGCCCTGAGGCGGGTGAATATCTGCTCTAGAGTACTCCGTTCCGCAGCAGGCCAGGATAATACCTCTCTGCGGGCAGCCCCCTCCAGTTGCGCTAGCAAGATTTCCATTTGCTGATCGGCATTTATGGGGTACAGTTTGAATAAGGCCAGCAACTTTTCTTTAAAGTCTCTTAGGGTATGGGCCTCTCCGTTATAGCGGGGAAACCATGGGGCCCCAAAATAGTAAGGCATGGTAAAGGGCATCATGCTGGGGGCTATAGGATGATTAGGAGCCGCAAGCTCTCCCGGGTCCGGCCGCTCGGCAACTCCCGGATCTGACATGTTAACTTATTACGAGGTGGCCGCTGGTGACTAAAGGGGCCGGAACAATCCCCTTCCCTCCGGATACAAGTTCTTACCGGTATCGCCGGGTTCGCGCAGGCCAAATCTCGTGAGACTCCGGACGTCCTGTGTACGCGGTGACGTTGCTGACGCAGGAAAAGCAGGGCCGCGGCGGTGCGATGATGAAGAGGGGCGGGATTCTCTGTGTCTTTGAAGGGATCCGCCCACGGAGGTCCTCAGCAGCGCGGGAAACTTTACTCCAGGCGGCCGGTGGCCATCTTGATCACGATTCCCTGACAGCAAGCAGGGTGTTGCAAAGTCCAATAAATCACAGTCCACAAATACGATTTTCTCTCTGGGGGTAGCGCAACACAGTACAGCGTCTCCGATTCCTCCCAGGCACAATTTTAATCCACAGATTTGGGAATAAAGGTTACAGTCTTTGCAATACGGTGGTGGAATAGTTAAAGCACACAGTTCACACTTCTCTGCACTGTAGAAGTATGCGGATCCTGTTCGTGACGCCAAAAAGAGCGATGCAGTGTCCCAGGGGGTCAGTAGTGTATGCTGGGCTTTGTAGTGCAGATTGACTCACTAACCTGGGATCCACTGTCGTCTTCAATTGGGGCAAATACTGGAACAGGCAGGTATTTAAAAGTTCGTGACGCCAGTGTCAATTAAACGGTGACACGCCGTGTATGGTATTGTAGAAGAATGAAGCAAGCATAGGATAGCCAACAAAAACTGGAACATTTACTGAATATCAGTGAATACAGCTGGTTCTTGGGAGTACAGAATGGCCGGTCTTAGCAAGGCATTATACAGAGTGTTGATTACAGGAGATGCAGTACAGGCGGCTTGCACACTATTCCTGACTGGTCCTGCTACATGTGACTTTCTCTCCAAGGTCTAATGCCCTTTATCTGGCGTACCCTTGAAGCTGTCCTTATCTAGTACCTCCTCTGTTATCTTGAGTACCTCTTGCTTTATCTGATCGGCCTCTGTGGTATTCTGTGTCTTCAGGCTGATTAGCTATGCCCTTCTGACTTCTATGCATACGGACTCAGGAGGGAACCCTCTCTGCACTGAGTCTGGAAACTTCTAACTTCCTGAGCTAGGCCCTAGCCTATTTATACTGAACTGGGGGCTCCCTCTGCTGGCTGTGATAAGGATTGCCGGTAACCGGCCTGACTGGCTTAAAGGGAACTACGCACTCAAATCTTAGCAGTGTCGGGTAGCCTACCCGTATGCTGCAATATATATAAAAGACAAAGAGCCTGTTTTATCTGACTTACAATATCCTACCCCCGTATGCATGAGAGACTGTATTTCATATCTGGATGTACTAAAGACTGTATTTTATACTTGGATGTACTAGAGACTGTATTTTATATCTGGATGTACTAGAGACTGTATTTCATATCTGGATGTACTAGAGACTGTTTTATACTTGGATGTAACCGTTACTAGGAGCGACGTTCAGTAAAAGTTATAATCTGGATTGCACCATCCTTGCCTCAGTCTCCAATTCCTCAGTTAACACTACAGTAAATGGTTGTACCACCACAAAAGGTAAAGGCATCACGACTACAAGGGACCTTGCCATTAATACAGACCATCAAGGGCACCTCGAACCACCATCTGGCCTGATTCCCTTACACCAGAGTGCGCCCCAGAGAATGCCTTGTGCCGTTCTCCTCATCATTTGTGCAGACCTGCCCAGGGATGACGTAACCGTGAGTGACCAGAACTGTATTTACCTCGGCCCACCTACTGCTCACATTCCCCTGTCAGTCTGGCATACTGCAGATACAGTTATTTTCAGGTAATTATTAAATGATGTCACTTATTAACAGATTGATAGCGATATCGCCCCCTTTGCTTTTCTAGCACGTTCTAGTGAATAGAATACACTCAATGACAGAATGAACCTGTCCGTGTCACAGATGACAGAGTGTGAACGCGAATGATCATCCATCATTGAAGCCATGATTTGAGCTCTGCTTTCGCCAGCCTCACGGAGGTTGAATACAGGCAGGAGACGATGGGCGGCCTCAGGGTCATTATAAGACTACAGCAACCAGATCATTCATCCCATACACATAGCAATACAAGATAATACACTATACAGTACGGCCGTCTCTGGGCTCATTTGTCATTAGTATGGTTTATACCAGATTACATCAAATAAAAGGTACATTTTAATGTCCTCCCTCCACACATGGGCGGTTGCAGGGCTTCTCATTGTCTCCAGCTAGACGTGTTAATCGGTCAAAAACCTTCCCGGTGCAATTGCTTATTTATCAGATCGCCATTCTCTACTGGCATGCCATTTAATACAACTTGACTTTCTTGTCATTAGCAGCACTCCGTTTGATAAATCTAGTTGTTTGCAGCTTAAAGAGCACAGCATTGTGATCATTGCTGACTGTCTGGTGAACTGAGGCCTTTACACAACTACATTTACACTTTTTTATATGTTTTACAATCATAAATGCTTAAGGTTGGATACTGCTGATCCATGCGGACAGTATGAATGACAGCTCCCAGTGACATGACCCTATAAAATGTCCGCCAGCAACCTGTCCCATAATGTGAGCAGAACTGGTTGCAACCACTTGCAGAGCTGTCTGGGGGTGAGGGGGGGTTAACTACACACTATGCTCTGGCAATGGCATATAGCACATATTGTTGAGTTTTCCTTTGAGAAGTATGTCATGGAAAGGACAATATCATTACCATCTATTGTAGAGTAGTGTAATGTCAAGTGTCCCTGCCCCCCCCCGGCAGCTCTGCAAGTGGTAGCAACCAGTTCTCCTCACAGTTTAGGACAGGCTGCCGGCGGCCATTTTAAGGGGCGCAGCATTATTTCCATGGTTGCCTCACTGCATTCTTAGATTCAGGCAGATTATCGGGGATAAACTTTCCTGTAAACACTCTTTCCCGACAATCTGCCCATCTAAATGTGCTGCAGATCACCTTATGCATGCGCAAAAAGCTCGTACATTGGGTGATCCTGTAGTTTGTGCAGGCACCTAAATGATCATTTCTGGGTGCCCAAAAACAATGCAGCTGTATGAAGACGAGGAATCGCAATAGTGAATGCTCATCCTCATATCATGGAGGTGATATGCTCACCTCCACTGAGCGAGCAGCCGACTGCCCGGAAGGAACGCATCCTTCCTGACAATTGGTTGTTCCTCGGCACGTGTAAATGTGCCTTTAGAGCCATCTTTTGTTTTCCTACTGCTGTACCTTTGCTTGTATGTATTTTCTTTTGTGTGTCATTTTATAGTACATTACATTTAACGTTTAATTCATATTAAATGGATCTAAAAAAAAATAAAAACTGATCTTATTAAAAATAATCACATTTATTCTTATTCTTATTGTTTATTCTTATTCTTATTATTCTTATTATTGTATTTACATTTTTTCTACAAGGGGAATTTTTCTTTGCGATGTTCTTACAATGTCTTATTTATTATAAGGCACTGAAATCCTTGTTCATGTATTACTCCCTGTGGATGTAAAATTCACAGGGAGCTGTCAATGGCATACTGGACCTTAGTTATGCCCTAACACTGGGACGCCGCAGCCAGGGGCCTTTGTTAGGACTGTCCTTTAAAACTGTCACAGTGCATGTAAGAGACCCTCACGTCCTTGTGATGCCACAAGTGCTATTGACACTGGTATTGAACAAAGTACATGTTCTCAACACCATACATTTATGGCCATGGAGCAAAGGCTTCAGGCTGATCGCACAATCCTAATAGTGAGTCACTGAACAAATTAAACAAATTAACGTAAATTGTTAATTAATGTGCATGGTGGCTTCCATTTTCCTTATTTGTTACCATGATATGGGTTTAATGTATGTTTTCTTGAACCCCCATGGATCACATTACCCGTATATGAAAATGAATGTGGTTTAAATACTACATTGAAATTGCAATGAGAAGACACTGGGGATAACAGCATTTGGTCCCCTGTAGTCAGGTCATCATCAGTGGGCTTTCTATGTGTTAAGGGGTTGTCCAGTTTGTCGGTGTCAATACATTTTCATTACAGAAAGTTACACTTCCTTCTGGGACTCACGTCCTCACCTATCCCTTGGTTGAACTTGATGGACTTATGTCCTTTTTCAACCGTATTAACTATGTAACTATTAATCCCAATTTTTAAATGATTAATTTAATACTAAATTAATACTGAATAATGCATTTGAACAACTAGTATTTAACTCAATGAAATTGTATAAATCCATCTTTAGTTTCTGCCCCCTAGTGGTAGCTGTGTGCTGCAGAAATGTAACAAATCTGTTCTGACATTGAAGAAAAATTCCTGCAAGGAGAAGTGCTCAGCTGAGCTTGCATGCATGTTTATGGTGGAGCAATGAGAGCTACTCAATGGAGCCAAGTGTGCGTGGTAAATTCAGGAATCATGCTCAGCTCAGAATGTGTGCAATATTTGGTGAAACCAGGAGAGAACATTTTAACTCCTTCAGGACCCTGCCATTTTTCACCTTAAGGACCAGGCCATTTTGTGGAAATCTGACGTGTCACTTTATGTGGTGATAACTTTAAAACGTTTTACTTATCCAAGCCATTCTGAGACTGTTTTCTTGTCACATAATGTACTTCATGACAGTGGTACATTTTAGTAAATTTTTTTTTATTATTTATAACAAAAATACCAAATTTACCCAAAATTTGGAAAAATTTGCAATTTTCAAAATTTCTATTTCTCTGCTTTTAAAACAGATAGTGAAACCTCCTAAAGTGGTTATTACTTTGCATTTCCCATATGTCTACTTCATGTTTGGATCATTTTGTAAATTACATTTTCTTTTTTTGGGATGTTAGATGGTTTAGAAGTTTAGAAGCAAATCTTAAAATAAAAAAATCCAAAACCCAATGGACCAGTTCAGGTTTGAAATCACTTTGTGGGGCTTACATAATAGACATTTTAAAAACTACACCCCTCAAGGTATTTAAAACTGATTTTACAAACTTTGTTAACCCTTTAGGTGTTCCACAAGAATTAAAGGAAAATGTAGATGAAATTTTAGAATTTCACTTTTTGGGCAGATTTTCCATTTTAATCCATTTTTTCCAGTAACAAAGCAAGGGTTAACAGCCAAACAAAACTAAATATTTATATCTCTGATTCTGTAGTTTACAGAAACACCCCATATGTGGTCATAAACTGCTGTAAGGGCACACGACAGGGCGCAGAAGGAAAGGAACTCCATATGGTTTTTGGAAGGCAGATTTCACTGGGATAATTTTAAGTTGCCATGTCACATTTGAAGACCCCTGATGCACCCCTAGAGTAGAAACTCCCAAAAAGTGACCGCATTTTAGAAACCATGGAATAAGGTGGCAGTTTTGTTGGTCCTAGGCAAGGTAACAAAAAATAGCTGTTTTGGCACTGTTTTTAGTTTTTTACAATGTTCATCTGACAAGTTAGATCATGTGCTATTTTGATAGAGCAGGTTGTTACGGATGCGACAATACCAAATATGAGTACTCTTTTTGGTTGTTTGTTTCAGTTTTGAAAAAAAAATTTTTTTTTGTGTCTCCATATTCTGAAAGCAATAGTTTATTTTTTTATCTTTTGGTTGACTATCTTACGTAGGGGCTAATTTTTTTCGGTATGAGATGACAGTTTGATTGGTACTATTTTAGGGTGCATTTGACTTTTTGATCGCTTGGTATTACACTTTTTGTGATGTAAGGTGACAAAAAATGCCTTTTTTTACACCGTTTTTATTTTATTGTTTTTACGCTGTTTACCTGAGGGGTTAGGTCATGTGATATTTTAACAGACCTGTTTTTTAAGGACACGGTGATACCTAATATGTCTACTTTTAACACCTATTATCACTTTTAACTAAATAAAAGCATTTTTGAAACAAAAAAAAATCATGTTTTAGTGTCTCCATATTCTGAGAGCCATAGTTTTTTTTTTTTTTGCCCGATAGTTTTTTGTACAGGCTCATTTTTTGCTGGATGAGGTGGAGGTTTGATTGGTACTATTTTGGGGGGCATACTCCTTTTTGATTGCTTGGTGTTACACTTTTTGTGATGTAAGGTGACAAATAATTTGTATTTTCTACAGCGTTCAGTTGAGGGGGTGGATTTTGAAAAACAATTTTTTTTAAATTTTTTTTACTATTTTTTTTTTGTCCCGCACTGATCCCCTCTGCAATGCATTACAATACAACTTGTATTGTAATGCATTGGCTGTTAGATTTTATGCCTAAGGGCTGGATCTCACAGGCTTCCGTAGAAGGCAATCCCCGATGCCTATGAAAGGCATCGGGCTTCCCTTCTCTGCTATCAGGTCCCTGCCACTGCAGCTTTGAACGCAGCATACAAGGGGTTAATACGCCAGAATTGATGTTTTCACCGATGCCGGCGTATGCAGCAGTGGCCCGGCTGTCAGTAACTGCCGGTTCCGTGCCGCTGATCAGGCGGGCGCAGCTCCTGCACCCGCCTGGTCAGCCCGCCATACATGCACGGAGCTGGTCCCTAAGTCACATCCACCAACATTAAGCCAGCAGTTATCTCTACCCTCATATTCAAGACCTTCCACATAAGGTGTTCCACAAATGTCCTTGGGTTTTTTTCTCACCACACTTGTGTGCAATAACTTATACAGGAACCCTAAAATGCATAACCTTGACCTAAAGCAGGTAGAGTCCTTAAGATGTCTAAGTGTCTTTATGACTACCATTTGTGTGAACAAGCCAGCTGTAAATAATGCATGTGATGCGTAGACTTCACAAACCACAGGCAAATGTCGCTCTGTCTATCAATAAACATCAACATCAAGTGGAAAACAAAAAAAAACAGTGTATGAGACAAAGAAGAGAAGAAAACATAAGCAGCTGGGAATAAGATGAGAGATGACAGAGCTGTGGGGACTTTTAAAGCCCAGTGTAGTTTTTCGCCTACAGAAGGCCTGCAGAGTGCAGTACCAGCTCCTCGCTCCTAACATCTAGCTATTTCTGGTGTTGGGCACCAACAGTTCAAGAAAAGGACTAAAGACTCTTTTTTTTTTTCATATTAACCTGTGAACTAATATTTTCATATATTTAGTTTTATCACCATTTTCTTTGTAAAGGAATCGGATTGAAACATAGAATCATATTGTCACTTAACTGATCTATCTGCAGCTCTAGCTAGTCCAAAGGAGGAGATAAATAGCTTGCAAGGTTTAATAGCAGGTAGGAGAAGAACACATTGGGTGATACAAGAGGTTTCTCTCTTCTGGTTCATCTCTTTATTCTTCAATTCACTGTGATCTTTTCCAGGAATAATGATGGCTCTTTGAAGCAGTAAATCAGTGACTATTGTCACAGCGAAGTGTATGACTCAAGAGAGTCCCACTCTCCCTCTATACTTTGCATGTTAAAAGAAGACCACCCTTGAGTTCAGAGCTCTGGGTTTTAGTTTCAGGGATTGATGCTTTGAATCAATGCAGATTATGAGGGATTTACCATATCTGTGTGTACACCAGAAGAACTCACCTACACACAGATGTCTATGAACTCCTGCAGCTGGGAATTTTAGCCCCAATGGGGAGGCATGGAGTGTCTGCGATGGGCTAGAGTGTGAGAACATGGTCTAATCATTAAATCGTCACATATGCTGCTGGCTACATATTGCTGGCTATTTGTAAATGTCAGCACCTAGCTTCTGAAGACCTTAGCATTTTCTACAGAGTCTATGCTATCTGCAAAGTAAATACACAGATATTGATCACGTGACAATGTTACAGTCGTATGTGAAAGGTGCTCTAAAAAGGATCCATTTAATGATTTGCGATTCAATCTAACTGTAGGAAAATGTCTTTGCAGTCATTATTATTGGATGGGTTTTAGTTTTCTATTGTATTTAACCTTTGGTTTCTAAATTGTGTCTTTCTAGGCAAGGTTTACTGATAAAATGATAACACAATAAATTTAATCTCCTGGATTTGGCTTTTCTTCATTCAAAGCAAAGATTCCGTTTTCCGTGCTAGCCCTATATCTAATACAGTGGCCAAGGCAAAGTGGCAACCCTTCCTACCTTTTGTATTAAGCCCGGCATAGCACAGTACAAAGCTGGGCATCACTGACAGCCATACACAGCATGGTGGCTCAGTAGTCAGCACTGGTGTCTTGCAGAGCTGTGGTCCTGGGTTTGAATCTGACCAAGGACAACATCTGCATGGAGTTTGTATTTTCTCCCCGTGATTACGTGGGTAATTTCCTCCGGGTACTCCAGTTTCCTCCCACACACCAAAAGACATACTGAAAGGGTACTTAGATTGTGAGCCCTACTGGGCTGTAAAGTGCTGCAGAATATAAAAGCGCTATATAAGTGCGTAAAATAAATAAATACACATCCAATACAGAATCGAGTCAAATTATTATGACCAATTCCTACTTTCAACGTCGACACCGCGTAGTTCATAAAGGAAGTCATATGTCATGGGCTGGCTTGGTGGATATATAAGGTGTTCTATAGGCTGTCTGTACATATATACCTTGTTGCTGTCATGGGTAAAAGGGATGATTTATCAGGGATGATTATTGACTTTTAAGCCAAGATTGGCAGTATTTCTAAAACTGCACAGTTTGTGAACTATTTGCATGCTGCTTTGGTGAAAGTAATCGTGAGTGGACAAATGGCACCATTATAAATAAGCAATATGGAAACTGCAGTACACCACATGCCATTGATTTGAGAGGTGAACAAACTTCAGCTACAAAGGTGTACAGCGAGCACCCGAGGAGCCACTGCAGAGGATGGGAGTGGCCTTGATAAGGTGTTGTGTCATGGTGTACTCCCTGAGGCCGTTGCTCCCTGGGGATCGGTGCAGTGGAAAGATGGTTTGAAGAATCAGGTCAGAAGTAAGTAAAATTTTAAAAAGTTTCTCCTTAATGTAGAATATAACTTGTGGCACATCTAGCAGTATTAAATACAAAGTACAGTTTCTGGCACCAGATGAAGAGGTATGGTGGCTGGTCGGATGGTAATTCAATGATACTTGCAGGCACTTGTGTATATAGGTGTCCACTATGATACAGGCTTGATGTTAGTCTGGCATGGTGGTTGTTCTAGGTGATGGGTGTCTGTGCCATAGTCCTTCACCTGCAGCAGTGTCTGTAAAGCTGTAATTTTCCTGATTCCTAATGCTTTTTGGAAGCAGTGTCCTGGATACTGATGATCTCTTTGGAGTGTTAGTGTCACAGGAGAATTGGATACTGTTCCTATGAGTAAGAGCTCTAACGTGTGTTTTCACTGCCCTTGTCTACTCAAAAATTCCCCCTCTTAGCAGGACGTAGGATCAGCCCAGTCCTACCAAGAGGGGAGAAACAGAGTGGTTAACCCTGTTTCTGCCAATCATTGCCAAATATTACCTCCTCTTCTGGAATAAACGGCCATCACATAACACAGGCATCCTCAAACTGCGGCCCTCCAGCTGTTGCAAAACTACAACTCCCAGCATGCCCGAACAGCCTACAGGTATCAGCCTACATCAGGGCATTGTGGGAGTTGTAGTTTTACAACAGCTGGAGGGCCGCAGTTTGAGGATGCCTGACATAACATAACAATAATATGCATTAAAACATAATAAAACATTTTCAGATACTCCGCGGTATGGGATACTGCAGGTTCCCAAGGGAGGACTGACATGCCGCAGTGGAGCAGCTCACCCCAAAATGGACCAGTGGGATACCAGACATGTGTTCAGCCAGCCAACCCTACTGCATATGAGTCTCCACAGCAGACGGATGATCACTGTACCTGTAACAAAGTTACATCCGCAGAAAAAGCTTCAATTTTCGCAGTAGTAGCCGAATTGGACCTCCGCTGATTGACAAAGGATTTTCTTCTACAATAAGTCACGTTTTCTGCTTCATTAAATGGATGCAAATTGGCGTGTATGGTGATAAACATTAGAGAAACACCCTGCAACCATTGCTGGAAGAACACAAGCTGGTGATGGAAGCATTATGGTCTGGGGAATGTTTCTGTGGCATTTTCTGGGCTCACTAATCTATGTGGAAGGCACTCTCAACCGATTTGGTTATGAATCCATTATTGCAGATCACATACACCCCTACAGCAATAGTAACTAATGTTATATTGGTGGCCCATGCCTGCCGCTTTCCCACTATCCCAGGTGGGCACATGCACCTACCCAGAAGGGAAGTGCTGGGAGGAGGATGGGAGTGGGAGTGGTTATGATGGTGGTAGTAGTGCTCACAGTTAACAGTAGCAGTCCTCACTTAGGCTTTTCCTGGGCCGTGCAGTGAATATAGAGTTCACACTTTCTTCCCTCGGCGCACACCTTGGGGTTCCTGCCTGGTGATAGTTGGGATGCCCTTAAAGCAGTGGCGTAGAGTGGGCGGGGGATTTCCCTGGGTGCCAGACTGATGGGGGCTCTGGCCACCGGCACCAAATGTGAACTGACTTTTAATAATAATCTGCTGCACTGCGCAGAGTGAGGAGCGGTTTCAGCAGAAGGAGCGTGCACGCCCTGAGGAATCACCAGGGCGCACATGGCAGTGCCGTATCTCCAGTCCTACCTAGTCACTGATAGGGTCAGCCCACCTTCCACGCGGGAAAGACACTGTGGAGCAAGAAGAAGAAGATGGCTGCTGCTTCAGGACTGCAGTATGCAGCCTGACTGTGTGAGTGTGACAGTGACTAACACAGTGTGACTGACAGTCACTGACCAAGTTCAAGTCCCCCTGAAACTCAGGGCCTGAGCGACTGAGCTGAGGCACAATTTCAAGAAAGTAAAGTAAACAGTGCCTGCTGCACCGCTCAGACCAGTTAGGGAGTGGAGTGCACTGCTAGCTAGTACTGCTCAGAAAGGTATTTCTTTAGTTAAGACCCAGGCTTGCTGCCTAGAGGGGTAATTATTTGGGGGGGGATCAGTGTTTTTGCCAATTGCGTGATTTAACGTTTTTAGCCCTCCAAAAAAATGTAGCAAAAAATGATGTCCCCCCCAAAAAAATAAAAAGCTCCCCAGTGACCTCACAAAAAAACAGCACTAACACAGCTCACAGAGGGGATCATTATAATATTAATACAAAGGCCAATATACTACTAATATAGAGGGGGCCATTATACTTATAATATAGAGGGAGGCCATAATGATACAGAGGTGACCAGTATAATAATAATAATATAGAGGTGGCTATTATATATAATAATAATGCAGAGGAAGCCAATATACTAATAATACAGAGGTCTTCATAAATACTTGTGTTCTTCCCAGCAGAGTTGAGAATCATTACAGATCACGTCTGTAAGACTTTTAGTATTTCTGAGGTGATTAATGTGGTTTTAGCACCATCTAGCAATGTTAAAATGTATTGCACTTTGTTTTTCTTGTTGCAAATACTGCTGCATTGTGGGTGGTGCAAAGCATTGTGGGAGTGAAAAACATCCTTCGGAAAGAGAAGTCTCCAGGACACAGTACAGATTACAGAGCTGTCCTCCAGCATATCTCCTTTAAACTCCACCATCCTTGTGAACGCATATCTGGTGAGAGATCTATCTTTGTTTCAGGGACATTATGTTATACAGAGCTGTTCAGTCAGTTGTATTGTTATTTAGGGACGTTTTTATTACTGTTAGTAAGACATGAAGTCTTGTGTTAGGCAGCCATTTTACCAAGTGCTTCAGTGTTATGCAAATGTTACAGTACATGCTATGCTATATACAGTAAAGACCAAAAGTTTGGACACCTTGTCATTCAAAGAGTTTTCTTTATTTTCATGACTATGAAAATTGTAGATTCACACTGAAGGCATCAAAACTATGAATTAACACATGTGGAATTATATACATAACAAAAAAGTGTACAACTGAAAATATGTCATATTCTAGGTTCTTCAAAGTAGCCACCTTTTGCTTTGATCACTGCTTTGCACACTCTTGGCATTCTCTTGATGAGCTTCAAGAGGTAGTCACCTGAAATGGTCTTCCAACAGTCTTGAAGGAGTTCCCAGAGATGCTTAGCACTTGTTGGCCCTTTTGCCTTCACTCTGCGGTCCAGCTCACCCCAAACCATCTCGATTGGGTTCAGGTCCGGTGACTGTGGAGGCCAGGTCATCTGGCGCAGCACCCCATCACTCTCCTTCATGGTCAAATAGCCCTTACACAGCCTGGAGGTGTGTTTGGGGTCATTGTCCTGTTGAAAAATAAATGATGGTCCAACTAAACGCAAACTGGATGGAATAGCATGCCGCTGCAAGATGCTGTGGTAGCCATGCTGGTTCATTATGCCTTCAATTTTGAATAAATCCCCAACAGTGTCACCAGCAAAGCACCCCCACACCATCACACCTCCTCCTCCATGCTTCATGGTGGGAACCAGGCATGTAGAGTCCATCCGTTCACCTTTTCTGCGTCGCACAAAGACACGGTGGTTGGAACCAAAGATCTCACATTTGGACTCATCAGACCAAAGCACAGATTTCCACTGGTCTAATGTCCATTTCTTGTGTTATTTAGCCCAAACAAGTTTCTTTTGCTTGTTGCCTGTCCTTAGCAGTGGTTTCCTAGCAAATATTCTACCATGAAGGCCTGATTCACACAGTCTCCTCTTAACAGTTGTTCTAGAGATGTGTCTGCTGCTAGAACTCGTGTGGCATTGACCTGGTCTCTAATCTGAGCTGCTGTTAACCTGCGATTTCTGAGGCTGGTGACTCGGATGAACTTATCCTCCTCAGCAGAGGTGACTCTTGGTCTTCCTTTCCTGGTGCGGTCCGCATGTGAGCCAGTTTCTTTGTAGCGCTTGATGGTTTTTGTGACTGCACTTGGGGACACTTTCAAAGTTTTCCCAATTTTTCGGACTGACTGACCTTCATTTCTTAAAGTAATGATGGCCACTCGTTTTTCTTTACTTAGCTGCTTTTTTTTTTGCCATAATACAAATTCTAACAGTCTATTCAGTAGGACTATCAGCTGTGTATCCACCTGACTTCTCCACAACGCAACTGATGGTCCCAACCCCATTTATAAGGCAAGAAATCTCACTTATTAAACCTGACAGGGCACACCTGTGAAGTGAAAACCATTTCAGGTGACTACCTCTTGAAGCTCATCAAGAGAATGCCAAGAGTGTGCAAAGCAGTAATCAAAGCAAAAGGTGGCTACTTGGAAGAACCTAGAATATGACATATTTTCAGTTGTTTCACCCTTTTTTGTTATGTATATAATTCCACATGTGTTAATTCATAGTTTTGATGCCTTCAGTGTGAATCTACAATTTTCATAGTCATGAAAATAAAGTAAACTCTTTGAATGAGAAGGTGTGTCCAAACTTTTGGTCTGTACTGTATTTATTCATGTCATTTGTATTCTTATAGTTTTACCAATCAATTGATCAATCAATCAAATACTCCTGCTTTACCAATAAACAAGTTAGACTACAAAGAATAGTCCTTGTTATTTGGAAGACATGAATGGTTTATGCTGAATGTCAGACTGCACACTGTGTGAACGAGTATGAAGACAGAACAGTAAAACAGATGCTAGTTACCAGCGATAGTGGATCTGACTATACAAAGCCGCCATCACACACGCGGTCCTGCGTACAAGATTGCAGCAGTTGCCATACAGTCACAAGAAGTGAGAGTGCAGCCCCCAGCAAGTGCAGCACGATTCAGACCACGCTGAAGTCTGTTTCTACATAGACTGAGTCCGCACAAAGACATTAAGCAGCCAGCAAACAGGCACACAATGTCAACTAGCCAGGCATCATCATTCAGGACCAGGTCACAAGCAAGCCACTCTAGCAAGTCCTCAATAAAAGAAATGGCAGAAGCTGAGGCTGCAAAAGTAAAGTCTTCCTTTGCTGCACAAGAAATGCAACTAAGGTTAAAGCAAGCAGATCAATTACATAGTAACATAGTAACATAGTACATAAGGCCGAAAAAAGACATTTGTCCATCCAGTTCGGCCTGTTATCCTGCAAGTTGATCCAGAGGAAGGCAAAAAAAAAAAAAAAACCCTGTGAGGTAGAAGCCAATTTTCTCCACTTTAGGGGAATATAAACTTCCTTCCCGACTCCAATCAGGCAATCAGAATAACTCCCTGGATCAACGACCCCTCTCTAGTAGCTATAGCCTGTAATATTATTACGCTCCAGAAATACGTCCAGGCCCCTCTTGAATTCCTTTATTGTACTCACCATCACCACCTCCTCAGGCAGAGAGTTCCATAGTCTCACTGCTCTTACCATAAAGAATCCTTTTCTATGTTTGTGTACAAACCTTCTTTCCTCCAGACGCAGAGGATGTCCCCTCGTCACAGTCACCGTCCTGGGAATGAATAGATGATGGGATAGATCTCTGTACTGACCCCTGATATATTTATACATATTAATTAGATCTCCCCTCAGTCGTCTTTTTTCTAAAGTGAATAACCCTAATTTTGATAATCTTTCAGGGTACTGTAGTTGCCCCATTCCAGTTATTACTTTAGTTGCCCTCCTCTGGACCTTCTCCAGCTCTGCTATGTCTGCCTTGTTTACAGGAGCCCAGAACTGTACACAGTACGCCATGTGTGGTTTTCTATCATTGAGCCAGTTACTTACCCACTTACAGACGTTTTCTCCCAGTCCGAGCATTCTCATTTTATATACTAACCTTTCATGTGGTACAGTGTCAAATGCTTTGGAGAAGTCCAGATACATGACATCCATTGATTCGCCGCTGTCAAGTCTAGAACTTACCTCCTCATAGAAACTGATTAAATTAGTCTGACATGACCGATCCCTCATGAAGCCATGCTGATATGGCGTTATTTGCTTATTTCCGTTAAGATGCTCTAACATAGCATCTCTCAGAAAACCTTCAAACAGTTTACCCACAACAGATGTTAAACTTACCGGCCTATAGTTTCCAGGCTCTGCTTTTGGACCCTTTTTGAATATTGGCACCACATATGCCATGCGCCAATCCTGTGGGACATTCCCTGTCAGTATAGAGTCTGCAAATATCAGAAATAAGGGTCTGGCTATGACATTACTTAATTCCTTTAGGATACGGGGGTGTATGTCATCCGGTCCTGGCGATTTATCTAATTGTGACTGCAAGAGTCACTGGAAGAAGAGAGAGTACGCTGTCAAGCGTTACTGGAAGAATAGAGAGTAGAGATGGCCTTGCGGTTCGTCCGGTGGTCGTTTTGCGGCAAACTTTACTTGTTCGCCGAACGGGTGAACATATGGTGATATCCGCGCCCGCCATATTCTTTTACATTATGAAGAACTTTGACCCATGGCACAACCATCAGGTGGTACAGGACAGCGAATTGAGACATTTCAGCACATGGACATACCAACCACCTTATAAATAAACCCGATCTGGCCACCATTTTACATTGTCTTTTGCCAGTGTAGGGAGAGGTTGCTGTGTGGAGCAGGGACAGACTGTTAGGGACACAAATCACTAGCTAATAGGGCCACAAAAGTCCTTTTAAGGACTGGTATAGGTGTGCTATCGATTGGTGTGACATACTGAGCGGTGTAATATACTTATAATATACTTTCTAACATGGAAAGTATATTATAGTGCAATTGTATTGTGCAGTAGTTGTGTGCGGTTCTGCTGTGATACTGCAGCCACACAGAGTGCCAAATGCTATTGGAACAAATAATTTCTACTGGTATGATTTACCAGTTGACCCCCAAAAAAACGAATTGAGGCAGGGGTGTTATATACAAATAATATACTTTCTATATAGTGCATTTAGGTAGTGCAGCATTTGTTTGCGGTTTTGCTGCGTTACCGCATCTACACAGAGTGAAAAACACAATTTGAAGAAATAATTTGTACTGGTGTGTTTTACCAGTTGTTCCCCAAAAAAAATGATTGAAGCAGGGGTGTTATATACCAATAATATACTTTCTATATAGTGCATTTAGGTAGTGCAGCATTTGTTTGCGTTTTTGCTGCGTTTTATCGCATCTACACAGAGTGAAAAACACTATTTGAAGAAATAATTTCTATTGGTGTGATTTACCAGTTTCCCCCTAAAAAACTGATTGAGGCAGGGGTGTGATATACCTTCTTCCACAAATACTGCTCTTCTATAGGGACTTTTGTCACAGGGTCATTTTGAAAATGACAGGTAGAGGAAGAGGCAGGCCGTTCCGCAGGGGTGGTAGGGGTCGGGCAGGTGCACCAGGCCGCAGCCTAAGTGGGAAGTTGCAGAAGGTGCATGCAATTACATCAAGCGTCCCACCAGACCTGGTTGAGTGTCTCACTCAGCCTTCCGCTTCTGCACCCTCCTCATCCTCTCTATCTGCACCCTCTTCACTCTCTGCTGTGTGCACCCCCAAAGACACCACCACCATATCCCCTCCGCTTGAGTCAGAGGAATTATTTTCACATCCATTACAAGACCTTACGGATGCGCAGCCATTATTGGCATCGGATCAGGAAGAGGAGGTCTCAACGGTCGCCACCCAGTAGTCTGACGACAGTACCCAGATCAGCCCAAGGAAAGTGGTCCCCGCTGTTGCTGCCTACCCCGAGATATCTAATGTCAGTGGTGGTGAAGGTGACGAATCCGATAATGACGTGTCGATTGACGTCACATGGATGCCTACAAGAGAGGAAGAGGAGGGGAGTTCAGAGGGAGAGACGGAGCAGCAGATAGGGGGGAGAAGGAGGAGAAGAAGGCAAAACTTACAGTGCACTGGAGGCAAAAAGCAGACTGCTAATGTATCTGGAACGAGCCATCCACCATGTACGGTCTCATCAGGTGCTCCCAGGACGCCGGCACATGGCTCCACAGTGTGGGCTTTTTTTAACGTGTCCGCTGCTGACAATAGTGTCACCATCTGCAGCCTGTGCTGTCAACGCATAAGTTGCGGTAAGCCCAACACTAACCTAGGGACGACCTCCTTAAGAAGGGACCTGGCCTCCCATCACCGAGCCCAGTGGGAGCAACACCGTCAGAACCCACAAAGCCAAACTCCCGGTGCTCCCCATCCTGCCTCTCCTCCTCTCTCCTCCTAGTTGTCCTCCACTCCACCGTCCACCGTGCCGTCGTCATGTTCATCTGGCAAAAGGCAGGTTTCCTTGCCCCAAATATTCGAGCAAAAAAAGATGATGACGCCGGATAACCCTCTTGCCCAACGGCTGACTGCTGGCTTGTCAGAGCTGCTAGCCCGTCAACTACTACGATATAAACTGGTGGACTCGGAGGCCTTTAGAAAATTTGTGGCCATTGGAACACCGCAATGGAAGGTCCCCGGAAGGAAATATTTCTCCTAGAGCTATATGGCCACGTTCAGCGGCAATTGAATGTATCTCTGGCAGACAGTGTCAGTGCCAAGATACATCTGACCACAGACACAAACACGGTGGGCAGGGAAGGTACATAACTTTTACTGCCCACTGGGTGAACCTTCTGACGGCCGTCAAGCATGCAACCCGTGGTACCCGTGTAGATTTGGTGTTACCACCACGGATTGCATGCAGGCCAGCCACACCAGTCCTGCACTCCTTTCAGCTTTGCGGTCACAGGCCAATCAGTGGCTAACCCTGCTCAATTTGAAAGTTGGTAGAGTGGTGTGCGAAAACGGTGCCAATCTGCTGAGCGTGCTGAAACAGGGCAAAATGACACACGTGCCGTGAAGATCTCTGGCCATTTCAGAAGATCTTACACGGCCATGGCACGCCTTGCTGACATTTAGCGGTGACACCACCTGCCTGTCAGACGTCTGATTTGTGACTGCCTGACGCGATGTAACTCCACCTTGTATATGCCTGATAGGCTGCTCCAACAGAAACGTGCAGTTAACGACTACCTGTACGAACTCTGCGTCAGGACAGGTTCTGGGGAGCTTGTTTTTTTTTTACCGCGCCAGTGGCTGCCCATTTGATGAGATCACCAAACTGGTCAGTTGCAGCCAGGGCACCATCAGTGACATTGTACCTTACGCCTTCTTTCTGGAGTGTGCATTGCGTCGTGTCATTGATCAAGCCGTTGAGAAGCAGGAGCAAGAAGATGAGGAAGTCGCAATGCTGGATGAATTCCCAGGGGCGGCTACTCCATCTGAGACAAGTCAACAACAGGAGTCTGAAGAGGAGTCAGAGGAGGATGGTGCCGGGGCGGAAGAGGAGCAAGAAGAGCATGCTTTAAACGTTTCTGGGATCCCTGGTGTTGTCCGTGGCTGGGGGAAGGAGAACGAGGATGACATTATCCTGGATGATGAGCAGGAGCCAGGCCACTCCACCACTTCCAGTTTAGTGCAAATGGGGGCCTTCATGCTCCAGTGTTTGAAGAGGGACCCCCGTATAAAAAGCATAAAGGGCAAGGACCAGTACTGGGTGGCAACGTACTTAGACCCCCGGTACAAACACAAAATGGCGGAAATGTTACCACCATCACAGAGGGCTGTCCGAATGAAGCATTTCCAGGTCTTGCTTTGCAGGCGCTGGTAGAGGAATTTCCACTCACAGAGAAACAATTGCGGGTACCAATCCAACAGCGCATGCAAGAAGAGGGCCGTTTGAAGATGTGTTGGTCACTTCAGATATGAGATCATTCTTGCAAGCAAACCCATCGACAGCCATCCTCCGGAACCAGCCTCAGGGAACGCCTAGACTGACAGGTGTCCGACTGCATCGGGTTAACGGCCGATGTGGACATTCTAACAAGCAAGGAACCCCTGGACTACTGGGAGTGCAGGCTCAACCTGTGGCCAGAGCTGGCATAATTTGCCATGGAACTGTTGGCTTACCCCTCGTCCAGTGTCCTGTCCGAAAGGACGTTCAGCGCAGCAGGGGAATTCGTGACCTGTAAGCGCACTTGCCTAGCTCACGACAGTGTGGACTACCTCACATTTCTAAAAATGAATGAGGCATGGATCTCGAAAAAATTCAACACATGTGACAAGTCGACCATGTTTGATTGAATTTCCTCATTACCGCCCACAAATATCCACCACCACCCAGAACAATTCATGTTTCCCTATCTTAGGTAAATACAGCGGCATAAAAGGCCTTTTATGTCCTTTGAATGCCTAATTTTTGGGGCCTGTACTGGCTGACAGTTACATATTTATCCTGCGACCGCCTAATGTACCTCCAGCCACAGAATCCAAAGTTCTTTGCTGTCAGGTAAATGCCTATTGGATAATTTTTGGGGCCTGTACTGGCCGACAGTTACATCTTTATCCTGTGACCGCCTAATGTCTAGCCACATAATCACACCCTTGTCTCACTCTTCTGCCTCTCATTATGGTGGCGTATGAACCGCATTCACCATAAGGACCTTCTAATGTCACAGGGTCACCCCGTACTGTGCCCACTTATACCCTGCATTGTGCCCTCTTACCACGCCCTGTGCAGTGCCCCTAGTTATCCCCTGCACTGTGCCCTCTTATACTCTTTTATACAGTCACGGTATGGCGGTGTTATTCAGTCACTGTGCAGAGGTGTTATCCGGTCAATGTATGGCGGTGGTATCCAATATCTGGATGGCCATAATTGTATCCCTTTCCCTGCCCACGCCATCCTTTTTTAGACCTGGCATAAGCTGGAAAAATATGCAGATTGCGGTGCTAAGGACCTTTGCGCCACAATCTGTGTCAGAAATACGCCTAATATAGACGTATTTCTATATAATAAATGATCACCTATCTGTATTATAATTCGGGGGTAGGGCTAATATCTTTATATTATATAGATTCTAGTGTATTATACTGTATTTCCCAGTAGAAAATGATCCTTGGGAAACACAGTCCTCATCCCTGACCACCAGGCCCAGTTAGCGCTCTGTCAGTACATGGCGGCCTCCCCTCTCTGCCACGCTGCTCCGATGTGTACTGGTGCTTATTCTGGCACTAGGGCTGGGTTCACATCCTATTTTTGCGATCCATTTAATGCATACCAAAAATGTATGTGTTAACAGATGCCTCAAACTGATGCCGTTTGAAAACTCAGATCCGACAGTATATTCTAACACAGAGGCGTTCCCAAGTTAGAATATACTAAAAGAACTGTGTACTTGACTGTCCCCTGCTGCCTGCAGGGGGCAGACCACCCCCCCCCCCCTGTTTTTAACTCATTGGTGGCCAGTGCAGCTGCCCCCCCCTCCCTCCCTGTTTTTAACTCATTGGTGGCCAGTGCAGGCGGCCCCCCTCCCTCCCCCCCCCCTGTTTTTAACGATGCGTCCGGGAGGTGGTTGATTTGTTCCTCCTGGACGCATCGGCGCGTCATCTCGCGATACCCGAGATTTCCTGTGAACGCGCGCTCACAGGAACAGAAGGTAAGCGAGTGGATCTCCAGCCTGCCAGCGGCGATCACTCGCTGGCAGGCTGGAGATGTGATTTTTTTTAACCCCTAAAGGTATATTAGACGCTGTTTTGATAACAGCGTCTAATATACCTACTACCTGGTCCTCTGGTGGTCCCTTTTGTTAGGATCGACCACCAGAGGACACAGGTAGGTCAGTAAAGTCGCACCAAACACTACACTACACCCCCCCCTGTCACTTATTAACCCCTTATAAACCCCTGATCACCCCATATAAACTCCCTGATCACCCCCCCTGTCATTGATCACCCCCCTGTCATTGATCACCCCCCTGTCAGGCTCCGTTCAGACGTCCGTATGATTTTTACGGATCCACAGATACATGGATCGGATCCACAAAACACATACGAACGTCTGAATGGAGCCTTACAGGGGGGTGATCAATGACAGGCGGGTGATCACCCATATAGATTCTCTGATCACCCCCTGTCATTGATCACCCCCCTGTCATTGATCACCCCCCTGCAAGGCTCCATTCAGACGTCCGTATGATTTTTACGGATCCATGGATACATGGATCGGATCCGCAAAACACATGCGGACGTCTGAATGGAGCCTTACAGGGGGGTGATCAATGACAGGCGGGTGATCACCCATATAGATTCCCTGATCATCCCCTGTCATTGATCACCCCCCTGTCATTGATCACCCCCCTGCAAGGCTCCATTCAGACGTCCGTATGATTTTTACGGATCCATGGATACATGGATCGGATCCGCAAAACACATGCGGACGTCTGAATGGAGCCTTACAGGGGGGTGATCATCCCATATACACTCCCTGATCACCCCCTGTCATTGATCACCCCCCTGTAAGGCTCCATTCAGACATCCGCATGTGTTTTGCGGATCCGATCCATGTATCCATGGATCCGTAAAAATCATACGGACGTCTGAATAAAGCCTTACCAGGGGGGTGATCAATGACAGGGGGTGATCACCCATATACACTCCCTGATCACCCCCTGTCATTGATCACCCCCCTGTAAGGCTCCATTCAGACGTCCGCATGTGTTTTGCGGATCCGATCCATGTATCCATGGATCCGTAAAAATCATACGGACGTCTGAATGGAGCCTTACAGGGGGGTGATCAATGACAGGAGGGTGATCACCCATATACACTCCCTGATCACCCCCTGTCATTGATCACCCCCCTGTAAGGCTCCATTCAGACGTCCGCATGTGTTTTGCGGATCCGATCCATGTATCCATGGATCCGTAAAAATCATACGGACGTCTGAATGGAGCCTTACCAGGGGGGTGATCAATGACAGGGGGTGATCACCCATATACACTCCCTGATCACCCCCTGTCATTGATCACCCCCCTGTAAGGCTCCATTCAGACGTCCGCATGTGTTTTGCGGATCCGATCCATGTATCCATGGATCCGTAAAAATCATACGGACGTCTGAATGGAGCCTTACCAGGGGGGTGATCAATGACAGGGGGTGATCACCCATATACACTCCCTGATCACCCCCTGTCATTGATCACCCCCCTGTAAGGCTCCATTCAGACGTCCGCATGTGTTTTGCGGATCCGATCCATGTATCCATGGATCCGTAAAAATCATATGGACGTCTGAATGGAGCCTTACCAGGGGGGTGATCAATGACAGGGGGTGATCACCCATATACACTCCCTGATCACCCCCTGTCATTGATCACCCCCCTGTAAGGCTCCATTCAGACGTCCGCATGTGTTTTGCGGATCTGATCCATGGATCCGTAAAAATCATGCGGACGTCTGAATGGAGCCTTACAGGGGGTGATCAATGACAGGGGGTGATCACCCATATTCACTCCCTGGTCACCCCTTGTCATTGATCACCCCCCTGTAAGGCTCCATTCAGACGTCCGCATGTGTTTTGCGGATCCGATCCATGTATCCATGGATCCGTAAAAATCATACGGACGTCTGAATGGAGCCTTACCAGGGGGGTGATCAATGATGGAGGTGATCAGGGAGTCTATATGGGTGATCACCCCCCTGTCATTGATCACCCCCCTGTCATTGATCATCCCCCCTGTAAGGCTCCATTCAGACATTTTTTTGGCTCAAGTTAGCGGAAATATATATTTTTTTTGTTTGTTTTTTCTTACAAAGTCTCATATTCCACTAACTTGTGTCAAAAAATAAAATCTCACATGAACTCACCATACCCCTCACGGAATCCAAATGCGTAAACATTTTTAGACATTTATATTCCAGACTTCTTCTCACGCTTTAGGGCCCCTAAAAAGCCAGGGCAGTATAAATACCCCACATGTGACCCCATTTCGGAAAGAAGACACCCCAAGGTATTCCGTGAGGGGCATATTGAGTCCATGAAAGATTGAAATTTTTGTCCTAAGTTAGCGGAAAGTGAGACTTTGTGAGAAAAAAACAAAAAAAAATCAATTTCCGCTAACTTATGCAAAAAAATAAAAATTCTATGAACTCGCCAGGCCCCTCATTGAATACCTTGGGGTGTATTCTTTCCAAAGTGGGGTCACATGTGGGGTATTTATACTGCCCTGGCTTTTTAGGGGCCCTAAAGCGTGAGAAGAAGTCTGGGATCCAAATGTCTAAAAATGCCCTCCTAAAAGGAATTTGGGCACCTTTGCGCATCTAGGCTTCAAAAAAGTGTCACACATCTGGTATCGCCGTACTCAGGAGAAGTTGGGGAATGTGTTTTGGGGTGTCATTTTACATATACCCATACTGGGTGAGAGAAATATCTTGGTCAAATGCCAACTTTGTATAAAAAAAATGGGAAAAGTTGTCTTTTGCCAAGATATTTCTCTCACCCAGCATGGGTATATGTAAAATGAAACCCCAAAACAAATTCCCCAACTTCTCCTGAGTACGGCGATACCACATGTGTGACACTTTTTTGCAGCCTAGGTGGGCAAAGGGGCACACATTCCAAAGTGCACCTTTCGGATTTAGCAGGCCATTTTTTACACATTTTGATTGCAAGGTACTTCTCACACATTTGGGCCCCTAAATTGCCAGGGCAGTATAACTACGCCACAAGTGACCCCATTTTGGAAAGAAGACACCCCAAGGTATTCCGTGAGGGGCACGGCGAGTTCCTAGAATTTTTTATTTTTTGTCACAAGTTAGCAGAAAATGATGATTTTTCTTTTTTTTCCTTTTTTCCTTACAAAGTCTCATATTCCACTAACTTGCGACAAAAAATAAAAAATTCTAGGAACTCGCCATGCCCCTCACGGAATACCTTGGGGTGTCTTCTTTCCAAAATGGGGTCACTTGTGGCGTAGTTATACTGCCCTGGCAATTTAGGGGCCCAAATGTGTGAGAAGTACCTTGCAATCAAAATGTGTAAAAAATGACCGGCGAAACCCGAAAGGTGCACTTTGGAATATGTGCCCCTTTGCCCACCTTGGCAGCAAAAAAGTGTGACACATCTGGTATCGCCGTACTCAGGAGAAGTTGGGGAATGTGTTTTGGGGTGTCATTTTACATATACCCATGCTGGGTGAGAAAAATATCTTGGTCAAATGCCAACTTTGTATAAAAAAATGGGAAAAGTTGTCTTTTGCCAAGATATTTCTCTCACCCAGCATGTGTATATGTAAAATGTCACCCCAAAACACATTCCCCAACTTCTCCTGAGTACGGCGATGCCAGATGTGTGACACATTTTTGATGCCAAGGTGGGCAAAGGGGCACATATTCCAAAGTGCACCTTTCGGATTTCACCGGTCATTTTTTACAGATTTTGATTGCAAAGTACTTCTCACACATATGGGCCCCTAAATTGCCAGGGCAGTATAACTACGCCACAAGTGACCCCATTTTAGAAAGAAGACACCCCAAGGTATTCTGTGAGGGGCATGGTGAGTTCCTAGAATTTTTTATTTTTTGTCGCAAGTTAGTGGAATATGAGACTTTGTAAGAAAAAAAGACATGTAGAAAAATAAATTTGGCAAAAAATTTATATATGGATGTCGTTTTTTTTTGCAAAATTTTACAGCTGAAAGTGAAAAATGTCATTTTTTTGCAAAAAAATCGTTACATTTTGATTAATAACAAAAAAAGTAAAAATGTCAGCAGCAATAAAATACCACCAAATGAAAGCTCCATTAGTGAGAAGAAAAGGAGGTAAAATTCATTTGGGTGGTAAGTTGCATGACCGAGCGATAAACAGTGAAAGGAGTGTAGTGCCGAAGTGTAAAAAGTGCTCTGGTCATGAAGGGGGTTTCAGCTAGCGGGGCTGAAGTGGTTAAACGGAGTCCCAGCGCCCTGGTTGCCATGGTTACCGATCGGAGTCCCAGCGATTAAACTGGGACTCCGATCAGAACTCTCCACTGCCACCAATGATGGGGGGTCGGTCATTTTAATTGGGGGGGGGGGAGAGGGCCGCCCGCACTGGCCACCAATGAATTAAAAACAGAGGGGGGAGGGGGTGCCGCCCGCACTGGCCACCAATGAGTTAAAAACTGGGGGGAGGGGGGCCGCCCGCGCTGGCCACCAATGAGTTAAAAACAAGAAGGGAGGGTTGGGGGGTGGTCTGCCCCCTGCTGCCTGGCAGCACCTGCCAGGCAGCAGGGGGCAGTCACGTACACAGTTCTTTTAGTATATTCTAACTTGAAGCGTCCCCATCACCATGGGAACGCCTCTGTGTTAGAATATACTGTCGGATCTGAGTTTCACGATCTAACTCAAATCCGATGGTATATTCTAATATACAGGTGTTCCCATGGTGATGGGGACGCTTCAAGTTAAAATATACCATCGGATTGGAGAAAACTCCAATCTGATGGTATATTAATAGGGACTCCTGATCCGTTTGCAATTGCACCATATTGTGTCAACGTCAAACGGATCCATCCCCATTGACTTGCATTGTAAGTCTGGACGGATCCGTTTGGCTCCGCATGGCCAGGCGGACACGAAAACGCTGCAAGCTGCGTTCAGGTGTCCGCCTGCTGAGTGCCAAACTGATGCATTCTGAGCGGATCAGCATCCACTCAGAATGCATTGGAGCAGTACGGATCCGTTCTGGGCCGCTTGTGAGAGCCTTCAAACGGAACTCACAAACGGAGCCCCGAACGCAAGTGTGAAAGTAGCCTTAGTCTGGACAGGCTTGGTCTGGTGATTTAGCCTGTCACAGACTACTCTCCCCCCTTTTTGCCCTGCATAGGGCAAAGTTTTGGGCAATTCCGAACCTGACTTTACGGGAAAAGAAAGGGCCGGCACTAACTTGGTGATGACCTGTTGCATGCCAGTCATTATCTGGGAGCTTACAGCAACCTGAGCCTTCAATTTGTCTACCGTCACATTAGTAGAGGCTAAGACTGAGTCAATTTAGCCTCAATTTCCTCCTTCTGCCTCTGCAGCTCTACTAACTGTGACTCTAACCTAGCCACCTGCGCATCTCGGTCAACAGTAGACTGCACATTCTCCGCCAGCTGTGCCCGCAATGCCGAAACCTGGTCCGAATTACTGGCACAGCATTGGCAGTGAATGGTCGGAGGAATTGTCTCCGTTGACTGAGACACCAGCGCAACTTCCTTTGGCTTGCAGATGCTAACCTCAAATGTATGCACCAGTTTGGCTAGCATCCAAAGCCGTTTAGTGGCCTTGTTCAACACCATCCGTTTGTTAACACATAGCTTGTCGTAACTACAAGCCTGTGCTAACAAATAGGACCACAGCATTTCTGCTGACTTGTATGTGGTGGGGAGGATGGGATTAAATGTGCTGTGTCTGCTAAAGTGTTGCAGTGTGGGGAAGTCCATACTCACTGTTTGATGAGCGTCCATCTTCTCATTGGGGCCGTACCTCTTCGTCCTATCAGCTGCTTGGAAGAAGTCCTTTTTCTCCCAGATCGCTTCTTCCCGACCAGCAGGACTTGTACACTGCTCCAACGAAGACGGATCTCTTTCAGTGACGTGTCCTCTTCTCCCTCGCAATCACTTGAGCGATGCAGTGACCGTGTAAAGCAAATAGTAAAATATTAGTTCACAGATAGATTATAGATTCTCTGCTAAAGATTTTGATCTGCGTTTGGTACTATATGGAAGATTCGCGTTACCTGTCCGAATTATCAGGTCCTAGACACTCAGACCACTGACCGCGTCTCTCTTTCCTGATAATTCACAGTATAACCGACCTCTAGCCTCAAAACCAAACACAGATTTCAAAATCTAAGCAGTGGGCCTGGCTCGCCAATGTAAAGGGGGAATATTATTCACCAATATTTATGCAAATATCAATAATTAATATTCATAAATAGGAGGAGCCGTCTATCGTTGACGCCGCCTATTTATACCTTTATATAATAATAATAGAATACTTTGCCTTGCCTTACGCTAATCACTAAGCTAGCTGCAAGCGCCAAACTGAGCTAGCTACCGCTAATAACAACATGTTACACAGTAGGTAAAAATAACACACAGTATTTATTAACCTACAGTACACAACGTACGCAAAGCACTAACAATACAGCACTAACAATACAGCACTAAATATACAGTACTAAACTACACTACACAATCCCAAGTTCCACCCACAAACTAACTATACAATACACTTACACACACACACATTAGCAGCCCACCCAAACTGGACTAAAAACTATCCCTAAGAACGAAGGGTTACAGTGGCGCTGCAAGGGTAAATGCAGGCCAAAGATACAGGGTTGCAGGGATTAACCCAGAATAGGGAGCGGAGATGCTCCTATAGGGTTAGGGTGGGGGATTAGTGGTCCAGGGGTTAAGGGTAGGGGTGCAGGTGACAGGGATAAGGGTATAACAGGGGTAATATGTGTAGGTAGGGGCCACAGGTATAGGGTAGGTATTCGTTGGTGGGATAGGGTAATGATACTTATGCTCGTTTTCCAGGGGGGGTTGCTCGTCTCTGGGGGGGGTCCTTCTGGTCCGGGCTACAGGCTCCTTCTCCAGGGGCTCGTCATGGAGCTGCTCTCTCCCATGTGTCTCTCCCTGTAGTCCATTTCCAACCGCCTGTTCCTCGCTTGGGGCTCCTAAATCAGCCCCAGAAACAGCTCACCCCCTTCTCAGGCATGTGACATCATAGTGTGCCTTCCTCAAATCCCCAGAGTCCTCCCCCCTAGTCCCAAAATGCTGGGAGTAGGGACATGGAGTTTAGCCATGGGGCAGAGGTGTGGAAAACAGGTTTATGATGTCTCTGATTAGAAAGCCCCCTGACAAACGGTGCCAAACAGTCTGATTGTTTGGTGCCTGAACAAAAGAGGACTAGATACTAATCAGCTGTTATCCTACAGGCTATCAGCACAAGTTTTTCTCTAAACATGGGGGATGAACTGTTGATAAGAGTTGATAGGGAATTGAATACACTTCCCTCTACATATATATATATATATATATATATACTTATTATTTGGGGGCACATATTTTCCAAAGGGGCAACAATAAGTCCCTATGGACCACTAGGGGCAGATGTGCGCAGATGCTGGGCACATCTGCGCACATCATCCTATGATGTGGCAGTCAGTGCATGCATATATATCATACATGCATGCACGTATTTGCATGCATGTATGGATATATATGCATACGTCTCAACCCTTCCTCAACAGCCGTCAAGCGTCAATGGAAAAGGAGACCGACTTCCAATGTGAAAAGAAACCACAGCAATGATCCAATCATGCTACTTGACGTGACCGGAAGCCATCCTGCTCCCCGCTACTATCTAGCCTAAGCCGCCGCTGAACTTACGATCCGACTAAGGTTTCAAGACCCGCTGTATAGCAAGGTATTAATAACTGCTGGCCCTATACTGTGTCTTTCTATTTATGCATTTGTTCCTGTAATTATGAATAGTTTTTATACATGTCCCACAATCGGAGGGCACTTCCGGTTCTGGGGTTAAGGGGCCAAAGGTGAACACCCCACCACGTGGAAGCATAAATATTTTTTTTCTTCCTGTAGATGTACACTATATATACTGGCAAGCCTCCATGTGTTATGTGGTGCTCCTGATGAAGGGGTTTTGAATACCCCGAAACGCGTCAATATTTTCTGAATAAATTCCTCGTCAAGGAAGAACAGAGAAACGACTTGAGGTTCTTCTGGTACCGCAACAATGACCCCAATGAAGACATTGTAGAGTACCGAATGAGAGTGCACATATTCAGAAACAGTCCTTTCCCTGCAGTCGCTATCTAGTCTCAGACATTCAGCCCAAATGGGTGAAGCAAAGTATGGGTCAGATGTCAGATCCTTTGTGGAAAAAGATTTCAACGTGGAAGACTGCTTAAAATCCATACCCAAGAACGAGAACGCAATCAGTCTCCTGAAAAGGGTCAAAAAATTGCAAGCTCTATCTAATTTGAGGTTGCACAAAATCGCCTCCAACAGCCGTGAGTTAATGGAGGCCTTCTCACCCCAAGACCATTCAAGTGATCTGAAGGACTTGTATTTTAGCACCAACTCCCTTCCCATGCAGCGGAGCCTCGGTTTGCTCTGGGATTTAAAGGCAAACACATTCACCTTCCAAATTAGCAAGGAAAAAAAGCCCTTCACATGCAGAGGAGTTCTGTCCACCATAAACAGCTTATATGATCCTATGGGATTTGTAGCACCTATTACCATCCAAGGTAAAATGATGCTAAGGCACTTCACCACAGTCTCTCCATGATCCGTTTCCCATGGAGAAAAAGGACCTGTGGACAGGTTGGAAGAAATCTCTTGAAGCTTTGACCCGCCTTCATGTAGCACGACCATATGCTTCCGTGCCATCTACTGAAGTCAAGATGCAAAGACTATACATCTTCTGCAATGCTTCAGTCAAAGCAATTGCTGCAGTAGCATATCTAAAGACCATTGATGTCAAAGAACAATGCCATATAGGATTTGTCATGAGCCGGACCAAACTGGCGCCACTCCGCGAACACGCGATCCCCACAATGGAGCTCTGCGCAGCTGTGCTTGCAGTGGAGTTGGCTGAACTTATAACATCAGGAATGAACCTGGAAATCAAGAACATTGAGTTTTACACGGAAAGCAAGGTAGTCCTAGGATATATTTGCAATGAAACCGGGCGCTTTTATGTCTACGTCTGCAATTGGGTGCTAAGGATCAGGAGATCTACTTGTCCTAAACAGTGGCACTATGTGCCTACACAGCATAATCCTGCGGACCACATCTGTCGCACCAAGCCACCTTAAGGACCTTTTAACATCTTGCAGTATCAGATCTGACACGTTTGGACTGGTAGACCCAGATGCCGATGAAGAAATCCGACCTAAAGTATCTGTTCTACATACAGTGACTTCGGACCACCAACTGAAATCTCATCGTTTCAACAGGTTCTCCACCTGGATGTCGCTCGTTCGTGCTATAGCCTGTCTAGTTCATATAGCTCAGTCTTACAAATCAATATTACCTGTGAGTCAGAAGCCCTGCAAAGGTTGGCATCACTGCAAACACGCCTTTACAGCTGCTAATCTGGAAAAGTCCAAAAACATAATAATGTTAACCTACACTGAAATATGAAATGATACTTCTGCTGTATAGGAATACTTACTACATGACAAACTACTATGAGGTTTTTATGACACAGTTTATTATTCAGCTTTATAGCTGAGTGGTTAAAGTCCTTGCCTCTAATGTAAAAGGTTGTGAGTTCAAATCCCAGCAGAGACTTTTCGTAAATAGAGACTCAGTACAGATCCTCCTTTCACCAACATTGGTCTGGATCAGGGATGCTCAACTTACAGCCCTCCAGCTGTTGTAAAACTACAACTCCCACAATGCCCTGCTGTAGGCTGTCCGAGAATGCTGGCAGTTGTAGTTTTGCAACAGCTGGAGGGCCACAGGTTGAGCATGCCCGGTCTGGATGTATTCGGTCTTTGGTCAGTGGCTAGACGGCACACTAGATGTATTCACGCCAGTGCAAAGCGCTGGGCAGTCATGTTTACTTGTATGTCCAGCAGAGCTGTCCATATTGAAGTTATCGAATCCATGGACACTTCAAGTTTCATAAACACACTTCAATGGTTTATTGCCATTAGAGGGCCCGTGAAGCATATTCGTTCGGACAGAGGCACGAATTTTGTTGGGGCAGTGAAAGAACTTCAAATTCCTTCCAACTTGGACACTACCAACGTGGAAAAATACTTAAACGAGCAAGTATGTACCTGGACCTTTAATCCACCTCATTGTTCTCACATGGGCGGCGTATGGGAAAGGATGATAGGGATAGCAAGGAAAATCTTGGATTCCATCTTCTTGCAAATGGGGAGTACAAGACTCACACATGAAAGTTTGACCACATTCTTGTCGGAAGTCTCAGCCATCATGAATGCAAGACCGTTGACTACCCTTTCCAGTGACCCGGAAGATTTGACTATCCTCACTCGTGCCATGTTACTCACACAGAAGACCAGCACCCCGAATGCTTCTCCTGGAGAACTTAATGACAAAGACCTCTATAGACGACAATGGAGGCAGGTGCAAAGTCTTTCTAATGTCTTCTGGGACAGGTGGAGGAAGCAGTATATCTCTACCTTACAATCAAGAAGGAAGTGACAAACTAACAAGAAGAACATTAGACCTGGAGATGTCGTGTTCGTGAAAGACAGCCAAACGCACTGGAAAGAGTGGCAACTGGGCCTCATAACCAACACGTTCCCCAGCAAGGATGGGAGCGTACGCAAGGCCGAGGTCAAGATTTGGAAGTTTGGCGAGTGTAAGCTATTCCTCAGGCCAGTAACGGAGCTTGTTTTATTGTCTTCACCAGAGAGATCTAGTGGTGGCATCTGTTGACGCCAGACGGGAAGTGTTCTGCCCAGCAGATTTTTAGAATCATTACAGATCACGTCTGTAAGAGTTTTAGTATTTCTGTGGTGATTAATGTAGTTATAGCACCATCTAGCGGTGTTAAATTGTATTGCACTTTGTTTTTCTTGTTGCAAAGACTGCTGCATTATGGGTGTCGCAAAGCATTGTGGGCAGGGGCGTTGCTAGGGTCTGAAGACATCCGGGGCAAGAGCCCACATGAAGCCATGCCCCCATCCCATGAAGCCCGCCCTCATCGCCACTGGGGGGGGGAAGCCTTCACAGTAGTTGTTAACCCCTTTCAGCAGTCCCCCTTCAGTGAACGGGGGACTGCTGAATGGGGTTAATAACTACAGTGAAGGGCCTAGCCATCTGGGCAACCCCACAGATCATCCATAACAGTGCCATCCACAGATCCCCCTCCCCATTATAGTGCCATCCACAGATCCCCCTCTCCATAACAGTGCCATCCACAGATCCCCCTCCCCGCCGCTCACAGGAGTGTACATTAACATTTTAAACTGTAATCCTAATTCGTATCCTGCAACTTTAACTTTAAGCTTAAATCAGCGCTCATCTCTAGTCTTTATCTTACTCTCAGCTAGTCAGCTCCAGTAACAGGCAGTGCGGGCGGTGCCCACTCACTGACATCCTGCGCCGCCTAGTGGGAGTAGCAGGCGCCTGACGTCAGTGAGCGAGCGCCGCCTGCACTGCCTGCTGTTACCGGAGCTAAGAATCTAGTAATGAGATGAGCGGCTGATTTCAAGTTAAAAGTTAAGTCTGCAGGCGGATTAGGATTACAGTTTAGAGTTAAATATATGTGAGCGGCGGGGCCGGTGTAGCGCAGGAGAGTCAGAGCGCCGGCCCTGCCAGTGCCAGCAATCATTCGGGGCACTGGTCAAAACTTCCGGGGCTCAAGCCCCGAATGTTTTGACCTAACGATGCCCCTGATTGTGGGAGTGCAAAATATCATGGGAAAGAGAAGTCTCCAGGACACAGTACAGAGCTGTCCTCCTGCATATCTTCTTCTTTTTTTTTTAAATTTAATAAATTTTTATTGATATACAAAAGATTCGTTTACATAATACATAACAAATAGATCATTCCCCATCCTTCCCCCCCCCCCACCCCCCCCCCCCCACCCTGCAGGAAAAAAAAAAAAAAAAAAAAAAAAAAAAAATTTGTGCATAAAATTTATAAATAGATCAATAAATTAATTAATTGAATTAGTTGTTCTTATCCCAATCTTTCCAAACTGCAGCCCATTTTAAATAGGATCCTCTTTGTTTGTACATTATCCTCTCGTAGCTCTTCACTTTCTCAACCAGACCCAACCAATTGTTACAGTCTGGAGGAGAAGAGCAGAACCATGATCTAGAAATAAGAAGTCTGGCCAAAAACATTACCTTGGTCAGAAGTTGGCGTTTTATAGGCTGGTAATTAACCTCTGATAGGTCTCCCAGGACCCATATCCTGGGGGACGAAGGAACTTTAATGTTAAGTTTACGAGCCAAATTGGTTTGGACCGCTCTCCAATAGCTGCTCAGCATTGGGCAACCCCAAAACAGATGTACATGATCTGCCTCGGTGTTGCCACAACGTGGGCAGTCAGAGGAGGCTCTGTATCCTCTCCTATGTAGCCAAATGGGTGTCACATATATTTTGTGAAGAATATTGAATTGTACAACAATGTGATTAAAATTGTGTGAAACTAATTTTAAATTTTCCCCTATGTTGTCCCAATCTAGAGGGCCCACCTCTGAAAGTGAAGAAGACCAGGATCTTTGTCCTGGAGAAAAAACACCCGAAAATTTTTTTTCATTAGGTGTCTATAGCAGTGTGATATTTTTATTCTCGTGGCTGTTTTCTTAGTGATTAAGTCGTGTAAAAATTCAGGAGTATCTATAAAAAAGAAATGACTATTCAAAGTGCTGGAAAGTGCCAACCTCAATTGAAAATATGCGTACCAAGCTACCTCACCCAAATTTGCCCTTTGTCTTAGCTCAGTCAGGGACAGAATTTGTCCATCACTGACTACCTGATGTAGGTATTGGACGTTCTTAGTCCTCCAGTACTGGCAGCAGCTCAAGTCACCTAGATTCAAGATCTTTGAGTTATGCCATAATGGGGTACAAACAAGTGATGCCTTAACTCCACACCAGCTTCTTATAACCAACCAAGTCCTTATAGCCATTCTGCAAAAAAGTGTGTACCCAATCTGTGTATTTAATAGATAATCAGACTCCAGTACTGAAAAAAAATCCATAAGACCTGAGTCTTTCACCATTTTATTGCAGAAATGGCTATTTTCCCAGTCATTGAGAAAGCAAAGTTGAGAGGCCACAAAGTAGCCCTTAAAATAAGGGAGGTTAAGACCTCCCTGATTATAAGGCATAGAGAAATACAGTGCCTTCAGTCTGACCCGCTTCCTCCCCCACAATAAATCGTTCAGCATCCGCTCTATAAGTCTAAAATACTTATCCGCGATCCATACAGGTGAGTTACGCAGAACATACAGGACCTGGGGCAACACTACCATTTTTATTAGAGAGACTCTATTCGCCCTTGCAGGCAGAATTTTTTGCCATATCTTAATTTTGGCCCTCAACTTTGTCAACAGGGGAATTAAATTGAGTTGTAGATATTCCTGAGGTTTAGCCGAAACTGAAATCCCCAGGTACTTTATACAACCAGAAGTTGTTAACTGGTTATCCCAGTTACCTCGCAGCTCATCTATAGGGAGGAGAACGGTCTTCTCCCAGTTGATCTCCAAACCCGATGGGGCGGAGAAAGCACCTACCAAGTCCATTATGCGAGGGAGGGTGGTTTCTGTTTGGTGAACAAAGACCAAGATGTCATCTGCATAAAGAGATACACGATCCTGTCTCCCCATTATACCAAAGCCAGACACCTGCAAATCCTGCCTTATACTAGCTGCTAAGGGTTCAATATAAATATTAAACAAAAGGGGAGAAAGAGGACAGCCTTGACGGGTGCCTCTTCCTAGGGAGAAACTCTCTGTAACCGTATCATTGATCTTGATCCTGGCAACTGGAGAGCTATATAGTAACTGAACCATCGCCCTGAATCTGGGGCCGAAGCCCATTTTTTTCATCACCTCCCAAAGGAAGACCCACTCCACCCTGTCGAAGGCTTTGGTAGCGTCCAGCGACAGGACGGAGCGGGTACCGCACCCCGGAGACTGAATATTCATAAATAGCCTATGTAAATTGTGATGTGTGCCCCTTCCTGGCATAAAACCATTTTGGTCTGGGTGTATAATAGTGGGTATAACCCGAGAAAGCCTCCTGGCCAGAACTTTTGATAATAACTTAACGTCAGTATTTAATAAAGAAATTGGTCTATAGGAACTCAATTCTTTCGGGTCCTTATCCTTTTTAGGGATCAAAACAATGAGGGCCTCCATCATAGAACATGGCAAGTCCCCTCCCCTCATTGCATGAGAAAAGACCTCTAGCAGCTGAGGGAGAATCACTTCACCATTCCTACGGTAAAATTCGTATGGAAGGCCATCTAGGCCTGGCGATGAGTTCCCCGAGATAGACCCCAGAGCCTCCTGCAGCTCTGGCAAAGACAGCTCCTCCTCTAAACATTCCATTTGGGTTGTGCTTAAGGTCGACAATGGGATCCCATCCAAAAACCGCATCGCCAGGTCAGATGACAGGCCAGAAGAGGATCTATACAGCTGGGAAAAGTACTGCAGAAAGGTATCCGCAATCCCCTCTGGCTCTACTATAGTTTCCCCCTCTAAGTTGCGAATCGACAGAATAAGTTTATTTTTCTTATCTTGTTGTGTAATTATTCTGGCCAGGAGCTTACCGGGGCGTCCAGACTCCGAAAAATCCTTTAACCCCTTAAAGAGTACTCTATGATTTGCTTTCTCGATTAAGTATTTCTCGAGGGAGCAGCTCGCCTTCTGCATTTCTTCCCTATTGTATTCAGTCGGATGACTCGTGTACCGCTCAGTTGTAAGTGCAGCAGTTTTGGCCAGTTCTTTCTCCTCTTCCTTAAACTTTCTCTTTGCTGCAGCAATCTCGCTTATAAAGACCCCTCTCGAATATGCTTTCATTGCGTCCCATACTGTATTGATGTTGGCAGAGGGAAGGTTCACCTCCCAAAAGGAGGAGATCAGTATTTTGATAGACTGATAATTGTCCAGGATGGTGAGCCAATATGGATTCAGCTTGAATCCTGGCCCCCTCTTGTCCTTGTTCTCCCTGATGCATACCTCAATTAGTACGGGTGAGTGGTCCGAGACTGTTCTTACCCCATATCGCATTTTCCGGATATTGATCAGGTTGCTCTCATTAGTAAATGCTAGGTCAATCCTAGACATTGCTCTACCTCCCCTAGAGACACAGGAGTATATTTTCTTTCCTCCGCCAAAATATTCCCATTTATCCACCACGCCAGCCTCCAAACAGAACTGAGGCAGTGGCGAATTACACGGATTCCTCCCCGATTCTGCATCTGATGTAAATCTGTCTCTTTTGGGGTCCATGACCGCATTAAAGTCTCCCATCAGAACTAATCGACATTCTGGTCTCTTTTCAAGAAAAAACAATAGCTGGATTAGTGGATACATAGAGAATGGCGGAGGTATATAGAAGAAAGCAAGAACATAGCTGCAACCATGCAGCTCGCCATACAAAAAAATAAATCTGCCCTGGTCATCTATATTAGATTCTATTAGGGTGAAATCTACAGAATTGTGGATCAGAACTGAAACGCCCCTAGAGGATCCACTAAAGGTGGAATGATAGGCTTGAGAATACCATCCCATTGTCAAACGGGACACGGTTTCTTTAGTAAGATGGGTTTCTACTATGCAGATAATTGCTGGAAGATATCTTTTCAATGCATCCATTATGGCTTGCCTTTTGACCCTTTCCCCGAGCCCTCTGACATTCCATGCTACAATTCTAGTCGCCATCAATCACAGCAAGGAAAGAAAAAAAAAAAAAAAAAAACCTGCAAGGTGGGTTCCCTTTCCCTGCTCCCTCCCATCCCCCCTCTCTGTTGATCCGCCCGAGCTGGTCAGCGAATCTCTAACCTCTGGCCGTTCTCCCCCTCTCTAGCCTTGCCCCCCCCCGCATCATAATATTGGAGAGTATCATATCATAGGCCCCTTTGCTCCATCCACTCTAGCGCTTGTTGTGGTCTTTCAAAGAATTGTAAAGTCCCGTTATGGATCACTCTTAGTTTTGCTGGATACTGGAGCGAATATTTAATGTCCTTGGACGCCAAACGTTTCTTTATCTCTATAAAATTTCTTCTCTTCTCCTGAGTCTGTCGAGCAAAGTCAGGGAAAAAGAGCAATTTAGTGCCCTGATATTCAATAGGTGTGCATTCTCTTGCTCTTCTCAGTATCATATCTCTATCAGCAGACAGTAGTAATTTCATTAAGATTGCCCGCGGCGGCCTCCCTGGAGTAGGTTTCCCTCCTGGGATTCGATGAGCTCTTTCTATCTGAAACATAGGGGAGAAGTAGTCGCTCCCAAGGTTATTGAAAACCACATCTTTAAGTTGTTCCTCTAGCTGTCGACCTTCGGCTCCTTCTGGGAAGCCCATTATACGAACGTTATTTCGCCTGGACCTATTTTCAAGGTCCTCCATCTTATTTTGTAGTAATTGATTTTCTGAGGCGAGAAAAACAGTTTTAGACTTTAGCGTATTTATGTCGATTTGCAGTGAGTCGACCATTTTTTCAACGTTAAAGACTCGGTCACGAATTTTTACCAGATCATCTCTTATTAGAGTAATATCGCTCTGCACTGAGCCCAGTTGGGTAGACATCCCTTGCACTAGGGTGCCATTATTTTCCACAGCACAGAGAATTTTATTAAGTACTGCAGAATCATATTCAACTCTCAGTTGCGTAGAGAGATTTTCCTCTACCGCTTCCTGACCTGTCTCTGCTGATTCGTCATCAGATATTTCATCAGTTTGAGGAGGCTTAGCGGGTTTCTTCAATTTAGAAGAGAGTTTCGTTTTTACTGAATTATTTTCATCCTCAGGATAGGTCATCAATATCAGATCGGCGTGGGTCCGACACTTGGCACCCCCGCCGATCAGCTGTGGGATCACACTCAAAGCTTAGACTATATATTAACCCTTAATGTTATATATTAAGCCTTTTAGCAATAATAAACAATTTCCAATAGTCTTCTGGGGCACTGCACGTGGACTCACCTCTGCTGCTGTTCACCTGGTGGCCAGGACTCGATGGCTCCCCACAGCTTCTTTGCAGCAGGTCTGGCAACCAGAGTCTTCTGGCCTGTTTTACCAGACAGGCTATGGTCCCTACATGCTGGCTAGGCTTCTCCTTAGAGCACATAAGCGCTTTGTGTCTGGCTCTTAAAGGGCCATCTCGTGTGCATCTTAATCTGCACTAGCCAATGGCTGGTAACTCAGGGGTATTTCAGACACCTTCCCCAGTGGTAAGGTGCCTTGGCAATAGGTTTACTAGTGTGCTAGATTCTGCTGAAGTGCTATAATCTGCTTGTCTGCCCATGTACCAACTTCTGCCTGATTTCTGGATACTGACCTTATTGCACCTGACCTCACCCATGCCTGATCCCCCTGCTCTGACCTTTGGGCTGGTTCAAGGATTTGCACAAACTCTACCTGCCCGATCTTTGCCTGTTACTGACTACAAGTTTTGCCTTATCCCTCAGTGCTTCACACTGGTGTCTCTGACCTCTGAGAGACAGTGGTCAACCACACCACTACTTCTCCAGGAGTCATCACACTGGTGGCTCCCCGGCAGGGAAGTCCACTTCCCTGTAGAGGGGTTAAAGGGTAAATACCAGGGGACTGCCATGATATCTCCCTTATAATTGGCCCAAAGTTAAACTGGTCAGTAGACATAGTGGTTCCAGACCCACTGCCCGCAAAACCTCATGTATGGGAATAAGCAATCACAACCACAATCACTCATCCCCATACAGATTCACAGTTTGATCCCTTAAGAACATGGGATATTTTAGTTTTTGCATGTTTGTTTTTTCCTCCCCACCTTCTAAGAGCCATAACTTTTAAAAGTTTTTGTTCATTTTATTTTTTTTTGCAGTTTGCAAGTTGTATTTTTTAACAGTGACATTGAGTTTACCATAGCATATACTGGAAAATGGATTAAAATTCTTGTGGGGTGAAATAAGAATAAAAAACATAATTCTGCCATGGATTTTAGCTTTTTGTGTTTATTGCGTACAGTGTGCACTAAAAATGACAGCCTTATTCTGCAGGTCACTATGATTACAAAGATACCAAATTTCTATGTTTTTATAAGGCTATTTTCACACTTGCGGCGGCAGGGTCCGGAAGGCTGTTACGGTGGGGAACAGCCTAACGGATCCGAGCTAATGCTAGCCCATCATGCTGCCGGAAGTCAAATCCTGCCCCATTCACTGCATTGTTTGCTGTGCTGCAGCTGGACCTCGGTCCCCCCCCCCCCCCCGCCCCTATTGTAGTGAATAGGGCCAGAGCTCAGTGCGTGAACCTGCTCCATAAAACGCCTTAACATGCAGATACATTATAGTTGGTTAAGGGGAACAGATTCCTGTTTATACAACACGATCTGCTACCCAGAAACAATGATTTTAGGTGTGGCATCAACAATGCTATTATCCAATAAACAAGCATTTGCTCATTCATCGAGTGACACCTTTAAACAGGGCAATTATCAGGATTGAGCATTTGTAAGAACATTATTTCCCAATGGTGACTGGCCCAATAATCCAACAACATGTCTTATCAGGGATTTTAACCACACAATCATTTATTTTTCACATGAGCTAACTGGTAATTCAGGTGTTTGGCAACTACTTATTGCAGTAAGAACGATATCAACTTTATATGAAAACCTCCGTTTTTTCATGTGGTTCTCCTGACCTGTGGGGTATGAATTGCTGAGGTTTAAAACCATGAAGGTTTGAAATGTAAAGATTCTACCTTTTCTTTCGATAGAATAAAAATGACTATGCTAAAAATAGCAAAGCAAGTAGCAATAATAATAACAATGTTAAAAATAGCAAAGTTGATTTTAAGTTGTGGAGAGAAGAAAGCTTTGGAGAGGAAAGTTATTGTTCTTCTCAACTTCTCTTGTCTCAAGTTTGTACACTCTCCTTTGACAGAAATACAGTGAATCAGCTCTGGCGCCCCTCTGGAGAAGGTGGGAGAGGGATGCAGAGGAGTGGGACAGGTGGTTAAGTTCCTTAATGATATGATGGGCACCCCAATATCACTCTGCCTAAGGTCTGCCTCTTCCTTCCTGACCCAAGGGACTCGGATTACAGTTAAACCCATACCTTGAGGCATTATACTATGCCAGGAAAGTGAGTGTCAGAAAATGGTTAGCCCAGAGACCTTCTTCCTTTCCAGAATGCCTAATAATATGCTACCTCATAAAAAGTGGCTTTTTCAAAACAGGAACTGTCCTAAAACGTATGACAGGATTTGGAGCAGGTGGTTGCACTCCCCAGCAACAACCTGCACCTCTCAGAGCAGGTCGTATGATTCTCAACTTGCCCCTAAATACGTGATTCCCTAGCTCTTAATGACATTAAACTTACTCAAACACTTCCTATTAGTTAAAGCTCCTGATTCATAGATGTCTTAGTTGAACATTGATATTTCACCCATTGATGTCCTACTTAAGAACCACCTTGAGCTCATGCTTGTTACTTCCTCTTTTTTTTTTTCTCTTTCCTTGTGTGTAGGAAGGGGTTTTTGTCTTGTTTTGTTTTTGTTTCCTCTTCACTTACCCCTGTATGTGGGATTTGGTTAGAACATTTGTATGTTAGGTACAATAGTTTTTGCTTGTTTATTTTGAGATTTAATGCTTTGGGCATTGCTACTCCTGCAACAAATAATTAGTACACACACAAAGTATTGTGTATGGCATCTTTATTACTTCTTGCTCAATACTGATGTACAGATTACAGGTAAGTGAAGAAAGGTCCCGGAGACAAATAGAGTTCCTCTGTCAGCTCTTCTTTATTATTCAAATATGGTTGACAGACATAACCACCACATACACGGCAGTGACGTTGACGCGTTTCGGGTAAGTACCCTTAGTCGTAACCATTCCACCAGGGAGGTGAGCTGGACATAATTTTACATGATGTACAGATTACCGTTGTTCTGTTGTGGGTCGTTGGGCACTAGGGTCACACACATACAGAACAGACATCTAATGCAAGTTTGGCTCCAATGGGCCTACATACAGTAGCATCCTCCAGTGCATGGTGAGCTACAGTGGACCCTTAGTTAAAATACATTTTTATGTTAAACATATTTTGCTCACATTTTTGTGATTTATTTTTTATTTTTCCATGTCATCTATATTTTAGGCCACTAGGCCTAAAATATGTTGAAACCTCCTGTCTTTTGAGAGCGCCTACATGAGATATAGACACAGGAGGTGACCCGATTGACTTCTATAGGAGAGTTTTCTAGGCATGCTCTGTGACCTGTGAAGAGGTTAGGAGTGAGCTGATACGCTGTGATATCACGTGTTATCTATGTAGAGGTGTTACTTGTCATTGTAATTCTTTCTGTGGTGAAAATGATAATAGCTACTGAAAAGTCACCTGTACAGAACAGGAAATCATGACCTATTATTAAGTCCAGTTGCGAGTGTGAAAATTGCAGGATTACATAATTTTTTAAATATAAATAGTGACATGGAAAAATTCATAAAAATTCAAAAAATATGTTTGACATAAAATCATGATTTAAACAATAGGTGATTTTCTGATGACATTTTCTGATTCCCTTTAAGTTTTCTCAAAGGACCACTTAACTATGCCAAGGCTTGAACCAAAAGTAGAGCATGCTTACCCATAATGCAAAGGGCTCCTCAAGCCCAGTGGGCACTGGCATCTACCAAGGTTTGCTTATTTGTTAACATCAGCCCGACCTAGTGGTCTGTTAGCTGTAGAGATAAAATGAGTATTTTATTACTTTGGAGAAAAAAAATAATTATCATCATATCTTGAAATAGCATTTTGGGACAGTATGCCATACCCAGTGACGTGTTTTAGTGAAAAGGGACAAGCACATTTGGCACCAGTCCTAAAAACACCTCTGCCACTTTATGCCAGAACTACAATGGTGCTACAGTATCTTCCACCAGTCCCAGAACTAAATCGTTAACATGGTTTCAGCACCACCATCTACAGCATTATAAAAGTGGCCTTGCACATGCCCCTTTTCTTTTTCGTCACGTCTTAATAATAGAATAAATCATAGATTTCTTTTTATTTGTTGTAGTAGTCTTCATTAGGTCTATGAAAAATCTTCCTCTACAGTAGATACTTGTCACATTTTTTTTCAAGGTCAAGTCTCTAGCATGTAAGATTGTACACAAATTAATAATTGAAAATATGTTCTATTAGGTAATTATGAAGCTTTGCGCAGATCTCAAGTGGTTTATAAAAGTCCAAAAGAAAAAGCATTGAGCTTTTTTTTTATCTGTTCACTGTAAGCATTCAGAACTCTCTTTAATCTTGGCCATCTTATCACACCCAGAGCATATAATAGAACCGCATTGTTTGCAATGTCTTGCACAGAATGGGCCTCTCTGGTCTCTACTTTTGCTTTCCTGCCTTCAGGAGCACTATACATGCTGCAGAAATGATTGACGTATTTAATAGAAGGCTGTGGGTGTAATGGAATGTGGATGGAATCCAGGCTCACACAACACACACTACTGATACAGCTAAACCCCACTGTACAGACTCGAGGGGGGGCATTCCCTGCAAAGCCGCACTTGCGTGCAATCTGACATTATCATTGGCTTTGGTTGTAACGCTTTGTCTCTATGTCCGATGAGTAAAGCCTTCAGAGGATGAAAAACTAATGTTTGGAGCAAAGGACCTTCGTTTAGTGACCTAAGGGTTGGGCTGGACACAGCATTGTACAGGATTTGTATAGAATCTGCATTGTAGACTGTACTTTTTCCTAAATGGCCCTTTGTCAGTCTCTGCATAAAGAGAATACTGCTAACATATAAAACTGATACAAAAAATGTCATATCCGCTCTATGTGAGGCACTGATATGATGAAATATTGCCATTGATTAGATAAAGTATAATCACCTTCACAAAGTTATTGCCGTCCTATATTTGCATCAAAATTTAAGCACCGAGCATAATAATAATTATGTAATAGATTGTAAGCCCTTGCAGGCAAGGTCTTCTCTCCTGTACCAGTTTGTATCTTGTCTTGTTCATGCTTATTGTACACAATATACTATATGTAATGCTCAATCATGCAACATTAAAACCACTTGAATAATATTGTAAGGTCCCCCTTTTGCCACCAAAACATCCCTGACTCATCAAAGCATGGATTCCACAAAGCCTATTGAGGTGTCCTATGTTATATTTCACCCAGATGTTAGCAGCAGACCCCTTAAAGCGGCACTCTTGAAAAATTATGTTGTCCATTCTCCCCATAGTGTCTCCCAGGTGATCAGTTTTTCTATTCATTCCTATAAGGCTGTGTTTACATCGTATTTTTGCCACACAGTTAAGGGGGTTCTCCGGGAATTAAGAAAATGAAAATACTTAACTATTACTTCATTATAAATATATTACCAAATACCTTTAATTTCTTATAATGGCTTGTTTTGTCAGGGGAGCAATCATTAGGAGAAATAAAATGTCCGCCGTCCTATTAGTACACACAAAAACCTGTCCTAATTACACAGGAGGACAAGTTAAAGAGCTGCCCAATCTTCCTCTCTTACTTGTAAGGGATTATGATCCTGAATACAGTTTAATATGATCTTCAGGTGAATCTCTGTAGGAATGGAGTTCATGAGGAGACATGAAGTACAGAGAGGAGGTGGGGGTAAGGAGCAGCAGCACTTGTATGCAGTCTCCATTACCACAGCCCCACATTACCTGTCCTGTCCATCCTCTCTGTACTTCATGTCTCCTCATGAACTCCATTCCTAGAGAGATTCAGCTGTATTTAGGATCATAATCCCTGACAAGCAGAGCAGAGAGGAGGATGAGGCTCTTTAGCTCAGTGTTGTGAACTTGTCCTCTTGTGTGATTAGGACAGGTTTTGTGTGTGCTAATAGGATATTTCTATTATTTCTCCTAATGATTGCTCCCCAGACAAAATGAGCCATTATAGATAATGAAATGTATTTGGGAATATATTTATACTAACATAATATTTAAGTGTTTTCATTTTCTTAATTCCCAGAGAACCCCTTTTAAGGAGTTTTTCAGGAGTTTTACACTGATGACCTATCCTCTGGAAAGGTCAAATGTATCTGATCAGTGGAGGTCCGACACCAGGGACTGCCTAGATCCCCCCCCCCCCCATCAGCTATTTGAGTAGGTGCCTGCGCTCACTTGCGGCCTTATAGCAGCTTTCCCTAGGCCAGTGACGTCACGTTCATTGTTCCCATGGCCTAGGCGCAGCTCAGCCCCCATTGAAGTGAATGGGGCTGAGCTCCAATACCAAGCATAGCTGCTATCAAATCGATGGCGATGTGCTTGGTGCGCAGAGAGAGAGCCACAGTGCGACTGTGAGAGCCAGTGCCTTCTCAAACTGCGGATCGTGGGGGTCCTGGGTGTCAAACCCCCACCAATCCGATAATGATGACCTATCCAGAGGTCATCAGTATAAAAATCCTGTAAAACCCCTTTAATGCATCCACTTGATTTGTACATTAAATGGATGCCTCAGACAGAATTCTTTACCATTGGATTCCATTCACAGCCATATTTACAGTAAGGCACCCATGAGCATGTGTCTAGGGTGCCAGGCAGTTGGGGGTCAGCACTCTGCTAAATATAGCCACCGGCTTGGTATGTAAAAATCTGGCACTCCGAACATTAACCCCTTCCTGTTGCAGTGATTTTATGTTATGGTGCTTTCCGGAGCCATAACTTTTTCCGTTCTCATAGCCGAATGAGGGCTTGTTTGGGCTCTTCATTTTCCAAGTTAGTACAATTACGGCGATACCACACTTATAATCTTTCTTGCGTTTTAATATTGAAAAAAAAGAAAAGCTTTCAAAATAATTTTTTTTGTCATCATCATATTCTGACCACTATAACTTTTTTATATTTATGTCTACAGAGATGTGTGAGGGCTCTTTTTTTGCGGGACAATGTGTAGTTTTTGCTAATATCATTGTGAAATAAAGTAATGAAAAAACAGTGAATCAGCTGTTTTTTTTTTCGGTACGCCCGCCAATTACCATAAGGGATAAGTGTTTTTATATTTTAATAATACAGGCATTTTTGCATGTGGCAATGCCCATGATGTTGTTTTTTTTTAATAGTTTATTTATCTTGCTTTGTGGAAAAAGGAAGTGATTTGAATTATTTTTTTCAAAACTTTTGTTTTCAGTTTTAGTTAGGTCCCCAATTGGACCCCAACTTGCAATCATCATATTGCAATTTGTATAGAATAATGGAATTTGCTCCATTATTCTATACAGAAATCTCTATATTATAGTTTAATGCTGCCTCCTGCTGGCCTGAATTCTCTGATGCCTAAGCAAGTATGTGTAGTCATTGGAGAGAGAGACCTCTGATGGTGGCTTATCTCTTGGGAGGACAAATGGATAGGGTGTTGTCAATGCACTTCAATCCATATCGCTAATATGGATTCGCTAATGTCAGCTAGCTTAATAGGGTTAAATCTGGTGACAGAAACCCTTTAAATTGGTGGCAAAAATATGATGTGAAACCACCTTTAGACTGTCAGCCAGAGTCATTAATATAGTGGGTTCAACCAACAATAGTCTAATGTGTTTGGGGGCCTTAAAGGAAATGGGGGTAATGTTATTTACATGGGACTGTATGTGTATGTTGGTGGGAGGGAGGGATGTTATTTACATGGGACTGTATGTGTATGTTGGTGGGAGGGAGGGATGTTATTTACATGGGACTGTATGTTGAAGGCGGCTGTGGGAGGGGATTATGTTATTTACATGGGACTGTGTGTTGATGGCGGCTGTGGGATGGGACTAAATATTGGAGGGGCTGGGGCAGGGTGATGTTATTTACATGGGACTGTATATTGGAGGGGGCTGGAGAGATGGTGTGATGTTATTTACATGTAACTCTATTGCGGAGGAAGGGAAATAGTGATATTTACATGGGACTATATATTGGAGGGGCCGAAGGGAGGGGAGTGATGTTATTTACATAGGACTGTATTTTGGAGGGGGCAGGAGAGATGTTGGTGGAGGGAGGAATATAACTACAGGGGGCATTGCAGGGAGCATTATAAAAACTGAGGGCATTTCAGGGTGAGCATTATAACAGTAGTGGGCAGTATAAATACTCGGGGCACTGTAGAGGTATTATAAATCCAGGGGACAATATAGGCATTCTTATTACTACTGGGGGCTCTATAGGAGGGACTTATAGATCTGACTTATTTCTACTAAGAGCCCTATGGGGGGCCTTATTACTACTGAGGGGTCTGTAGATAGCTTTATTACTACTGGGGGAGCAAAAGGGGGCCTTATTTCTACTGGGGGCTCTGTAAGGGTATTATTAATACTGGAGGGCTCTTCTATTAATGGGGGCACTCTTGGGGAGCGTTATCATGGTTGGGGCACTGTAGTGGGCATTATCACTAATGGTGGCATTCTTGGGGAGCATTATCCCTGTTGCCGACACTGTAGGGGGCAGTATTACTATTGAGGGCATTTTAGAAGGAAATTACTATTCGTGTGACTATGAGGAGCACTATAACTATGGGGGCACAAATTTTTTTCAGGATAGTATTTGGGGGTACTGGGGAGCACAGCGAGCAGCAGGATAACACTGTGGGGACTACAGGTTGGGGGATAATGATAGAAATGTGAGGAAGCTAAGATGTCTGTGTGTCACACTCTGCAGAGATGAGGCATGACTGAAAGAAGTTGTATGGACCAAATGGAGAAGATAGAGAAGATCTAGATTAGAGCAGACATCACCTGGGAGGCACCGGATGTGAAAGGAATGTGCTGCTGTATAGCAAGTACAGCAAAATGCGGTGTGTGGGGGAGGAGGGGGGCGACTTAGAGAACTGGGCCATATTCATTGGGGCTTGGGCCCTGGATCTTTTGAGACCCTAGCAACGCCCCTGCATAAAAGTCAAATGAGGTCTATTGTGTCTATGGCCATGTGGCTCCTCTCCAAGAAGAGAAAGTCTTGACATATTTTGGGCCTATTGGCTAAACGTTTAAGATTTTTTAAGCGTAGATAGGGACATGGAAAAATAAATAAAAAATCACCAGAAATACAAAAAATTTAAAATTCATTTACAACAATTGGTCATTTTTTGAGATTGCAAAAAATTAAATTATTGAGTACCTTCAATGTTAGAGTAAGAATTTTACGTTGAAGAGGAACTTGTGGGGATGTATTGTGTCTGTGTAACCTGAATTGCTGCATATCTGTCCTGTGTCACAGTCTTCCATCTGGTCCCCTAGGGGAGTGTCCACCAGATGAGGACCTGAATAAATACAGGCGGGTAGCCCCCAATAAAGTGTTCCTGTTTTTACATTCAACATAGAGCCTCGTCTCATGTGTGTGGGAATTGCTATACGTGTATACTCCCCTGGCTATTACTTTTAGCTCTTGTAAGAGCTGTTCCTGTTCCTGGTTCCTGTGGTGGTATCTGTGTCGAGTGGAGTGCTTGGAGTCCTCGGGAGGCACTGGGAGCGTCCATTAACGGAGGTACCCGGTCGGGGTGCCAGGAGATCCATTACATTGGTGGCAAGCGGCGGGATCGTTCCCAAAGCCAGAAGGACAGCTACAGGAGACACCATTCCATAGATTTTACAATTTGAGGGCAACGCATGTCCTAGTACAGCGACCCTGACAGCACCAGAATGGAAACAGCGGTGGAGTACGATGAGGGTGCCATGGATGACCGAGATGCAGTCCGCAAAGGCATCTGGTACCAGGTACTGGGTATTGTGGAGTATCTGCGGGACGAGAGACTCCCCATGGAAGACCAGCGGTTGCAGAAGCGAGTAGCCCTGCGGATGCCCTTCCTGGGAGAGCAGCCCCGGGAGGAATGGGTAAAGGAATTGGAACTCCTAGCATGGCAGGAGCTGTGGCTGGAAGATGCCTACCAGGCGCTCTGGTGGTATGGGGCACAGTACCTACCCAGGACAGCTGAGCATGACAAGCCAGAGGGAGAGGAGTTTCATGGTCCTGGCTTGTTATGGGAGACTTTTTCAGAGCTGGAGTTTGGGAGCCCTACACAAGCCTGGTTCCATGATCTCTTGGAATGGAGGGAGAGCAGGTATGACTGGGATGACACTCATGAGATTGAGCAGGACCTGGTCCACCTGGTGACCCGGGAGATGGATCTGGAACAGGGCTACCAGCAGCTGTTCCACTCCAGTGAGAAGGCTCAGCAGGAGAGCAGAGTGACAGACCCAGGTCCAGAGCCCTTCAGCTGGTAGGATATTGTGGATGTTTACTGGGAAGAACCCCAGGTGGCCGGTGGAGATGGGACCGAGGTCTCTCCACTGCTCCTGCGGGGAATTGGGACCCCAGTCTCCATTCCCCAGCGGCTGGGTGATTTACAGGGATTTGGGAGCCCAGTCTCCATTCCCCAGTGGCAGGTTGAGTTACAGGTGGCAGAGACAGTCGGTCCTGTCCCCGAGCGGCAGATTGAGTTGTTGGGAATTGGGAGCCCAGTCTCCATCTCACAGCAACAGAAGGATTTGTTGGGAATTGGGAGCCCAGTCTCCATTTCCCAGCGGCAGCTTAACGTACCAGGGGGAGACAGTAAGCCCCACAACTGTGCAGATGGGACTGTGGTCTCTGCACTGACAGCACAGGGGGTAGGGACAGTCGGTCCTGTCCCCCAGCAACAGGGCTGTTTAGCCAAAGGGGAGACAGTCGGTCTCCTGCCACAGCAGCAGAGCTGGGTATCCAAAGGGGAGACAGTCGGTCTCCCCCTCCAACAACCAGGCTCCAACCAGGCTTCTTCCATGGTAGCGCTGGCACCAGGGCAGAGTACCGCTGATCCCTGCCCACAAAGCAACCTCCACTCCAAGCCAGGGAGCAACACAGAGACCGGGAGTACCAGTTACCAACATAACCTTTGTGGACTAGCTGGACATAGACAGGCTACCAAATTCAGCAGGTCCAGTATTTGGTTGTGGGTGGGCTGCCAGACTAACTCAGGTACCGACCGTCATGAGGTCAGGTATCTGGTTAGTCTTCCCTGGAAGGGGGAGATGTGTGGCGAAACCAAACTCGCCACTGGGTTTTGGAGGGGCCTGTTTGCCAGCCTCTTGCCTCAGGATTATGGCCCATACTAACTTTGAAGGAGAAGATAGTCCGGCCACACAGCTTAAATCTGTGGAACTGTTTTGGGCAGGAAAGCCATGCTTGCGGCCGGCCAAATGTGACTTCCATAGAATTTGGGAACCCCTGTTCGGATCTGGGTGATTTTTGGATATGTTGTTCACCCAGATCAGAGCTATCCATGGATGTATACATTATGGGGCTATGTGGGGTTTTGAGGTGTGTGACAGAACCATCTGTCTTTGGAATTGTATTGTATGTTATGTGAGGGTACCCAGATAGCTATGCCATAGAGCCTGTTCGTGAAATTAAAGACTTTGGCTCCATGTCGATTTTATTGTATTCGTGTAGTCTGAGTGCCATTCACCTAATAATATGCACTCAGACTTGAGCTATCTAGGGATATGTTAAATGTCTGTGTTTACTGTAAGGGTTGTGACATTGTATGTTTAAATGGTGATTTCTGTCCTGTTGTCCCCACATGTGTATTGGTGATTTCCCTTTGTCCTGAGAGATAATTGCTCCTCGGGTGTCTCCAGGGCAGAGGGGAGGAAACCATGATGCATTGTGGGGATGTATTGTGTCTGTGTAACCTGAATTTCTGCATATCTGTCCTGTGTCACAGTCTTCCATCTGGTCCCCTAGGGGAGTGTCCACCAGATGAGGACCTGCATAAATACGGGCGGGTAGCCCCCAATAAAGTGTTCCTGTTTTTACATTCAACATAGAGCCTCGTCTCATGTGTGTGGGGATTGCTATACGTGTATACTCACCTGGCTATTACTTCTAGCTCTTGTAAGAGCTGTTCCTGTTCCTGGTTCCTGTGGTGGTATCGGTGTCGAGTGGAGTGCTTGGAGTCCTCGGGAGGCACTGGGAGCGTCCATTAACGGAGGTACTCGGTCGGGGTGCCAGGAGATCCGTTACAAAAAGTATTTAGATCCAGGTGCTGGTTTGAAAACTCCTTTAAAATAAAAAATACAAACATATATGTCATGTATATAATTTAGCACTCATGCTTCATATGCACAATTCTCCATCATAGATATATTTTTCCATGTATTCTTTGCAGAAGACTACTGGATTGTACAAAGCACAAAGCCTCTCATTGTCAAAAGAGGAAAACAGGAAAGGAAACAATGTGGGTTTTCATTAGAGAGAACAGAAAAAAAATTGATTTTAACAATCTACAAACTATCTGTCATCCATTTTGTTACACTATTAGATATATGAAATGTTTAACTATTAAAGTGATTCCATCAGCAAACATGTTTCTATGAAGTATTTTCCTACACCAGCCAACAAAACGTTGGCATCACCCAGTTGTATTGAAGGTCCAACTATTCCAACTTGGTCAATCAGATGGAACAGCTCCGTTGTCTGAGGGGTCTAACACATTACCAGGATCTGTGGGTGGTAATTGAGTGAACTTTGGGGCTTCTTGCTGCGAGACATAGATATCATGTCTTAAAGCTGAACACATAAGCAAATAGCTTGCTAAACCAGTAATGCAACACACCAGCCACAGGGGGATAACTTGTGAGGTGATGGTGTACCGAGGAATAATAACAGTTAGTTCTTTACTCACAGTTTTGACGCTCCCTGGGCCGGGCTGCGGTGAGGGGGAGAACAGCACTAGATTCTCCAGGGGGCACACTCTTCTACAGGGGACACCGGCCAGGTGGTGATTGAGGTGCCCTTGATGGTGATTGCATTTCTGTGTGCTTGTGCGGCTGGGCCCCTGAATTAGGTAGAATCGTGACACCACCACCTTGGTGGTGCAAAATGATGAGAGTGGTTGCAGTATGGAGATGGAAGAATGAGACAGGGTTCGAATCCAACTAAGAACTTTACTGTAAACAGGGTCTTGACAGCAGTTTACATCCAGATACAAACAGTCTCTCATGTATATGGAGGTTGAATACTGTAAATCCCTTATAACAGGCTTTATGTGTACTCCTGTATCAGGCTCAAGTCTTGCTAGAGTATGAAAGGTATCTTCTCACTGGTACTTAGCTCTTTGCCTTGTTCTAATCTCAGTAATGGTGGTTTGGGTCCGTATCTTCTACACACAAGTATTACAACAGATGGCCTGTCTGTCTTTGAAGTAACGGTGAGGCTGCCGGAAGCTAATAAACCTTTACCTTGGTACAAAGACGCCTAAAGCCTAGTATAATGGCTATTGTCCTTCCTTTGTCTTTTACATAGAAATTATTAAGTCACCTGGCACTCTAGAAGAGCAGACGGTAGAAGAAGGTCCCACCGCTGCCTGTTTCTTGGCTTGACAACTGAGACAATGAATTGGCTACTCTGGGCTGTGGAGCCCAAGAGAGAGCTGAGAGGAGGGGGTCCGCTACTTCCCCCTGCTCCTCACTCCAGCTACCCCAACTAACAACCAACTCAACTAGGCCTGAACTGTGGTATCTATAAAGACTATGGTTCTATCCCCATCTAGTGGTGGATTAAGTGTAGTGCACCTCACAGCCTGTTAACAGGGATTTTACTGCTAAATCACAGAAATATGCAAAAAACATGAATATGACAAACTTTGCAGTGCCCACGTATACGAGTGGGACGCTGCAGTAACATGAAAGAAATTGTTTAAATAAGAAATTCAGCATGGATTTTATAAGAGGCAAAAGTTTTATTGCACAAAAACATTTCATATGATTTTCACTTTTGGAATGTTTTTTTTTTTTACTTGTGTCAGTTAACTGCTTAATGCCAGTTTTGGCCTTCATGCTCTGATTTTTTTTCTACGCTTTCAAGCTTGCTTTCCCATAACTTTTCTATTCTATCAACATATATGGTATCCACAGTTGTGGTACATTGCTCTGTGTACTGTAAATTATTTTCTTTCTGTGTACCTAGATTAGGCCACCACCTAGGGACCTACCAGCATCATAGGGTCAGCCTAGGCCCTATCAGGAGGTTCCAGAATACGGAATCGCCCTTATCAGGGCGGCCATTCCGTTTATAGGCAGGGCCATTGAGTATAGGGTCACATATAGGGGTAGTCCCAAACCAACGACTAATATTCTGCCTATCACCGTTTAGTGCCACTGAGCATTACAGTACATATCCTTGATGTGCCGTTATGGTGTAATTTTTGTTCTTTTTCTGTGTTGTTTTTGTCTGTGGGAGTTTGTTATTTTATATGTGATCTATATAAAAGGCTACGTTTTATAACAGGTGCACCCTGTGATTACAATAATTATACATATACAGTACAGACCAAAAGTTTGGATACACCTTCTCATTCAAAGAGTTTTCTTTATTTTCATGACTATAAAAATTGTAGATTCACACTGAAGGCATCAAAACTATGAATTAACACATGTGGAATTATAATAACACTAAAGTGGATAGCTCACCTTCTTTATGGTATGGAACTGGTGCTCTAGTCAAAAAACTGATCACCCAATCAGTATAGGAGGTTTTAAAATTGGAAAAGTGTGAGACTGGCACTCAAATATGTGGGTCACACAGACCGTAGCAATTTATTGCAGCAATATTAATATACCCTAAAAACACATGAAAAAATGAAATACAATAATAAAAATACAATTAAATCCTGTGCAAAATCGCAGATGGTGTGCACACTGGTGCAAACTGCACGTGATGTACAGATGTCTATTCCTTCAACGAATTTGGCTTGTAAAAGCACAATAGGTTAACGAAGCATGTGTCCAGGTATAGGACTGGAGGAGTTGAGATAATGAATGTCCGTTTCATACAATAACTCTGCGTACCTTAGGTGGTATTCCCTGTATAAGGGATGACGTGGCCGAGCAATGTAGTCAGATGCAGGACCTTGGTTTGCCGGTTTATTATAATTATTGTGTGTGGTTTTAGTGGTAGGGCGTATAATGGTGATTTCCCCTGTAATATCGGGGACGCCGCTAAAGTTTCCACTCACCACTCGCTGCCGGCGTCTTCCTGCTTGGCGTCCTCGACCGAGACTTCCGCGTCACGTGATGTGTGTCTCGCGGGACTTGCTATTCAGTCCGGTCTTTCGTGCCGATGATGTTTCAAAGCTTTGTATGGAGCGCTCCGTAGATGAAATAGTCCTTTAATCCTGTGCACTAGGTCCGGATCTTTCTGTATGGGGGTGAACTCTGCCAGACGCGCTTCAGGGACCTCTCTCCCCTTCCTCAGTGGCTCAACCCCCATTTAAATGTCACTTCCTTTTATAGTTCGCCTGGAATTGATGAAAATCTGGACAGAAATCCGCTTCATTCAATTATCTGCATCTGAATGCATTTTATATGCGGTTTTTAATAGCTTTCTGTGTTTTTTATTCCCATCTGTTTGCGATTAGATCATATATTAAAAAAGAGATTTCTTTATAATATTGCTATCTCATCAAACATTAAAATATGCACTGAGAAATGTATAATGATATGACAATATATATATATATAAATATAAACATATGTCCATTCATGGGTATAATATCTATATACATTTTGCAGACCACATTCATATAAAACCATCTGCGATAAAAAGTGAATTAAATACAAAGTTAATTAAATACAGAATTGTACAAAATAATCTAACAGTACATCATGTGTAATACTTTAAGAAGACAACCACATAAAAAAATATATATAAAAAAAATATAAAAAGATATATAAGAACCAATAAAAATCACTGCCAATCGGGGATACCTCTGGAGATGAAGTATCCTACAATAGAGGGGATACAGACATATCTTAATTCAAACCATCTTGTCTCTGATTCTTATTCTTTCTGTTGTTATTGTAGGAAAGGAGGATGGGCCCGCCTCCAAGGGGGAATCAGAGTGCCAATAGATGGCCAGACATCCGATCCCTCACTGGATGGAGGGCACACCCCCCATAATCTAGAGAAAACCAAAAATGTCAAGTTCAGCATTCAAGCCTGCCGGTAATAGACTTCCAAACTCGTATATGTATCGGGATTCTGCCCTGGACATTTTTTCAATGTGTTTCCCTCCTCTCCAGTGTGTCTCTATCTTTTCCAAGGCCATAAACGTCAATCCCTTCGGATCTTGGTTATGTGCCTCCTTAAAATGTTTTGAAAGCGAGTGTTTCAAGTATCCTTTTTTTATGTTGGACACATGTTCAGAAATCCTCACCTTCAAGGTCCTTTTAGTTCTCCCTATATATTGCCTGAAACAGGGGCATTGGACAAGATATATCACGCTGGTAGAGTTGCAGGTCAAGAATTGTCTAATTTCCCAGGAGAAAGTGTTTTGTGTTGATTCTATCTTTTTAATATTCCTGGGGGCTTTTGTGACCTTACAACCGGCGCAGTGTCCACATCTATAGAAGCCATTCAGGCTCATCCAATTGTTGGCTCCTGATGTTTTCGTTATTCTATTTTTAATGGATGGGGCCACTTTAATCCCCAAATTGGGAGCTCTTGTAAAGGTGATCTGAGGTCTCACCGGTACAAGGGTCCCCAATGTTTTGTCTTGTAATAGATGGTGCCAATGTTTTTTTTTATTATTTCTTTGATGTTTCTATATTGTGTGTTAAAGGGGAGTATAATTCTAAATTGGGGTTCTTGTTGGGTTTTTTGAGCAACCTTGTTTGTTAGGAGGGAATTCCTGGGTATCTTTTTCACATTTTCCAAGGCATCTTCTAATGTCAGGCTTGGATATTGTTTTATCATAAAATTCTTTTTCATAACAGAGGCTTCTTTGTCAAATTGCTCATCTTTGGTACAGTTCCGTTTAAGTCTTCGGAACTGTCCGAATGGGACGTTAAGTAGCCAACTGGGTAAATGGCAGCTTGAATGCAAAATGAACGAAAGTTTTTGTGCATGGTTTCTGATATGTTTTACATATGTACTTAGTCTCTCCTTTGGTTATTGATAAATCAAGAAACTCAGTCTCCACAGAACCCACATTGGCAGTAAATACAAGGTTAAAATCATTTCTATTCAGTGTGGTAATAAACGAATGTAAAACTTCCTCACTTCCTTTCCAAATTAAAATCACATCGTCTATATAATGAAGGCAGAGCACCAGGTCGCCCCCACGGTGTGGATCAATAGCAGTCTGTTCCCACTGGGCCAGGAACAGATTTGCATAACTGGGGGCGAACCTGGTGCCCATGGCAGTCCCTCTAATTTGTAAATAGTAATTGTCTTCAAAATAAAAATAATTATGCTGCAGGATATGTCGGATGCCTTCTAAAATAAAATTAGTTTGTTCTAATTTTAATGACTTATCCTTCTGTAATTGTAATCCAATCGCTTCTATCCCTTGTTCGTGATTTATCACTGTGTATAATGACTGAATATCTAATGTTGCCATTATCCAGTCTGGTTCCACAGTAAGACCCTCTAGTATCCCTATAATCTGGGTCGTGTCTCTTAAGTAAGATGCTGTCTTTTTTACCAGGGGTTGTAGCCATACGTCTATATATCTAGAAAGGTTCGATGTCAAGGATCCTATCCCTGATACTATGGGGCGACCCGGAGGGCTCTCCATATCCTTATGTACCTTGGGAAGGCAATAAAAGACTGGGAGCCGTCCGGGCGTCCCCATAATAAAGTTGACATACATAAACATGTGGAATTATATACATAACAAAAAAGTGTGAAACAACTGAAATTATGTCATATTCTAGGTTCTTCAAAGTAGCCACCTTTTGCTTTGATTACTGCTTTGCACACTCTTGGCATTCTCTTGATGAGCTTCAAGAGGTAGTCACCTGAAATGGTCTTCCAACAGTCTTGAAGGAGTTCCCAGAGATGCTTAGCACTTGTTGGCCCTTTTGCCTCCAGCTCACCCCAAACCATCTCGATTGGGTTCAGGTCCGGTGACTGTGGAGGTCAGGTCATCTGGCGCAGCACCCCATCACTCTCCTTTATGGTCAAATAGCCCTTACACAGACTGGAGGTGTGTTTGGGGTCATTTTCCTTTCCATTTTCCATAAATGATGGTCCAACTAAACGCAAACCGGATGGAATAGCATGTCGCTGCAAGATGCTGTGGTAGCCATGCTGGTTCAGTATGCCTTCAATTTTGAATAAATCCCCAACAGTGTCACCAGCAAAGCACCCCCACACCATCACACCTCATCCTCCATGCTTCACGGTGGGAACCAGGCATGTAGAGTCCATCTGTTCACCTTTTCTGCGTCGCACAAAGACACGGTGGTTGGAGCCAAAGATCTCAAATTTGGACTCATCAGACCAAAGCACAGATTTCCACTGGTCTAATGTCCATTCCTTGTGTTCTTTTGCCCAAACAAGTCTCTTCTGCTTGTTGCCTGTCCTTAGCAGTGGTTTCCTAGCAGATATTCTATCATGAAGGCCTGATTCACACAGTCTCCTCTTAACAGCAGAGGTGACTCTTGGTCTTCCTTTCCTGGGGCGGTCCGCATGTGAGCCAGTTTCTTTGTAGCGCTTGATGGTTTTTGTGACTGCACTTGGGGACACTTTCAAAGTTTTCCCAATTTTTCGGACATGACTGACCTACATTTCCTTAAGTAATGATGGCCACTCGTTTTTCTTTACTTAGCTGCTTTTTTCTTGCCATAATACAAATTCTAACAGTCTATTCAGTAGGACTATCAGCTGTGTATCCACCTGACTTCTCCACAACGCAACTGATGGTCCCAACCCCATTTATAAGGCAAGAAATCCCACTTATTAAACCTGACAGGGCACACCTGTGAAGTGAAAACCATTTCAGGTGACTACCTCTTGAAGCTCATCAAGAGAATGCCAAGAGTGTGCAAATCAAAGCAAAAGGTGGCTACTTTGAAGAACCTAGAATATGACATATTTTCAGTTGTTTCACACTTTTTTGTTATGTATATAATTCCACATGTGTTAATTCATAGTTTTGATGCCTTCAGTGTGAATCTACAATTTTCATAGTCATTAAAATAAAGAAAACTCTTTGAATGAGAAGGTGTGTCCAAACTTTTGGTCTGTACTGTATACCACCTATGGTTATTACTCCCTCTGATGGGATATTGTCTTAGCTGTGAATTTTTTATTTTTTTTCTATTCTATCAACATAGCCTGTTTTTTTAAGGATGAATTGTACTTTTATTAGCACCATATAATGTATTTAAAAACTTTTATAAATTTTTTGGAGAATGTCTGTGAAGGTTCTTATTTATTCAAGTCATGGTATATGAGTAGAAATAAGTCAGAGCAACTGGACTTGGAGCAACAAGTCTAGTTGCTCTAACTTATTACTACTGATTTTGGGGAGACTGGAATTACATTTTTGGGGGGTTTGGTGGAATGTATCAAGCTCTGCACTATAGAATCCTGGCCTCAGAGAATCTCAAAATAGAGATTTGACACTTTTTGGCCTTATTTTCAGAAATTTTTGACACATTTTGCTGTTTTTACTCCACTCCAGGTTTCAAAAGTGTGTGGGAAAGTGGGCATGGTAAGCCTGTCAAACTAATTTAAGCCAGATTTATCAACTGAAAAATGTTTTAAAAAATCCCTCAGTCTTACTCCAGTAAAGGGGTGGTATACAATAATAATGATAATCTTTATATAGCGCCAACATATTTTGCAGCACTTTACAATCAGAGGGTTAATGTACAAACAAAATTGTCCATTACGTAGCAACAAACAAGTCAACAATTAAAGCAACAGGAATCAGGGCCCTGTCCGCAAGAGCTTACAATCTATGAGGAGAAAGGGGTGACCAAGAACAAGTGCTTGATTTGTACACTGGTCTGGCCAACTAAACACAATAGTTGAGTAGATATAAAGCTGCATGAGCCATCACCAGCCAATATCTGTAGTACTTCTGAGTGTAGGGTGTGTAGTGGATAATGTTTGATGATGGGTCAGGTTCAGAAGAAAGATGATGGGGGGGGAGTGACTGGGGGAGAGATAGATTAGGGGATGTGATAGGCCAACCTAAAATTAAAAAAAGTATACATATTAGGTATCGCCGCGTCCATGACAACCTGCTCTATAAAAATACCATATGATCTAACCTGTAAGATGAATTTTGTAAATAACAAAAAATAAAAACTGTGCCATAACAGCTATTTCTTGTTACCTTGCCTCAAAAAAAGTGTAATATAGAGCAACCAAAAATCATATGTACCCTAAACTAGTACCAACAATACTGCCACCCTATCCCATAGTTTTTAAAATGGGGTCACTTTTTTGGAGTTTCTACTCTAGGGGTGCATCAGGGGGGCTTCAAATGGGAGATGGTGTAAAAAAGAAAACAGTCCAGCAAAATCTGCCTTCCAAAAACCGTATGGCATTCCTTTCCTTCTGCGCCCTGCCATGTGCCCATACAGCAGTTTACAACCACATATGGGGTGTTTCTGTAAACCACAGAATCAGGGCCATAAATATCGAGTCTTGTTTGGCTGTTAACCCTTGCTTTGTTACTGGAAAAAATGGATTAAAATGGAAAATTTGTAAAAAAAAATAAATTCTGAAATCTCATCTCCATTTGCCAATAACTCTTGTAGAACACTTAAAGGGTTAACGACGTTTGTAAAATCTGTTTTGAATACCTTGAGGGGTGTAGTTTCTTAGATGGGGTCACTTTTATGGAGTTTCTACTCTAGGGGTGCATCAGGGGGGCTTCAAATGGGACATGGTGTCAAAAAAATCAGTCCAGCAAAACCTGCTTTCCAAAAACCGTATGGCATTCCTTGCCTTCTGAGCCCTGCCGTGTGCCCGTACAGCGGTTTACGACCACATATGGGGTGTTTCTGTAAACTACAGAATCAGGGCCATAAATATTGAGTTTGGTTTGGCTGTTAACCCTTGCATTGTAACTGGGAAAAAAATTATTAAAATGGAAAATCTGCCAAAAAAGTGAAATTTTGAAATTGTATCTCTATGTTCCATTCATTCTTTTGGAACACCTAAAGGGTTAACGACGCTTGTAAAATCTCTTTTGAATACCTTGATGAGTGTAGTTTCTTAGATGGGGTCACTTGTATGGAGTTTTTTACTCTAGGGGTGCATCAGGGGGGCTTCAAATGGGACATGGTGTAAAAAAAATCAGTCCAGCAAAACCTGCTTTTGAATACCTTGAGGGGTTTAGTTTCTAGAATGGGGTCATTTTTGGGTGGTTTCTATTATGTAAGCCTCGCAAAGTGACTACAGACCTGAACTGGTCCCTAAAAATAGTTTTTTTGAAAATTTCAGAAAGATTTCAAGATTTGCTTCTAAACTTCTAAGCCTTGTAACATCCCCAAAAAATAAAATATCATTCCCAAAATGATCCAAATATAAAGTAGACATATGGGGTATGTAAATTAATAACAATTTTGGGAGATATTACTATGTATTGTAGAAGTAGAGAAATTGAAAGTTAGAAATTTGCTAATTTTTCCAAAATTTGGGTAAATTTGGTATTTTTTTATAAATAAAAAAGATTTTTTTTTTACTCAATTTTACCAGTGTCATGAAGTACAATATGTGACGAGAATGGCCTGGCTAAGTAAAAGCGTTTTAAAGTTATCACCACATAAAGTGACACTGGTCAGATTTGCAAAAAATTGCCTGGTCCTTAAGGTGAAATAAGGCTGTGTCCTGAAGGGGTTAATGGTCCCAGCTGTTTTGCTAAAATCTTGCATTAAACAGCTCCAGCCCATGCTTATTAGTCTTCATATTTATGAGCTCCCAGCTTTCCCTGCCCATCTGTTGATGTTTTCAGTTGGAAAAAAAATCAGCATCAAGAGGCGGGGAGAGTTGGAAGCTCATGAAAATGAGGACTTATCGGCATTGGATGGAGCTGTTAAGATTTACAAATTAGGGCAGCATAAAAATGTGACAGATAAGCTGGAGCTATATGGTGTCAAGTCATGCTGCCTAAATTTACAATGTCTTATTGTGACATGGAGTTACGTTATGACAACCAACACACTGCTATTGCAACGCGACAGTCACGAAAAATTCAACACTGTTGGATTTGTGCTTGCATGTGGCACGCAACTTTGCCATCTTAGTCCACAAAAGTCAGACACAACTGTGACTTGCCGGCAACTATTTTTTTACTGTCATTTACAGCTCTAAAATAACCACATAACAGCAAGTTGGAAACAAAACAAAAATGGTTTGAATCGTGTCTCCTTTCTTAGGCTACTTTCACATCTGCGCTTTCCCGTTCCACTTTTGAGATCTGTCATAGGATCTCAATAGCAGAGGAAAACGCTTCAGTTTTGTCCCAATTCATTGTCAATGGGGACAAAACTGAACTGAAGGTAATGGGATGCACCAGAATGCATACTGTCCCCATACAGAAAAATACCCAGCCACTGGCTGAGGAAGGCCACTGCTGTGGCAGAAAAATATTGTAGATATTTAAATGGAGTTAGGCCATTTTCAGAACTGGTAGAATCACTGTAGATTTTTTATCTAGATTCCGCACAAACATTTATGGCAATTTACAGTACAATCCATATGGATGAGGGCTTCAAAACAAACACAATCCACATGTACCAGAAAAACACAGAGTGGAAATCAGCATGCTGCAGTTAATAAACTACTCTATTACATGTTGATGTAGCCTTAGCTTTTTTGGGGGGCTTTTTCTTTGTCCTGCGATTAAATAAAACACAATATTTTTTACTTTTTTAATCTGAAATGCATTGAGCATTAATCATGACAGATCATCTAGACCTCACATAATTCAGAAAGGCCAAAATATGGTCTAACGGGAGATCTTTTTCAGAAAACAGAACCTTGTGAACGTCAGCAGGTCGTTGCCTAAGGGACCTTTGCCCAGTGTAGGCAGAGCTGTGCCGTTAGAAATGGGACATGTAACAGACCCTAAGAGCTTGGGCGATCTAACAGATTCCAGAGAACAAATGGTTTGTATGAGAGGGGCTGCTCCGGAGTAGGTGGGCAAGAACATGAGAGAGAAATATTATGGTCTTCTACAGGCCAGTTCAGAAGGGCAAAAAGAAATTGAGCTGGCACGAGCTTTTACCTTCAATGGTTAGATTCTTCTAACCCTGACTGAATACAGAGCACTTGCTGTCCAAGCAATCTGTCTTTGTTCACTTATGATTTTTTTCCTTTTTGTTTTGTGCTATACAAGTTCATCGTGAGACACGCGTTGACTATTAGGCCGCTACAAAAGGCTGATTTGAGTCCATAATTTAGAGACTCATAAAAACATTATTGTCTCTGTCAGGACATTTATTTACTAGCTCAACAATGAGACTGAGTACTGTAACACAAGAGGGTCAATGGGGGCTCTATGTTCAAGTGCAATGAATGGATAATAAACAGTGAGTTAAAGGAGTGCAGAAATATGCTGAATATCTACAAGGGGATGGTCAGCAGAAAAAGTTTGCTTAGTTAGAAATGTGACCCTGTTATTGTAAAAAACAAAGTGTGTTCCATAAAACGTTGATAATTTGACGAAATGCTAAATATAGTAAATTTCCATTCATCTAGCATTAATGAAACCTGATAAGTGTCAAATTGTCAAATATTGTCTATTATTGGATAGTTATAAAGAAATAGAAATATAGATATCGCATAATATCCCATGATTTATAATATTTTCTTAAAGGGGTTGTCCCATGAAAAATATTTAAAATTTTGCAAACCAACATCTGTATTTGAATACTTTTGTAATTGCAGGTAATTAAACTTTGGCATTGCCACTGAGTTATTCAACAAAATATATCTGTAGAGTGCTACCTGCTTTTCTTTTCCTTATTTCTCTGTCGACCTCGCTGAGGTGGTTGCACATACTCAAGGTCTTCAGACTCTTTCACTTTTTTCACATTTTGTTATGTTTTGGCCTTGTGCTAAAATAAGAAAAAAATGTTTCCCCCCCCCCCCCCCCCCATCAATCAACACTCAATACCCCATAATGGCAAGGCGAAAATAGAAATTTAGAAATTGTTTCAAATTTATTAAAAAGGAAAAAACTAAGATTTCACATTGACATTAGTATTCAGACCCTTTGCTATGACACTTGAAATTTAGCTCTGCGGAACTTCAATATCTCTTGATCCTCTTTGAGATTTTTCTATACCTTGATTGGAGTCCACCTGTGGTAAATTCAGTTGTTTGGACATGATTTGGAAGGACTCACCCCTGTTTATATTAGTGATGAGTGGCATAGGCAACATTCAAATTTGCGATATTTCGCAAATTTTTGGCCAAATATTCACCATAAATTTGCAAATTCGAGAATTTGTGATCTCCAGTCATTATTTACTTGGTTGTGAAAATCGGCAATGTAATATATTACATATATAAAATGCGATAAAAAATTTTCGATTAGAATATTCGCGATCAACACTAAGGGGTAGGCAACCTTCCTATTGGTTGCTAGAGATGTTGCTAAATGCCCAAAAATTTGCAATCAATTTGCAATTAGAATATTTGCGATCAACACTATTTACTAATATATAGCACTATATAAGTGGCGATATTCGCGATTAGAATATTCGCACTCTAATATTCGCGCTCAACACTAGTTTATATAAGGTATCACAGCTGACAATGCATATCATAGCAAAAACCAAGCTATGAGGAGAAAAGAACTGCCTGCAGAGCTCAGAGACAAGACTGTGTGGATGCACAGATGTGGAGAAGTGCACAAAAGGGTACAAAAAACTACTGCTGCACTGAAAGTTCCCATAATACACAATGGCGTCCATAATTCTTAAATCATAGAATTTTGGAACAAGCAGGACTCTTATCTGGCCTACCTACCAAACTAAGCAATCGGAGGAGAAGGGCCTTAGTTATAGAGGTGACCAAGAACTCAATGGTCACTCTAGTTGAGCTCCAATGATCCTGTGTGCAGATGGGAGAAACTTCTAGAAGGTCAACGATCACTGCAGCACTTCACCAATCTGAGCTTTATTGTGGAATGGCCAGAAAGAAGCCTGTCCTCAGTAAAAGACACATGAAAGCTCACCTGGGGTTGGCAAAAAAGAACCTAAAGGACTCTCAGACTATCTGTGAAAAACAAGATTTTCTGGTCTGATGATTGAAATTTCTGGCTTCAATTCTAAGCATCATATCTAGAGTAAACCAGGCACTGCTCGTCAGTTGATCCATACCATCCCTACAGTGAAGCATGGTCAGGTTCCGACAGGGGTTCCTTAGGAAATTATTTGCGGGTCCCAAACCCCATATCATTATTAAAGTCTATTAAATAAGTAGACTCTAGTGGCAAGTTATTGGCGTCAATGGCAGCTCCATTTTTTTTTTCTCCTTGACCTTTGGGCCCACTGTGGTATAAGACGCTGGTACTCTGGTGGGCCAGTCCAATGTTGAGCATTGTGGTGGCAGCATCATGCTGTGGGGGTGTTTTCCTTCGGCTGGGAAAGGGAGAGGTTGAGGGAAAGTTGAATGGGGCCAAGTACAGCAATATTCTTAACGAAAACCTGATCCAGAGCATTTTGGACATCAGACTGGGACAAAGATTCACCTTCTGCAGTGAGCTACATGGGAAAAGAGGAGGATTAGAGGAGTGGTAGTGGCTATGATGGTGGTAGTAGTACTCACAGTTCACGGTAGCAGTATTCACCCTGGCTCTCTATGAGCCGTGCACACTGAATGGAGGGCACACATATTCTTGCCTCAGGGCACTCCATGACTTTCTGGGGCCCCTGCGTAGTGCTAGATGGGGCAGGATGCAAGGCACAAGGGTACATGTAGGGGCTGGTGGATGGTGGAGGTAATAACTAGGCCCATTGGTTGCAATAATTAAAATCTATCTTTACTTATTTGATGATTAGCGTAGTAGTACATTTAGCACCAGTTTGGAAAAGTCCTGGGGAATATTTTTCCCCAGTGGCTGTGTATGGACAGTGCCAATGTTGATGGTAGTAGTTCCTGAGTCTCTCTCTAAACACTTTGCAATATTTTCAAGATAACCACAGGTATGCTATTCCGTGCTTGTTAACTCCTGGGCTGAGAGGTGCAAATCGTAGATATGAATGGCCAGTTTGTCTCAAAATGTGGCTGGTACCAGAGGCGATTAACCTTTTCCACAGCAGTCTTAATGCCATAGACAAGCGGTACTTTACTTTCTGAATCCAGCCGTAGTGGTTCTAGTCCTTCTATGATTGTCTGTTCTCTTTCACTCAGGGATAACCTCTTAGTTAAGTAACGCTCTGAGATCTTTTCAGTCTCAGGATTGGAACCTCTCTGTTGAGGCTTAACTTTGGGTCCTCTATGCAGGAGTATGCAGATGTAGGTCTTACCTGTAGCTCTGTTAAGCTAAAATTACCTAACTAATAGCAGGGAAGACCAAGTCGATCACACTGGTGCCCCAACCTGGCCTGCCAGTTAGTTAAATGGTTAATTCCAGTATTCCACAGGATACAGGATAAGCATCTACATCGGTGGGGGTCCTATCACTGGGACCCCCACCGAACATGAGAATGGGGGCCCCGTACCCCCTGCTGCTCTCATAAAATGACCGGAGTGGTTGGTCGCAGATGCATTTACTTCTATGAGAGTTCCGGAGATAGCTTAGTGCTGTTCCCGGCTATCTCCTAAACTCCCATAGAAATGAACGGAGCGTCCATGCACATGTGCAACTGGCCAATACGGTCATTTCAGGGGAGCAGAAGGGGGCCTTCATATGGTACGGGGTTGCCATTCTCGTAATCAGTGGTGGTCCTAGCAGTAGGACCCCACCAATCGTATAGTTATCCCCTATCCTGTCGATAAGGGATAATTTTTACCTACCGGAATACCTTTAATCACTTGTTGTACATACATTGCCATTAGGTATACATCACAATATTTAACTCAGTAACATTTTTGGTAATGTGTACAATATAGTGCTGGAAGGCGTGTATATCCCACCCAGATACCTCAGCTGGGTGAGATAACTAAAATCCATAAAGCTGCAGTGGTTTCAGAAAAGTGTAGTTTGCTGAGACAGTTTTGTCTAGATTCGGTTCTGGGCTGGATTTTATTTGGACTAGTGGGTAGGTTTGGTAGTGGGATCTGCCAGTCCACATCCTTCCAGTACACATATTGCTTATAGCTGAGGAGATCACAGGTGAGGTCAGCTGGGCTGTAATCAATGAGGGATAAACCAACCCTCAGTGTATGAGTCTGGGGGAGAGGAAGTGACCCTAGAGAGGGGGAACCCTGCAGAGGCTCTGTGTGGTCTCAGCCAGGAGGGCTGAGAGGACACGAGGCTGTGTGAAGCCGGATCACTTCCCTGTGTGGGACTGTGCCTGGTGAGCTGACCTTCCAAGTGTTGGAACCTGATACCCTGTTTGTGAACTGTGCTCTATAGATATAGATATAGATATATAGACAATGTCTGACTGGCCAATGGTAGGATGGTTAGTGGACAAAATTCTGTAGAGAAAGCTTTTTTGGATTATTTTTCAGATCTCTATAAAGCTGAATGTAAGATTACAGATGAAATGATGGATTCTTATCTCGATGGCATTGTTTTACCAACTATTACCGTGGCCCAAAAGAAAGCACTTGAGGTAGACTTCTCGATTCAAGAACTTGAAGGGGCAATTAAATTATGTTTGGGTAATTCCACTCCCGGTTCAGACGGACTCCCATATGAATTTTATAGTAAATATAAGGAGATTATTCTCCCTAGATTGTTGGTGGTCTTTGCTGAATCGGTGGAAGAGGGGAAACTGCCAGACTCAATGATGGAAGCTGTAATAACACTAATTCCAAAAAAAGACAAGGACCCCACAGACCTGGGATCGTACAGACCGATTTCACTGCTTAATGCAGATGTAAAGCTCCTCGCAAGGATTCTGGCCACAAGGCTCCCTAGGGTCATTTCCTCCATTGTCCATCAAATTAAAGGATTTGGAACATTAGGAGTGGAAGATCTTATCTCCTTATATGCGGATGATGTCCTTTTTTTTATAGACCACACGGAAATAACTCTTCCAAGAATTATCTGAATGGTTAAACTATTTGGTGAGGTATCTGGTCTTCACATAAATTGGTCTAAGACCAGTTTGATGCCAATAGACCCATTATCCCATAAGGAGGTCCTGATAACCCAGTTGGATGTTGTTGACACTTTTCAATACTTGGGCTTGATGATATCGCCCAGGGTTGAAAACTTTGAAAAATAGGGATCTGGTTGAAACTCCCTCTATCCAGAGCTGCCAGAGTTTTACTGGTCAAGATGGTGATTCTACCACAATTCCTGTATGTTCTCAGGAATACACCTATCTGAATAGAAGACAAATACTTTAAACTCATGGAAAGAATAATCAATTATCTAGTTTGGGGAAGAAATGAGTGAGGCTAAAATTGGAATACAAACCATTGGAGTATGGAGGTTTAAACCTCCCCTACTTCAAAGGTTACTTTATCGCCGCACAGTTATTGATGTGTTATGAATGGAAAAATAGTGCACTTTTAAGGAGCCTAGTAGGGAGTTATTCATATAATAACATACTTACTCTTTTGGAATCTTGACTATTGATTAGTCGCGATCGGAAAATTACTTTCTAAAATGTGGGCTACTACTAGAATATGGTTGGGGGTAAAGTGTTCACTTATATTCACGCCTCTTTGGCATAACGTCCACCTACAGATTTTAGATGGTATAGCAACGGATAAATTTTGGCAAAAGAATAGGATTTTTTACATTTCACAAGTAGTAGGGATAGAGAGATCAAGTCGTTCACGGATTTATCACATAATGTAGAAAACCTCTCTTGGTTTAGGTACTTTCAGTTGCGGTCGGCACTATTTAGTCTGGATGATAAATCAAGTTCCTGTTTCTTAAACGACTGGACAGGGATGACACTCCTAAGAATAAAGATTTCAAAAATATATAAACTATTAATTAAAGCACGATTTTGTGATACACAATCACCAGGACAAAGGGCCTGGGAGTTGTATTGTCCAAATATACAATTAGAAGGGTGGGGGAATATTTTTACTAATTTAGGCTCACTATCCCATAATTTCAACCATGTTTTAGTGCAGTTTAGTATCTATCATAGATTATATGTTATATGTTACCCCTATATGGCTAAACAAATGCGGGCTAAGAGATACATCCAAGTGCCCTAGATGTGATACCTTAGGTGCAGATTATTTCCATATGATCTGGACCTGTCCAGAACTTAGAGAATATTGGAATAGCATCAACAATTTTCTTATTTACAAACTTAAACTACGGATCCCTCTTGAGCCACAATTGTTCTTGCTGAATGATTTCTCCATAATAAGTAGTCGTAAATACCAAAAGATTCTTTTAGGTAGGATACTGTTGTTAGCTAGAATCTTGATCAGCCGGAGCTGGTTTGCTCGTCATACTCCAGAATTAAACACCTGGATAAATCTAGTTAATAAGGTAAAAAATTATGAACAGATTCTCTATAGGCAGAGAGATGTATTAAGATATGGGATGGCTAGAAGATCTGATTGACTGTAATATTTTATTAAAATGTTTTTTTTATTTATTTTTTATTTTATTTGTTTCTTTCTTTCTCTTTTACCTCTCTTCCTGTCTCCTGCTCCTCTCTTTCTGTTGAAGGTGGGTTCGGGGGGGAGGGGAGGGTGGACGCATCACAGGGCTGGTGTCACGGCTGAGGATGGGGAAAACCCTCAGCCGTGCGGTGCCAGGTGATGTTGTGGCTGCTCGGCCAGAACAACAGGATAGGGAGCAGGTCACCTCCTCAAGCATCCCTAACCTGACCCTAACTCCTACCTGCATGGGCTGACCTTAAAGGTAGGAGGACCCATGCGCAGGAACCTCGGAGCCCTGTCTTACCCTCCGCAGATCCCTGAGCTAGGAGCTGGGTAAGACGACCTACTCCTCCTAGGCACGGAGGAGCAGGAGTCTCAATGGCCAAGCTGTTGGGAAAAGGGGAACTCATACAGCCTTACGGGAATGGCAGGCGAACGAGAAGTTCCACCAACCTGCCACAGCCTTGCTGACTGGATCCCTGAGCAAACAGGAATCCAGAACTGTAAGCTGCACCAAAACACATAGGAAGGTCCCAACAGAACATAACATAGACATCACATAAAACATAAAGTGACATTCATAAGGACAATATCTTTGTGACCACAGGGGTGGCTCTCACTGGCAGGTAAAATGCACAGGAGGCTGCTCCAGCCAAGCTTGACTGAAGCAACCTCCTGAGCCATGCCAAACACGAAGGCTATATAGGCCAAGAAGCCACACCCCACAGTCGGACACACCCAGTGACATCACACACACACTGGGAAGGGAGTTAACCCTTCCAGCACCACAGAAGGGAAACACATAAAGGGGAAGTGACCAAACTAAGATCACCCTGTGGCTGTTGCCGCAGGCAATGACATGGGTGGCAGCCGTCCTGGGAGACAGCCCGAAGGCCAGGACACTGCCACCACATGTACAACATACCAAACGTTGCCACGGGCAGCCACAGTGAAAGGAAGAATGTCAGTACACACAACAAACTACACAGAGTGCACACAGATATACAACACAGTGAACACAATACACACACCTAACATAGAGGTTGCTAGGTGCAACCGCATGCACAGCAGGAAAGCTGCCACATACACCCGTTGTCAGCGGCAACCACAGGTTAGGCAAATACCACTGCCCTCACCTGTGATTGACAACAAAACAAAACCGCTGACCATCGCATGCGGTTGAAGAGTCACGGTCATAGCCATGGCCGTGACAGCTGGGATGGGGGTAGGGGGGCTGGGTTGGGGGAAGAAGGAGAAAAAGGAAAAAGGTATTAATTATATTGAGTGTCTACTAAAATTCTCTTCTTTGTGTATTTCTTTTATATACTAATAAAGTTGTTAAATAAAATAAAATAAAAACTGTGCCCTATAGATGAGGTAGAGACAAGAAAGGCAGGTGTTTGTTTTGGTTTATATTTGTGCTGTTGTTGAAATGAAAATAAAGCACCACTTGAACTTGAACCCCGTTGTCAGAGGAGAAGTCTTTGATTGCAACCCCTGTAAGAGAGTGATCCCTTACACATTAAATTAACCTATTTAGCAATAATAAACCTTTTGCAGGGGTCCACTAGGGCACTTCACTTCCAACAAAACAATGACCCTAAGCACACAGCCAAAACAAAGCTTAGGGACAACTCCAGAGCCCTGACTTGAATCCAATCAAACATCTCTGAGAGTTCTGAAAATGTCTGTCCACCGATGGTTTCTATCCAACTTGACAGAGCTTGAGATGATCTGCAGAGATGGCAGAATATCGCCAAAACAGGTGTGTAAAGTAATCTTGTGGCAATATTCCCAAGAAGACTGGAGGCTGTAATTGCTGCCAAAGGTGCTTCAACTAAGTACCAAGTACTTAATGCAATCTCAATGCAATATTTTCGTTTTTCCTTTTCAGAAAATTATCAAACATTCTGAGCATTCTGTTTTCACGTTGTAATTATAGGGTATTAAAAGGGTTGTCCGGGTTCAGAGCTGAACCCTGATATAAGCTCCCCTTCACGCCTTTACTGGAGTGAAGCCCGATAAGTCACTGGCTCACAATAGACCTTGCCCTGCGCGATGCAGCGCAAGGCAGGGGGAGCATCAAAGGAAGGAAATGCTCTGAAAATCCACTTGTACATGCAAGTGGATTTTCAGAGCATTTCCTTGCTCCGATGCTCCCCCTGCCTTGCGCTGCATCGCGCATGGCAAGGTCTGTTGTGAGCCAGTGACTTACCGGGCTTCACACCAGTATGCTAGGCGGAGACTTCTCACTTCAGCAAATGACATTTATCATGTACAGTGCAATTGGAAATTCTTCAGACCCTTTAAATTTTTTCACCTCAATACGCACTCACTCCCCCCTAATGAGAAGATGAAGTCAGAATTTTGTAATAAAAAGAAAAAACTAAATTTGGCATGGACATACATACTCAGACCCTTTGCTATTAAATTTAGTTCCGGGGCCCTCCCATTTCTCTTGATCATCTTTGAGATGTTTCTACACATTGATTGCAGTCCACCTGTGATACATTCCTTTGATTGGACACAGGGGCGTAGCTAAAGGCTTATGGGCCCTGGTGTGAGAGTCCAGCTTGGGCCCCCTTTCCCTCAGTGCTTTGTGGCAAGGAGCATGGGAGCACTTAGCCTTTCTGCTGCCTGAGGCAAAAATATAAATGGCACCCCTATCCCAAATTCTCAGCCCAACCCCTTTTCTCCTTCTCTACTGATAAAAGCATACACGTAAAACATGACATACAGCGTTACAAAACATACTGGGTATTACAGTGCCCCATGCCTCTTACATCCAGTGACGTCTCCTCTGATGTAGATATTCTCTTTCCTCATCTTCTCCATTCTGACCAAACCGCCATGATGAATTCTTTCAGTCATCTCTTATCTCTGCAGAGTTTAACAAACAGACATCTTAGTTTAGTATTTTTCCATCATCCTCCCCACCTTAACACCCCATCCTGCCAACCCAATACTGTGCCCGCTTTGCTCCCTTATACAATACTGAAGAAACTTTCTCTTTGAAAATACTAGTTCCACACAGTTAGTGCCCCCTTCAATATTTATTGGCACACAGTGCCCTTAAATATAACTGCACCAAGAAAACAGTGTCCCTGACACTAATAATGTAAATATGACATCCCTTAAAAATAATTGTACTAAGGTGATACGGTGCCAGGGTGCCCCACACACTAACATTGCTTCCCCAAAGTCTCACCAATAGTAATATTTTTCTGCCAGAGTGCGTAGTTGTCATGACTGTCATGGTCTGGTGGTAGTGGACCGTGACACTTTTACCGTGCATGCTTGTTGCTGGTTGCTGGCTAATTTTTCACTTCCCCTTTAAGGCTGGTGTTCCTTCCCACTTTGATTTGTTTAGGATTAAAGGAGTGTACAAGGTGGAACTGGTGTGGCCTCATGGCTCTTCTTATATTGGCGTTGTGAGACTGAGGTTAGTTATCTCTGCTTTTGTACGAGTAGGAGCTTTGCTCCTCTCTGGATGTGTCGCCTGTCTGTAAGGGCCTCCTTGTGGAACATCAAGGTCTTTGTTAATGTCATCCTGATGTTTCCCCTTACCCTTCCTCACCTGTTTATGATGTTTGGTGTGGGTGTATGTACAGGGTGTCTGTTGTATGTAATTTGGTGTTCCATGTCAGGTCTATTTGGTGCTTGCAGTCCAGCATGGTTGTTTGACATGTTCCCCTGTCTGTCTGTGCCTGCAGAAGTGGGCTCCGTGGTTTCCCGATGGGGGGAACCACAAGTCATCAAGCTGTAGTTGTTCCACCATGTTTTTGTGGCAGGTAAGTGGTGGTTGTTCCACTGCGTGTCGTTTGCACTGGGCTCTTACCTGCCGTTATGTATAAAGTAGATATATCACCCGTGGGGGATATGTGACATCAGCGCTGATACACAATCAATTCAGCTAGTCTTACTAGGTAGACACTATGCTTGGTGTCAATCTAAGTAGTCATATGATTTTGCTATGTGAGTTAGTTGTATTAGGATGTAGGTGGCTGTCCTTGTCAGTCGAGGTGTGTGGTCGGTCACTGGAGGTGAGCAGACACTGAAGTTGTTAGCACTGGAAATGAAGCGGCAAGTCAGAGGTGGATATTAGTATAAACACTATCCTGAGTACCTTGTTAGTTCGTTATCTGAAGCGTTCCTTATGTTGGTGTTCTGTTATGTTGTTCTCCTTCTTCTATGCTTTGGTGGCATAGAAAAAGTGAAGCAAGATAGGAGGGGAGGTGACTATATTAAAATTATGTCCAGAGCCGAAAGCAAGTGGATTTTTAGATGCAACAGCCTAGCCCCCAATGGATTAAACCAGGAAATTGAATTGTTCGCCTTTCATTAATAAACAATCATCAACAAATATCTAGATATATAATATAAAATATATATATACATATAAAAAACTATAAAATACATATATAAAATACTAAACATAAACAACACACTAGTGATGTCCTAAAAACCCAACCGTTGCTCTATACTATTATCTAGTAATGAATAATGAATACTACAAGAATAATTGCACAACAGCATAATAGATTACAAAATCCTTGAGGAAATTAATCGCATCCAACATATCCATTACAAACCGGCACTTCTTACACTCCAAAAACAGTGTTTATCCGTTGCCATGGGAAAACCAGACGAGCTATTTAAACCTCCGTCACATAGCAAGCAGACTGACTCTGACGAAGGAGCCCGCTTTGGCTTCGAAACGCGTAGGTCACAGTCTTTTGCCCCACGGAGGCCACCGTACTCGTATCAGGTGACGTCACCGCCGGCGGTTTCCCGGGTAACGGACCAAGCTCCCTCGCGACGTGCGTGCTTCCGGCCGGGGCCGTGCTGCTGCTGATAGGAGAGCAAGAAGAACGCCGGGATTTGAAAGAATACCAAACGGAAGAAAGAAGAATAACATAGAAGAAGGAGAACAACATAACAGAACACCAACATAAGGAACGCTTCAGATAACGAACTAACAAGGTACTCAGGATAGTGTTTATACTAATATCCACCTCTGACTTGCCGCTTCATTTCCAGTGCTAACAACTTCAGTGTCTGCTCACCTCCAGTGACCGACCACACACCTCGACTGACAAGGACAGCCACCTACATCCTAATACAACTAACTCACATAGCAAAATCATATGACTACTTAGATTGACACCAAGCATAGTGTCTACCTAGTAAGACTAGCTGAATTGATTGTGTATCAGCGCTGATGTCACATATCCCCCACGGGTGATATATCTACTTTATACATTTTTATTAGGGAGAACAATAGCTCCTTCAAGACATTTAGCAGCGGAGTCCCCCCCACAAAGGTAGACTGACACGTATCCATTCAATAGGAGCGCAGAAGGATCTCTATATTTTCCTTAATCTTACCTGCCGTTATGTGTTTATGCTTGCTCTCTGCTCCTTCATTGTTGCTAGGCCTATGGAAGACTCCGGTTCTTCGGTGTCTTGGAGGATCCGGTTCTCTCTTTCTCCTGACAATACCATCAGGGATCATCAGGGCGAATTATGGTCCTAGGTTCCGGGTATGAGCCCTCCCACCATCAGGCCTAGCAACAGGCAGCTCCCTGAAACAGCCGATCGGCAGGGGTGTGGGGATTCAGATCTCAACAATTAAATAATAAGGTGATAATAAACCCCTTTAAATGGTAGAAGTTTAGAACAACCAGGACTCTTCCTATAGCTGACCGCTCCACCATACAAGATAATCAGGGGAGAAGGGCTTTGGTAAGAGAGGTGACCAAGAACCCAATGGTCACTCTAGCTGAGCTCCAAGGATCATGTGTGCAGATGGGACAAGCTTCTAGAAGGTCACCCATCATTGCAGCATTCTACAAATTATAGCTTTTTGGCAGAGTGGCCAGAAATAATCCTCTCCTGTCACTGACGTACTGAGACATACAGACATTCCAGCGACAAGTGGCAGGAGATCTGTGAGACTGGCAACACATGGTTTGATCTGACATGTTTTCCCTTTGGATCAAATGATGTCTGTGTTGTTTCTGGTGCCTGCCACACCTTCTTTCCCCAGGTGTGGCTATTGTGGTCATTTTACCTTCTCTATTTATTGTTGTTTCTCCCACTATGCTATGCGGTTTATAGCTTGTGTTGGACTTGTGGTTAGCTTGTGTTTGGTTCTCAGCTGAGTTCCTGGTGCTACCAAAGCTTCATTGAAGATAAGTGTTTCCTTTCCCTTTTTTTATATATATATATATATATATATATATATATATATATAGCCTTTCCCTATTGTTTGTTATTAGGCCTGAGGGAAACAGGTAGACTCAGTCCTGACATTAGTTCCAGGGTCCTATAGGGTGAGATAGGATTCTAAGTATCCAGTGTATGAACTTGCCTCTTTGGGGCTTGTTCATACTAGTAGTCTGTCAGGACTGGAATTAGGGTTTTCTGTAGGAGGTGTCCATTTTTCTTCCCTAGTTTCCAGGCCTTATTCCAGTATTCTCTTTTCCCTCCTATGCTCGGCGTGGTGTTTTCACGAGACATCTCCTTAGTAAAAGACACATGCAAATTCGCACAAAAAAGCACCTAAAGGACATTGAGACTGTGAGAAACAAGATTCTCTGGTCTAATGAAACCAAGATTGAACATTTTGGCACCAATTCTAAGCATCATGTCTGGACTCTAAAGAAAAACAGGCAATGCCCAATATTATCATTACAGTGAAGAATGGTGGTGGCATCATCCTGCTTTGGTTCTGTATTTCAGCGGGTGGGGCAGGGAGACTTGTCACAGTTGAGAGAAAGCTGAATGGAACAAATTACAGAGAGCTTTCCAATAAGACAATGACAGCTAAAATGACACAGTGGCTTAGGGACCACTCTGTGAATGTTTTTGAGTGGCACAGCCAGAGCCCCAGGGGCAGACTGGCCATAGTTCCTACAGGAAAATTTCCTGGTGGGCAGGTGCCATGGGTGTCACCCAAGCCCTCCTCACTGTCGCTGGTTGGGGTACATAATAATCTGATGCTCTCAGCAGTATTAACGCTGGGAGCATCAGGCACATATACCTAGCTGGCAGTCGCAAATGCCCTCCTACATTCAATTGTTTTGCTGTCTACAGGATGATGCTACAGTCGAATACTACAGTGTTTTTTTTTTATTGTAGCACAAGGCTGCAACATAAAATGTGAAAAAAGTGAAAGGGTGTGAAGACTTTCCAAATGCACTGTAGACAAAGTTAATACAAGGCACTTACTAATGTATTGTGATTCGCTGGCTTGACTCATTTTTCCATTGCGTTATACACTGCTCGTTTCCAGGGGTTATGATCACCACTGAAGGTGGTCGGGTGACAGGATCTGCTGCTCATGCCACCAGAGAGGCCACCGCTTTTTCATGTAGTGTCCAAGTATGGCCACGGCTGCTGGATTACAGGGTGGTCGTAGCACCTGGAAAAAAGCAGTGTATAATGTGATGGAAAAGTGAATCAAGCCAGCAAAGGAGAAAGTATGGACAACCACAATACATTAGAAAGTGCCTTGTATTAACTATCTCTACATTTGCTGAAGTGAGACAACCCCTTTAAGGGGTTAAAGAGCCCACTGTAGGTTTAGTCTAGATTTACAGTCGTGGCCAAAAGTTTTGAGAATTACATAAATATTGGAAATTGGAAAAGTTGCTGCTTAAGTTTTTATAATAGAAATTTGCATATACTCCAGAATGTTATGAAGAGTGATCAGATGAATTGCATAGTGCTTCTTTGCCATGAAAATTAACTTAATCCCCCCAAAAACTTTCCACTGCATGTCATTGCTGTCATTAAAGGACCTGCTGAGATCATTTCAGTAATCGTCTTGTTAACTCAAGTGAGAATGTTGACGAGCACAAGGCTGGAGATCATTATGTCAGGCTTATTGGGTTAAAATGGCAGACTTGACCTGTTAAAAGGAGGGTGATGCTTGAAATCATTGTTCTTCCATTGTTAACCATGATGACCTACAAAGAAACATGTGCAGCCATCATTGCGTTGCATAAAAATGGCTTCACAGGCAAGGATATTGTGGCTACTAAGATTGCACCTCAATCAACAATTTATAGGATCATCAAGAACTTCAAGGAAAGATGTTCAATTCTTGTTAAGAAGGCTTCAGGGCGTCCAAGAAAGTCCAGCAAGCGCCAGGATCGTCTCCTAAAGAGGATTCTAGCTGCGGGATCGGAGTTCCACCAGTGCAGAGCTTGCTCAGGAATGGCAGCAGGCAGGTGTGAGCGCATCTGCACGCACAGTGAGGCGAAGACTTTTGGAAGATGGCCTGGTGTCAAGAAAGGCAGCAAAGAAGCCACTTCTCTCCCAAAAAAAACATCAGGGACAGATTGATCTTCTGCAGAAAATATGGTAAATGGACTGCTGAGGACTGGGGCAAAGTCATATTCTCCGATGAAGCCTCTTTCCGATTGTTTGGGGCATCAGGAAAAAGGCTTGTCCGGAGAAGAAAAGGTGAGCGCTACCATCAGTCCTGTGTCATGCCAACAGTAAAGCATCCTGAGACCATTCATGTGTGGGGTTGCTTCTCATCCAAGGGAGTGGGCTCACTCACAATTTTGCCCAAAAATACAGCTATGAATAAAGAATGGTACCAAAACACCCTCCAACAGCAACTTCTTCCAACAATCCAACAACAGTTTGGTGAAGAACAATGCATTTTCCAGCACGATGGAGCACCGAGCCATAAGGCAAAAGTGATAACTAAGTGGCTCGGGGACCAAAATGTTGACATTTTGGGTCCATGGCGTATGAAGTGTGTGTAATTATATTTCACTACATCACAGAAACAACTGAAACAAAGATCTAAAAGCAGTTTAGCAGCAAACTTTGTGAAAACGAATATTTGTGACATTCTCAAAACTTTTGGCCACGATTGTATATTGTATATGTAAAGTATTATGTCTTGCTACTAATGCTTCACTATATTTCCATGTGACTTTCACTAAGTTTAATACTTATCTTTTTCTTATTATCACCCTGTCCCTTAAGGATTTAAACAAGTCGTTAAGTTGCTTGGACTGGTGATGCTAAATAACATTGATTTCCAATGTGGAAGACTAAATGACATTTAACTGGATGCTCATAGGTCAATAACGCCATCTGCAGTAACTTATAGTCAGTGACATCTGACAATAATCACCAATTCTACATACCTCCCACTGCCTGCTAAGTGGTCATACAGCATTACATTTAGACATAAAAATTAGGTCAAATATAGAGAGAAATCTCTCAGATGAAATTATTCTTCATGTATGACCATATAGTATCAGATCACGTTTTAAACATGGCAAGAGAGGAGGACGCTTGAGAGCATTGTGGCCAATATCCTGATGATTGGTGTTTTCTATGAAAAGAATTGAGCCAAAGCAGTCACTAGGGGTGAGCCAACTTCAAGTGGTAACGGAATCCATAACGCAATTCAGCATATACCTGAATTTTAAAACTTGAAGTTTGCTTATCCCTAGCGGCCATGACAAGGGGTTGTAAGAAATTAGAAAAAGGGTCTGATTTTTTTTCCCTAGAAATAGCAGCACTCTCAGCCATGGGCGTCCCTGGTATTGCAGCTTGGAGAGGTTGAATGAGCTACGTTAGTGTGCACTGTAGCAAAACTACCAGAATTTACATTGTATTAGAACTACATATAAATAGAATGGTGTTAACTTTGAATTATTTTTCATTAAAACAAATGTATATAAATATAATTAAAGGGGTTTCCGAGTATTTAATATTGATGACCTATCCTGATAATTTATTTGAGGAGGCCGCAACACTCCGGTGAGCGCCATGGCCTCATCCCAGCTTACCCAGTACAGCGCCATCCTTTGGATAATGGTTGTACTCGGTATTGCAGCTCAGCCTCTGAGTTGCACCTTTGCCATGTGATTGATGAAAGTGACGTCACTAGACTTGAAAGAGGCTGCAGCACTCACTGAAGTACCACATGCTATTCAAACAGCTGATCAGCAAGGTTGCCTGGAGTTGGACCCCCGCTGATCTCCTGAGGATAAGCTATCAATATCTAAATCTTTGAAAACCCCAAATTTTAGAGAATGAGTTGGAAAGGATGTTGGGGAAATGGGCCAAATGATATCATAGATCTGTTTTATTACATACCACTTGAGCATTCTACCTCTTATCTACATTATTAGGTTTCACCAAAATCCTGAATTGCATATAAGGTGTACTGGAATGCTCTGTCCTGCTTCCATACAGTAGTTGTCAGTACTGGATGTGTCTCGTTTTTCTAATTCCCCTAGACACACTATGCCTCCAGCTCTAGGAGTGTGCTATTTCCAGCTTTGTCGCCTGCAAGACACAGGAAAGCGAGAATGCAGGTAACTTCAACACCTCCTTCCACAGCCCGCAGGGGGTGTTCTGTAGGTTTAAGACTGCAAAGTGCGGGGGTGGGAAATGTGACTATTTGTATTCCACAGAGGTGTCCAGAATGACTGAGCTTACCCGCTATCAATCACATCCTTACACATTTAAAAACTGAAAAGGATGTGGGAACCAGCAGCAGCTTGGGATGCTACGAATGGCATGAAGTAGGCGTAATGCATTTGTTATGGTCAGGTCTTTTTCCTCATAGATAAGGTGCATTACTATGAAATAGCTATAGAGCATTTTACATATAGCAATTATTGTGCCAACATTTACAATACTGCTAGAAAGCATTAATTGATTAATAGTGTAGTGTAAACGTGTGTCACTTGTTGATTGAGCCTTTTATGTAAGTGTTCTAGGTAACCCACCGGCTGTTAAAGCTGTCTTCCACGGTTGGATTTTGTGCTGGCCACTATAGTTAGCAGAGTCTAGGGACCCCAAGTTTTCCAACTATCAGCTGTTTCAGGCAGGCACCAGAAACTATACTGGATGGAAGGCTCTGTCCACATTGTAGTTTCCAGGTTCGGAATACTGCAGCTCAGCACTAATTTTCTTGAATGGGAGCAGAGCTGCAGTAATCCGGCATAGCCACTACACGGTGGATGAAACTTTGTACTTCCAGCCTCATCCACTATATAGTTTCCAGTGCCATTGGCTGATCGGCAGGGGTTCAGGGTGTCAGCCCACCATCAGTCTGCTATTGGTGTCCTATCCTGAAGATAAGCCATGAATATCTAAGTACTGGAAAACCCTTTTAACCCCTATACAAGGATCTGGACTTTGCTGCTAGTAGTCCCCATGTTGCATCTGCAGAATAGTGGCCAACTGTGAAGCAAGTCCAGTACTCGGGCAGCCTACTGCATCAAAGATTAACCCCTTGAGGACAGAGCAATTTTTCATTTTTGCGTTTCCGTTTTTACTCCCGGCCTTCCCGGAGCCATAACTTTTTTAATTTTCTGCTCACATAGCTGTATGGAGGCTTGTTTTTTTGTAGGACAAGTTGTACTTTCTAATGGCATTTAATATTGCATATGATGTAGTAAGAAGCTGGAAAAAATTCCTAATGGAGTTGAATTGGAAAAAAAATGCAATTCCGCCATAGTTTTATGGATTTTGTTTTTTAAAGTCCTCCCTATACGGTAAAACCGACCTGTTCTCTTCATTTTCCAGGTCAGTACAATTACAGTACAATACCACATTGGTACAGTTTTTCTTGTATTTTAATACTTTAAAAAAAATAACAAAAACTTTGATATAAACAGATTTTTTATTTGCATTGCCATATTCTGACCTCCATAACTTTTTATATTAAGTGTACAGAGCTGTTTGGGACTAATTTTTTGGCAGGGCAATCAGTAGTTTTTAATAATACTATTTTGGAGTTAGGTAGAGATTCAGTTCTCCTGGCTTCTGCAGTGGAAGCGCAGATCAGCTGTGAATGGTGTTGAGCAAAGCAAAGCATCCAAAGTGGAATTAAGTTAAAATTTTTGTAAAAATACAATTGTAAATGAAACCGAATTTCCTCAAGCTTTGTAGTAAGGAACCATTTTTCCTAAAATGACGGCTCAAGATGTCTTAGAATAAAAGGGGGGGGGGGAATCACTCGCTTTATCCACTTGCTCGCGCAGAGGCAGTCCGGTCCTCTCTGCGAGACCTGCAGAAGGACCTGCTCTAAGTGTAGTGAAGTCATCACTTTGCAAGCAAGTGGATGAGATGAGTGATTATTGCACTAGCGTATTACCATTTTTAACGGCCGTTAAACGAGTGCACTTCTGTCTAAGCGGCCGGTAAAAATGGTCCATTGATTGATAAGCTGAATGGGGTTTTAACATGGCTATTTGTGACAAATTAATTCATAACAAAATCAAAAACTTCGCTATATCTACAGCTGTAAACTTGGAGCTCTATCAACCAGTAAATCCACAGGTACAGACACATCACACAAACTGACGCATTTGGGGCTGTACAAATTAGCCCTTAGGCATAGTTACAAATGTGCATATAGATCTGGCTTTTTATATACAGCAAATTGATGAATCTACCTCCTGTCACGTGTTTCATCAGAAATTAAGATGATCAGAAAACATGGATCAAAAGTCCACACTGAGGAAAACACAAACTAGCATATCATATAAAGACATATATAACATGTTTAAAAATATATTAAATAATTAGATTGGCACTCACAAATACAGGAGTCGCGCAGATACAACAATATTAAAATTTATTTATTTAAAATACCTATATAGAAATTGACACAGTATGTATTGGCCAATATTTAAAACATTATACATACATTTGTCCTGAGACTCATATAAAACATTAATTTCGTATATATACACGTTAAAGGTTCATCAAATATTACAATTTATATGTGAAAAGCTCCTTTAAGGCAAGCACAGGTGGGGCCCCTTTAAGGCAAATAAAGATAGCAGGGTAACCTGCAAAGGGCTACACAGTTCTGTTATAGTGGCTTGAAAACTTGCTGAATCGAAAGTTCAGTGTACACATTTGTTTAAAAGGCCAGTATTGTATATTCATAAATATATCGAATATTCTCGTGGTGCGTTTATGCGAACCTTCTTGTTCGAAAATTTCGATATAGACACAGTGGGACAATATTTGTGAGGTGCTCGCGATTTTGTAATGCACAAGTCCATATATTCGTGCGGACTTTCTAATGCCAAAGATTTAGTATAGGCACAATAGAACAAAGTTCATAGAGTACTCACGATTTTGTCGGCCTCTCGATTTTGTCGGCCTTGTGTGCACTTGTTGTAGACACGATAAAACAATGTTCATGAAGTACTCACGATTTTCGACCTTGCATGTGTTCCAAGGTTTCCAATTTACCGCGTGCTGTCGGCGTGTATTGCTTTCAGGGCCCGGAGATCACGGGCATCCAGTATGGTTTTACGGCCTTGACCCTTACGCACAGAGATTGTTCCAGATTCTCTGAATCTTCGGATGATGTTATGTACAATTGATGATGATAGATGCAAAGTCTTTGCAATTTTTCGCTGGGTAACACCTTTCTGATATTGCTCCACTATCTTTCTGCGCAACATTGTGGGAATTGGTGATCCTCTACCCATCTTGGCTTCTGAGAGACACTGCCACTCTGAGAAGCTCTTTTTATACCCAATCATGTTGCCAATTGACTTAATTAGTGTTAATTGGTCTTCCAGCTCTTCGTTATGCTCAAATTTACTTTTTCCAGCCTCTTATTGCTACTTGTCCCAACTTTTTGGGGATTTGTTGACACCGTGAAAATTTGAATCAACGTATTTTTCCTTTAAAATGATAAATTTACTTGGATTAAACGTTTGATCTGTCATCTACGTTCTATTACAAATAAAATATTGACATTTGCCATCTCCACATCATTGCATTCAGTTTTTATTCACAATTTGTTTAGTGTCCCAACTTTTTGGGAATCCGGTTTGTACCATCAAAACCCTGTGTGACTATGTGCTGTCCACATCCGTTGTCCCGTTCCGCGACCCCGCAAAAAAGATAGAGCATGTCCTATTCTTGTCCTCAATTGCGGACAAGAATAGGCATTTTCTATGAGAGTGACGGCCATCTGCGGTCCACAAATTCCGCAACGCACACGAGCCGATATCCGTGTTTTGCGGATCCACAATTTGCGGACTGCAAAACACATATGGCTGTCTGAATGAGCCCAAAGCTATATGTAAAACCAATATATGTGAAAGAAGAGAGTACTATCAATAATGCAAAAAATAAGGTTATGGATGACTCGTATGTAGGGAAAAAATCCAGTATATTTCTCTATTTAAGGCCTTATGCACACGACCGTATGTATTTTTCGGTTCGCATTTCGTATTTTGCGGAACGGAACAGCTGGCCCCTAATAGAACAGTACTATCCTTGTCCATAATGCGGACAATAACAGGACATGCTCTATTTTGTTACGAAACGGAAATACAGACATACAGGAACGGAGTGCACACGGAATACCTTCAGTTTTTTTTGTGGACCCATTGAAATAAATCCCCCCCCCCCCCAAAAAAGGACGCAGAAAGAAAATACGTTCATGTGCATGAGCCCTAAGGTCTTACTATCCCTAAGTATAGTACTGTTCTATTAGGGGCCAGCTTTTCCGTTCTGCAAATACTGAATGCACACGGATGTATTTTTGGCTGATCCATTTTTTGCGGACCGCAAAATACATACGGTCTTGTGCATGAGGCCTATAAGGGTTAGCCAAAGCCTAAAACATGCCCCCAATGCCCGGGCCCCTCATATAGATTATAATCACCCCGGCACCTGCGTCACTCCTGCTCCCTGCAGGGCCTTCTCCCCATCATGCGAATCAAAACATCCGGCGATCTGCTGCCTGCAAAGGATCATTTTTTAACACGTCAAGAGATTTGGATTGCCCGATGAATGAGCGTTTGCTCATTCATCGGGGGCTCAGTGGCAGTATTACATTCATGCAAAAGCTTGTTAGCGATTATTTGCAGAAAAATCGGGCAGTGTAATACAGGCTTTAGTTTTAGACTTTATGGCTAAATAACTTTGCATATGCTTATGTGCTATAAAATGTCTTGCATAATCCCTTGTTGACGTGGTGGTAGCCAACAGGAGAAACAGCTGACGGGAGTAAATTTAATTCAAATCAACTTCAACATTTAAGTTTCAGGGGCAGATCATTTTTCACATACAGAAATATTGCTGTTGGATTGCCTCATTCTTAGGCCTCTTTCACACTGGCGTGTGCGGCCCGTTGCCGTTCCGTGGGCATTCCGCATCACGGATGCGGACCCATTCACTTAAATGGGTCCGCAAATCCGGAGATGCGGAATGGTGCGGTACAGAACCACGGAACGGAACCTTACGGAAGCACTACGGAGTGCTCTGTCGGGTCATTTCATTGTTTCCAAGACTCCTTGTTCTTCTTTAGATAGTTCTTAATTATATTGGCTTTATGGTTTGGGTTGTTGTCCTGCTGCAGAATAAATTTGGAGCCAGTCAGACACCTCCCTGATGGTACTGAATGAGTATCTGCTTATATTTCTCGGCAGTGAGGACACCATTTATCCTAAACATATATATTGCTATAGAAGGCTACTAAGGGGTCTGTATCAGGTCTTTTTAATGGCCTGATTAGTTTAATAAACTTTATATTGTGACATCTTTCTAGTCCACTGCAAAATTCAAAAAATCCTAAAGCATTGTAAGCAACCCTGATGTAAATGAGACAATATGTAGGTATAGGTCATTCCAGAAGCATGCTTTGTGAGGAAATTACAATTAAAAGTCAATTAAAAGAGGAAAAAGTCATCATTCACATACAAGCATCTGTCTCTTCCAAAGAATGTCAGCCAGACGGCAGCATCTCTCATTAGCTCACATACATCATTAGCATGCACTAAGGATTGCTAAAGACAACAATCACAGTTCAACACAGTCCGGAGGAAGTTCAAATTTGCACAAACACTTTCACCTCTTGTCCACACCTTCCTCCATCTGCTGTTCCTTCAGCGTTTGCAGCTTGTTAGAGATAATGTAACTAATGAAATCCCACTAGCCCTCATAAGCGCCTGTAAAGGGAGGGTTGCCCTGTGCTCACTTTCTTGTCTGTTTTTTTATAAGATCTCTTATAGCATTAAAGGAAAAGAAGGTATATTTTTCATTCTAAAATATATTTAAAAAATCAGCTATTCAGTTCTTGTAGGTCACATACACAGTATATTACATGACCGTCTGCATGACCTGTTCTTGGCGGCTGGCACATGTATATGTTGAGATGCTCAATAAAGATGAGTACCTTAGGCAAGGTTTTGTTGCTAAATTTATGAGTCTAACTAATACTTGTGAGCTGGGAACTTTTTTAGGAAATATAAAACTTAGCTTTTACTTCGTTATACAGATAAAATAAGATGAAAAAGGTGCTCAAAGAAGTATAATATATAATAGAGGGTCAGATCAGGTACCTTTTGGTGAGGCTGAAGGGGCCAAGGGGCCAAATGAAGCTCATAAGTCTCAGTGGTGGTGTGAACTCCACAATGCAGCAATATAGCAAAGTGCTTAGGTACACTATCCCTCATAGACCCTAGTCTACCTAAATGGCTGCAATCGGAGAACCCGCCCTGAAAAGAGCAACCCCCAGCCTCTGGAACCTCGGACCTATGTAATCCACCCTAACATAGACTAACCCCTAATGGCCATTTAGGTATTTCCCATCAACAGACTAGGGTCTTTGCTATATTGCTGCATTGTGGAGGTCACACCAACACTGAGACTTGTGAGCTTCATTTGGCCCCTTCAGCCTCACCAAACGATACCTAATCTGACCCTCCATTATATATTATACTTCTTTGAGCAGCTTTTTCATCTTATTTTATCTGTATAACAAGGTAAAAGCTAAGTTTTGTATTTCCTAAAAGAGTTCCCAGCTCACCAGTATTAGGCCTCATGCATACAACCGTTGTTTCATTCCGTGTCCGTTGTTCAGTTTTTCATGATTTTCTGCGGGACCATTGACTTTCAATGGGTCCGTTGAAAACTCGGCTAATGCACCGTTTGTCATCCACGTCCGTGATCCATGGTTCCAGTCCGTCAAAAAAATATAACCTGTCCTATTTTTTTCACAGAAAACGGTTTGCGGACCCATTCAAGTCAATGGGACCGTGAAAAAACGCGGAGGCACACAAGATTGTCATCCGCGTCCGTTTTTTTCCTATCATTTGCATGGCAAACTTTTTACTTTCCTTCATGTCTGGTGATCCTCCAAAAATAAAGGAAGACACACGGAAACAAAAACGAAAACGGATCACGGAACAACAGAACCCCATTTTGCGGAACGGACACAACAACGGTCGTGTGCATGAGGCCTTAGTCTGAATCTTACTCTCTGGGCAGACCTGACACAGTGACTGGGTGTCAGAATACAAATAGTAGTACATTTCTGAGTTTACACCAAAATCCGAAGTTCAGTACAACATTAGTGAATGCCGTTTTAACACCCTAAATGCACTCACAGTTTGAAAAATCTACCTCATGCCCTATCTGTTGAAGAAGTATTGTAGATTTTCACCATGGATTTTAGTCATTTCAAATTTGCAGTCAATCCACACATGGTAACCCCTTTAAGTTCCTCCACTATCATGTCATGGCCCAACTGCACACTTGGAGTAACTCACTGTGCCACACTGGACCGCACAAGCACTTCACTGATAGAAAACTGAAAGCCCTTGTATGTACTACATCCAGTGCCGGTTTTAGACAAAATGTGACCCTGGGCAATATCAAAAGTGGGGCCTCAAGTCTTGTAATAATGTACTAACAACACAGTCGGATTCTGTCAATTCCAGTCTCCCCTCACAGATTTACACCCCATAAAGCTCCTCACACAAATCTTCACCCTCATGGCCTCAAAATACGCCACATGCCCCGTTCCCCTCCCTCACAAAAAGCTACAGTAATGGAGCGGGTCATGATACAGCATGCACCCCAGGACTGCACTAGACCCTCCCTCACCCGGCCGTTTGCAGGTGTACACAACCCCTCTCTCCCAAAGTACCTCCACGAGCTCCAGCCATCCGAGCAGAAAGAAAGCTCTGTCTTATAAACATTTGTCCATGTGACCATTAACCCCTTTCTGACTTCCGCCATAAATGTACAGCGCATGTGGGGTCTTTAAAGATGGTTCCTGCTCTGTAGCGGTGCAGGTTCCATAGCAACCAGCTCCCTGCTGTTTCATACAGCAGGCACCCGAGGCCAATGTCCACAATCTGCAGTAATGCTTACCTGGACATTTAACTACTCATATGCTTTGGTCAAATGTCACCACAGCATCTAAAAGTGTTAAAAACCGGAAGTGTGGGCTTCCTGTTCAGGCGGGTTTTCCTCTGTGAAGATTGGAGAAAGCACCCTGTTCTAAAAATGAGCCGCAGCCTGTACCAGGTGGCAGCACTGAATTGTGATATAGCAGTGATGGCTAACCTCTGGCACTCCAGCTGTGGTGAAACTACGACTCCCAGCATGCTCCATTCATTTCTATGGAGTTCTGAGAACAGCCAGGCAAGTGTTGTAGTTTTACCACAGCTGGAGTGCCGGTGGTTAGTTATCACAGTGATATAGTGATTTCTATACAGAATAATGGAGCAAGCTGTGGTCCACTTGGGGACCTAACAAAAAGTAAAAAAAGTTTTGAAAATATAAAAAAATATAAAAATTCAAATCACCCCCTTTTCCCCAAAATAAAAAAAACCATCTAAACAACAAAAAAACACCATGGATGTCGCAAAAACACCCTACTATTAACTCCTTAAGGACACAGCCTTATTTCACGTTAAGGACCAGGCCATTTTTTGCAAGTCTGACCAGTGTCACCTTAAGTGGTGATAACTTTAAAACGCTTTGACTTATCCAGGCCATTCTGAGATTGTTTTTTTTCGTCACATATCGAACTTCATGACACTGGTAAAATGAAGTAAAAAAATAATAATTTTTATTTATAAAAAAAATATACCAAATTTACCAAAAATTTGTAAAAAATTGCAAATTTCCAAGTTTTAATTTCTCTACTTCTATAATACATAGTAATACCTCCAAAAATAGTTATTACTTTACATTCCCCATATGTCTACTTCATGTTTGGATCATTTTGGGAATGATATTTTATTTTTTGGTGATGTTACAAGGCTTAGAAGTTTAGAAGCAAATCTAGAAATTTTTCAGAAATTTTCAAAAACCCAATTTTCTAGGGACCAGTTCAGGTCTGAAGTCACTTTGTGAGGCTTATATAATATAAACCACCCCAAAATGACCCCATTCTAGAAACTACACCCCTCAAGGTATTCAAAACTGATTTTACAAACGTCGTTAACCCTTTAAGTGTTCCACAAGAGTTATTGGCAAATGGAGATAACATTTCAGAATTTAGATTTTTGGGCAAATTTTCCATTTTTAATTCATTTTTTCCAGTAACAAAGCAAGGGTTAACAGCCAAACAAAATTCTATATTTATTGCCCCAATTCTGTAGTTTTCAGAAACACCCCATATGTGGACGTAAACTACTGCACGGACACACAGTAGGGCGTAGAGGGAAAGGTGTGCCGTGTGGTTTTTGGAAGGCATATTTTGCCGGACTGGTTTATTTATACCATGTCCCATTTGAAGCCCCCCTGATGCCCCCCTAGAGTAGAAACTCCATAAAAGTGACCCCATCTAAGAAACTACACCCCTCAAGGTATTCAAAACTGATTTTACAAACTTTGTTAACCCATTAGGTGTTGCACAAGAGTTATTGGCAAATGGGGATGAAATTTTTGAATTTCAATTTTTGGGCAAATTCAGTAACAAAGCAAGGGTTAACAGCCAAACAAAATACTTTATTTATTTCCCCGATTCTGTAGTTTGCAGAAACACCCCATATGTGGCCGTAAACTACTGTACGGGCACACAGTAGGGCATAGAGGGAAAGGTGTGCCGTATGGTTTTTGGAAGACAGATTTTGCTGGACTGGTTTATTTACACCATGTCCCATTTGAAGCCCCCTTGATGCACCCCTAGAGTAGAAACTCCATAACAGTGACCCCATTTAAGAAACTACACCCTTCAAGGTATTCAAAACTGATTTTACTAACTTTGTTAACCCTTTAGGTGTTGCACAAGAGTTATTGGCAAATGGAGATGGAAAATTTGCCCAAAAATTTAAATTCTCAATTTTCATTTTAATCCATTTTGAAGCCCCCCTGATGCACCCCTAGAGTAGAAACGCCATAAAAACACCATTTTTTTGGAAACTATAGGATAAGGTGGCAGTTTTGTTGGGACTATTTTTAGGGTACATATGATTTTTGGTTTATCTATATTACATTTTTGTGAGGCAAGGTTACCAGAAATAGAAATTTCTAAATTTCATCTACATTTGCCAATAACTCTTGTTAACAACGTTTGTAAAATCAGTTTTAGATACCTTGAGGGGTGTAGTTTCTTAGATGGGGTCGCTTTTATGTAGTTTTTACTCTAGGGATGCATGAGGGGGGCTTCAAATGGGACATGGTGCCAAAAAAAAGAAAGCCATCAAAATCTGCCTTCCAGAAACCATACGGTGTTCCTTTCCTTCTGCTCCCTGCCGTTTGGTCATACAGCAGATTACGACCACATATGGGGTGTTTCTGTAAATAAATAACCCTTACTTTGTCATTAGAAAAAAAACAGATTAAAATGTAAAATTTGCCCAAAAATTGCTTTTTTTGCACTTTTTTTTCCCACCGTGTTCATCTGAGGGGTTGGGGAGATATCTTTATAGAGCAGATTCTTATGGATGCGGCGATACATAATATGTCTCCTTTTTTAAATTTATTTATATTTTACACTATATTATCTTTTTATAAACAAAAAAAACGGTTACGCTGAGCGCCCCGGGTCCCCTGCTGGCCTCGGAGCGCTCACAGCGTATGCCCCCAGGCAGCACTCCAGTGTCTCGGCGTGTGCGTCCTCGCTCTCTAGGGCGCGCGCGCGTCGGGACTCTTAGATTCAAAGGGCCAGTGCACCAGTGATTGGTGCCTGGTCCAAAGGGGTTATTAAGGGTTAAGGTTTGTGAGAGGCAGTGCTGACTTAATTAGGCAGCACCTGTGCACTGCCCATTTATACCTTCTCCTCCCACAGCCTCCTGCCGGATCTTTGTGCCTTGTGCCTCAGAGAAAGCGTTCCACTGTGTTAGTTTGCCTTGCCTGTTGCCGAACCCGTTGCTACCGTCTACTCGCCTTAGAACCTTGCCGCCTTCCCTGACCTCTGCTACGTCCGACTACGCTCTTGCCTTCTCCCTGTGTACCACGCCTTATCAGCTGCCAGAGAGGTCGAGTTGTTACTAGGGGACACGACCTGGTAGTTACCGCCGCAGCAAATCCATCCCGCCTTGTGGCGGGCTCTGGTGAAGACCAGTAACTGCTTAGAACCGGTCCTTTAGTACAACCCGCGCCATCGCCTCTCTGGTCCAGAGGATCCACTACCTGTCCTGCTGGTACGTGACAAAAACATTTTAGTATCTCCATAGTCTAAGAGTCATATATTTTGCGGGATGAGAGGACGGTTTTATTGCCAGTATTTTGGGGAGCATATGACTTTTTGATCACTTGCTATTACAATTTTTGTTATGTAAGGTAACAAAAAATACCTTTTTTTTTTTTTTTTTACCGTGTTCATCTAAGGGGTTGGGGGGTATTTTTATAGAGCAGATTAGCAGACTTTTACGGACGTGGCAATACCTAATATGTCTATATTTTATTTATTTTAGTTTTACTAAATAATATTTTTGAAAAAAAACAATTTTGGGTTTTAGTGTCTCAAGTCTGAGAACCGTTTTTTTATCCGATTGTCAGTTGCTAAATTGGGATATAAATTTAGTACTCCATGGAAGTGTGGTACTCCCTGAAGCAACCAATAATGCAGAGGCCCGGATGATCTGGGCACGTGTCACATTGAGTAGTGGTGTCCTTCCTCCTCCTGTGAAATACTTTTTGTGGGTCCGTCCCTTCTTTCCAGTATGGGGGACCACACCTGGAAAGTGTTGGCCAGGGACGATCCGGGCGCCTACAGTTCTCGAGGTACTACGGCCTGCTCTTTCCCGGTCAGAAAAGATCAGGGCCTTGAGGATTGCCTCAAAGAACTGAAGGAATGTCCCTGTGTTGCCAGCGCTCCGGGAAAGCACAAAAGAGTTGTTCAAGACAACCTGTACCAAGTAGACTGCAACTTTTTTGTACCATGCCTGGGTTTTGCGCATGGCGTTATATGGCTTGAGGACGTGATCAGAGAGATCAACTCCTCCCATATTCCGATTGTAGTTGACAATACAATCGGGCTTGAGGACCATTGTCGCGGGACCTCGCACAGGGACAGGGGTGATGCCGTTACCATGAATTGTCGACAGTACAAGGACATCCCTCTTGTCCTTATATCTGACCAGCAACAGGTTTCCAGTGGTAAGGGCACGGGTCTTACCCGTGGGGATATGTACCTGGAGGGGGTAGGTAGGGAGGCCGCGTTGATTTTTCCGCTCGGTCCCACAAGCGGGCGTGGATCTGGCAGCGAGGGACTGGAACAAGGGGATACTAGTATAAAAGTTATCCACATACAGGTGGTAACCCTTATCTAGCAGTGGGTGCATAAGGTCCCACACAAGTATCCCCCACTAACATCCAGAGTGGGGGGACATACTGTGGGTTGAATATGGGAATCTCGCCCCTCGTACACACAAAACTTGTAAATGTACCCCTTCACGCCATACCTCGCCCACTTAGAGGGAACATACTGGCGGAAAAGGAGTCTCCCCTTGAACGCAATGAGAGACTCATCAACCGCGAACTCCCTTCCAGGTATATAGGCCTGTACAAATTTGGCCCCAAAGTGATCGATGACCGGCCTGATTTTGTACAGGCGGTCATAGGCAGGATCACCTTGCGGGGGACATGCTGCATTATCTGAATAATTCAGGCATTTCCGGATGGCCTCAAACCGGGAGCGTGTCATGACCGTACTGTAAAGTGGGGCCTGGTAGAGGACATCCCCACTCCAGTAATGCCTGACACTAGGTTTCTTGACAAGGGCCCATATGCAGCATGAGGCCCCAAAATGTCCTCATCTCGGCTGCACTGACCGGCGTCCAGCCACCGGGCCTAGCCAAAAAGGAGCCCGGGTGTTGACCAATAAACTGTTGGACATACAGGTTTGTTTGCTCCACCATTAGATTTACAAAGTGGTCACTGAAAAAAAGACAAAAAAAGTCGTATTCAGTGAAGCCCACTGTGGAAATCTGGATTCCTGATTGGTCCTCAAAATCAGGAATCAAGGGCTCATAACGCTCTGGGGTACACCACACAAGTTCACCGGCAGGGGGCTCCGGTGAATTTAACTGGTGGGCAGGAAAACTAGTACGAGCCCCAGAGCTGCTCGCACTAGGGTGGGTAACAGGGTCCCTAGCATGGCGGTCCCCTTGCTCTGCCTGGGGGTCATCCTCGTCCTCACTGGGACTCTCAGATTCGGAGGCAAGCTGGGCGTATGCCTCCTCGGCCGAGAACATCCGGCGGGCCATAGGGGAGTGTGTGTGTCTGCGTGTGTGTGCGTCCGTTTAAATCTTTATTTGGTGTGCGTGTGTGTGGGGGGGCATGGGTGTTCGCGAACTCACCCTAAACCTAACAGACAAAAAAAAAGACTAACTAAAAAAAGGGGTAAAAATTTGATATTTTTTTTTTAAACAAATTCAAAATCGCTGATAAACCGTCCTAAGTTGATCAGCGGTGGGGTGTGCGATGCGCTAACAGTGGCCAGACACTAAGAGTGCCGGCCACAGTCATCGTACGCAAAAAACAAACAAAAAAAAACCTGTCTGCGCCCCAAAAAAGTTGTGTGGGGGGAGGGGGGGCAAGCTGCAGCTTGCCCTCAGACACCCAATTTAGGGTGATGCAACCAAAACATTTTTTATTTCCCTTCAACTAACTTTCCCTAAATATCCCTGCCTAATCTAACTTGCCCCTAGCCTTTCCCTAAATACCTGGTGGTGCTGGGGCACAGATGGGGTGCTGGCTGGATCCTGGGCTCTGAACAGATGGGGGTGCTGGTTCTGAGACATGTGCAGTGCTCCTCTCTCCTCGGACTAAAAAGGAGGAGGAGAGGAGCGCTGAGATGATTTGAACCTCCTGCCCACCGACCAATGAGACAGATCCTGAGAGGTGATGTCACCATCACCTCTCAGGATCTAAGGATGGTCCCCAAAGACCCGAATAACCTGGAAACGCAGCAAACCGCAGGTCTGAATTGACCTGCGGTTTGCTGCAATCGCCGACACAGGGGGGTCACAGGACCCCCTCTCGCATTTAGCCAAGGTGCCTGCTCAATGATTTGAGCATGCACCAGGTTCCGATAACCACCCGCCGAGCGGCGGTGATCGGAAATACATAGGACGTACCGGTACGTCCTGTGTCCTTAAGGATCGGGAAATAAGGGCGTACCGGTACGCCCTATGTCCGGAACAGGTTCAACTATAAAAAAAGTTAGCTCATATGATGAATGATGTAAAAGGCTGATTCAAAGTTTTTTTCTCAATAAAAAGTGATCAAGTCATACACACAGCAAAATGGTATTGTCAAAAACTACAGATCATCCTGTAAAAAATGAGCGCCGACATATCTCCGTAGACATAACTATAAAAAAGTTATGGGGGTTAGAATGTAGCAATGGAAAGTAAGAAAACATTTCCAAAGTGAGTCCTGACGTTTATAGCACTGACTGAGGCTGGGCTTGCTGCAGTGAGAGGGCCTATAGAAGTCCTTAGCAGGAGTTCTGTTAGGGTTGCCACCTTTCCCAACAAAAAATACTGGCCAAGTTTATCAAGTTAGGGTACTTTCACACTTGCATTTTTCTTTTCCGGCATAGAGTTCCGTCCTAGGGGCTCTATACCGGAAAAAAACAGATCAGTTTTATCCCCATGCATTCTGAATGTAGAGCATTCCATTTAGGATGCATCAGGATGTCTTCAGTTCAGTCTTTTTGACTGATCAGGACGGAGATAATACAGCAGTATGCTACGTTTTCATCTCCAGCCAAAAAAACTAAACACTTGCCGGAATGCTGATCGACGTTTAGCTTAAGGCCGGATCCGGATTAATGCCTTTCAATGGGCATTAATTCCGGATCCGGACTTGCGGGAAGTGTTCAGGATTTTTGGCCGGAGCAAAAAGTGCAGCATGCTGCGGTATTTTCTCCGGCCAATAAACATTCCGGTCCTGAACTGAAGACATCCTGATGCATCCTGAACGGATTTCTCTCCATTCAGAATGCATTAGGATAAAACTGATCCGGATTCTTCCGGCATAGAGCCCCAACGACGGAACTCTATGCCGGAAGAAAAGAACGCAAGTGTGAAAGAGCCCTAAAACCCTCAATAGTAGTTTCCCACGTATTATGCATTCAAATATATCAGAAGTATCATGGGGCGTGGCCTGCACGCTGATGGCGCCGGTCGCATAGCGCGTCTGCTCCGGACCTAACATTTATAAAGCGGCTCACAGCTACTACTCCTGTGCTATTTCGCATCTTCTAGAAGCACACGCTACTGTTCCTGCCATGGGGAAAGTTAAGAGGCGTCCTGCCCCTGCTAAACTGACGGAGTTCTTCGGAAAAGCGGCGGCGGCAGAACCTGGGCAGAGAGGGACGCCATCTCCGGCCTGTACTCCGGCCTCTCGGGCGGGAACGCCGATACCTCCTGCGTGCTACTCCGCAGACAAGCGCGGGTCTGAAAGGGAAGCCCTGGACCCTCCGCTACTCACAGCAGATATCATTCGCTCCATGTTGGAGAGCCTGCGTGCTTCTATGAGGGAGGACATGCTGGGGCTGCTGCAAGACCTCAAAGCAGACATACAGAGTATAGGGGAGCGCACTTCCCACATGGAGGCCAAGATGGCTGAATTCGCCACATCCCACAACTCTCTAATAGATGCCCATGAGGCCATGGAGGAAGATATAGCCAAACTATCGGCAAAGCTTCAAGATTTGGAAGATAGGAACAGACGGAATAACGTCAGAATCCGAGGGATCCCAGAATCTGTGGAAGCGAATGAATTAGAGCACTTTTTGCAGCAACTTATTAAAGCTGCACTGCCGGAAACTACTGAAAGAGATCTGATTATTGATCGCATCCATAGGGTGCCCAAGCCTAAGGGCCTTGATCCTTCACTCCCGCGTGACACCATTGCCAGGATCCACTTCTATACCGTCAAAGACGCGTTCCTGAGAATCCTGAGGCAGAATGCGACACCTTCGGAGGAATTTAAAGGTATTGCGGTCTATGCAGACCTCTCTGCAGCTACCCTGGCGAAAAGAAGGGAGTTCGCCCAGATAACAGCAACTTTACGGGAACAGCAAATAAAGTACCGATGGGGCTTTCCGGTAAAGCTACTAGTCACTTACAATGGCGGCTTGCAGATCTTTAATACACCGCAAGGGGCGATTAAGCTGCTAAGTGAGTGGGGTATCCAGTGCGATGTCAGGAGTAATGAGAAGGAGACCGCCTCGCGTCCAGACAAGATCCCTCCGGACTGGGACGTTGCTTGATAAGTGAGTTTTCCCTGTACAGGGGTAGTTGATTGACTGTTCATATACACCAATGTTAGTCCGCTGTAAGGAGCTGAAGCTCGTCTTCATTCTTGCCCCTTTTGGACTTGTTATTTGGGTCTATTGACCTACATTAATCTGGTCGGGCTAATTAGGCCTTAATGACCACGTTACAGTTAACGTTTATCCTTAATTTTATTTCTCCTTTGTCTTCTTTTGTTTTTGTACCGGTACCGATGTATATTTTGTATGCAATTTGTGCTAAGTTTGCATTTAACGTGGGGGGACCTCGCATGATTGGGGGGAGCTATGAGTCCATAAGAGTTCAAATATATCAGCAATGGGGCTGAAGGTATTATCCTACAATGTGCGCGGCCTGAACTCCCCGTTCAGACGCTCGCAACTGTGGGCAGACGTATTCAAAACTAAGAGTGATGTCATCCTGTTACAAGAAACGCACTTGCTGGTTAAAGATGCATTCAGATGCAAGCATAAAAACTTCCCAGTTATATTCCATTTGCATACTAGAAAAAAGAAGGCAGCAGGGGTTCTTATTGGGGTGAAGGCTACAATTAACTTTTCCCTTAAAAAATGTATAACGGACTCGGCTGGGAGGTATATTATTTTATTATGCATGCTTGACAGTAAACCGTACACTTTGGTGTCTGTTTATGCCCCCAATGTCGGGCAGGTGGCCTTCTGCAGGAGGTTGTTCAATAAGGTGGAGAAAATGGCGGAGGGTGAGGTAATAATGGGTGGGGACTTTAATATACCGGTTAATGCAGCACTGGATTTTAAATCAGCACAAGGGTGCCGAAGGGAGGAGCTTCAATCCACACTTTATGGGTCTGCATTTCATGATGTATGGCGTTACCAGCACAGCAACGAGCGTGATTATACGTATATCTCTACCGCGCATCTGTCTCAGTCCCGCATTGATTATATTCTAGTCTCCAGAAGCCTCCTGCACAGGGTTACCAGGTCCGACATTGGGGGTGCGACATGGTCAGACCATGCCCCAGTTAGCATTATTATAGATGTTGGTGTTCCGGATCTGCCCAGACCGCAATGGAGGATGAATTCCTACTTGCTTAAATGTCCGGACAGGGTGAAGGGGCTTGTGGATACCATGCAGGAATTCCTATTATTTAATGATCTCCCTGACACTAAGGTAGACACCCTTTGGCTTACACACAAGGCATTTATGAGAGGGGTGTTATTGCAAATGGCGGCGAGAGTGAATAGGCGCAGAAGTCAGGCAATACAAGACGCTCTTACCCGCCTAAAAAATGCGGAGCAATGTCATAAAGCCAGTAATAGTCCCAGCTCTTTGGAATCTCTGCAGGGGTGTAGGTCTGCCCTCAGAACCCTCCTCCTCTATAGACAGGAACTAGGGATGAAACGGTTAAAATCAAATTTTTATCATACTGGAGACAGAGCGGGAGCGCTGTTAGCGCGCAGATTGAAATGTAATAAAGCCGCTGCTAGGATAACAAGCCTAAAGTACAAAGATAAAATATACACGCACCCTCAGGATATAACGGATGCTTTCGCATCGTATTACTCCTCCTTATACAATTTGCGTGCAGACGCTAACACAGTGCAACCAACTGTGGAGGCGATAACATCATTTCTGGATCCCCTTAGGTTACCTAAAGTTTCGGCGACTTAAGTACAAGGTCTTAACAAGCCCTTCACCCCGGCAGAGATTCTAAAAGCCATTAAGTCCACGCCATCTAACAAGGCCCCTGGTCCCGACGGCTTTCCAGTGGAATATTACAAAACGTTTCAGTTAACCTTACTCCCCTACTTATCCAAATTGTATAACTCATTTCTGCAGACGGGTAATATTCCACCGGAAATGCTTAAGGCCACAGTAATCACTCTGCCCAATCCAGGGAAATCTCTGGATGCTCCTGAAAACTTTAGGCCGATTTCCCTATTGAACGCTGACCTTTAACTGTTTGCGAAGTTACTTGCCACTCGTCTGAACGAGGTTTTACCAGCCCTAATTAATCAGGATCAGGTCGGCTTTGTGCCGGGAAGGCAGTGTAGGGATGGTACTAGAAAAATGATCGACCTGATCCAGATTGCTGGTTGGTCCAGGAGCCCTGCGATCTTTGTATCTCTAGACGCTGAAAAAGCGTTTGACAGAGTGCATTGGGGGTTCCTGGACCAAACCCTTAGAAAATTTGGGTTTGAGGGTCACTTTTTGCAAGCTGTCTTAGGGCTTTACACAGCACCTAGCGCAAATGTCCTGGCGTCGGGTTTCTTATCTGCCCCCTTCACGATTACTAACGGGACTAGGCAGGGGTGCCCGCTGTCACCCCTGATATTCGCGCTGGTGATGGAACCCATGGCAGAGAAGATGCGCAATTGCGCGCGGATGTCGGGGATCACAGCGGGGGATTATTCGCACTGCATAGGACTGTATGCTGACGATGTCATTTTGACGTTGGCTAACCCTCTGACCTCATTACCGGCTGCGCTGGAAATCCTGGATCAGTATTCCTGCATCTCATACTATAAGTTAAATGTTAGTAAAACCAATGTGCTTCCCATCAATGTACCTGCCAGTTTGCAACAGGACCTAAGTGATAGGTACCCTTTCAATTGGTCATCTGAATCGGTAAGATATTTGGGAGTGGAGCTAACCAGCTCAACAGCGGACATGATCTCGCTTAATCACAAATTACTTAGAGCGGAATTACAAAAGGATTACGCCAAATATAGCAAAGTGTTACTCTCGTGGATAGCTAGAATTAATATAGTAAAGATGATGATACTCCCTAAGATCTTGTACATATTCAGATGTATCCCATTGAAATTCCCTAGAGCTCACATTAAGAAGTTGCAGGACGACATGCTGGGGTTCATTTGGGGGGGTGCTCACCCCAGAATTCGGTAAACAATCGCTATTCCCAGCTCTTCGCAAGGGGGGCTTGGGGGTTCCTGACCTCCATAAGTATTATTTGGCCAATCTACTAGACCAGTCTATGGAATGGTGGTCCCCTTCCTCGCCACATAAATGGCTACTAATAGAAGAGGTTTATGTTAAAAGGCGATCTCTGAAATCACTGTTGGCGGCATACTTATTAAAACCCTTTATTTTCCCCATGCCACTGGATACGATGCAAGCTACCATATTTGCTTGGGCTCATATGTTCAAGAATATAACACCCCTTCCTATTGTGAAAAAGCAGTTTCCTTTAGCAGTAGTGGAATACCACATTCCCACGCTTCAAATCACAGGTTGGCTGAATTGCGGAATAGATACGTTAGGGTGTATATAACTCCTTTGAGTTCCTGCACAATAACTTTAAACTACCAAACTCTGCATTTTATCAGTATCTTCAGATACGTCACTTTCTCTCATCGCTTACAATAGACTCGGTGGTAAACGTGCGAGACCCACTTATCAAGCTTCTAGGTGTGGAGGCCCATCCCCATTCCAGCCTATCCTTTTGGTACTCTCTTATGCAGTCTTCAGATGGAGAGGGTAAGAAACCCTTCATGTCTAGATGGGAGGCTGAAATGGGGAAGGAATTCACGTTGGAAACATGGAATGATGCACTCTTTTGGTCCATTAAATCCTCGAAATGTGTAAATCACGCTGAACAGAGTAGGAAAATCCAATTAAGGTGGTATCTCACCCCCAATAGAATAGCTCATACCAACCCAGAATACTCACCTCTGTGTTGGAGGGGGTGCGGACAGAGTGGTACGCCGTATCATATGTGGTGGAGCTGTACTGCCTTGACTCAATTTTGGACCTCAGTGGCAAAAATATTGGAAGAAGTCACGGGAATCAAGGGAATGTTGACCCCAGAGTTGGCGATTCTCAGCATCGGTCTAGGGGATTTGCCCAATGAAAGCAGGAACATAGTAGCTAGGATTCTCTCAGCCGCAAGAACGGTAATTGCTCGCCAGTGGAAGAGTCTAAAGTCCTTATCAACTGGTGAGGTCATTGGGTTGGTTAATCATCATATGCAGTGTGAATTCACCTTCGCCTCATCCATGAAAAATAGAATCGTAACGCATAATTCGTGGCTACTTTGGTTATCTAGCACCCACGCGGTTCCACTTCCCCATTATTTGTTGTAGATTTGTGGGATAACTTGTAATTGGGATGTGATTCCTAGCTAAATTACGTAGGGAGTGCTGTGCATAGGGTTCCGCCTTAGTGTATATGGTGCATACTCTGTCTGTACTTTCTATTGAAAACAGTACTGGTACCTTTTTGTATTATCACTTTAGTATTATTTTTGTGTTATTATTTTGTCTATGTTTACCATGTCATTATTATTTATACTGTATGTCTTATTATTTCTTTATATGTAAAATTACTCTTGCTTGATATGCATAATTTGTAAACTGAGCCATTTACAATATACCTTTCAATAAAAATCTATTGTTGAAAAAAAATAAAAAAAAATATCAGAAGTATCATTTTATTTTATTTTGTTTAGTAATTACATATTTATTTGGTGCCATACATTTTTTTTTTTTCAATTACTAAAAAAAAATATAAAATGATACTTCTGCTGTATATGAATACCTTATTCATGAGAAACTACTAAGGTTTAAACTACACCCTACAACAGTTTAACATTGAGCTCTATAGCTCAGTGGTTAATGTTCTTGCCTTTCATGTAGATGGTTGTGAGTTTGAATCCTGGTAGAAACAATTCAAAACTAGAAGCTAAATAAGATTTAAATAAACAGGGTGTCCCCAAGCATACTGACAGTGCTTTTGGATACCCCATCCATGTTCAAAGCACTGACTCCACATATGGTCTCAGAGCAGGGACTCCTAAGCCATGAACTGGAGACTTACAGACATTCTGACATTTAGCAGCACTGAAGCAGGGGCCCCTTACAGGATTTGGGCCCTGGGCAACTGCCCAGTTTTCCCCTAACACCGGACCTGACTATATAACCCCTTCCAGGTGGGTGACCTGGCCTAATGCAGTTGGATGCCAACATTGGCACGCTAAACGATATTCTGGCCTGGTTTATAGTTCAGATTCTCCTCCCTCTCAATTTAAAGGGGCTGCACTTTAAATATAATGTCTATATAACAAACACCTCCATGAACAATTGGAGAAACATGCTTTTCCACTCCCTTACAAAGAAATATCCATATTCCAGCGCAATGCTATAAAGCGATATGAATGGTGCAATTGAATTGCATTACCACTGTATTGGTGTAACACAGGTATGCATGAAGCCGTAGGCTAATGATGAACCCTCACATGCAATTTTTAACTGACACAGCACATTAAACCTCCTTGAGCCTCATCAGTAAAATACAGGCTACTGAAGTTAGCAATATATTTCTCACTGCTTGCACATATTTTTACTGTCCATAATCACCCTTTACACTTTTACTCTCGCTTCTGTTTTTTAATTGACCACATAACAGTGAAACACATAACTTTATACATCTTTTCAAATTGTTTTATTGTTTTCGGCCTTACTAACAGTTTACATTTGTTCCAGCTTTCTGTATAGTCTATTGTTTCTATTGTTTCCAGTGATTTCCTTTCCTGCCTACAACACTTTGATTCATGACTCCTGGCCAGGGGCGGACTGGGAACTTAAAGTAGCCCTTGAAAAAAACTAAAAGTGGTCCCATGATGTAGGTCGGTCCAAATTAACAGAAGTTGAGGCAACAGAAGTAGGCAGAGCCAGCAATACCATATTACAGAATAAAATACCACCCCAGCAGAACCAAATACGAAAGTTCAGCTCACAATACTGCCTATGTTTATTAATGCTGAGAACATCAGATCTTTAGGTACCTGGTTGGCGGCCAAGAGGAGGGCTTGGGCGGCCCCCTGTGCATCAGCCCACCGGGAAATTTCCCTGTTGGGTCTTTGGCAGTTCACCTATGCTCCTGGCATATGTTGAAGCTTCTTCCAATCTGTTTTTGCCTACATAAGAACCTGTAGGTAACAATGCCTGATGTGCGCAAGACTACAGAACAGAACTTCACATAAACCAGTCACTATTCTCAAGTACTAACTGTTCGTCTTGGTACTTGGATACCTCCAGGACTTACAATAGGGCTGAACTTCACAACCAGATGGTCACAAAAACAATGTATATGAAGCTTGTCTCAACGATGCCTTAAAAAGGGTACCAAAATAAACTCACCGATGGATGGGGTTATGGTTATGGATAATGGACACAATCCAGGAATGACAGTAAACAGAAATGGAGCAATACTGAACTGGAACTATCTGAATTCAACCCAGCAAATCAGCTAGGACAATAAAACAGAACAGCAACAATCAAATGTCAAAAAACAGTAACAAAGACCATGTAACTACAGATCCCAGAATACAGAACAAGATGCAAAAATATCTGCAAGGAAATGCAAATAGCAAACACTATATTCAGCCACCTGAACGGAGTAAGGCCTGGATAAATAAAGGTTCAACAATCAGCAACTCCACCCTAATCAACCCTATACTGGGGCACTATATAGGAGCATTTTATACTGGTACATTATGGGGGGGTACTATGATGAAGGGGGGAGAGGAGCACTATGGGGGCATTTACTGGGTGCACTATACAGAGGCATATTATACTGGCACATTATAGGGGAAGGGGGGAGAGGAGCACTATGGGTGCATCTACTGGGGCTACTATACAGGGAGTGCAGAATTATTAGGCAAATGAGTATTTTGACCACATCATCCTCTTTATGCATGTTGTCTTACTCCAAGCTGTATAGGCTCGAAAGCCTACTACCAATTAAGCATATTAGGTGATGTGCATCTCTGTAATGAGAAGGGGTGTGGTCTAATGACATCAACACCCTATATCAGGTGTGCATAATTATTAGGCAACTTCCTTTCCTTTGGCAAAATGGGTCAAAAGAAGGACTTGACAGGCTCAGAAAAGTCAAAAATAGTGAGATATCTTGCAGAGGGATGCAGCACTCTTAAAATTGCAAAGCTTCTGAAGCGTGATCATCGAACAATCAAGCGTTTCATTCAAAATAGTCAACAGGGTCGCAAGAAGCGTGTGGAAAAACCAAGGAGCAAAATAACTGCCCATGAACTGAGAAAAGTCAAGCGTGCAGCTGCCAAGATGCCACTTGCCACCAGTTTGGCCATATTTCAGAGCTGCAACATCACTGGAGTGCCCAAAAGCACAAGGTGTGCAATACTCAGAGACATGGCCAAGGTAAGAAAGGCTGAAAGACGACCACCACTGACCAAGACACACAAGCTGAAACGTCAAGACTGGGCCAAGAAATATCTCAAGACTGATTCTTCTAAGGTTTTATGGACTGATGAAATGAGAGTGAGTCTTGATGGGCCAGATGGACGGGCCCGTGGCTGGATTGGTAAAGGGCAGAGAGCTCCAGTCCGACTCAGACGCCAGCAAGGTGGAGGTGGAGTACTGGTTTGGGCTGGTATCATCAAAGATGAGCTTGTGGGGCCTTTTCGGGTTGAGGATGGAGTCAAGCTCAACTCCCAGTCCTACTGCCAGTTTCTGGAAGACACCTTCTTCAAGCAGTGGTACAGGAAGAAGTCTGCATCCTTCAAGAAAAACATGATTTTCATGCAGGACAATGCTCCATCACACACGTCCAAGTACTCCACAGCGTGGCTGGCAAGAAAGGGTATAAAAGAAGAAAATCTAATGACATGGCCTCCTTGTTCACCTGATCTGAACCCCATTGAGAACCTGTGGTCCATCATCAAATGTGAGATTTACAAGGAGGGAAAACAGTACACCTCTCTGAACAGTGTCTGGGAGGCTGTGGTTGCTGCTGCACGCAATGTTGATGGTGAACAGATCAAAACACTGACAGAATCCATGGATGGCAGGCTTTTGAGTGTCCTTGCAAAGAAAGATGGCTATATTGGTCACTGATTTGTTTTTGTTTTGTTTTTGAATGTCAGAAATGTATATTTGTGAATGTTGAGATGTTATATTGGTTTCACTGGTAAAAATAAATAATTGAAATGGGTATATATTTGTTTTTTGTTAAGTTGCCTAATAATTATGCACAGTAATAGTCACCTGCACACACAGATATCCCCCTAAAATAGCTAAAACTAAAAACAAACTAAAAACTACTTCCAAAAATATTCAGCTTTGATATTAATGAGTTTTTTGGGTTCATTGAGAACATGGTTGTTGTTCAATAATAAAATTAATCCTCAAAAATACAACTTGCCTAATAATTCTGCACTCCCTGTATAAGGGTATTTTATACTGGCACACATTATGGGGGAACTGTGGGGACATTAGATCAACTGGGGACATTAAAAGGGGGTATTTTTTGCACTGGCACACATTATAAGGGGGAATTTTTTGTACTGGTGCTCATCTTAAGGGGGCACTTTTCTAGTGTCACATTATAAGGACATTTATTACTACTGGGGATCATTTTGGTGGGCTTTCTTACTACTGGGGGACTATGGGGAACATAATTACTAGTATGAGCACTATGGGAGCATTATTACTTCTGGGGCACAGTGGGGACATGTTCGGGGCCCTGTACAAGCACTATTACTACCAAGTGTGTTCTAGCAGAGAATTATTACTATTGGTGGCCATACTATCCCTGCAGTGGCCACTGAAGGGTGTATGTGTGGGTGGCCATAACTTTTCCCAGCAAAATCAGCTGATCTCAGGGGATAAGTCAAGCCATGCCCTTTGATTTCTTTAAAAAAAGATCTTAAATAAAAAAAAAAATGACACAAAAGGTACTATATGCAATAAAATAATAGTCTGTGGAGTGTTACAAAAAATGACATTTTCAATCTTCCTCAGGGTCTTAGCAAATATGAGAGCCGGCAGGTTCACAACAAAAGTCCATTTAGCAGCTCATGGACCATGAATGATTTATTTCTTAGCACATGGTTTAAGTCTTTCATTCAGCTATTTATTAAAAAGGAGCATGAACAGCAATTTCCACGAAACTTTATTTCTTCATGTTCGTCTTCTTCTTTGCCTACCTTCTGTTTTAAATGTTTGGATGGCTTTTTTATTTGATTTAAAATAATGTCCTTTAGATTATTAGTAGGCAAATTAATGGAAACCCTATTAAAGGATAGGATTGTGGAACATCTAAAATCCCATGGATTGCAAGATGAAAAACAGCATGGGTTTACTTCAGGGAGATCATGTCAAACAAATCTTATAGATTTTTTTGACTGGGTGACTAAAATAATAGACGGTGGAGGTGCAGTAGACATCGCATATCTAGATTTTAGTAAGGCTTTTGACACTGTCCCACATAGAAGACTTATCAATAAACTGCAGTCATTGAGCATGGACTCCCATATTGTTGAGTGGATTAGGCAGTGGCTGAGTGACAGACAACAGAGGGTTGTAGTCAATGGAGAACATTCAAAACAAGGTCATGTTACCAGTGGGATTCCACAGGGATCTGTACTGGGACCAATTTTGTTTAATATCTTCATAAGTGACATTGCAAAAGGCCTCGATGGTAAGGTTTGTCTTTTTGCTGATGACACAAAGATATGTAACAGGGTTGATGTTCCTGGAGGGAAACGCCAAATGGAAAAGGACTTAGGAAAACTAGAAGAATGGTCAGAACTCTGGCAACTGAAATTTAATGTGGATAAGTGCAAGATAATGCACCTGGGGCGTAAAAACCCAAGGGCAGAATATAGAATATTCGACACAGTCCTGACCTCAGTATCTGAGGAAAGGGATTTAGGAGTAATTATTTCAGAAGACTTAAAGGTGGGAAGACAATGTAATAAAGCAGCACGAAATGCAAGCAGAATGCTTGGATGTATAGGGAGAGGTATAAGCAGTAGAAAGAGTGAAGTGCTTATGCCGCTGTACAGATCACTAGTGAGACCTCACTTGGAGTACTGGAGGCCATATCTCCAGAAGGATATAGATACTCTAGAGAGAGTTCAGAGAAGAGCTACTAAACTAGTACATGGATTGCAGGATAAAACTTACCAGGAAAGGTTAAAAGACCTTAATATGTATAGCTTGGAAGAAAGAAGAGACCGAGGGGATATGATAGAAACTTTTAAATACATAAAGGGAATCAACTCGGTAAAGGAGGAGAGCATATTTAAAAGAAGAAAAACTACCACAAGAGGACACAGTTTTAAATTAGAGGGGCAAAGGTTTAAAAGTAATATAAGGAAGTATTACTTTTCTGAGAGGGTAGTGGATGCATGGAATAGCCTTCCTGCAGAAGTGGTAGCTGCAAATACAGTGAAGGAGTTTAAGCATGCATGGGATAGGCATAAGGCCATCCTTCATATAAGATAGGGCCGGGGCTATTCATAGGATTTAGATATATTGGGCAGACTAGATGGGCCAAATGGTTCTTATCTGCCGACACATTCTATGTTTCTATGTTTCTATGTAGTTTTTCTTTGCATTCTAGTAAAGAAGAAAATTGATGACAACAAAGGTGGGAGGCAGTATTACAGGTTTTATATTAATTTATATTTACACATCTGCTGTAGAAATGGTTGCTATAATTGTACTAAGGGTAAATTGAACTTTTATATATATGGCATGATGATGTGCGAATTAACCTTTCACGCTATGTTTTTTTTATTATCCAATAAGCATATCTGTTTTAACTCAGAAACCTTAAAAATGGATGCGTTTTATATATGCTTCTATAGAAAAAAATTATGTTTGCTCATTCATCAGGTGATCGTGTAGTACCCCAGACCTGGGGGGTACTCCACATTTTTTATTGTTGTCCATTACATTTCGCTGGTTGTTTCCTGGCTATTACTATCAGCAAGGAAGATATGGCAAAGGTTGGCAGAAACAGGGTTAACTACCCTGTTTCTTTGCTCTTGGTAGGAGTGGACTGGTCCTGCTGCCTGCCAAGCGAGGAGAGTTCTAGTCTGTGTAGCTACAGAGTAGAGAGGACGCAGACAGCAGTGCTCCTTCTCCTACAGAGAATTCTCCGGAGGGAACCATTACTAAATTGCCTCAAGTACAGCCTTGAGAAGATAAAGACAGCAGCGTGAACTGCTACATTCAGCTTCTATAGACACTGCTGCAAGGTGAGGGACTACGGCTAAAGGCACCCTCATCCCCAAACAACCACTAGGCCAGGATCACCTAAGTACTGAACCAACCAGCCTCCCTCAACATCCTTGCTGGTGCCAGAAAACTGCTAATGTAGGTATTTGAAGTTCTACATTGTAGTAGAAAGGACTTTGTTACGTTCAACTCTGGCCTCATTCTTCAGTGTTATAACCTTCACTGCAATGGACCCCCAAGGAGAGACGGCCTGAGGGAGGACACTATGACACTACAGCACTACATCAAGGCCACTACCACTCCCATCCTCTACACAGGCTCCCATGGTGGCTCGCACCCATCGTATGCACCTTTACACAGGTCGATTATAACAGAGGAGCATTCATGCGAATGCTCATTCCCAATAAATGTCTAGATAATTGTCCCATGTAAAGGGAACTTAAATCATAATTTCTGGTCAGCAAATCGTGCTGTGTAAACAACGATCTGCTGCCAAAAGGCAATAGATCTGTATTGGGATGCGCAATCGCAGCAGCGTTGCTCATCCCCATATAGTGGAGGTAATTGCTTCATGTAAATGCAGCCTATCAACTCATCTGACAAGCAGGCGATTATCGGGAAAGAACAATTTATTCCTGATAATTGCTTGTTCAGACAAATTAACCTTAACACAGGCCGATTATTGGTAACGAACATTTGTACAAACATTTGTTCCTGATCTTCAACCCGTGAAAAGGTGCAGCCGATCACCCGATGAACAAGAATGCTCATTAATTGGGTAGAAGCATCATTGATGCTGACACCAAAACCACTGTTTCTGGGCAACAGATCGTATTATTTAATTAGCAATCTGCTCCCCAAAAGCAATGAATCTGTATAGGGATTGCGACCTGACCGCAGGGGAAACACGTGAGGTGCAGTGGGCTGATGGGGGTAGTAGTTCAATTACTCACTATTAGCAGAGCCTCCCTGGGCCGGCGTGCAGTGGAGGGAAGGACAGCACTAAATCCCCTGGGACACTGAGGGACACTGAGAACACCAGTCAGATGTTGGTTGAGGTGCCCTTGATGGTATAGGTGGCTGGGCCCCTGTGTTCGTGATGCCAGCACTGTTAGATGCAAATGTTGAAAGTAGTAGAAAGGATGAGGAGTCAGTTGTAGTAGAAAACTGTTGAACATTTACTGAATCAATGGTCTCAGGACAGTTGGCACAGTTCATCCATATATCAAAGGTTATAATCCAGATGTTACTTTAGCTGTAATTCCTTAATACAGGTCTGGCAATTGTCAGTTAAGGAATTCTCTTAATGCTGTTACTTTACAGGCAAAGAATGGGTAAATTTTCACTAAGTCCTATTTATCTTGAGCAATCCAATAAGGGCGTTCTCCCTTGTGACAGGCAAACTCTCTGTTACATTATTTGATGGAGGATGCTCTCCTGAAATATTCAGATTCACTATGTCCCAGAAGGCATTTAGTGAAAAAGGAGAATTCTGTGCACTAATTATCCAGTTGTGTCCACGTACCTTTAAGTTCCTACTGGTCACTGGTGCTGGTGAAGTCCCTTGGCTAGACTCAGCTCTAATCTTCACTAGACTTGCTTTATATTCATACTTAGACCTACTGTCTGGTGCTGGGCTGCAGTAAACTCTTGGTTGGTCCTCTCCAGGCTTGATCAGGGCCCAGAGGAAAAAAAGTCAGGTACATTGTGGAACTTGCCTGTTCTCATCCTCCATTAGCTTCCTTCCTCCACGCTGAACTCACTCCAACTCACTAACTTTATTAGCAAACCCCTGGCTATATATAATATGTGGCGCCAGCACCACCTAGGGGCAAAAATATGTAGTGACAATGCCAGCCTGATATTAGGAAATACAATACATTAATTACAAATAATTATACATTAAAAATTTAAGGGGACCACTTGTACACACATAAGTGGGACGCTGTAGGATGAGCGATCACTAATATCCCCATACAGCGGAGGTTATTGCTACATGAAAATGCTGTTTTCACCTACTAGATCTTAATCTAAAAACTCTAAAAGCATGTTAAATCGCTAATAAACCATCATGGGACAAAACCATTTGAAATCCAACTCTAAAGTGAATTTGGTTTTTCAAAGTATAACTTTACGTTTGTTTTACGGTATATATTATTTATATATTGTTTTATATAATGCAAAATCGTTTACCTGTTTATTGTGTATACATTCCTATAATATTTTGCACATTTGTTAAAGGGAATCTGTTACCAGTGAACTTCCTATTCAACTGTTTGTAGACACAGAGCTGTAGTTAACCGGATTAAAATGCAGTTTTTCATTTGCCAAGTTTTCCATACCTGAGTTATGATACTTCTTCTCAATATGCAAATTAGGTCTTGCCCTAGGGAGCATCGGCATGAGGACTGCCACTGTAAATAAGTATTGCACCTACAGCCACTACCACTCCCATCTTCCGCTCTGCTCCTCCTGTGCTGGTTGGCAGAAATGTTATAATATATAAAATTACTGTAAATTTATACTCTGAAAATATGGTGACAAAAGAGTCTTTAGCAATCACTCCTCTCTGGTGATACTATTACAACATTTTTCTTCCATGGTGTAAATTAAAAGCTTTTTTAAATTGTACCTGTCGTTTCAGATAACTTTTCAAAACAAGCTGCTATGTTCTATATACATGAGTGATAGCACTATATCTGGCTATTATATGATTTGTATCTGGCATTTTTAGCAGTTTTCACCTTTGCATGCTTCATCCCTAATTTTAATTTGTCTCTGAACTCGTGGGTGGAGATTAGCTGTTATGATTTGTGTTGAGCAAATCAAGCTTTGGATCGTAGTTCATCAAGTTTTGGATTAGTTTTAATGCTGTATGGCGACCCGTACTGTACAGCATTAAAATGTATGGGCTCCGGCGAGTTCAAATTAGTTATCACTGAAGTCTTGCGAGACTTCGGTGAATAACTTCGCCATTTGATTTTTAAACTTTGAAACCATTTTAAAACAGGAATCTGAAGTCGGCTTCGGTACCTCGATACCGAAGCCAACTTCAGATCCCTGTTTTAAAATGGTTTTAAAGTTAAAAAAATCTAATCCTAAATCTCAGTTCAGCATTCAAACGAGATTTTGAGCGAGAGCGAATCGACTTCGGATCTTGGATCTGAAGATCTATTCGATCAACACTAGTTATTATGTCTCCCTATAGAATACCTACAGAATACATATAGAGACAGGAGATTCTGCTCCATAACCCTCTCTTGCTCACTTAGAATCACTGAGAAGCCTCATATAGGGCAGTGGTTCTCAACCTTTCTAAACCCGTGACCCCTTAATACAGTTCCTCATGTTGTGGTGACCCCCAACCATTACATTTTTTTCCTTGCTACGTCATAACTAATTTTGCTACTGTTATGAATTGTAATGTAAATATCTGATATGCAGGATGTATTTTTATTGCTACAAATTGAACATAATTAAAGCAGAGTAATTAATCACAAAGACAAAATGTTGGGTACCCCTCAAATAAATAAATCAGTAGTGCTTCAAGTCCCCCCAAATAAATAAATCAGAAGTGCTCAGGGTCCCTCAAATAAATAAATCAGCGGGGCTTCAGGTCTCCCCCAAATAAATAAATCAGCGGTGCTCAGGGTACCCCCAAATAAATAAATCAGTGGTGCATCAGGTTTCCCCCAAATAAATAAATCAATGGTGCTCAGGGTCCCCCAAATAAATAAATCAGAAGTGCTCAGGGTCCCCCAAATAAATAAATCAGCAGCGCTTCAGGTCCCCCCAAATAAATAAATCAATGGTGCTCAGGGTCCCCCAAATAAATAAATCAGAAGTGCTCAGGGTCCCCCAAATAAATAAATCAGCGGTGCTTCAGGTCTGCTTAGAATTTAAGCAGACCTGAAGCACCGCTGATTTATTTATTTGGGGGACCCTGAGCACTTCTGATTTATTTATTTGGGGGGACATGAAGCACCGCTGATTTATTTATTTGGGGGACCCTGAGCACTTCTGATTTATTTATTTAAGCCTTAAATAAATAAATCAGAAGTGCTCAGGGTCCCCCAAATAAATAAATCAGCGGTGCTTCATGTCCCCCCAAATAAATTAAGCCTTGCTCAGCCAAATAATTCAAATAAAATTAGTCAGGCTCAGCCAGGCTCAATTAAATCATTGGTGGCAGTGGTGCTCAGCGGCGGTGTCATAAACGAAAAAACTCGGACCTCAGCAGACAGGCGGTCCGACTTACCCGTCCAGACGTCAGGCTCCTTCAAGCACAGGCAGTGATAGGACATCACTTCCTGTGCGCGAGGATAAGGGGCCGCTGCCGTTGTGTGGGCGACCCACAATAGGAAGCCTCAGGCGACCCCCCGGAAAGGGCCGATCGACCCCCAAAGGGGTTGCGACCCCTAGGTTGAGAACCACTGATATAGGGTATTATAGATAAGTACTGAACAGTAGTGATGTGAATAAAACACTTGGGGGAGATATAACACTTACTGTTAGCTGCTCTAGCCTCCATGTCTGTGTCAATTTTTTTCTTACTCTGCTGTTCACTCCTCTTTCCTTCTCCTCCTTCTGTAGGAGCTAATGATCCTCCAGTGAGCTGACAGCCTGTCTTGGTCTCAAAAGATGGAATTATCAGAAATAGAGAGAATGCTAGTTTAGAAAGCAGGGGGTAGCAGGAACAGAATTGCACAAGAGGAGAAAGGCATTTTCTCAAATAAGATATATTACAAAGTTTCTTATATTCCACTCTACTATTGATGTATGCAAAGTTGTATTCACCAAGTGTCACAGGGCGCTGGCTTTGCGCTCCTTCCCTTCGGTGCCACCGGCGCCCTGCGATAACTTCGGAGCAAAGACGTGCCCTGTTGTTTGTCTGTTTTGTTTGTCTCTCCGCACTTACTTAGGTTAGGGAATCGCCGCCCAGTTGCGCTCCATTACCTAGGATGGGTAAGTGCAAGTAGGCAGGACAGAGGTGTGGGTGGAGCCAGTTTGCACCTTCCACATCCCCTTCTCGTGACAGAATCACAGGCCGCACTACCATATTATGGATCCATTGCAAACTCTCATGGATCATGTCCAAAACCTGGCCCAGATTGTCCAGGAGTTAGGAGAGCGGTTACAAGTACAGGAAACTGTCCGAAGCCTCTCTGTTTCTTCTCTATCCACACTACAGGCGGAACCACGTCTGAAGCAGAGCGGTTCTCAAGGGATCATAATTTTTTTTAGCTTTTAAGGAGAGCTGCAAACTGTATTTCCGTTTGCGCCCTGACTCTTCTGGTTCTGCTCAACAAAGAGTGGGAATTATTATGTCCTTATTACAAGGCGACCCCCAGGACTGGGCATTTTCGTTAACTCCCGACTCTCTGTGTATTAGATCTGTCAACGCGTTTTTTCAAGCCCTTGGGGTTTTGCATGATGAACCTAACAGAGCTTCTGTAGCGGAAAATCAGTTAAAATCTCTTGTGCAGGGTGACTGACCGGTTGAAGACTACTGTACTCAATTTCGTAAATGGTGCGCTACTTCTGGTTGGAATGAAGCTGCTTTTAAAAGTCAGTTTAGGTCTGGCCTATATGAGATTCTCAAAGACATGCTTGTATGTTATCCCTCTCCTGGGACCTTAGAACAAACCATGACTCTTGCTGTGAGACTGGACAGACGCATTAGGGAGAGACAACGGGAGCATTCATTTTTTCCACAGGTTATGTCCAAACTAGAGACCAATCCTGTGGAAATCAAGTCCAAGCCTTGTACTGACGAACCTATGTAGATGGGTTTGACCAGAAGAGACCAACGTCGTCGCCTTGGTATATGTTTTTACTGTGGTGACTCCGATCATTGGATCCGGCAATGTCCCAAGGTCCCTCCTTCTGGAAGATCACCTAAACCTAAGGGATCCAAAGACAAGGTACTCCCTGGGGTGGTCAAGCAGAAGTTATTGGTACCTTTTACTATTTCATTTGGATTAAACAAGGGGTCAGGTAATATCTTTATTAATTCTGGGTCGGCCTCTAACTTTATGGATCTTAAATTTGCTCTTCAGGTGGGGATAAATATGTTAGCCCTTCCCAGCCCGATTTACAATGTAGTTATTGACTCCCCTTCTGGGAGGCACTGTTAAATTTTGTACACCTGAGATAACCCTGACTGTAGGGGTAACCCACACTGAGAATTGCTCCTTGTTAATCTTAGAAAATTTGCCCGCTGAAATGGTTTTAGGTATGCCCTGGCTCCAATTACACAACTCTGTTATTAATTGGACCAGAGGTGAGGTTGAAAAATTGGGTCCTAAATGTAACTCTTGTTTACCCATTATATAGGCGGACATTTCTGCAGAATCTTCATATATAAAGGAATTTGCTGATGTGTTTTGCTCATCTGACCCGGGGAGTCTGCACCCCCACCCCCCATAGATCTTATGACTGTGCTATTGATTTAGTGATGGGTTCCAGGTTCCCTAAGGGTCGAATATATAATTTATCTGGCCCTGAGTGCAATTATATGAGGGAGTATATTAAAGAGAATCTAAATAAAGGACACATCAGACCCTCTGTGTCTCCTATGGGGGCAGGCTTCTTTTTTGTCAAAAAGAAGGATGAAGATCTCAGACCATGTATTGATTATCGTGAATTGAACAAAATCACCATTAAAAATCAATACTCTCTTCCATTGATCCCTGATCTGTTCAATCAGGTTCTGGGGGCATCGTGGCTTTCCAAACTTGATTTGAGAAGGGCATATAATCTGACCCGTATCAAAGAAGGGGACGAATGGAAGATGACTTTTAATACTCCTGAGGGACACTTTGAATACACGGTCATGCCTTTTGGGCTCAGTAATGCTCCTGCAGTCTTTCAAAATTTTCAGAGAATTTATCGGTAAATTAATGATTGTATATCTTGATGATATTTTGATTTTTTTCTCCGAATTGGCATTCCCGTGTTATTCACATCAAACAAGTGCTTGAAATTCTAAGAAAAAAACAATTATCTGCCAAGTTAGAAAAATGTATTTTTTGGGTACAAGAAATTTTGGATCTAGGTTATATCCTTACTCCACACTCATTTAAGATGGATCCTGTTAAGGTACAGGCTATTCAAGAATGGGCGAGGCTATCTTCCCTTAAAGCATTACAGCGCTTCCTTGGATTCTCTAATTATTATCGTAAATTTATTTAAAAAATGTCAGTAATTGCTAGACCCTTAACCGACTTAACTAAGAAGGGGGCGGATCTTGTTAACTGGCCTGTAGAGGCCATAGAAGCCTTCGAAACTCTTAAGAAATCTTAAGATCAGGAGAAACCTTTTGCGGTGGAGGTTGATGCTTCTGAAGATGGGGTGGGGGCTATTCTTTCTCAGGGACCCTCTAACCTCACTAATCTAAGACCTTGTGCTTTTTTTTCACAAAAATTCTCTCATACTGAGAGGAATTACGATATTGGTAATCGTGAATTGTTAGCCATTAAATGGGCATTTGAAGAGTGGAGAAATTTTCACTGTTCTTACTGATCATAAAAATGTATTTCTCGAATCCGCAAAACGCCTGAATCCTCGTCAGGCCAGATGGGCATTGTTCTTCACGCGTTTTAACTTCTCTATTACTTTCACGCCAGGAAGAATGTGAAAGCTGATGCTTTGTCTCAAAGCTTTTTTGCGTTTCAACCTCCTGACACTCCTCCTGAACCTATCTTGCTGGCTAACATCATTGTGGCATCTTTATCCGTGGATCTTGCTTCTGATTTTGAGGCGGCACAACACCTAGCTCCGGAGCAGACACCCACAGATAAGTTATTTGTTCCTGGTCATATCCGTCTCCGGCTGCTGGGTGAGTGCCATGATTCTGTTTTATGTGGTCATCCTGGTATTGAGGCCACCAGAGAACTAGTGTTCAGGTCTTATTGGTTTTCCCACATTATCTAGGGATGTCAGTTCTTTTGTCTCTGCTTGCGAGGTATGTGCCAGGTCCAAAACTCCCACAACACGTCCTGCTGGTGAATTACGACCATTACCCATTCCTAGTAAACCCTGGTCACATATTTCTATAGATTTCATTACTGACTTGCCACCCTCTGAGGGTAAATCTGTGGTTTGGGTAGTGTCTATAGGTTTAGTGAGATGGTACATTTTGTTCCTCTGGCCAATCTCCCAAATGTCAAGACTCTGGCTTCTGTTTTTATTGAACAAGTGGTACGATTGCATGGAGTCCAGGAGAACATTGTATCTGACAGGGGTGTTCAGTTTGTTTCCAAGTTTTGGAGAGCCTTTTGTCAGAGGTGTGAGATATTGTTGTCCTTTTCATCAGCTTTTCATCCCGAGACTAATAGACAGACTGAACAATTGAATCAGGCTGTGGAACAATTTTTAAGATCTTACATCTCTGATAATCAGCAATTATGGGTGAAATATCTTCCTTTGGCAGAGTTCGCCATCAATAACCGTGTGAACTCTTCCACTGGAGTCTCGCCTTTTATCTGTAATTTTGGTTTCCATCCTCGATTAAATTTTTGTTCATCTATTTCCACACCTAACCCTGAAGCTGATAGCGTAACTTCAGAACTGTACACAGTATGGGCTCGGGTTCAATTGAACCTGGAAAAAGCTCAAGAAGCTCAAAAAATTTAAGCTTATAGGAAGCGTTCCAAAGGGGTAGATTTTAAGGTTGGGGAGAAAGTTTGGTTGTCCACAAAAAAATGTGTCATTAAAAGGGTCTTCTAGAAAATTTGCTCGCGATTTGTTGGACCATATGAAATTCTCAATATCATTAATCCTGTATCATTTAGGTTGAATCTGCCAGACTCATTTCGCATCCACAACGTATTTCATAAATCTTTGCTTAAAAAATATATTTCACCCGTAGTTCCGTCTCAGGCAGTCCCTTCGCCGATACTGGTGAATGCTCAAAATGAATTTATTATTTCTAAAATCATTGATGATAGGAAAGTTCATAATTCATTTCAGTACCTTGTCCAATGGAAGGGTTATGGACCCGAGGAAAGGTACTGGGTGCCAGTGAATAAGATTCATGCTTCTAGGTTGATTAGAAAGTTTCTTCTCGCTCATCCAGATAAACCTCCTTGAGCGACTTTTGGTCCGGTGACCCCTCGTAGAGAGGGAGAACTGTCACGCCGGCTTCACGCTCCTTCCTTTCGGTGCCGCTGGAACCCTGCGATAACATTGGAGCAAGGACGTGCCCTGCGTCCTCGTCTCCAGGGCAATGGGGGCAGAGAGGACCCTGCCGCACACGCCTCCTTAGCGTGGTCGGCATCCTCCGCTCCCGTACTTTCGGCGAAAAGTCTGAGCTCCGAACTGAGCACTCGGCGCTCATCAGTTTGCAGGGGGATGAGTCATGTGATGCTGGCCACGTCACATGACTCCTTCTCTCCCCTATTTAAACAGGCAGCCTGCTGGCCACAGGTTGCCTGTGAATAAGGACCTATACCTTATGTATTTCCCCTTTGACATGTGACTAGGTATTTGTATCTCAGCTTCTTGTTTGACTTCGTCTTTTACTTTCTCCTTTTGTACTGTTGATTCTCCTGGTATTTGACATCTGCTTGACTTAGACTTGTACTCGCCTGCTCCCTGTGTCCTACTTGCTTCTCCTGGTATTTACTCTCGGTTTGTACATTGACGCTGCTTCTGCTTGTTCCCTGGTACCACCTTGACCTCCTGGTTTTGACCTTGCTAGTTCGACCTCTCTTTGTTTGTCTGTTTTGTTTATCTCTCCGCACTTACTTAGGTTAGGGATCGCCACGCCCAGTTGCGCTCCATTACCTAGGATGGGTAAGTGCAAGTAGACAGGGACAGAGGTGTGGGTGGAGTCAGTTTGCACCTTCCCCATCCCCTTCTCATGACACCAAGCTAATTCACCCCCTTAATACTTTGAAGTTGTGTTGCAGTTTTTCCTGTGTTTTTTTCTGAACTAAGAAAAACATTAGAGTCTAAAGGTAAGACTATAAACAAAAGATTTACAAGAAAAAATCATCAGATTGCTTGCAATGCATTCATAACTTCCAGTAGGAAAATAGAGGAACGACACACCATAGAAGTCATAAGAATAGATGTTCCAGAATTGATTTGCATGGGGAGTGCAAGTAGTTGCTAAAACAGACATGTTAGGAGAGGTTACAGGTCCTTCTTAAGGCTTAAGTAATGTTCCACAGGTTCTGATACATTTATATAATAGAACTAGCAGAAGAACCCGGCTTCACACGAGTATATTTCATCTACTGTATATCATTTAATGTTTATGTGTGTCGTTAAAAGATATTGACGGCATCCCCTATAAGGCCCCATGCACACGGCCGTGTTTCACAGCCGTGTGCGGGCCGTGGAACCGCGGCCTGGATCCCTCCTGAGAGCAGGAGCGCACGGCGTCACTGGTTGCTATGACGCCGTGCGCTCCCTGCTGCTGGCACAGTACAGTAATACACTGGTATAGATCATACCAGTGTATTACTGTATTGCGGCGGCAGCAGGGAGCGCACGGCGTCATAGCAACCAGTGACGCCGTGAGCTCCTGCTCTCAGGAGGGATCCAGGCCGCGGTTCCACGGCCCGCACACGGCTGTGAAACACGGCCGTGTGCATGGGGCCTAACAGTGACATCTATAGTACCCCGCCCCCTTAACAGTGACTTCCACAGCCCCCCAACCCTTAACACTGACTCCTCCCCACAGTGCTCCATCTCCTAAAAATGGGACCTCTACAGCAGCCCACCCCCTTAACTTTGACCTTCACAGCAGCCTGCCTCTTTAACAGTGAGTTCCACAGCACCCCACCCCCTTAACAGTGACCTCCACAGCACCCTCCCCTTAACACTGATCATAGGTTACAGTCCCCTTAACTGACCTCCACCATTCCTGGCCCCCTTAACAGAGACCTCCACAGTACCCTGCTCCCTTAACAGTGACCTCCACTGTACCCCGCTCCCTTAATAGTGACCTCACAGTACCCCGCTGACCCTTTAATAGTGGCCTCCACAGTCCCCTCCTCCCTTAACAGTGACTTCCACAGTGGCCTGCCCCTTAACAGTAACACCCACAGCACCCTCCCCTTTAACAGTGACCTCCACAGCGGCTGCCCCTTTATTAGTGACCTCCACAGTGCCCCGTACCGTTAACAGTGATTTCCACAATAACCCCGCCCCCTTAATAGTGACCTCCACAAAGCTCTGTTCCCTTAAAATGTGACCTCACAACACCCCACCTTCATAACTGTGATCTCCACCATTCCCTGCCCCCTTAACAGAGACCTCCACAGTGCCCACCCCTTTAACAGTGACCTCCACAGCATCCCTCCCCCTTATCAGTGACCTACACAGTGGCCACCCCTTTATTAGCGACATCCACAGTACCCCATATCCTTAACAGTGATTTCCAGAATACCCTGCCCCCTTAACAGTGGCCTCTACAGCAATCTGCCCCTTAACACTGACCTCCATAGCGGACTGTCCCCTGAACTGTGACCTCCACAGCAGCCTGCCCATAGGGTGGCCAGAGGTCTGGGTTTAGGCCAGACAGTCCAGCTTTCAGACTCTCTGTCTTCCGTCCAGTGAAGGGCCTGGACGAACACAGGGATGTGCTTTTGCACAGCTCACTCTCAGACAGCAGCACTGCAGCTGACAGAGGTTGATTTTTACCTTTATTTTTTCAATCCACGTCAGCTGCGGAGTGGGCGTGGCCAAACTGGTCCAGGCGTGGCTTATTGGGACCTGGGGTTAGGGTTTTTAAGTCCTGAATGGCCACCCTACCTCTGGCCACCCTACAGTGAAGAACAATGGCTGGGTTGTTATGGAAACCTGGTGTAAAACTGTGTATGTGGAGACTAAGGGCCTGCAAACTTCTATTGGCTGAAAAGGGGCGTGGCCATGTGTATGGCAGGCTTCTATTGGCTAATGCATTTTTGGGGAATATCTCAGGTACGGTACATGCTAGAGAGCTGATACCTGGCCTAAACCCTTCCCGGACACCTGATGTAGCTGTGTGCCAAATTTCGTGATTGTAAATGTGACGGTGCAGATTCCTTTAGCGGACATACATACATACATACACTTTATATATTAGATACATTTGTACACGCGATGCACATAACAACATCATTGACTACACAATTGTACAATTCACCTGACCTTATCTCCAACACAGCAATGTGTAAGTATAACATGTCTCTTTTCTTAGTACCTTTACCACCTCTGACTGGAGGCGATTTCATGTACAGAACACACTGCTAAAGCTTTTCTCTAATGGAGCTTGTCAGATCCAATATGAAGCATGACCACTATTTATTGTGAAATATGTGATTCCTCTGTACTGAATCCATTCTTGCGAATCAAAGCTTCAATCACATTTAGCACTCTGAATTGCCCTGATGACGAAATTCCTTTGTTAACCCAAAATAAATGTTAGTCTTCGAACATCACACTCAAAGGCTGTTTTCTCCACTGCATATCATTTGGCCGTCATCCCACGCCTTCCAGCTCGTTATAAATATGCATCCGCTGCTGGCGCTACCCCAATCATCTCTGTAATCAGAGCTTTTAATTAGGTTAATTAAATTGTATCAAACCTCACAGGGACACAGCTCACTGATGCTGATGAGGCATCCACAACAAGACCCTAACTCCGGCTTCTAATGAAGGCCCCTCTCGCTGCTTTAACTAATGACAGTGCATAATAAATGAGATATTCCCTAGGAAGGTACATTGGGGGCCAGCGCTTAAGTAAATGATGAGCCGACTTCATACTATTTCTGGCTCAGGGTCCTGCCTGGCGCAGACATACCCTGGGAATGAGAGGGAGCTAAATAATGAATGCGCACCTCGGCCGCCTGACCTAGGGATTTATAGCTGCTAAAGCAACAGACGCTATAATAAATATTGTGCTAGGACAGATAGAGGACTTTTCAAGAACCAATGCCATTAACTCAAACAGAAAGGAAATGGGAATACAGTGTGTAATTATTATTTTTTTTTTACATTGACAGATGGGTTTAAACGTAAACATCAACTGGTAGTCACACAATGGTACATCTTTCATTGAGTAGTTGCACCTCTTCTGTTATATATGACAGGTGCTTTATTGCATATTGAGTAGAATGAACATGACGTTCTTCATGACAGTTAGCCCACAAGGTGGTACTGTTCTCCTGACGAATTTCATTTATCAGTATGTCCTGCCAAATATATAAAAAACATTTTTTTAATTAAAATAACACCTACTGGAAGGGAGTATGTCAATAAATGGACCTAGTGTACTTCACAATCCTCCTTTAGGTCACTTTTAGAAGAGTGCATTAACCCCTTAGTCACCAGCCTGTTTTGGGCCTTACTGACCAAGCGTTTTTATTCCTTTTTATTTTTCTGTGGATTTGCTGTTTCTTATCTGCTACAAGATAAGTTGTTTTTTGTTTCTTTTTTGTGTTCTGTCTAGGCTGTTAGAGAGACACCTGCCTCCTCCAGGAATTGAGGAAGCAGGCTGCCTCTTTCCCCCTTTCCACCATCTCAGGGATTTTAGAGAATCTTCAGCCTTAGGCTCGGGGGCACGTTGATTCCCACCTTTAGGGTCTGAACGTGGGCACAGAAGTCCAGGGAGAGCTGGTAGGGAATTGTCAGGAGGTGACCTTAATCCCCAGCTTCTGGCCTAGACGCTTGTTTTGAGGTTTTCTGTGTGTTTATTGTATCTTGTATCCTACCCACCGTGACAAAAGCGTGTTTTCAAAGGAAAAAAAAAGCTTATTTTTTATGCAATTTTTAAAATAAATGTGTTTTTTTTTACCACATAATAGTCCCACAAGGGGACTATAACAGACTATATTCAGATAGATTTTCCCTATAGTGCATTGCATTTTAATGTCACATCTATACTGACATTGACCTGCAGGCTGCGCTAGAGTGGCACAGCCTGCTGGAAATTACTCAAGGCAGGCTTGGGGCCTTCATAAGACCCCATCCTGCCTTTACACACATTGGCACCCCGCAATCACATTTGCAGGGTGCTGATGGGAGACAGAGGTAGTCCACTCCCTTTGTCAGAGCTTTACATACGGTGGGCATCATTGCCCGCAACATTGAAAGCGTTAAACAGCCCGTATTGTCACACCTGTCTGTCCGTGATGTTAGAGCACAACCGCGCAGCGCTTAGACTGGGCCGCCATCTAGACTGAGCTTAGACTGGAACGTCCAGCCTAAGACCCTTTAGTGACCACCGTAAAAACACATATGGGTGGTCACTAAGGGGTTAAAGACATACTGATTTGCGCATGGCCTGGCCTGACTGTATGTTTACTCACTATAACTTACAGCATCATAGATCCCTAGGGCCACATGATGCTGTGAGTCAGTAGACCAACAGATGGGCCGTGGCACTTGTCCATATATCAGGTGCTTCAGTGTCCTCGATATACTGTATTTTTAGCTTTATAAGATGCACTTTCCCCCCCAAAAAAGTGGGGGGGGGGAATGGCTGTGCATCTTATAAAGCAAACACTAGTGAGCGCTTCCATTATGGTACTCACCCTCCTTGGTCATCTTTGCTGTGGCCGGCACTGCACTGTCCCGTACAGCATTATGACCTTACTCTGGACGCTGTCGGGTGACAAGTGCAAGTGCTGCCAAAAATTACAAGGAAGAGGCACTCCGATACTACCTGTATATCACATAAAGGAGGGCCTTATTCACAATTGTGGTACAATTGTTTAGGTAGTGGGACACCTACACTCATAAAGCCTATGCACTAAGTTAAAGGGCTGCCAAAAATTACAAGGAACACACATAAAAGAGGGCATCATACACACCCTTAAAAAATTATGATTACTGGCCTGCTGGGGACTCTCAAAAACATTAGGAGCAAGAGCCTGCTGGTGACCCTCTAAAACATTAGGGGCGAGGGCTTGCAGCTGATCTGGCAATCTAAAACATTAGGGGTGAGGGTCTGCTGCTGAGCTGACTCTGTAAAACATTAGGGGTGAGTGACTGCTGCTGATCTGACCATTGAAAAAATTATGGTTGAGGGCCTGCTACTGAGCTGACCATCGAAAAAATTATGGTTGAGGGCCTGCTGCTGAGCTGACCATCGAAAAAATCATGGTTGAGGGCCTGCTGCTAGGCTGACCCTTTAAAACATTAGGAGCGAGGGCAGCCTAATAAGTATGTTGATATGATGGAGGAGGAGAACGAGAAAAGGAAGATTTAACCATAACCATATACTCTTTTTTGTGGGGAAGGGGTGCATGGAAATAAACAGTGTATTCAATACACCATAAAAGCCACATTTAAAGTGCCTTTATGTTTAGCTGCTTTCCTCTGGTGAAGTAGAGAAGTCAGGGGCAATCCAGGCCTTGTTCATTTTGATAAGAGTCAACCTGTCAGCATTTTCAGTTGACAGTCGGATGCGCTTATCAGTTATTATGTCCCCAGCAGCACTAAATACCCGCTTTGACAAAATGCTGGTGGCAGGGCAGGCCAGCACCACCAAGGCGTAGAGCGCCAGTTCGTGCCACGTGTCCAGCTTAGACACCCAATAGTTGTAAGGCACAGAGGGATCATTGAGGACGCTGACACGGTCTGCTACAAACTCCCTCACTATCTTCCAAAACTTTTCTTTCCTTGTGAAACTAGGCCGCGCATCAGGGTGAGGTTGCTGGTGGGGTGTCATGAAATTGTCCCAGGCCTTGGAGAGTGTTGCCTTGCCTCTGTTGGAACAGCTGTGTGTTCCCCTCGTCTCCCCAAGGAACTACGTACTCTGCTGCCAGTGTTGTCATCTGGAAATTTTTAGAGCAATTTTTCCACAAGGACCTTCTGGTATTGCACCATTTTGCTAGTCCTCTTCACCACAGGAATGAGAGATGTGAAGTTCTCTTTGTAGTGGGGGTCGAGAAGGGTGAACAACCAGTAATTGGTGTTGGCCAAAATGCGTATAATGCAAGGGTCAAGGGAAAGGCAGCATAACATAAAGTCAGCCATGTGTGTCAGAGTGCCAACAGACAAGACTTTGCTGTCCTCATCAAGAGGATGACTCTTAATCTCCTTATCTTCTTCCTCCTCTTTTGCCTATCAACGCTGAACAGATTAAATAAACCTGCTGTGGGTACTACCCTCTGTAGCGGAGGCAACCGTCTCCTGCTCCTCCTCCTTCTCGTCATCATTCAATTTGTGCTGAGAAGACAAACTGAGGGTAGTCTGGCTATCACCCTGTGTACTGTATTCCCCCATTTCCACCTCTTCCACATGCAAAGCGTCCGCCTTCATTGTGAGCAGCGAGCGTTTTAGTAGACACAGAAGTGGGATGGTTACGCTCATAATAGCTGCATCGCTGCTTACCATCTGTGTTTATTCTTCAAAAGTTGCGTAAAACCTCACAGAGGTCAGACATCCATGCCCACTCGTCGCTTGTGAAGAGCGGAAGCTGACTGGAAAGGCGACGACCATGTTGCAGCTGGTATTCCACTACTGCCCTCTGCTGCTCACAAAGCCTGGCCAACATGTGGAACGGGGAGTTCCAGCGCGTGCTCACGTCGCACAACAGTCAGTGAGCTGGCAATTGCAAGCGCTGCTGCAGCATTGCTTAGACCGGCGGCAGCTGTAGATTACTTTTGGAAATGGGCACACACGCGGCGCACCTTCACCAGTAGCTCAGGCAAATTGGGGTAGGTTTTGAGAAACCGCTGAACCACTAAGTTGAACAAGTGGGCTAGGCATGTTATGTGTGTGAGCTTGCCAAGCTCCAAAGCCGCCACCAAGTTACGGCCATTATCAGACACAACCATGCCTGGTTGTAAGTTGAGTAGCGAGAGCCACAGCTCAGTCTGGTCCCTTATACCCGGCCACAGGTCTGCGGCGGTGTGCTGTTTGTCACCTAAACATATTAGTTTCAGCACGGCCTGTTGCCTCTTCTCCACTGCAGTGCTACACTGCTTCCAGCTACTGACTGATGGTTGACTGGTGATAAAAGGTGAGAATTCAGAAGATGGAAGTGGAGGAGGAGAAGGGGGGGTTGCAGCCACTAATGTAGGTGGTGGCGGAAATCCTGATGGAAATAGAGCCCGCAATCCTTGGCATCGGTAGCACCTGTGCCATCCCAGGGTACGACTCGCTCTCGGCATCCACGGTCTGGTATTTCTGCTTTCGTTCTAAGGCCTTGGGTATGGACATCTGTACGCTGCACTGGGACACAGAAGTGGATGTGCTAGCCGATGGTGCTTGCTAAGGTCCAGGTGCATGGCGGGAGGCATCCGGGCCTGTGTCTTGGACAGGGGATTGGCCAGCACGTAACACAGGGGAAGAGGAGGCAGTGGTGTGACCTGCAGACACTGATTGTGGACCCAGGCATTCGGCCCACCTATTAGGGTGCCATGTGGCGGATCATGCTGGTGGTGGTGAGGTTGCTAGTGTTCACGCCCCTGCTCATTTTGGTACGGCACAGGTTGCAAATGACAATTCTTTTTATTGTCCGCACTTTCCTCAAAAAAGCGCCAGGCTGAGTGTAGAGGGGGAATATTAATTACCAATATTTATCCAAATATCAATAATTAATATTCATAAATAAGAGGAGTCGTCTAGTGAAGACTCCGCCTATTTATACCGTAAATAAAGAATAATACTTTCACTTTGCCTTACACTAATCACTAAGCTAGCTGCAAGCACCTAACTGAGCTAGCTACCGCTAATAACCACACGTTACACAGTAGGTATAATACAAATAATACAAGATATTTATTATCACCTACAGTACACAATACGCACAATACATCACCATAAATATAGCACTAAATACACTATTCAATCCCAAGTTCCACCCACCAAACTATCTATACAATAAACTTACACACACACACATTAGCAGCAACCCACCCACCTGGCTACTCACTGTCCCTACGGGGTAGAAAGGGTAATACTTGCAGGTCAGTAATGTAGCCATGAGTACAGGTTCAGGGAATACAGGGTCAATGCAGCCCAGCAATGCAAAGGTTAAGTGGGGCTGTAAACCACACAATCACTGCAATGTAGGGATAATCACAGTGCAGGGAATGATGGACATAAAGGGGTTTACCCAGGGTTGGGCATCAGGGGTTACCTGGGTCAGGGGTATTGGGGCTATTACAGGGGACCAGGATATCAAGGGTAAATACAGCACAGCAAGGGTATGCTGGGGCTGCACACAGGGAATGCAGGAATGATGCAGGAGGTCCGCAGCAGGGGTGAAAGGGGTAATGTAGGACAGGGCCTGCAGGGATAGGGATTACAATGGGAGGTGTTGGTGGCAGGGACTATTGTTGGGGATATAGGGGGTATGTGAGGGGTAGGTAGGGGCTAGACAGGTAGGGGTTAATCAGGGCAGCAGTGAAGAGGTTACTGTTGCAGGGGTATACTTAGCCCTTCCAGGGTTACTAGGCCTTCTCCAGGGGCACGTCATGAAGTTGCTCTCTCCCATGTGTCTCTGTTTGTAGTCCAGTTCCAAGAGACCTCGCCTTTGTCCTGGCTTGGGCTAATATAGCCCAAAAGCAGCCCCCTTCAACAGTAGGGTGATGACATCATCGCGGGCGTGTGACGGAATGCTTGAACTGAATCAAAGGACTTCCTGCCCAAGGTGTAAATGAGAGCATCCACCCCAGCGTCGTATGCTGACGGTGCTCTGGTCCTGGGGGACGTTGGTGCGCACGTGTCCTGCAGCTTGCTCGGCGTCTCTCTCCATTGCGGCGTCTCCTGCTTCCGGCGTCTATAGTTGCTTCCCACGTGGTGCAGAGGATGGCTCCCACGTGACTCAAGGCGTATCTGCGTCACTGCGGTCAGCTGACTAAGATGGACGTCTATTACAGCCGGCTTTTTTATGTGATATTTGCAGTCTCTGTTGGTAGAAACCTTTGGCTAATGAACCATTTGATAAATGGATCAAGATACTGTCTGAATTAGGACCAGATATTGGGGATGTGCAAATGTTATACAGGAGATGTAGCACCGGTAATGTCGCTGCTGTCACCAGCGGCTAACAAAAAATTACAGGGAATGTCACTGATATTTATGAAGCGCAAAAGTTATACAGGAGATGTAGCGCAGGTAATCTCGCTGTCACCAGCAGCGAAAAAATGTAACTGAATGTTACTGGTATTTATGATGCGCAAACGTTATACAGGAGATGTAGCGCAGGTAATGTAACTGTCCGCAGGGGACACCGTCTATAGAAAATGTACACTGGATGTCACAGACATTTTTAGTATGCGCACACGTTAAAGGGCTTCTGTCACTCCACTAAATTCATTTTTTTTTTTTTGGTCTCCCTACAATCCTTATGCTGCGATTTCTTAATATATATAGCTATTACACTGTTTGGTTCAGTAGTTCTATCAAAAAACTGACTTTTATATTATGCAAATTACCTCTCTAGCAGCAGGTAGGGCGGCTACCTGCTGCTAGCAGCCGCATCCTCCATTCATAATGACGCCCCCTCCTCATGTTGATTGACAGGGCCAGCGGACGCGCTCGTCCTCTCACTGGCCCTGTCTTCGTTTTAAATCTCGCGCCGGTCTTCAGTTGGCGCAGGCGCACTCAGAGGAGGACGCTCGCTCGGCCGCTTCATCCTCAGTGCGCCTGCGCCGGGTGTACATGTGACGTCATCGGCACAGGCACGCTGAGGATGGAGCGGCTGAGCGAGCGTCCTCCTCTGAGTGCGCCTGCGCCAACTGAAGACCAGCGCGAGATTTAAAACGAAGACAGGGCCAGTCAGAGGACGAGCGCCCTACCTGCTGCTAGAGAGGTAATTTGCATAATATAAAAGTCAGTTTTTTGATAGAACTACTGAACCAAACAGTGTAATAGCTATATATATTAAGAAATCGCAGCATAAGGATTGTAGGGAGACAAAAAAAAAAAGGAGTTTAGTGGAGTGACAGAAGCCCTTTAAACAGGAGATGTAGCGCAGATAATGTCGCTGTCCGCAGCGTCTACGGAAAAAGTACACTGGATGTCACAGATATTTTTAGGATGTGCAAACGTTATACAGGAGATGTAGCGCAGGTAATGTCACTGTCTGCAGCGGACACCGTCTACGAAAAAAGTACACTGGATGTCACAGATATTTTTAGGCTGCGCACACGTTACACAGGAGATGTAGCGCAGATAATGTCGCTCTCTTCAGCGGCCAAACAATTAGCGCAGGTTGCACTAATAGTATATATTGCTGCCAGATACAACAATAGTCCTTAAAATAACTTTTGGGTCTCTAGTCGCACGCAATTTAGCGCAGGTTGCGCTAAAAATATACAGTATATTGCTGCCAGACACAACAATAATCCTTAAAATAACTTTTGGGTCTCTAACACCAACCCTGCCTAACAAAAAAATAAAATTCAATTCCCTACACTATCTGTCCCTTCTAGAGCACAGATCTCCCTGACTAAGACTGACAGAACCACGTGTCATCGGGTGCTTTAGAGCACTCGATGACGTGTTCCGGCCAGCCAATCCGGCCAGTACACGTTTATTAGCTGTGTAGCAGGCAACAAACGTGTGGAGAGGAGTCTCAAGCATCACACTCGATCAACACTAGTTGGCATCATTTTGTAAATGTCATTTTATTCTTTTAGGACGTTAGAAGGCTTAGAATTTTAGAAGCAATTCTTAAAATATTTAAGAAAATTTCAAGAAAACACTTTTTAAGGACCAGTTCAGTTCTGAAGTCACTTTGTGGGGCTTACATAGTGGAAACCCCCCATAAATGACCCCATTGTAGAAACTACACCTCTCAAGCTACTCAAAATTGATTTTACAAACTTTGTTAACCCTTTAGGTGTTCCACAAGAATTAAAGGAAAATGGGCAGATCACTTTTTGGGCAGATTTTCCATTTTAATCCATTTATTTCTTTAACACATCGAGGGTCAACAGTCAAACAAAACTCAATATTTATTACCCTGATTCTGTAGTTTACAGAAACACCCCACATGTGGTCGTAAACTGATGTAAGGGCACACGGCAGGGCGCAGAAGAAAAGGAGAGTCATATGGTTATTGGAAGGCAGATTTTGCTGAACTGGCTTTTATTTCCCATTTGAAGCCCCCCTGATGCACCCTTACAGCATAAACTCCCAAAAAGTGACCCTATTTTGGAAACTAGGGGATAAGGTGCCAGTTTTATTGGTACTATTTTGGGGTACAAATGATTTTTAATTGCTATATATTAAGGTTTTTTTAGGCAAGGTAACCAAAAAATTACTGTTTTGACACTGTTTTTATTTTTTACAACATTCATCTGTCAGGGTAGATCATGTGCTATTTTTATAGAGCAGGTTGTTACGGACGCAATGATATCAAATATGTCTACTTTCTTTGTTTGTTTTAGTTTTACATAATAGAACATTTTTGGGAAACAAAATCTGTTTTTGTGTCCATTTTCTGACTGCCATATTTTTTTTAACTTTTCTGCCGATCATCTTGAGCAGAGGCTCGTCTTTTGCAGGAAGAGTTGATATTTCTATTGGTACCATTTTTGGGTACATATCATTTTTTGATCATTATTTGGTCTTTCAGCAAATAAAATCTTTCAGCAAATTTCTTGACAGGAGAGTCAATTAAATTACCGCTGCGTTGAAGTCAAGTCCGATACAGTCCGATTTTAGTAGTAAAAGGATAAATGCCATTACTTCACTACTACTTTCACTACTGAGGAAGGAACAAGTGTTCCGAAACGCGTCTAGTCTGTATCAGACTTGACTTCAACGTAGTGGTAATATAATTGTCTCACCTGTCAAGCAATTTGCTGAAAGATTTTATTTGCTGAACGACTTTATTTACTAGACCAATATTGGGGAATAATATACATCTAGCGCTATTGCAGCCGGTTGATTGCCGCAAGCTAGGGAGCTGGCTGAACTCTGCTACATCTATTCAGTGCCGGTTGGAGTTTACACCTACTGAGTACCTGCTGCATTTACTCCTGGTATCTTGCTGTGTCCACTCCTGGCTTTGCTTTCTATGCTTGCAAGATCCCACTACACTGTTTAGCACGTGGGACGCCATGCCGGTCCGCATGGGAGAGGCATTGTGAAAGAGACGCGCAGACAGAGCGCTTCTAAGGGGGGATTGAGCGCTTATAAACGAGCATGATTGAGCGCTATCACAGGAACACAACCACCTGAACCAGGAGGGTTCCAACAATTGGTAATGTAACATTGTGGCCACATTCCAATACTGGTGGTAATATAGTTTATCGAAGGAACTAAATACACAGAAAGTATTAACCCCACCAGAGAGACTAATAGATACAGTTATATCAGCACCGCTGTGCGAATACATTATTGTGAGAAGTGATAGTTCACTATTGGAGTACTCCAAGTTTAGTTTTTAATTCATATGCGTGAGCTTTGCATTTTTATATGTTTATTGTTGCTGGAAGGGATTAATGATAATATTATATATGAAATAATATGATTTTTACCCTTTATTAAATGTGATAGTGTTTTGTATAATTGTTGCAATAATAAAAAATGTTTTGTATGCAAAAATACTGTGAGCCAGTCGTTTATTATATTATCTATTTGTATGATTATGGCCAGCTGGTAACTGGTAGGCTGAGCTCTAGTAGTTTGCTAGTCAAGCTTTTCTAAAGTTTATTTATATTTCTTATTTTACACTTTGCGTCCCCCATAAGGTCATACAAGACCTCTGGTGGACATTTAACTTCACTTTTTATTTTTTTATTTTTTTTCCACTATTGATTTCTCCTGTAACTGGGGCTGACATAGTAGCTCCAGTTATAGGGGAAATACAACCCCCAGAGAGGCTGTACAGCAGAATACAACGCTGTACAGCCTCAGTGCACGGCTGATGCAGGTCTATGGAAGATCCGACAGCTCCTGCTCTCTCCTGGCCCCAGCGGTCACATGACCACCAGGCCGGGACAGGGAGCACATAGCGCTTTCTGATCTGTATACACAGCGCTGTCCCTACCTTCTTTCTGGGTTGCCCTGGTGTCACTGACAGCAGGCCCCCCACTCGGCAGCTGCACAATTAGCGTGCAGCTGCCATCTCTGAATGGACGTTTCAGAACGTCCATTCAGAGATAAACATCCACCCATAGGACATTTATATCCTATGGGCGTATGTGAAGTGGTTAAAAGTGGCCTGTCTGACCCAGGAAGAAGTGCAGCGGCGTCTTAAAAAGATTAAAATAGACCCATCACCAGGTCCAGGTGGCATACAACCACCGTATCCTGAGAGAATTAAGTAATTTAATAAAACTTCACAGAACAGACCGTAACCCGTGAGGGGGTGCAATTATAGATAGTGGTATACCAATATGAGAAACACTGAAGACCACTCATTTAAAACATAACCTTTAATATATAGTTTAAAACCAATGACCCAAATATATATGAGGTAGGGAAAGGAGAAAAAAATATAGAAATAATATTCAAAAATGAAACCAAAATGATCAACCTTTTCCGTTTTCATATGGTTGTAGGTGGGTCTAATAGACCAACAGTTTGTATAGAGTGTGGGGCAATGTCCCTATTTATGTCCCTATACTTACTTCCCTAACTAGAAACGGAATAGCCGCCCCGATAGGGGCGATCCCGTGTCTCGTGCCTCCTAGTGACCCTAGGATGGCCCTGCCATTGGGATGAATTCCAACATAATAAGTTGGTGGCCAGAATATCAGTTATCCTACACTAATATAAGAAACAGAAAAAAATAAACAATATTAGTGCCCCAATGAGTATAAAGTAATATACGAGATGATATAGACAGAAAAAAAGAGTATAGAGAAGTCTATAGCAATAAAAAAAATTACAAAGTGTCCTTAACCCGTCCCGTGGGTAGCTTCAAAAAGACTTTTGGGTCGAAACGTTGCTTCTGTTCAGTGTTAATAAATACACAGTTGGATTGAAGAACTGTTTTAAGTAACTTGCTCAGTGATAGAAAACAGAGGGTGGTTATTAATGGTACACAGTGGCGTGCCTGGGGGGGGGGGGTGGCGGGGGAATGCAGTCCTCCCCAGGTGCCGGCTCTCAAGGGGGTGTCAGAAGCAATGAGTGCTTCCATCAATACAGATACAGTCCTGATCAAAAGTTTAAGACCACTTGAAAAATTGCAAAAAAATCATATTTTGCATGGCTGGATCTTAACAAGGTTCCAAGTAGAGCTTCAACATGCAACAAGAAGAAATGGGAGTGAGACAAAACATTTTTTGAGCATTAAATTTAATGAAAACAACAAATAAACTGAAACAGGCTGTTTTTCAGCTGATCAAAAGTTTAGGACCACTCCTCCCAAAAAAAACTAAACCCCCTAAAACAGAAATCTAACTTCCAAACATGAACTCAGTAATGAGTAGCTCCGCTGTTATTGTTTTTCACTTCCAAAATTCGTTTCGGCATGCTTGATGCAAGCGTTTCCATGAGGTGAGTGGGAACATTTCTCCAAGTGGTGAAGACGGCCGCACGACGGCCATCTACTGTCTGGAACTGTTGTCCATTTTTGTAAATTTCCCTTGCCATTCATCCCCAAAGGTTCTCAATTGGATTTAGATCAGGGGAACACACAGGATGGGCCAAAAGAGTGATGTTATTCTCCTGGAAGAAGTCCCTTGTCCTGAGGGCATTGTGTACTGTAACGTTGTCCTGTTGAAAAACCCAGTCGTTACCACGCAGATGAGGGCCCTCAGTCATGAGGAATGCTCTCTGCAACATCTGGACATAGCCAGCGGCCGTTTGACGCCCCTGCACTTCTTGAAGCTCCATTCTTCCGCTGAAGGAAAAAGCACCCCAGACCATTATGGCGCCCCCTCCACTGTGGCGCGTAGAAAACATCTCAGGTGGGATCTGCTTGTCATGCCAGTAACGTTGGAAACCATCAGAACCATCAAGGTTAAATTTTTTCTCATCAGAGAATAAAACTTTCTTCCACCTTTGAATGTCCCATGTTTGGTGCTCTCTTGCAAAATCCAAACGAGCAGTTCTGTGGTGTTCAAGGAGACGAGGTCTTTGAAGACGTTTTTTGTTTTTGAAGCCCTTCAGTCTCAGATGCTGTCTGATGGTTATGGGGCTGCAGTCAGCACCAGTAAGGGCCTTAATTTGGGTTGAGGATCGTCCAGTGTCTTGACGGACAGCCAATTGGATCCTCCGGCTCAGTGCTGATGAAATTTTTTGGGGTCTTCCACTTGTCTTTTTTGTTCCATAACCCTCAGGATCATTTAAGAAATTCCAAATGACTCTCTTACTGCGTCCCACCTCAGCAGCGAATGCGCGATGTGAGAGACCCTGCTTATGCAGTTCAACAACCCGACCACGTTCGAAAAGGGAGAGTTTTTTTGCCTTTGCCATCACAACGTGTGACTACCTGACAGAAAATGACAATGAATCTACATCTTTGCACAGATTTGGCCTTTTAAAGGCATGTGGTCCTAAACTTTGGATCAGCTGAAAAACAGCCTGTTTCAGTTTAATCATTATTTTCATTTAATTGAATGCTCAAAAAATGTTTTGTCTGACTCTCATTTCTTCTTGTTGCATGTTGAAGCTCTACTTGGAACCTTGTTAAGCTCCAACAATGTAAAATATGATTTTTTTGCCATTTTTCAAGTGGTCTTAAACTTTTGATCAGGACTGTAGAAGCGCTCATTGCTAGAGTGCTGACGCCCACATACTGCGGCGGGGCACGGTAGCGCATAGTTCCCTGCTCCGCCGCCGATAACACCATAGGCTTCAGGCCTTGTAGGCCTGAGACCTATGCAGTAGTGAAATCCCAACGCAGGCATGCGTGATGACGTCATCGCGCACGCCTGTGCCGGGACGCAGCACAGTGATGTGTGAGTGCATGCCATCGTGCGCCTGGACATAGGTGAGTATTTAGCTTTTTATTTTTTATTTTTTTATGTGCCAAGTTTTGGGGACACAGACAGGAGGACATGTGAAGAGCCAGTACATCTGGGGGAAATTGCAGTATGGGGCAAATTACTATGTGGGGGAAAAATAGCATGGTGGGATACTGTGTAGGGGCAAATTATTATGAGAGGGATTACTATGTGGGGGCAAATCATTATGGGAGGGATTACTATGTGGGGGGAAATTATTATGGGAGGGATTACTATGTGGGGGGAAATTACTATATGGGGCAATGTGGGGGAAACTACTGTGTGGGGCGAGTGTGGGGAAAATTACTTTGGGGGGCAGTGTGGGGGACACTACTGTGTGGGGGCAGTGTGGGGGAAATGACTGTGTGAGGGGCAGTGTGGGGGGAATTACTGTGTGGGGCAGTGTGAGGCAAATTAATGTATGGGGGAGTATGGGGAAACTACTGTATGGGGGCAGTGTGGGGGAAACTACTGTATGGGGGCAGTGTGGGGGAAACTACTGTATGGGGGCAGTGTGGGGGAAACTACTCTATGGGGCAGTGTGGAGAAAATTACTGTATGGGGGGCAGTGTGGAGAAAATTACGGTATGGGGCAGTGTGGGGGAAACTACTGTATGGGGCAGTGTGGGGAAAATTACCGTGTGGGGGCAGTGTGGGGGAAACTATTGTAAAGGGCAGTGTGGGGGAAACTACTGTATGAGGGCAACTACTGTGTGGGTGCAGTGTGGGTGAAACTACTATGTGGAGCAGTGTGAAGCAAATTACTATGTGGGGGAAATTACTGTATGGGAGCAGTGTTGGGGAAACTACTCTATAGGGGCAGTGTGGAGAAAATTACTGTATGGGGCAGTGTGGAGAAAATTACTGTATGGGGGCAGTGTGGAGAAAATTACTGTATGGGGCAGTGTGGGGAAAATTACAGTGTGGGGGCAGTGTGGGGGAAATTACTGTAGGGTGGCAGTGTGGGGGAAACTACTGAATGGGGGCAGTGTTGGGGAAACTACTGAATGGGGGCAGTGTTGGGGAAACTACTGAATGGGGGCAGTGTTGGGGAAACTACTGTATGGGGCAGTGTGTAGGGAATTACTGTATGGGGCAGTGTGGAGGAAATTACTGTATGGGGCAGTGTGGGGGAAACTACTTTGTGGGGGCAGTGTGGGGGAAATTATTGTGTGGAGGAAGTGTGGTGGAAACTACTGTATGGGGGCAGTGTGGAGAAAACTACTGTATAGGGCCAGTGTGGGGGGAAACTACTGTATGGGGGCAGTGTGGGGGAAATTACTGTGTGGGGGAAATTACTATATGGGGGCAGTGTGGGGAAAATTACTGTATGGTGGCAGTGTGTGGGAAACTACTGTATGGGGGCAGTGTTGGGGAAACTACTGTATGGGGCAGTGTGGAGGGAATTACTGTATGGCGCAGTGTAGAGGAAATTACTGTATGGGGGCAGTGTGGGGGAAACTACTGTGTGGGGGCAGTGTGGGGAGAAATTATTGTGTGGAGGAAGTGTGGTGGAAACTACTGTATGGGGCAGTGTGGGGGGAAACTACTGTGTGGGGGGAAACTACTGTGTGGGGGCAGTGTAGGGAAAATTACTGTATGGGGGCAGTGTGGGGGCAACTACTGTATGGGGGCAGTGTGGGGGCAACTACTGTATGGGGGCAGTGTGGGGAAAACTACTGTGTGGGGCTGTGTGGGTCAAATTACTATGTGAGGGAAATTACTGTGTGGGGGCAGTGTGGGGAGAAATTATTGTGTGGAGGAAGTGTGGTGGAAACTACTGTATGGGGCAGTGTGGGGGGAAACTACTGTGTGGGGGGAAACTACTGTGTGGGGGCAGTGTAGGGAAAATTACTGTATGGGGGCAGTGTGGGGGCAACTACTGTATGGGGGCAGTGTGGGGGCAACTACTGTATGGGGGCAGTGTGGGGAAAACTACTGTGTGGGGCTGTGTGGGTCAAATTACTATGTGAGGGAAATTACTGTGTGGGGGCAGTGTGGGGGAAATTACTGTGTAGGGCAGTGTGGGGGAAACTACTGTATGGGGGCAGTGTGGGGGAAACTACTGTATGGGGGCAGTGTGGGAGAAACTACTGTATGGGGGCAGTGTAGAAGAAATTACTGTATGGGGCAATGTGGGGGAAACTACTGTGTGGGGCGAGTGTAGGGAAAATTACTTTGGGGGGCAGTGTGGGGGACACTACTGTGTGGGGGCAGTGTGGGGGAAATGACTGTGTGAGGGGCAGTGTGGGGGGAATTACTGTGTGGGGCAGTGTGAGGCAAATTAATGTATGGGGGAGTATGGGGAAACTACTGTATGGGGGCAGTGTGGGGGAAACTACTGTATGGGGGCAGTGTGGGGGAAACTACTCTATGGGGCAGTGTGGAGAAAATTACTGTATGGGGGGCAGTGTGGAGAAAATTACGGTATGGGGCAGTGTGGGGGAAACTACTGTATGGGGCAGTGTGGGGAAAATTACCGTGTGGGGGCAGTGTGGGGGAAACTATTGTATAGGGCAGTGTGGGGGAAACTACTGTATGAGGGCAACTACTGTGTGGGTGCAGTGTGGGTGAAACTACTATGTGGGGCAGTGTGAGGCAAATTACTATGTGGGGGAAATTACTGTATGGGAGCAGTGTTGGGGAAACTACTCTATAGGGGCAGTGTGGAGAAAATTACTGTATGGGGCAGTGTGGAGAAAATTACTGTATGGGGCAGTGTGGAGAAAATTACTGTATGGGGGCAGTGTGGGGAAAATTACTGTGTGGGGGCAGTGTGGGGGAAATTACTGTATGGTGGCAGTGTGGGGGAAACTACTGAATGGGGGCAGTGTTGGGGAAACTACTGAATGGGGGCAGTGTAGGGGAAACTACTGAATGGGGGCAGTGTTGGGGAAACTACTGTATGGGGCAGTGTGTAGGGAATTACTGTATGGGGCAGTGTGGAGGAAATTACTGTATGGGGCAGTGTGGGGGAAACTACTTTGTGGGGGCAGTGTGGGGGAAATTACTGTGTGGAGGAAGTGTGGTGGAAACTACTGTATGGGGCAGTGTGGAGAAAACTACTGTATAGGGCCAGTGTGGGGGGAAACTACTGTATGGGGGCAGTGTGGGGGAAATTACTGTGTGGGGGAAATTACTATATGGGGCAGTGTGGGGGAAATTACTGTATGGTGGCAGTGTGTGGGAAACTACTGTATGGGGGCAGTGTTGGGGAAACTACTGTATGGGGCAGTGTGGAGGGAATTACTGTATGGCGCAGTGTGGAGGAAATTACTGTATGGGGGCAGTGTGGGGGAAACTACTGTATGGGGGCAGTGTGGGGGCAACTACTGTATGGGGGCAGTGTGGGGAAAACTACTGTGTGGGGCTGTGTGGGTCAAATTACTATGTGAGGGAAATTACTGTGTGGGGGCAGTGTGGGGGAAATTACTGTGTAGGGCAGTGTGGGGGAAATTACTATGTGGGGGAAATTAATGTATGGTGGAAATTAATGTACGGGGGCAGTGTGGGGGAAACTACTGTATGGGGGCAGTGTGGGGGAAACTACTGTATGGGGGCAGTGTGGGAGAAACTACTGTATGGGGGCAGTGTAGAAGAAATTACTGTATGGGGCAATGTGGGGGAAACTACTGTGTGGGGCGAGTGTAGGGAAAATTACTTTGGGGGGCAGTGTGGGGGACACTACTGTGTGGGGGCAGTGTGGGGGAAATGACTGTGTGAGGGGCAGTGTGGGGGGAATTACTGTGTGGGGCAGTGTGAGGCAAATTAATGTATGGGGGAGTATGGGGAAACTACTGTATGGGGGCAGTGTGGGGGAAACTACTGTATGGGGGCAGTGTGGGGGAAACTACTCTATGGGGCAGTGTGGAGAAAATTACTGTATGGGGGGCAGTGTGGAGAAAATTACGGTATGGGGCAGTGTGGGGGAAACTACTGTATGGGGCAGTGTGGGGAAAATTACCGTGTGGGGGCAGTGTGGGGGAAACTATTGTATAGGGCAGTGTGGGGGAAACTACTGTATGAGGGCAACTACTGTGTGGGTGCAGTGTGGGTGAAACTACTATGTGGGGCAGTGTGAGGCAAATTACTATGTGGAGAAAATTACTGTATGGGAGCAGTGTTGGGGAAACTACTCTATAGGGGCAGTGTGGAGAAAATTACTGTATGGGGCAGTGTGGAGAAAATTACTGTATGGGGCAGTGTGGAGAAAATTACTGTATGGGGGCAGTGTGGGGAAAATTACTGTGTGGGGGCAGTGTGGGGGAAATTACTGTATGGTGGCAGTGTGGGGGAAACTACTGAATGGGGGCAGTGTTGGGGAAACTACTGAATGGGGGCAGTGTTGGGGAAACTACTGAATGGGGGCAGTGTTGGGGAAACTACTGTATGGGGCAGTGTGTAGGGAATTACTGTATGGGGCAGTGTGGAGGAAATTACTGTATGGGGCAGTGTGGGGGAAACTACTTTGTGGGGGCAGTGTGGGGGAAATTACTGTGTGGAGGAAGTGTGGTGGAAACTACTGTATGGGGCAGTGTGGAGAAAACTACTGTATAGGGCCAGTGTGGGGGGAAACTACTGTATGGGGGCAGTGTGGGGGAAATTACTGTGTGGGGGAAATTACTATATGGGGCAGTGTGGGGGAAATTACTGTATGGTGGCAGTGTGTGGGAAACTACTGTATGGGGGCAGTGTTGGGGAAACTACTGTATGGGGCAGTGTGGAGGGAATTACTGTATGGCGCAGTGTGGAGGAAATTACTGTATGGGGGCAGTGTGGGGGAAACTACTGTGTGGGGGCAGTGTGGGGAGAAATTATTGTGTGGAGGAAGTGTGGTGGAAACTACTGTATGGGGCAGTGTGGGGGGAAACTACTGTGTGGGGGGAAACTACTGTGTGGGGGCAGTGTAGGGAAAATTACTGTGTGGGGGCAGTGTGGGGGGAAACTACTGTATGGGGGCAGTGTGGGGGCAACTACTGTATGGGGGCAGTGTGGGGGCAACTACTGTATGGGGGCAGTGTGGGGAAAACTACTGTGTGGGGCTGTGTGGGTCAAATTACTATGTGAGGGAAATTACTGTGTGGGGGCAGTGTGGGGAAATTACTGTGTAGGGCAGTGTGGGGGAAATTACTATGTGGGGGAAATTAATGTATGGTGGAAATTAATGTACGGGGGCAGTGTGGGGGAAACTACTGTATGGGGGCAGTGTGGGGGAAACTACTGTATGGGGGCAGTGTGGGAGAAACTACTGTATGGGGGCAGTGTGGGAGAAACTACTGTATGGGGGCAGTGTAGAAGAAATTACTGTATGGGGCAGTGTGGAGGAAATTACTGTATGGGGGCAGTGTGGGGGAAATTACTGTGTGGGGGAAACTACTGTGTGTGGGCAGTGTAGGGAAAATGACTGTGTGTAGGCAGTGTGGGGGAAACTACTGTATGGGGGCTGTGTGGGGGAAACTACTGTGTGGGTGCAGTGTGGGGGAAACTACTGTGTGGGGCAGTGTGGGGCAAATTACTATGTGGAGGAAATTACTGTGTGGGGGAAATTACTGTGTGGGGGCAGTGTGGGGGAAATTACTATGTGGGGGAAATTACTGTGGGGGGCAGTGTGGGGGAAACTACTGTATGGGGGCATTGTGGGGGAAATTACTGTGTGGGGGTAGTGTGTGGGAAACTACTTATAGGGGCAGTGTAGGGGAAACTACTGTATGGGGCAGTGTGGGGAAAACTACTGTGTGGGGCAGTGTGGGGCAAATTACTATGTGGGGGAAACTACTGTGTGGGGGCAGTGTGGGGGAAACTACTGTATGGGGGCATTGTGGGGGAAATTACTGTGTGGGGGTAGTGTGTGGGAAACTACTTATAGGGGCAGTGTAGGGGAAACTACTGTATGGGGCAGTGTGGGGAAAACTACTGTGTGGGGCAGTGTGGGGCAAATTACTATGTGGGGGAAATTACTGTGTGGGGGACAGTGTGGGGGAAACTACTGTATGAGGGCAGTGTGGGGGAAATTACTGTATGGCGGCAGTCTGGAGGAAATTACAGTATGGGGCAGTGTGGAGGAATATACTGTAAGGGGGCAGTGTGGGGAAAACTACTGTGTGGAGGGAGTGTGGGGGGAAACTACTGTGTTGGGGCTGTGTTGGGGAAATTACTGTGCGAAGGCAGTGTGAGGAAAACTACTGTATGGGGGCAGTGTGGGGGAAACTACTGTATGGGGCAGTGTAGGGCAAATTACTATATGGGGGCAGTGTGGGAGAAACTACTGTATGGGGCAGTGTGGAGGAAACTACTGTATGGGGCAGTGTGGGGAAAATTACTGTATGGTGGCAGTGTGCGGGAAATTACTGTATGGGGGCACTATACAGGGATTATAACCTGGAGCACAATATAGGGTGTTATTATTACTGGGGGCACTCTAGGGGACATTATAACTGCTGTGGACACTATAGGGACATTTGGGGTAATTTATCAAACTGGTGTAAAGTAGCTAAAGTAGCCCATAGCAACCAATCAGATTCCACCTTTAATTTTTGACAGCTCTTTTGGAAATCCAGTTCTACTTTACACCAGTTTGATAAATTACCCCAATTATGTCTACTGGGGTCACTATTTTTTCAGCAGTATAGTACCTGGGGCATTGGGGAGCACAACGGACGTAGTATTGGGAGTGGCAGCAGGATGACATTGTCGGGACACCAGAATGGGGAGATTGATGGAAAAACTGAGAAATCTATCGTGTCTGTGTTACAAACTCTGTAGAGACGAGATGCGGCTGAAAGAATTTGTCATGGTGGTCTAACGGAGGAGAAGAGGAAAGAGAAGGTCTACATGACAGGAGATGTGTTTGGATGTAAGAGGTATGTGTTCAAGTGTTGGGGGGGGGGGTGCCAGAGAAAGGACCTTTCCCCGGGTGCCAAACACCCTAGGAACGCCACTGATGGTACACACACTTAGATAGTGTCACTGTCACTAGTGGGGTACCACAGGAGTCAGTATTGGGCCTTATTATCTTCAATATATTTATTAATGATCTTGTAGAAGGCTTGCTCAGTAAAATTTAATTTTTGAAGACTGAGATTTTCAAAGTACAGTAATTAACACAGAAGAGGACAGTATACTGCTACAGAGGGATCTGGATAGATTGGAGGCTTGGGCAGATAAGTAGCAGATGAGGTTTAACACTGACAAATGTAAGGCTATGCACATGGGAAGGAATAATGTAAGTCACCCGTACATACTAAATGGTAAAACACTGGGTAACACTGACATGGAAAAGGACTTAAGAATTTTAGTGGACAGCAAACTAAGCTGTAGAAACCAGTGTCCAGCAGCTGCTGCCAAGGCCAATGCGCCTGGAGGAAAGAAGGTTTGTACACAGACATAGAAGAGGATTCTTTACGGTAAGAGCAGTGAGACTATTGGACTCTCTGCCTTAAGAAGGTGATGATGGTGAGTTCACTAAAATAGTTTAAGAGGGGCCTGGATGTATTTCTGGAGTGTAATAATATTACAAGTTATAATTATTAGAGATGCGTTGTTGATCCAGGGTGTTATTCTGATTGCCTGATTGGAGTCAGGAAGGATTTTTTTTCCCCTAAAGTGAAGAAACCTACCTCACAGGGGCTTTTTGCCTTCCTCTGGATCAACTTGCAGGATAGCAGGCCGAACTGGATGGACAGATGTCTTTTATAGCCTTATAAACTATGTTACTATGTAATCTTTTTTCTGTCTTTTGCTGGTATTTCTAAATGGATTTTCTCTCCATTACTATGCTGAGTAGACAGGTTCATACTGGTGTGGAGATGAAGAGCTGAACCATGTAATCCCACCAATTAGATCATTCCCCTCTGCAGCTTCCCACAGTAAATATGACTCTCGCACACATCATTAGATACAGATGCTGAGTAGTGATGTCCCGAATAGTTCGCTGGCGAACATAGCTTGTTCGCGTTTGCCGCTGCGGGCGAACATATGCGATGTTCGGTCCGCCCCCTATACATCATCATTGAGTAAACTTTGACCCTCTACCTCACAGTCAGCAGACACATTCCAGCCAATCAGCAGCAGACCCTCCTCCCAGACCACCTCCTGGACAGCATCCATTTTAGATTCATTCGGAAGCTGCATTCACAGAGAGAGGAGGGACAGTGTAGCTGCTGCTGATTCAATAGGGAAAGCGTTAGCTAGGGCATTGTTCTGTGTCCACAGACTCATCTGCTGTAAGGACAGCATCCAGACAGCACCCCAACCTTTTCAGGGCTGGTACATCAGTCTGCTTTTTTTTTTTTTTTCATATATATATATATATATATATATATTGCAGTTGCCTGGTTGCCCGTGTGTGAGAGGCTGCAGGCTCAGTCATAGACAGCACTGTGTGCACAGTGCACACCATTCATACAGGGTGTGACAGAAAATACCTTGCAGATAAAAAAAAAAATCTATTTAATATTTTTCTGTGATCTAATCACATTTGCCCACACATACTGTATTGTGTCCACTGGCAAGTGGCTGGTGTCATTCACCCAAATACCTTTCTGAAAAAATAATAATATTTTAAATTTAACTGTGATCTAATCACATTTGCAAGCCTGTGTGTGTCAGGCCCACACAGACTGTATTGGGGGCCACTGGCTAGTGGCTAGGCTCCACTCATACTGTTACAGGGTGTCATTCACTCAAATACCTTGCAAATAAAAAAAATTATATTTAATATTTTTCAGTGATATAATCACATTTGCAAGCCAGTGTGTGTCAGGCCCCCACACATACTGTATTGTGTCCACTGGCTAGTGGCTGGTTAGACCTGCACTCATACCGTTACAGGGTGTCATTCACCCAAATACCTTTCAGAAAAAAAAATTCTATTTTAAATTTAACTGTGATCTAATCACATTTGCAAGCCCGTGTGTGTCAGGCGCCCACACATACTGTATTGTGGCCACTGGCTAGTGGCTGGCTAGGCCTGCACTCATACGGTTACAGGGTGTCATTCACCCAAATACCTTTCAGAACAAAAAAAAATTATATTTTAAATTTAACTGTGATCTAATCACATTTGCAAGCTCGTGTGTGTCAGGCGCCCACACATACTGTATTGTGGCCACTGGCTAGTGGCTGGCTAGGCCTGCACTCATACCGTTACAGGGTGTCATTTACCCAAATACCTTTCAGAAAAGAAAATTCTATTTAAAATTTAACTGTGATCTAATCACATTTGCAAGCCCGTGTGTGTCAGGCCCCCACACATACTGTATTTTGTCCACTGGCTAGTGGCTCGGCCTGCACTCATACCGTAATAGGGTGTCATTCACCCAAATACCTTTCAGAAAAAAAATATATATTTTAAATTTTACTGTGATCTAATCACATTTGCAAGCCCCGTGTGTGTCAGGCCCCCACATATACTGTATTGTGTCCACTGGCTAGTGGCTAGGCCTGCACTCATACAGTTACAGGGTGTCATTCACCCAAATACTTTTCAGGAAAAAAAAATTATATTTAAAATTTAACTGTGATCTAATCACATTTGCAAGCCCGTGTGTGTCAGGCCCCCACACATACCGTATTATGTCCACTGGCTAGTGGCTGGCTAGGCCTGCACTCATACCGTTACAGGGTGTCATTCACCCAAATACCTTTCAGAAAAAAAAAATCTATTTAAAATTTAACTGTGATCTAATCACATTTGCAAGCCCGTGTGTGTCAGGCCCACACAGACTGTACTGTGCCCACTGCCCACCACTTGTATAGAGTGGCACAGTACCTTGCATGCATAGTAACACTTATCTTATAAAAAATTACAGGCAGAGGCAGGCCACGCCGCAGGGGCCGTCGTGTTCGTGGTGCTGTGATTTCCACTGGCCTTGGAATAATGCCCAGTGTTCAGAGGCCACGTACCCTGAACCCAAAAAATTCTGAGAAAATAGTTGACTGGCTTACACAGGACACCCAATGTTCAACAGCTTCCGCTAAGAACCTTGACGCACCATCCTCCTCCAGCTCAGCTTTAGTCACCACTCTCCCGCCTGCCGCCACCACCACCACTACCACACAGCCGCTTCACTTGATCCCTCAGAGGAGTTATTTACACATCAGTTGGATGAAATTAGTGATGCGCAACCATTATTGCCAGGGGATGTAGATAACAGGGATATGTCTCAGTCAGGCAGCATTACACACATGGACGTACAGTGTGATGATGATGTTGTACCCGCTGCTGCTTCCTTTGCTGAGGTGTCAGATACAAGTAAAGTGGTTGATGATGACGATGTGTCCATGGATGCCACGTGGGTGCCTGCTCGAAGAGAAGAAGAAGAGGGGGAAAGTTCAGAAGAGGAGACAGAGAGAAGGAGGAGATGAGTTGGAAGCAGGGGGAGGTCGTCGCAAGGAGCTAGTGGCACAGTCAGACAGCATGTATCGGCTGCCCAGGGTCAGCCAGACAGCACGCCAATCAACGCATGCTGTTGCCACCACCAGAATGCCGTCATTGCAAAGCTCAGCAGTGTGGCATTTTTTTTGTGTGTCTGCCTCTGACAACAGCGATGCCATTTGCAACCTGTGCCAAAAGAAACCGAGTCGTGGGAAATCCAACACCCACCTAGGTACAACTGCTTTGCAAAGGCACATGATCGCACATCACAAACGCCTATGGGATCAACACATGATGACGAGTAGAAGCAGCACACAAGCTCAAAGCCACCATCCTCCTCCTAATCTAGCATCTTCAGCCACGTCAACCACTGCTGTCCTCCTTGCCCCCTCTCAACCACCCGCCACTCCGCCTCTCACCTTGAGCAGTTCCATCTCATCTGCCCACAGTCAGGTGTCTGTAAAAGAAATGTTTGAGCGTAAAAAGCCAATGTCACAGAGTCACCCCCTTGCCCGGCGTCTGGCAGCTGGCTTGACGGAACTCTTTGCTCGCCAGCTTTTACCATACCAGCTGGTGGAGTCTGAGGCCTTAAAAAAAAAATCGCTATTGGGACACCACAGTGGAAGGTACCCGGACAATGTTTTTTTCTAATAAGGCAATCCCAAACCTCTACTCGGTGATTGAAAAGGAAGTCATGGCATCTCTGGCATACAGTGTTGGGGCAAGGGCAGTGTTGGGGCATCTGACCACTGATACCTGGTCTGCAAAGCACTGTCAGGGCAGTTATATCACCTACACTGCGCATTGGGTCAAACTGCTGATGGCTGCCAAGCATGGAATGCGTGGCTCTGCAGCGGAGTTGGTGACACCGCCACGACTTGCAGGCAGGCCTACTGCCACCTCCTCTACTCCTCCTACTCCATCCTCTTCCATAACCTCCTCGGCTGAGTCCTCTTCTGCTGCGGCGTCTGGCTGCACATCAACTGAACCCCCCTAGCTCCCCAGTGGCTATTCCACATCCCGGATACGACAGTGTCACGCCGTCTTGGGGTTGACTTGCCTGAAAGCAGAGAGCCACACCGGACCAGCACTCCTGTCCGCCCTGAACGCACAGGTAGATCAGTGGCTGACCCCGCACCAACTGGAGATCGGCAAAGTGGTGTGTGACAATAGAAGCAATATGTTGGCGGCATTGAATTTGGGCAAGTTGTCACATGTGCCGTGCGTGGCACATGTGTTGAATCTCATCGTACACCGCTTTGTGTCTAAGTACCCAGGCTTATAGGACGTCCTCAAGCAGGCCAGGAAGGTGTGTGGCCATTTCAGGCGTTCCTACACAGCCATGGCTCACTTTGCAGACATTCAGCGCCGAAACAACATGCCAGTGAGGCGCTTGATTTGCGACAGCCCGGCACGTTGGAATTCAACACTCCTAATGTTCGACCGCCTGCTCCAACAAGAAAAAGCCGTCAACGAGTATTTGTATGACCGGGGTGCTAGGACAGCCTCTGCGGAGCTGGGAATTTTTTTGCCACGTTACTGGACGCTCATGCGCAATGCCTGTAGGCTCATGCGTCCTTTTGAGGAGGTGACAAACCTAGTCAGTCGCACCAAAGGCACCATCAGCGACCTCATCCCATTTGTTTTCTTCCTGGAGCGTGCCATGCGTAGAGTGCTGGATCAGGCTGTAGATGAGCGGGAAGAGGAAGAGTTGTGGTCACCATCACCACCAGAAACAGCCTTGTCATCATCGCTTGCCGGACCTGCGGCAAGAGGAGTATGAGGAAGAGGAGTCAGAGGAGGAATGTGGCTTTGAGGAGGAGGAAGACCAACCACAGCAGGCATCCCAGGGTGCTCGTTGTTGTCACCTATCTGGGACCCGTGGTCATGTATGTGGCTGGGGGGGAAGAACAGACCGTCAATGACATCAGTGAGGAGGAGGAACGGGAAATGAGTAGCTCGGCATCCAACCTTGTGCAAATGGGGTCTTTAATGCTGTCATGTCTGTTGAGGGACCCTCGTATAAAAAGGATGAAGGAGAATGACCTGTACTGGGTGGCCACGCTACTAGACCCCCGGTATAAGCAGAAAGTGGCGGAAATGTTACCAAATTACCGGAAGTCAGAAAGGATGCAGCAGTTTAAAACCAAACTAAAAAAATGGGGGATGTCACAGCACAACGGGAATCTAACTGGGGAAGAGGTCAAAGTAATCCTTCTCCTACCACGACCACGGCGGCAAGGACAGGACGCTTTACAGAAGTGTTGTTGATGGAGGACATGCGGAGCTTTTTCAGTCCTACACATCGCCACAGCCCTTCAGGATCCCGCCTTAGAGAACGACTCGACCAACAGGTGGCAGACTACCTCGCCTTAACTGCAGATATCGACACTCTGAGGAGCGATGAACCCCTTGACTACTGGGTGTGCAGGCTTGACCTGTGGCCTGAGCTATCCCAGTTTGCGATAGAACTTCTGGCCTGCCCCGCTTCAAGTGTCCTGTCAGAAAGGACCTTCAGTGCAGCAGGAGGCATTGTCACTGACAAAAGAAGTCGCCTCGGTCAAAAAAGTGTTGATTACCTCACCTTAATTAAGATGAATGAGGCATGGATCCCGAAGGGACTGACAGTAGGGGGATACGTTTAACTAACAAAAGGCCTGACATGCCTTGGCCTCAAAATGGTCCCCACGCTGCTGTATTTAATGTCTGCATACCGGATGACTTTCGTGAATTCTCCACCACCAACTAGGGTTCAAGCCGCAATGTTTTAGTCACCTTTCTGCCTTGAAAACATAATTTTTCCGGCCGCTGCTACAACAGCGGCTGCAACAATAACATTGTTTTTCAGGCATGTGTACATGCCTAATTTTTTGGCCTCTGGTGCTGCACTGTGGCTGCAAAAACAAAACAAAAAAAAGGCACATACAAGTGTCAATTCCCCTTTCGTGATCGTTATCTTGTTGTGGTGAAGGGGCTTGTGTATCACAATGAATCGATCATCACCTCTATGAGTGTGTTGACAATGTTGGCACACCCCAGATGATAAGGCCGTTGCTTCATTATGATCAGACAAAAAGCGAAAAAATTGTATTTATCTTTTTTAAGTTGTATGGGTTGGTTTTTAATACATAAAATAAAAAAAATCATAATAAAGTCTCTTAATAGTTTATTAGAAATAATGCAGACAATTTAAAAAATCCCCAACAATTCTAATACAAATCAAGTACAAAGCTCAGAACTAAATTATTCCAGGATGTTGTAATGGTTCGTTAATTCGACAATGGTTAATCAATTTGACACCCGTCCCCGGATAGGGGACGTAACAGGGATTAAACTGATAGGAATAGGACTAGTTAAGACACCACTCATATAGGGTGTCACAGCACATTGCTCCGTGCACGCGCAGTGCCCCAACTTGGGAGTAAGAGGACCCAACTTGGGAGTAAGAGGACCGACCAAGCTGCTTTTTCCATCTCCCGGTTCCTAAAATCAATTCAGTTTGGTGTATCAGAGTTTGATCTGTCACTGTGAAGGCAGGCGAAGATACCCGGCCTAAATTTTTTTTCACAAAAGGCAATCCCACCCTGATATGGGACGTAACTGGGATTAAACTGATGAGAATAGTACTACAGAAAATACCACTCATATCGGGTGTGACAGTAAAGGGGATTCAAACAAAGGGGAGGGAGCCAGCAATTTTTTAACCATCTCCCCGTTCGAAAAATCTATTTAATAAATGGACCCCAGATTGGGGACGTAACAGGGATTAAACTGATGAGAAGAGAGAACTACAGGAAATACCACTCATATCGGGTGGGACAGTAAATTGCACGGCGCAGACGCAGTGACCGTGGCGTGGATTCAAACAAAGGGGAGGGAGCCAGCGTTTTTTTAACCATCTCCCCGTTCGAAAAATCCATTTAATAAATGGACCCCAAATTGGGGACATAACAGGGATTAAACTGATGAGAAGAGAGAACTATAGAAAATAGCACTCATATTGGGTGGGACAGTAAATTGCACGGCACAGACGCAGTGACCGTGGATTCAAACAAAGGGGAGGGAGCCAGCGTTTTTTTTAACCATCTCCCCGTTCGAAAAATCTATTCAATTCACCTTTCCGGGACCCTTGGTGTTGTGCGTGGCTGGGTGGAGGAAGAAACCTTCAATGACATCAACGGGACATGCCTAGCTTTGTATCTAACCTTGTGCAAATGGGAAGTTTGCGGTTGGGCAAATGGACTGTTTGCGGTGGTTTGCGGTGCATTAAAAGGGGAGTTTGGTCTGTCAATGTCTGTGAAGCGGACGTAACCCTTACACTACCTGATCGATACAACATCATACCTGATCGTATACACACACTGGATGTTTTAAACCACGTTGTTAAAAAAAAAAATTGGATTGTTAGGTGATTTATGCCCTTTATGGATTAAAAGCCAACTCTGCGTCAACTATGTAATTTTCCATGAAAGTTTTGCCATGGATCCCCCTCCGGCATGCCACAGTCCAGGTGTTAGTCCCCTTGAAACAACTTTTCCATCACTATTGTGGCCAGAAAGAGTCCCTGTGGGTTTTAAAATTCGCCTGCCCATTGAAGTCAATGGCGGTTCGCCTGTTCGCGAACATTTGCGAAAATTCGTGTTCGCTGTTCGTGAACGGAAAATTTTATGTTCGCGACATCTCTAATGCTGAGGAGGAGGGACACTCTGCAGCATCCCCACCTCCCTGTCCATTATTTACAGGTGTACTCTACAGAGGACAGATATTTTTTGGTCATTGAAGAGGTGTCTGAACGTTTACAGAGACCCTGTAGACAGGTAAAAATGTACTGAGGGTAAATTCACACGACAGTGAAAAAAAACTGCTGTTAAAAACAGATAAACAAAACAGATTAACAAATTATTAAAAATACCTCACCACAGGCACACTCTGGAACGCTTGCTCTTGCTCCGCACTGGAGGCAGCAGGACCTGACACTCCCAGAGTCATGACGTCACATGATCTCATTAGGAGGTTCAGGTCCTGCTGCCTCCAGTGTGGAGAAAGTGTTCCCATGCCTTATAATCTGTACCTATGTTTAATGGCCATTAGACGACTGCACTTCTGAGTAAACGGCCATTCAAGGCACTAGCCAAGAGTAAGATAGACCTCCCAGAGTGGCTGATCCACGGTAGAGATTATACTTACCTGGTCCCCAGATTGCTAAAAGGCAAAGAAAATGTCATTTTCCCTGACAAGTTATATTATATTAAAATTTTCTGTATTTCTATATATTACTAATTTATGCAAAAAAAATTACAATAGTTGTGATTTAAGTTAGGAAATATTAGATGCTCCAATAAAACTAAGCTAGTGGATATTCTCCACTTAATGGCCACTAAGGCCCTGGCATTTCTTGTTTGAGATGCAGCAAATTTTATAAGAGGTGCCCGCCTCTTGTTTGAAATGTCCCAAATAATTTTAGAGCATCTCCTAAGCTGCTCTTGTCAGAAATCTACCAAAGCTCTGAGTTGGGATAGATTTCAGTTATAATTTATACCAGTATTCTTGTGTGAAATATAGTAAATACAAGGCCTCCATGGCTTCCACAAAAATGTTGAAACAGCATATGATACATGTAAGACTTAAATTAATTGGGAACATGGCTCAACTTCTTAGCCTCAGCCATTCAGACATGCAGAAAAAGCTTTAAAGGCATTGTCCACTCCTTTACTATTGGTGACTTATCATCAGGATAGGCCATCAACATCTGATCATCGGAAGTCCAACACCCTGCACCCCACCAATCAGCTGTTTTAGAGTAGCACTAGCTCTGCACCTAAACAGCTCTGCCCATTGGTCAACAAAGGTTCAAACATAGTAAGCATAGTTGCCAAAAGTCCTGAATTTGCAAGGACTGTCCCTAATTTTCAGAGGCAGTCCCTGCAAATGTGGGTATTCCTGGACAAAAAATAGACAATTGGTATTGTTGTGTCCAAAAGTGACCAAACTAAGGAAGAGCGAATCGATTCATATGAATCAATTAGTTCATTCGAATGAATTTTACACTTGTGAGGGAGTCATCAGCTTCAGGCATTCCCTGCTGCCACTCACAGTCCCTGCCTACAGGAACGTGCACAGTCACTGATTTGTAATGCACTGATGTCGCTGATTTGTGCATGTGCCCCTACTCGCAGTAAAAGCTCATGCACCAGATTGTCACATCTATCGTGGACTTGTTAATCTGTCGGCAGGGTGGGGAATCGTCTGTAAAGATACAACCACTCATCGATGCAGAATTTATTCAGATAAACAAATTGATTCGTATGAATCGTTACACTCATCCCATATCCAAACTGGGTAAAATATTAAAATAGTTATCATGCTCTGTGAACACTGTAATGAAAAAATAAAAAGGGCAGATTGACAGTTTTTTTGTCACCTCACCCCTCCAAAAAAGATGTATGCACCCCAAAATGATACCAATAAAAACTACAGCATTCCCGCAAAAAAACAAGCCCTCATAACAGTTATGAGTCATATTATGGAAGGGGTTAAAGGGGTTCTGCACTTTGTTTAAACTGATGATCTATCCTCTCGATAGATTATCAGCATCTGATCGGCGGGGGTCTGACACCCTGGACCCCCGCCGATCAGCTGTTTGAGAAGGCAGCGGCGCTCCAGTAGCGCCGCGGCCTTCTCACTGTTTACTGCTGGCCGAGTGACGTCACGACTAGTATCACTGGCCTGGGCGCAGCTAAGCTCCGTTCCCTTGAATGGAACTTAGCCCCGCACAGGCCAGTTGATATAAATCGTGACGTCACTCGGCCAGCGGTAAACAGTGAGAAGGCCGCAGTGCTCCTGGAGCACCGCTGCCTTCTCAAAAAGCTGATCGGCGGGGGTCCCGGGTGTCGGACCCCCGCCGATCAGATGCTGATGATCTATCCAGAGGATAGATCATCAGTTTAAACAAAGTGCAGAACAGTTTAAACAAAGTGCAGAACCCCTTTAATAGTAGTAAAAACATAAGCAAAACTATACAAACCAGTCATGAGTGGCAGGGGCTATATTCAAATTTGCAATATTTCACGAATATTTTGTAGAATATTTGCAAATTTCGAGAATTTGAGACTATTTTATCGAATGCGATAAAATCGTCAATGTAAAAATCGCGTAATGCGAATTCGTAACGCGAAATACAGGCGTGGGTCACTTTGGCAAAATTTTTCAAGCTGGTATAAGTTTCCTGAGACTGGAGAAAATGGTTGGCACGGCAGAACATTAGAATAGCTTTATTTGTAGATAGAGTCAAGTGCTCCAATATATTCGTGATTGCGCTGATCGGCAGTGATTAGAATATTTTTTCACACTAGGTGCAACTTCACATTTTAGCAGGTCTGACTATAGATTACTGATTGGTGCAATAAGTATTGTTGGGAACTTGACATTGCTTCCTTCTCATTGGCCCACAAGCAAGAAGCAGAGAGGATTCGTTGTCATGGCTGAGGATGGGGAAAACCCTCAGCCGTGCGATGCCAGATGATGGTAGTCGCTGCTCGACCAGGGAGACAGAATTAGGGAGCAGGTCACCTCCTAGAGCTTCCCTAATCTGACCCTAACTCCTAGCTGCATGAGCCGACCTTGATGGTAGGAGGGCTCATGCTCCGGAACCTCGGATCCCTATTAACTCTCCACAGGTCCCTGAGCTAGGAGCTGGGTAGACTACCTGTTCCTCCTGGACGCGGAGAAACCGGAGTCTAAAGTGGCCAAGCTGCAAAAGGAGGGGGAACATATACAACTTATGGCAATGGCAGGTACATGCCACAAACACAACACTCACCTGCCACAGACACTAAGCCTGGAACCCATGTGCAAGCGCTGCTGTCCACCACAAAAGGACACAGCACACAACCACATCACACAGGAACTCAGGACCATAAGGTGCAATAAACAAGCATAACACAAACACATCTTCATAACATCAAACAAGAGTTATGACCACAAGGGTGGCCCTCACTGGAGAGATGGTGAATAACCAGGAGGCTGTCTCCAGCAAATCATGGCTGAAGAACCCCTCAGCTTTAGGTCTCCACAGAGGCTTTATAGCCCAAAGTGGCCACACCCACACAGACACACTGTGGGAAGGGAGTTAACTCTTCCATCACCAAACAGGGTAGTGAAGCCACTAAAAGGGGAAGTGCACAAACAACTATCACACTGCAGCTGTTACCGGCGACAACGACATACGTGGCAACCGTGTCCTGGGAGCTGGCCAGAAGGCCGAGACACTGCCAACACATGTAAACAATACAACACGTTGCCGCGGGCAGCCGCGGGCAGCCACAGGCGAAGGGAAGAGTCACAGTGCACACATACATAAACCCTGTGCACACCAGACATAGAAAGTGCATACAAACACACACACACATAACCAAAGGCAACCGCACGCACTTGAGGCAAACAACTAAGTGCCCCCAGCTACGGTTGACACAACACCCAGACCGCGGGCAACTGCATGCGGCTCCCAAGGAGTCACGACCATGAACATGCGCGTGACATTTGTGTTCAGATGGAAAAAAAATATGCTGAATATTCGATATAACGAATATACAATTGCAAGAAAAAGTATGTGAACCCTTTGGAATGATATGGATTTCTGCACAAATTGGTCATAAAATGTGATATGATCTTCATCTAAGTCACAACAATAGACAATCACAGTCTGCTTAAAATAATAACACACAAATAATTAAATGTTACCATGTTTTTATTGAACACACCATGTAAACCTTCACAGTGCAGGTGGAAAAAGTATGTGAACCCTTGGATTTAATAACTGGTTGAACCTCCTTTGGCAGCAATAACTTCAAACAAACGTTTCCTGTAGTTGCAGATCAGACGTGCACAATGGTCAGGAGTAATTCTTGACCATTCCTCTTTACAGAACTGTTTCAGTTCAGCAATATTCTCGGGATGTCTGGTGTTTAGCGCTTTCTTGAGGTCATGCCAAAGCATCTCAATCGGGTTGAGGTCAGGACTCTGACTAGGCCCCTCCAGAAGGCGTATTTTCTTCTGTTTAAGCCATTCTGTTGTTGATTTACTTCTATGCTTTGGGTTGTTGTCCTGTTGCAACACCCATCTTCTGTTGAGCTTCAGCTGGTGGACAGATGGCCTTAGAGGGGTTTACCGAGTTATTTTTTTGTTCTTTCTATGTTCCTAACTAAGCAAATGTAACAGCTTTCCAATTCACTCACTTTATCTCCAGTGGCTGGTTTCTCAGATTTCACTGAGGGTCACATGACCTGTGATGTCAGCTTCTCTCCCTGCTCTGATAAAGGTCGTTTACAAGGCCTGTAAACGAGACGCCACTGTGCTGGCCACGCCCCCCCCCCCCCCCCCCTTCACTGCCGTCTACTCCCTGCTAGGATTCTTAACCCCTTCAGCTGTGCAGCTCTGCAGGCAGTGAGGAGACAATGCTGGGCACTGGAGTTGACATACTAGAGAGAGCATTGCACAAGAAGGTAGGGGGAAGATCCTGTGTGTATTAGCAGTGTCATTACACAGCTGGGACATGTAGTTCTACACTTACAAGTTTCTGTTTTCTCCCAGCATTTAGGGCAGCTCTTGTATCCACTCCCTTAGCAGTGTCATTATACAGCTTGGACTTGTAGTCCTACACATACAACATGCTGCAGAGTCTCCCAGCAGGCAGACATGTCACTCAGGGCAGCTCTTGTATTCACTTCCTTAGCAGTGCAGGGGGAGGGGCAGAGATTGTTTTATTGCATGTAAACAAAGGGCCAGAAAAGAACCAGGGAAATGAGGAAATATTTTTTATTTTTTTTGCATAAAACTTGCTTAGCTCAGTTATATATCAGATTTTCAGTGCTATATTATTTTTTTCATAACTCGGACAACCCCTTTAAGTTCTCCTGCAAAATGTCTTGATAAACTTAGGAATTATTTTTTCCTTTGATGATAGCAATCCGTCCAGGCCCTGATGCAGCAAAGCAGCCCCAAACCATGATGCCCCCACCACCATACTTCACAGTTGGAATGAGGTTTTGATGTTGGTGTGCTGTGTCTCTTTTTCTCCACACATAGTGTTGTGTGTTTCTTCCAAACAACTCAACTTTGGTTTCATCTGTCCACAGAATATTTTGCCAGTACTGCTGTGGAACATCCAGGTGCTCTTGTGCAAACTGCAAACGTGCAGCAATGTTTTTTTGGACAGCAGTGGCTTCCTCTGTGGTATCCTCCCATGAAATCCATTCTTGTTTAGTGTTTTATATATCGTAGATTCGCTAACAGGGATGTTAGTATATGCCAGAGACTTTAGCTGACACTCTAGGATTCTTCTTCACCTCATTGAGCAGTCTGCGCTGTGCTCTTGCAGTCATCTTTACAGAACGGCCACTCCTAGGGAGAGTAGCAGCAGTGCTGAACTTTCTCCATTTATAGACAATTTGTCTTACCGTGGACTGATGAACAGCAAAGCTTTTGGAGATACTTTTATAACCCTTTCCAGCTTTATGCAAGTCAACAATTCTTAATCGTAGGTCTTCTGAGAGCTCTTTTGTGCGCGGCATCATTCACATCAGGCAATGCTTCTTGTGAAAAGCAAACCCAGAACTGGTGTGTGTTTTTTATAGGGCAGGGCAGCTGTAACCAACACCTCCAATCTTGTCTCATTGATTGGACTCCAGTTGTCTGACATCTCACTCCAATTAGCTCTTGGAGATGTCATTAGTCTAGGGTTTCACATACTTTTTCCACCTGCACTGTGAATGTTTACATGGTGTGTTCAATAAAAACATGGTAACATTTAATTATTTGTGTCTTATTAGTTTAAGCAGACTGTGATTGTCTATTGTTGTGACTTAGATGAAGATCAGATCACATTTTATGACCAATTTGTGCAGAAATCCATATCATTCCAAAGGGTTCACATACCTTTTCTTGCAACTGTATAACACTATATTCTAAATATTCGTGAATTCTTGAAGTCGCGATAAAAATTTGCTATTCGAATATTTGTGCTGAACACTAATACAAACATAGTATTGTGATAACTGTAGCAACTCAAACAATAAGGTTGTCATGCCATTTCTAGTGAACATGAATGCCATAATAATAAAACCCAAGAATCCCTGGCCTTTTTTTATGTTCTCTAATACAAGATATGATAAATTACATGGTGCCTGTGGCAGGCGCAGCACTATGAAGTGCCTTTTGCGCTGTGGCATTAGAAGAATTTTGATATCTCTGACTTTTAGTCTAACCTGACTGTGTGTTACTCTGTAATTCCTCTAGCGCCGTTCTATGGAAACAGTTGGTTAAAAGAGCACACCAAATGCTTGAAATAACTTCTTTATTAACTTCAACTTTTCTTCATATATAACACTGCCGCCTCCGCAGTAGATAGTCCATGTATATAACATGTGTTAAATAGATATCGCAAAATGGTGGTAGGCATAAGATGGTGGTTCAACTGTTCAATCTCGTCATTCAACATAAAATGGTGGATATATTTCTCTCTTGAGTATCTGTACTCTCACTTTATTTAAGCACTTTATGATCTCTCTGAGAGGTATATATGAGGTCTAACTAATAGTTCACTTGCTGAATTTGGTCACAATTTGCAGTATGCAGTTAGCGTATGATCTGGTATGGTTGTATACAATTTGGATTGCAATATGGAATAGGAAATTGGATTGTGAACTTTGTAGTTTGCAATTGATGGAACTATTTTGGCCTCTCTGCTTCCATAAAACACAGCTCTTAGTGGAGTGAATGTCTGTTCAGCTTCTCTCCTCTGATTTAATGATTCTAGCAGCTCCTGCTAGGGGAATTTCCCACACAGGCTGTGTGCAAGGCTGGCTGTGATTGGTCAAAACTCCTGCTGTGTGAGGCTGGCTTTGATTGGTCAAGACTCCTGCCCAGCAACAACAGTTTAACTCTATGCTTTCTGTTGTTTCTGCTGTGTCATTGAGCTTACCTTACATTATATAATGAATCTTAAAGGCATATTATCTTTTCTGCTTCTGTGAACACAAAATATAACAGTTATACGACATCCAAACATGAAGTCACTGTAAATAACTCTGCTTTTGTCTTTAACACAAAAACATAGTAACTGTATTAAGGTTATTGGCAGGTTTAGCTGTATAAAGCCATATTAGCAACCTAGGACAGGTCTTAGCTGGTCAGATACAGTGCCATTAAAAAGTGCAGCTTGTGTGGAAAATGTTTAATTAGCTGTTCAAACATTTTTGTCATTTTTGTGGAAGCCATCGCGGCCTTGTATTTACTATATTTTACAAGAGAATACTGGTGTAAATTATAACTGAAAGTCTATTACCTCATTCTTTGAATGGGTAGTGCAGGATAAGACAGGTTCTAATTCCTTAATCCATTATTTAAAAGAATTTGTATTTGTAGGCCCACCTGGTTCCCCTCATCGCCCCTACTTATGACGCCTTTCATAACCTTACTGCCCGTTTTTGCGTTCCCTTGTTTGATGAAAAGAGGGATTACCCCAGAATGGTGCTATCTGTTTATGGTATCAAACTTCAATGCCATGGTCTTTAGGCTTCCCACAGACCATGGCTTGGCTTTGCAGCATTTTGGATTGATTCCTTTCTGTCTAGAAGGTCACTCTGCATCAATTGCAATCTTTGTCATGTCTCCTCATGTTTGCCTTTATATTTGTCATTTTATTATTGCAGTACAATGGTTGCAACTACTGCAGGGTAGAGCCTGTTTTGAAAGCTAGTTTGGAACTGTAAAAGGATGCAGTCAGTTCAAGGGATTATGGAGCTATCTTTGGCCGTTCCTGGCCTGCCTGTATGTGGCCATCTGATTGGGTGGAAAAAGCCTAATGCCAAAATGTGACTGCTTGAACTGGTTACTATAAGTTGTGGTGGTGGGACTTTGGAATTTTCTACATGGCCAACACTGATGTGGATGAACCCTGCTGGATGAGATTTGTTACCACTAGTGAGGTCATCCTTGGCTGCATCCACCTGGACTGCCCATGGTAAAGGCATGGAACAAGTGGTTGAGGATGGTGGGCCATCTAACTGTACATTTGAATGATTCAGACTGCTTACAGGTTACTATTTCTTACTCGCAGTTGCTTAGAAAACAGGAAGTATAGGGTAATATAGCTGAATGTTGGCTTTGCACAGTGGCCACTTTTTTCCAGCTTATTGGTTCACCTGATATGACTAATAAAGAAATGCTTGGTTATATCATCAAGGGGTGGAAAAAGGAATACATGGTGTATGGTGTATGTTTCCTTGCTGGAGCACTTGCTCATCTCCCTCCCCTTAGTTTGTTTTATCGATTTTCAAAGGAAACTGGGGAGGGGGGGGATAGAGTTTTTTATTTCTGCAGTGTCCCATTGAAGCTGTTGTCAGCAGTAACAAGTATAAATATTTGCCAAATGATTTATACCTCCACAACAGAAACAAACCCTCCTCGGAGAGCTGAATCCTCTATTATTAGAGGCAAGCAAACCCAGCTGCATGGGCTCCTCCTCAAAGGGGATTGAGAGAGACTGAGACCCCTGTGCACTGAATGAGACAGACCCACTGTTCTTGGACTGAATATGACAGGAAGGAGTGATCCCTCTCCTCTCTCTAAGATGCCTGTCAATACGAACAGCCTGAGACGTGGCAGACTCCAAGGAGGCAGGTCTCTCATGAAAGGCAAATGCATCCTTCAATCCCTCTGAAAGACCATGGCAAAATTGACTTCGGAGTGCAGCATCATTCCAACCAGAACCAGCTGCCCATCTCCGAAATTCTGAACAGTATAACTCTGCGGACTGTTTACCCTGGCATAAAAGACGCAGTCTAGATTCAGCCAGAGCAATACGATCCGGATCATCATATATCTGACCCAGGGCTACAAAAAATTCATCCACGGATCGGAGGGGCCGTGCCCCCACTGGTAGTGAAAAGGCCCAAGACTGAGCGTTATCCCTTAGCAGCGAGATGATGATCCCCACCCTCTGCTCCTCATCACCAGAGGAATGGGGAAGTAGGCGAAAATGGAGTTTGCAAGGCTCTCTAAAACTAACAAAATTCTCACTACCCCCGGAGAACGTATCGTTTATACCCAGTTTATTCCAGGGCCCACCATACCCTGTCGGTGCAGTCTAAGAGTACAGTCACAAGCTCAGATTTCTGCATGTAGTTTTGGATGCCAATATCAGAAGTAAATTTAAAAAAGAAGAAGAGCAGTTGTATTTGTCCTTTATACTTTATCTCCTTTATGATCCACTCCTGATTTTGGCTTCCAAAACTGCATGCAGAAACCTGATTATGTGGCCGTACCATACGACTACCAAAGAGAAGGCTTGATTGAACTGGACTGAGACAAGACTGTGGAAAAGGGACGAGGATTGTAAGTATATAGTGCATTTCCCAAAAGTTGATAATCAATATATCCTGGGAAGCCCAATGGAGATAGCCTTGGTAGCACTAGGAGAGGACAGAGACCTACCACTCCTAGCACATGCCACTTATGTTTGGATAAACTGCACGTGAGAGACTGTATACTGCCACTGTGCCTTAAGAATCTGTATTCTGAACAGAACTCTTTAGTAAAATTGCAAACTGTGCCTGGTTTATTGTCATCATTACTCCTTGGCCTCAACCTGCACCAACATCAAGGGTGCCATCTATACAACATCATCCAGAAGAATTACATGTAGGGTTACTCCCCTGGAAACAACAGTAGAACCCTCCATTGTCGCTGCAACAGTTGTAGGGCCTGTGAGAGGGATTGGTGGCCCTGAAATATCCAGCCATCACTGTGATCTTGCAGCCAACCATCTTGGGGCCCAGCCACCTGTGCCAATTACTACCATGGAACCCTGGATCATTGCATTAGCAGATGGGGTGCACTTAGCAAAGTCAGCTTGGATATTTTCCTCCCTGGTCTTCAGGAGGGATTTGAGAAGGCTTTGTTCCTGCTTGGTGGCATGAGAAGCACTTCACACATGTCATGTACGCGTCTCATGACAGTATTTTTGCCCTTAAAAGACGTAGATTGGTTAATTGACTACATGCCTGTCAATATTTGATATCTATCATGCAGTTTACTGGGTAAAACTGTCTTATAAATGCTGTATTGCTCTTGGAAAGTATCATTCTAAATATATATACATTTTGCAATTATTTGATTTGAACAGATTTAATAAAAGCTGTGGGCGAGCCCAGAGTCACTCAAATTATAGCCTCCCTTGTCTTATTTGTGTGTCAAGGTGTTTTAGAAAAAATGGGTTTGGATACTTCCAGCTGGATTATTATGCCTAGGGAGTAATTATCATATGCTGGCAGTTATGACACAGTATGGTGCCACCTGGAATTCAGGATGCATAACAATGTGTACAACCACCTAATGGGCTGATCCCAGGTCAACAGGCCTGCTCAGATTCTCTCCCTTTAGCCAGTTGTCTATGTAGCAATTGTCTGATGAATGCATCAAGTATAAGCTCTGCACATACCCAATTAGTCTTCATGGTTGTGCATGCTATGGATGTCACACATTCATTTCCTTCTCTATTCTGGCAGAAAGGGAAAGGAAGAAGGGACTATACTGTCAGCTGCCAGAGGGGGAAGCAGACTGATTCTACTCACAGCATGCCCCCAGCTGCACAGATTAGTAGCAGTACCAAGAGGGACATCCGGAAGCAAAAATCATGAACAAGACATTTTTATATGCTAGAAACATTGCAAATTACTTTAAAGCAGTTATTAACTGCATTTCTGGCCTTTTAGTAGAAAAAATTATATATGGTATAACCCCTTTAAAGGGGATGTCCCATCTGGACATTTATGACATATTCATTCTAAACATTGTAAGGGGCACAGCAATCGGATTTCACCAATTAAGAAGAAATAGCAAATATGTCACTTCATCCTATATTGTATAAATCCTCTTTAACCACTTGCCGACTGCCTGTTGACTATATATATCCGGGTGGTCGGCATATATCTCTGATTAGACATTTTAAAATGTCCACATACAAAACGTGCATAGTAGTGAGGGGCCTGCTGTCAGTGACAGATGGGCTCCCATACAGAATGCAGGGACAGTTTCTCACTGTCCCTGCCTTCCCCCTACTCAATGAGTGCTGCTGTGTGTAGAGATCAGGAAGGGGCAATGCCACTTCCTGTTCTGGTCCCAGCCGAGATATCAGCAATAAAAAAATGCAATGTTAAATTTCCCCCCCAAATAAAAAAAATTTAAAAATAAAAAACACCATCACACGCCACAGCTTCTAGCCTTGCCCTCAGCCACCATAACCCATACTGTTCCAAATATCAAAATATACTAAAAACATACTAAAATAAAAATGACATAAAAATAAAGCTCTAGGTATCGCTGAAAAAATGTGCAAAAATGATTTACATAACTGAACAAAAAAAATGTTAAGGCTTTCAAAGACGAAAAGGTCAGAAAGGTGGATAGATGGCCCAGTCTTGAACTGGTTAATGCATTGTTATTGGGCCAGTAACCAGTAGCCATCAATAACAGTCATCTATTAGTCCATGTGCTCCCAAAGAAAGATTCCTTAACAACAGACTATATCTGCTTAGCTTTCTATAACTTTACTCCCACTTTCCACTTTCCTGAGCAAATTGCTTAAACGGAAATACGTTAGTTCTGCAGTGGTAACTGTGAAAGTATTTTTTAAATCTCTTATTGCTGAGGCATGATATAACTCCATGGTTCATCGAACTGGACAAATGCAGACATTTAATCTGCCACTTCAGGCCAGAAGAAACAATTTGCCTACACACATACCGTACATATGGACAGTCAGACAGAGATAGACAGATATCAATGATACACAGATATTGATGATAGATAGATAGATAACATGGCAATTCTTTGCAATGGCATTATATATAGTTATATACTGTATGTAAAAAAAAAAGAAAGCCTATAATATATTTCCAATCCCCTTCAAAAAGATGTGGGGGTATCAATAGTTATATCTCCAGGGGTTTTCCAGGCACCTGATATTTATGATCTATCCTCAGGATAGGTAATTCATATCCGATCAGTGATCAGTTGTTTCCTGCAGCCTCCAGTACTAGAACTACCACTGTCATTGGAACAAGAGCACAGCTCCATTCAATGTGCAGTGGTCATGCTGGGTTACTGCAGCTTAGCTCCCTTTCACTTCAATGGGAACTGAGATGCAGTAACCCAGCATGGCCACTATACTTTCAATGTATACAGTGATATTTCTGGCACCTGATGCTGCAGGAAACAGCTGATCAGTGGGAGTGTGGAGTGTCAGACACTCACCAATCAGATATTAATGACCTATGAGGATAGCTTATCAATATCAGGAGCATGGAAAATCCCTTTAAATTCCCAGAAACCCTTTTAGTCCTGTTCCTTGTAACTGAACCCACTGTAGCTCTTATATTGTATATTTGGATCATGAGTGTCATTTTTCCTTTTTATGAAAATATTAGCTTTGCTTTAAATTGAGTGTCGCTGCTTAGTTTTTTTCCCAAAATCTCCTCATATGCTGGTTTCACAACACATTGGGAATAAGGCCTAAACCGATGAAAAGGGGAACCATTCCCTAAGAGAAAGTTAGAGAATGTATCCCTTTTCCAGTTTGTCTTCTTAGGGTATGACCACATGAGCAGGTTTCCTGATGCAGTTTGAAAGCCAAAACCAGGAGTGAATTCAAAGTCATATATGTTCTTTATACTTTCCTTTTATCGTGATTTTGGCTTCCAAAACTGTATCAGGAAACCGAGAGATGGACGAAGTTTTGAAAAATTTGATTCGGCAACTTCTTCAATTAACCCTTTCAAGCCAGGGTCAGTTTTCACCTTCCTACCCAGGCCATTTATTGCAAATCTGACATGTGTCACTTTATGCGGTAATAACTTTAAAACACTTTGACTTACCCAGGCCATTCTGAGAATTTTTTTTCATCACATATTGTACTTCATGACAGTGGTAAAATTAAGTTAAAAAAATGTAATTTTTATTTATAAAAAAATATCAAATTTACCAAAAATTCAAAAAATTTCCAAATTTCAATGTTTCTACTTTTAAATAAGAAAGTAATAACTCCAAAAATAGTTTATTACTTTACATTCCCCATATGTCTACTCCATGTTTGGATCATTCTGGGAATGACATTTTATTTTTTGATGGTGTTAGAAGGCTTAGAAATTTAGAAGTAAATCTTGAAATTTTTCTGAAAACGTCCAATACCCACTTTTTAAGGACCAGTTCAGGTCTGAAGTCACTTTGTGAGGCTTACATAATAGAAACAACCCCAAAATTACCCCATTTAAAAACTACACCCCTCAAGGTATTCAAAACTGATTTTACAAAATTTGTTAACCCTTTAGGTGTTCCACAAGAATTAATGGAAAATTAAGATGAAATCTCAGAATTTCACTTTTTTGGCAGATTTTCCATTTTAATCAATTTTTTTCCTGCTAACAAAGCAAGGGTTAACAGCCAAAAAACTCAATATTTATTGCCATGATTCTGTAGTTTACAGAAACACCCCATATGTGGTCGTAAACTGCTGTAAAGGCACACGACAGGGCGCAGAAGGAAAGGAACACCATATGGTTTTTGGAAGGCAGATTTCACTGGGATAATTTTAAGCTGCCATGTCACATTTGAAGACCCTGATGCATCCCTAGAGCAGAAACTCCAAAAAATAACCATTTTGGAAACTACGGGATAAGGTGGCAGTTTTGTTGATACTATTTAAGTGTACTTATGAATTTTGGTTGCTCTATATTACACTTTTTATGAGGCAAGGTAACAAAAAATAGCTGTTTTGGAACCATTTAAATTTTTTATTATTTACAGTGTTCATTTAACAGGTTAGAGCACGTTGTATTTTTATAGAGCAGGTTGTTACAGACGAGACAATACCAAATATGTTTTTTGGGTTGTTTGTTTCAGTTTTACATAATAAAGCATTTTTGAAAAAATATATATTTTTTAGTGTCTCCATATTCTGAAAGCCATATATTTTTTTACATTTTGGGTGACTCTCTTATGTAGGGGATCATTTTTTGGGGGCATGAGATGACGGTTTGATTGTTACTATTTAAGGGTGCATATGACTTTTTGAATCGCTTGGTATTACACTTTTTGTGATGTAACGTGACCAAAAAATTGCTTTTTTGACACACTTTTTTTTTACCATGTTCACCTGAGGGGTTAGGTCATGTGATATTTTTATACAGCAGGCTCTTATGGAAGTGGCGATACATAATATGTATACTTTTTTTATTTTTTTAAGCTTTACACAATAACAGCATTTTTTAAACAAAAAAAATCATGTTTTAGTGTCTCCATATTCTGAGAGCCATAGTTTTTTATTATACGGGTGATTGTCTTAGATAGGGTCTCATTTTTTGCGAGATGAGATGACAGTTTGGTACAATTTTGGGGTGCGTATGACTTTTTGATCGCTTGCTATTACACTTTTTGTGATGTAAAGTGACAACAAATGGCTTTTTGACACCGTTTTTATTTTAATTTTTTACCGTGTTCACCTGAGGGGTTAAGTAATGTGATATTTTTATAAAGCAGGTCATTATGGACGCGGCGATACCTAATATGTATACTTTTTTTATTTATTAAAGTTTTACACAATAATATTTTTTTTCAACTAAAAAAATCATGTTTTAGTGTCTGCATAGCTTTTTTATTTTTTGGGTGATTGTCTCAGGTAGGGTATTATTTTTGCGGGAGGAGATTATGGTTTGATTGGCATTATTTTGGGGTGCATATGACTTTTTGATCACTTGCTATTTCACTTTTGTGATGTGAGGTGACAAAAAATAGCTTTTTTGACACCGTTTTTATTTTACGTTTTTTACGGTGTTCACCTTAGGGGTTAGGTCATGTGGTATTTTTATATAGCAGGTTTTTACAGACATGGCGATAGCTATTATGTAGAGGTGGGACGAATCCAATTATTTTCGAATCCGAATCTGAAAAAGGTTCTCGAATATGCTGAATCTTTCGAATCTCGAATCCTACAAATCCTGTACATAAGAATTGTGTGAACGGTGTAAGAAACAAAGTTATCCAAACACTTATGGGGGGGATCTGTGGATGACACTGCTATGGGGGAAATCTGTGGATGGCACTGTTATGGGGGATCTCTGGATGGCACTATTATGATGATCTCTGGATGGCACTATTATGATGATGATCTGTGGATGACACATATATAGCATCTTATGCTATGTGTTATACAGAGATCCCCCCATAACAGTGTCCCTGCAGTGTGAATGACCCCCAATACAGGGGCTGGGGGCCGGCATCTGGATTAGGAATGACAGCGGGAACCGGTGCAGTCCCTGTATTCTAATGCACCAGCCCCGCTCACTATAGTATATTCTTATCTAACCTGCATTGGTAAGATATAAAAATCATGTGTAATCCATCTGTATTACTTACAACATTTTTTTATTTATTTTTTTCCCTTTTTTTTTATAAATAGTTTTTATTTGAGTTTCACATAAAGAACAGATCCATAAAAGAGAAAACACATTACTCTAACACTAAGCAAAATTCAACCATTAACAGTTAATGATTACAGTTCCTTTTCCTTTTCTTTTCCCTTCCTTCTCCCATTTCCCTCCCTCCTCACCCCCTCCCTCCGCGTGGGGACGTGAAAAAGGAAAGAAAAAAAAAAAAAGAAAAAAAATAAACATCCTCCGACACTAAAGTAACCAATTTTTCCATACTTGGTCGAGATTTGGTGACTTTTTTATGTGATTCTTCATCACTCGTTCTTCTTTAATTAAATTATCTATCATTTTTCTCCACTGTCCCACCGTCGGTAAATCTGCTTTTATCCATTTCCTGAGTATAAGCAATCTGGCCTGAAATAATACTTTATTCAAAACCAGTCGTGTTTTTTTATTTAGCTTCAAATGTTCAGTTGCCCCTAGAATACAGATTGTTGGATCCTTGGGCAGCCGAACTTTCAAGAGCAAAAATACGGTTTCCATTATTTCTGTCCAATATCTATGGAGCTTGGGACATCTCCAGAAACAATGTATTAAGTCTGCTCTCTCCTCCCAACATTTTGGACACTTATCTGTTGCTTTCACTCCCATTCTCTTCAACATCCATGGAGATCGATGCAATCTGTGCACTATAAAGAACTGTGAGATCTTATGTGAGCCCCTATCCGAAATTGTCGCGTAATTTCTAAGGGCATCTCTCCAATTTTCCTCTGCAAAGAAGTCTAGATCCTTCTCCCATTTTCCTACAGCAAGCATTGTAATCCTTTTTCTCTTTCCTTCCATCAAAAGCCTATATCTCCTTGCAGTTGTTCCTCCTTCTTCCCCTACTATAGTGAACTTGTCCAACCTGTCTGATTTTTCCCTTCTGTACCTGTCTTCCTGTACCACTGTCCGCAGTGCATTCCTAAGTTGGAGATATTTATACGTATCAATATGGGGGATCCCAAATTCCAACACCATTGTATTAAAGTCCTTCAGCTTATCTTCGTCAAAGATCTGGTCTAGATATATCATTCCTTTTTTTTTCCCAATCTATATAGTCCCTTATTGTTTCTAATTCTTTTAAATTAAGATTTTTCCATATCGGTGTGTATTTCAAAAACCCTTTAATCTCCAATATCTTCTTAACTTCCCCCCATACGTATTCTATTAAGTTTAATATCCTATTATCAGAATTTTTTTTCCCCCAAGAAACCTGACTCCAACACCTCTAAGTGATTACCTCCCTCTTTCCAACCCCATCTATTTAATTCTTGCCTACCTACTTGACTATCTAAGCTACCCTTTATATTCCCATATTGAGTTATTAGATAATAAAGAAACAAATTAGGGACCGCTAATCCTCCCTCCTGCACTGGGAGCTGAAGGACTTCCTTCTTTATCCGAGGGATCGCACCCTTCCAAATAAAGTCCCCCATTAGTCTATCAAATAATTTAAAAGTAGTCTGCGGTATTCTCACTGGAGCATTTTGCAATATATAAAGTATCTTTGGGAGAAGGACCATTTTTAATAGGTTTACCCTACCTTGGATTGACATTGGCAGTCTTTTCCATATATGTATTTTAGTTCTTAATTCTTTTATTAGGGGAAGGACATTTAATTTTTCATATTCTTCTATATTTCCGGAGATTTGTATACCGAGATATTTAAAATTTTCATGTTTTTTAACCCCTTAAGGACATAGGACGTACCGGTACGCCCTATTTCCCGAGTCCTTAAGGACCAAGGACGTACCGGTACGTCCTGACTTTAAAATCGGCATTCCGGCACCGCAAGGGTTAATTTGAACAGGATGCCGGCTGAAATCATTCAGCCGGCATCCTGTTAAAACGCCAGGGGGGGTCATGTGACCCCCCCATGTCGGCGATCGCAGCAAACCGCAGGTCAATTCAGACCTGCGGTTTGCTGCGCTTTTTGCAGTTTCTGATCCCCGCGGTCCCTGACCGCGGGGATCAGAAACTTTAGAGTGTCTAAAATCAATATAGTACACCCCCCCCCCCCCTGCACCCCTGCATGATTTGATGGCAGCGGGTGGTGCAGGGGGGGTGTCGCAGGCGGTGGGGGCGTTGCGGGAGGCGGGCGGTGCGGCAGGCGGGATCGCGATCCCCCGCCCGCCTCCCATTGAATAATCGTTGGTGTACAGTGGGTATACCAGGGTGCCAGCACATTGCTGGCACCCTGGTATAAACGGCTGACATCGTTGATGCGATGTCAGCCGTTTAACCCTTTCCATACAGCGGTCCGTACGGACCGCTGTATGGAAAAGGTTAACAGTAAAAGGGAGCTCCCTCCCTCTCCGATCGGGGGGCTGCTGTGCCTTTGCAGCCCCCCGATGGGAGAGGGAGAGAGCCCCAGACAGCCCCCCCAGAGCCCCGTCCTTACCCTTCCCCGTCTGCGCAGTTCTGACCATAACTGAGCAGACGGGGAAGGTTCCCATGACAACAGGACGCCTGCTCAGGCGTCCTGCTGTCCATGGTGCTGAACAGATCTGTGCTGAAAGCATAGATCTGTTCAGTGTAAGTAAAATACAGTTACAGATACCTATATAGGTTCTGTACTGTATTTTACAGACATCAGACCCACTGGATCTTCAAGAACCAAGTGGGTCTGGGTCAAAAAAAAAAAAAATAAGTGAAAAAAGTTAAGATAAAAAAAAACAACATTTATCACTGAATAAAAATAAAAAAAAATAAAATAAACTACACATATTAGGTATCGCCGCGTCCGTAACGACCTGATCTATAAAACGGTCATGTTACTTTCCCCGCACAGTGAACGCCATAAAAATAAAAAAATAAAAACTATGAGAAAATTGAAATTTTGCCCACCTTACTTCCCAAAAAAGGTAATAAAAGTGATCAAAAAAGTCGCATGTACGCCAAAATAGTACCAATCAAACCGTCATCTCATCCCGCAAAAAATTTGACCCTACTCAAGATAATCGCCTAAAAACTGAAAAAACTATGGCTCTTAGACTATGGAAACACTAAAACATCATTTTTTTTGTTTCAAAAATAAAATCATTGTGTAAAACCTACATAAATAAAAATAAAGCATACATATTAGGTATTGCCGCGTCCGTATCGACCGGCTCTATATAAATATCATATGACCTAACCCCTCAGGTGACCACCATAAAAAATAAAAATAATAAATTGTGCAAAAAAAGCAATTTTTTGCCATCTTACGTCACAAAAAGTGTAATAGCAAGCGATCAAAAAGTCATATGCACCCCAAAATAGTGCCAATCAAACTGTCATCTCATCCCGCAAAAAATTAGACCCTACTCAAGATAATCGCCCAAAAACTGAAAAAACTATGGCTCTCAGACTATGGAGACACTAAACAATTTTTGGTTTTAAAAATGAAGTTATTGTATAAAACTTACATAAATAAAAAAAATTGTATACATATTAGGTATCGCTGCGTCCGTGACAACCTGCTCTATAAAATTACCACGTGATCTAACCTGTCAGATGAATGTTGTAAATAACAAAAAAAAAAAACGTGCCAAAAAAGCTATTTCTTGTTACCTTGCCGCACAAAAAGTGTAATATAGAGCAACCAAAAATCATATCTACCCTGAACTAGTACCAACAATACTGCCACCCTATTCCGTACTTTCTAAAATGGGGTCACTTTTTTGGAGTTTCTACTCTAGGGGTGCATCAGGGGGGCTTCAAATAGGACATGGTGTCAAAAAAACCAGTCCAGCAAAATCTGCCTTCCAAAAACCGTATGGCATTCCTTTCCTTCTGCTCCCTGCCGTGTGCCCGTACAGCGGTCTACAACCACATATGAGGTGTTTCTGTAAACTACAGAATCAGGGCCATAAATAATGAGTTTTGTTTGGCTGTTAACCCTTGCTTTGTAACTGGAAAAAAAATATTAAAATGGAAAATCTGCCAAAAAAGTGAAATTTTGAAATTGTATCTCTATTTTCCATTAAATCTTGTGCAACACCTAAAGGGTTAACAAAGTTTGTAAAATCAGTTTGAATACCTTGAGGGGTGTAGTTTCTTAGATGGGGTCACTTTTATGGAGTTTCTACTCTAGGGGTGCATCAGGGGGCTTCAAATGGGACATGGTGTCAAAAAACCAGTCCAGCAAAATCTGCCTTCCAAAAACCGTATGGCATTCCTTTCCTTCTGCGCCCTGCCGTGTGCCCGTACAGCGGTCTACAGCCACATATGAGGTGTTTCTGTAAACTACAGAATCAGGGCCATAAATAATGAGTTTTGTTTGGCTGTTAACCCTTGCTTTGTAACTGGAAAAAAAATATTAAAATGGAAAATCTGCCAAAAAAGTGAAATTTTGAAATTGTATCTCTATTTTCCATTAAATCTTGTGCAACACCTAAAGGGTTAACAAAGTTTGTAAAATCAGTTTGAATACCTTGAGGGGTGTAGTTTCTTAGATGGGGTAACTTTTATGGAGTTTCTACTCTAGGGGTGCATCAGGGGGCTTCAAATGGGACATGGTGTCAAAAAACCAGTCCAGCAAAATCTGCCTTCCAAAAACCGTATGGCATTCCTTTCCTTCTGCGCCCTGCCGTGTGCCCGTACAGCGGTCTACAGCCACATATGAGGTGTTTCTGTAAACTACAGAATCAGGGCCATAAATAATGAGTTTTGTTTGGCTGTTAACCCTTGCTTTGTAACTGGAAAAAAAATATTAAAATGGAAAATCTGCCAAAAAAGTGAAATTTTGAAATTGTATCTCTATTTTCCATTAAATCTTGTGCAACACCTAAAGGGTTAACAAAGTTTGTAAAATCAGTTTGAATACCTTGAGGGGTGTAGTTTCTTAGATGGGGTAACTTTTATGGAGTTTCTACTCTAGGGGTGCATCAGGGGGCTTCAAATGGGACATGGTGTCAAAAAACCAGTCCAGCAAAATCTGCCTTCCAAAAACCGTATGGCATTCCTTTCCTTCTGCGCCCTGCCGTGTGCCCGTACAGCGGTCTACAGCCACATATGAGGTGTTTCTGTAAACTACAGAATCAGGGCCATAAATAATGAGTTTTGTTTGGCTGTTAACCCTTGCTTTGTAACTGGAAAAAAAATATTAAAATGGAAAATCTGCCAAAAAAGTGAAATTTTGAAATTGTATCTCTATTTTCCATTAAATCTTGTGCAACACCTAAAGGGTTAACAAAGTTTGTAAAATCAGTTTTGAATACCTTGAGGGGTGTAGTTTCTTAGATGGGGTCACTTTTATGGAGTTTCTACTCTAGGGGTGCATCAGGGGGCTTCAAATGGGACATGGTGTCAAAAAAACTGTCCAGCAAAATCTGGCTTCCAAAAACCATACAGCGTACCTTTCACTCTACGCCCCGCTGTGTGGCCGTACAGTAGTTTACGGCCACATATGGGGTGTTTCTGTAAACGGCAGAGTCAGGGCAATAAAGATACAGTCTTGTTTGGCTGTTAACCCTTGCTTTGTTAGTGGAAAAAATGGGTTTAAATTGAAAATTAGGCAAAAAAATGAAATTCTCAAATTTCATCCCCATTTGCCAATAACTCTTGTGCAACACCTAAAGGGTTAACGAAGTTTGTAAAATCAGTTTTGAATACCTTGAGGGGTGTAGTTTCTTAGATGGGGTCACTTTTATGGAGTTTCTACTCTAGGGGTGCATCAGGGGGCTTCAAATGGGACATGGTGTCAAAAAAACTGTCCAGCAAAATCTGGCTTCCAAAAACCATCCGGCGCACCTTTCACTCTACGCCCCGCTGTGTGGCCGTACAGTAGTTTACGGCCACATATGGGGTGTTTCTGTAAACGGCAGAGTCAGGGCAATAAAGATACAGTCTTTTTTGGCTGTTAACCCTTGCTTTGTTAGTGGAAAAAATGGGTTAAAATTGAAAATTAGGCAAAAAAATGAAATTCTCAAATTTCATCCCCATTTGCCAATAACTCTTGTGCAACACCTAAAGGGTTAACAGAGTTTGTAAAATCAGTTTTGAATACCTTGAGGGGTGTAGTTTATAGAATGGGGTCATTTTTGGGCGGTTTCTATTATGTAAGCCTTGCAAAGTGACTTCAGAGCTGTAGTGGTCCCTAAAAATTGGGTTTTTGTAAATTTCTGAAAAATTTCAAGATTTGCTTCTAAACTTCTAAGCCTTGTAACATCCCCAAAAAATAAAATATCATTCCCAAAATAATTCAAACATGAAGTAGACATATGGGGAATGTTAAGTCATCACAATTTTTGGGGTATTACTATGTATTACAGAAGTAGAGAAACTGAAACTTTGAAATTTGCTAATTTTTCCAAATTTTTGGTAAATTAGGTATTTTATTATGCAAAAAAATTAATTTTTTTGACTTTATTTTACCAGTGTCATGAAGTACAATATGTGACGAAAAAACAATCTCAGAATGGCCTGTATAAGTAAAAGCGTTTTAAAGTTATCAGCACTTAAAGTGACACTGGTCAGATTTGCAAAAAATGGCCTGGTCCTTAAGGTGAAAATGAGCCTGGTCCTTAAGGGGTTAAGAACATGCACCCGTGTGTCTCCCTGTAATTGTCTATCTCCTAGTAATAACATATGTGATTTCCCCCAATTAATCTTTAGGCCAGAGAAAAACCCAAACTTATCTATTATCTCTATCACTCTATTAAACTGATCCCCAGTGTTTTGCAAAAAAAGTTAAATATCGTCCGCATACATTAACAGTTTTTCTTCTCCGCCCGCATATTGAAACATTTGATCTCCCTATCATTTCTTATTATATTTGCCAAAGGTTCAATTGCAATAGCAAATAGCAGTGGGGAGAGAGGGCATCCCTGCCTTGTGCCACGAAATAGGGCAAACGGCAGGGACAAGCTCCCATCCACCACCACTCTAGCCCTGGGGTTTAGATATATTAACTGGATCCACCCTATAAATCCCTCCCCTATACCAAGTCTCCTTAATACTGCCCATAAATACTCCCATTCAATACAATCAAATGCCTTTTGGGCATCCAATGAGAGTATCGCTTTCTCCCCTGCATCTAATCTATTGGCTTCGATGTTGAGGAATAACCTTCTTATATTGGAGTATATTGTTCTGCCCGGTATAAATCCTGTCTGATCTTTATTTATTATTACTTTGATAACCCTTGAAGGCCTATCAGCTAGGACTTTTGCCAGAATTTTAACATCCGTATTCAACAGGGATATTGGCCTGTATGAACCGGGATCTGTTTGTTCTTTTCCCTTTTTTGAGATTAGTGTAATAATTGCTTCCTTCATGGAGTTCGGTAGGTCGCCTAATTTTCGAGCCTCGTCCAGTGTTATCTTTAATTCTGGTACTAAAACCTGGGAGAAGGTTTTATATATTTCAAAAGGAAGCCCATCTCCACCTGGTGTTTTCTCAGATTTAACCTTCCCCAGAGCTAGATTTATTTCTGCCACCGTTATTTCTTTTTCCAGATATTCTTTTTGGGACTTAGATATCCTACTGAGGGCAATCTTGTCTAGGTATGAATCTAGCTCTTGTTTTGAGTATTGTACCCTAGACTTATATAGCTCTAGGAAGTACTCCCAGAACACTTTTTTAATACCTTCGGGTGTGGTGATTAATTTACCCGTTTTATCTTTAATTGCAACTATCCATGATTTCCCTTTTTGATTTCTCACTATATTTGCTAATATTTTACCGACCTTTTCACCCTCCGAGGCTAGCTGGATGCCTTGAAAAAGCAATTCTTTCCTACTTTTCTCTAATTGATAGGTCTTCAACTTTTCCTGTTCTTCCTCCCAAACTCTCTTATTAAGTGCAGTAGGATATCTCATGCTTGCCATACCTGCCTCTTGCAGTTTTTTCTCCAATGCCTTCCCGTTCTCTCTAGTACTTTTTTTCCAATGATTTACCTTTTTAAACAATACTCCCCTCAGAAATGCCTTGAAAGTGTCCCAAACCACAAGTCTACTGGCAGAACCGTTATTTTCCATAAATTTTTTTTTTTAACTCCTCAGTTATACTCTCTTTATCTGAGATCAATAATAGCCAATGGGAGTTGAACTTAAACAACGGTGGAGTATTGTTTTTATTCAAGTCCAGCTCAACTGTCATTGCATTATGGTCTGACAAGGCCATAGGTATATATTTTGTCGTGATCCTATTTTGGGACATTAAATTTTTATTTCCAAAAATCATATCTATTCTCGACCAAGTTTGGTGTGTTTTTGAATAACAAGAATATCTAGTTTCATCCGGGTTCTGAACCCTCCAAACATCTACCCAATTAAATTCATGGGCTACTTTACATAAATCTACATTTTGTGCTCCTCCCCCTCTGCTAGACGTCCTATCCCTGAGTGGATCCATAACCGCATTGTAATCACCTACCGCAATCAATATACATTCCTGTTTATTTAGCATAAATCTATACAATTGATACAGAACATCTGGTTTATATGGTGGTGGAATATATATATTTGCGATTACAGTTTTAATCCCTTCTACATAACAATGTAAAAAGAGGTATCTACCATGGTCATCGGTCTCACATGCCAAAAATTCAAATTTAATCTTATTATGTATCAGAATTGAGACCACTCTGGAGTAAGTGGTATATACAGAATGATATCCCGCCACCACCCATCCCCTCTCCAACCATCTTACTGATTCCTTATCCAGATGTGTCTCCTGGAGGCAGATGATGGCTGGCAGAAACCTCTTCATCCACTCAAGGATAGCGTATCTTTTAACCCTCTCACGGAGCCCCCTCACATTCAATGAAAGGATCCTAACCATCTAACAGAGGGGGAGGAGGAAAAGCAAAAAAAAGAAAAAAAAAAAGTTTTCTCCACGTCCCCACCCCCGCCCCCCACCTCCCATATATACCCTCCCGTCTATATAGTCCCCCCTTCTGCTGGCCAGCAGTCCGGGCGACTCCATAACTTAGCATGACTCCTATCACCCCCCCCCCCCCCCACCACCAGCCTCAAAGGCCCTCTCCATCCGCCCATTCACTGACTTCCTCCGGAGTCTGAAAAAAAGAAATCTTGCCGTTATATTCCACCCTTAATTTTGCCGGAAAGAGTAAGCTATACTTTATACCTGCCTCCCTTAATCTTTTTTTGACCGATATAAATTCTCTTCTTTGTGCGTTAGTGCTAAATGAGTAGTCTGGAAAGAGTTTGATCTTTACACCCTGTATAGAATATTTTTCCGAGGTTCTTGCATCAGATAGTATTCCATCTCGATCCTTAGATAGTAAACATTTCACCAGTATAGATCTGGGGTAGTCCCCTGGCGCCCTATTTTTTGTGGGGACCCTGTGTGCTCTTTCAATAGAGAATAAGGGAGAAAGAGTACTTGCTTTACTATTTTCCCTCAACCATTTTTCCATAAATTCAGTACAGTTTCCTCCCTCCGCTCGCTCTGGGATCCCCACACATCTTATGTTAGCCCTTCTTGATCTATCCTCCTGGTCTACCAGTTTTTGTTCCATCTTAACGTTTGTTTGTTTGTTTTAAAAGGGCCACCTCCTTCTCTAATTTCTGCACGGATTTCTCTAGGGTGGGAATCCTTTTTTCCATCTCTTGTAAGCGCTGCCTTACTTTTTCCATCTCAGCTCGAATAACCATAACATCCGTTTGCACTGCCCCAAGCTGGGTTACTAAATTACCCATTAAATTTTCCATCCTTGAGACAGTGCAAAGTATATCCTGCACCATTTTTACATCCGTTTCTGTGTATGTCACTGGTGTTCCCCTCTCCCCCTCCCCCCCTTCAGCTGACGTCTCATGTGTCGAATCCTGTACTCTGGCATCCACCATTTTTTCTTTTTGTGGGGATCTAAGCCCGGGTGAATTCGGGACCAGGTACTTATTTAGACCCGATTGTTTAGGCCCACTTTCCAGCCCTACTGCTGATCGCCTAGTAGTACTTCCCGTGGGGCCACGCTGTTCTTCCCTTTTTTTTGGCGGCATTTTAAGATCTCTTCCCTCTTTTCTTATTCCTATTTCCCTTTTTTTTTTTTTTTTTTCTTCCCCCCTTATCTTTTTCCTTTCCTTTCTTCTCCCTCTCCCTCCCTCCCCTTTCCTCCCCTCTTCCTCTCCCCTTCTTCTTCCTTTCTTCAATTGTAATCCCCCTTCTCAAGTTAATCACAAAGACCCAGTACAGTCAGTAAATTACATCCATGATTATATACAACGGTTAGTTCAGAGGGAAGAAAAAAGGTCCATAATATCAATAGGATCAAGCCGAAGGAAGAGAGGCTCCTTAGAGAGTTGAAGGTCGGGATCCAGACGTATAAGAGATACAGTCAGTTAGCTGGTTAGTTCAAAGAAATATACTACAGTTAGATATCTTGAGGGGGATAGGGATTTCTCAGTCGGGGTTATTAGGGTTATTAAGTGTTGTACTCCACATTCCGAACACCCTCCCCCGCTTTTTTTTTTTTTTTTTTTCTCCAGATTCAATTCAGTTCACTCTGGCACAGTCCACCCTCAGTAACTGCCTCCAATACCGGCCAGGTATCTCAGTGCGGGTTCACTTCCTTTATTCTACGGTGGCCTCAGTCTGCACCCCCATAGTCACAGCCACGATGACAAACTAACCCGCCATCAACTGCAATCTCAGGGGTACTTAACATCACCACAAAAACCTGTGGATAGTCCTCCTTGAGTTTCCACTTCCAAATAGCTGAGGTGGCCGCCCTTCAGATATTACAATCAGAGCTGGCCTCACCGCTAAAACTCAGTAAATGTCAATAGGGATCGGTAGGGATCAATAGGACAGGACCTCAAGACCTGACAGGAGCGCCCCCGGATACCATCTCTATCCGGTCCAAGACTCCACTATTAGCAGGCGAGTATCGACCAGAGCTCCCTTTTTAGCACTGATAGTTAGTACGCTGTGCTCCGGCCCCACCAACCTTCATCCCGCCGGCACTTTTGTTCTCTTCCCACAGCACACAAAGCTGCGATATCTCACCACTCACCGACCGACGGCTCAGGACTTCCAGGGACAGAGATCCGGATCCAGACACCAGCGTCGGTCTCTGTGGCAATCAGGGCATCTCACGTAGATGGGCAATCTGGGCAGCAATCAGGGCGGCCACGGCCTCGGCACGGGAAGCTAGCATGGGTTGCGGTGGTCAGGCATTCCAGGCGGCGGTACGAGCGGCCAGCGGCCGGCGTGCGGGAGAGGAGGGGGCGGGGGGTGGAGCCCTATCGTCCCACGTCAGACGCTCTCACGCATCTCGAGCCACTTTATTTTTTGTCCCACTCTGGGACTTCAACTTTTGAGGGTCTGATCCCCTTTGCAATGCATCACAATACTTCTGTTATAGTGACTGCCAGAACCCTGCCGTTGATCGTGTAGGCGCAGCTCCTGCACCCGCCCCATCAGCCCGCCGTAATAGTACTGTGCTGGGCGGCAAGTCACATCCTGCTGCGCCGTACTATTACAGCGCTGGTCGGGAAGGGGTTAATTACTAATTAAATTGTTACAAATCGCTATAAATCAGGTATACCCAGGCCATTCTGCCTTAAGGTACAGCCACATGGAGTGGCCGTGCCTTTTATATATTAATGAAGACCGCACTGTATAGTCCTTAAACAGGGGCTGTTGCTGGTTTCGGTTTTGGCTGGTTAGGTTGGGGGAACAGTATGCATATTATTTCTGTTCTGGCCTGCAATCTCCTGCAGGTTATTTGACAGTAAACACAGAATATTAATCAGCTCTGGCATACCCACTTCTCCAACCCCAGCGCTCTCCTGCGCTAAAGGTGGGAGCCCTTTTTCTGCCATCTGCTTTTTCTCCTTTTCCACATCATCTAATATCGATGAGAATATGTCATCAGGAACATCCAGCTCTCTCTGCTTATTGCTGACTTTTCTAGGACATTGAGACTTTGAGGGAAGATTTGGAACAAGTAAAGCCAGCAAAAGATGAGGATGGTCATCATTAAGACCTGGCCTCCATAAGGGGTTTAGGCTGGATGATATTGGTTGGCATGCTGGCAATGGAATAATAAAGGCTTCCATCTTATTGGTATTGAATTACATATCTTAGTTTACGGTTGATGTAGGAATAAGTAAATGTAGGAATAAGTAAATAAAACTGATACAGCATAAGTCTCCCTGCACTCTCCCTGCATTCTCCCTTCTCCAATAGTCTTCTGTTAATCATTATCAGCAACACTGTCCCTAGCGCATAAGCACTTGCCATGTCTCTCCCTATGCTCAGCTCACAGGACAGTGGCATAGACCACTCAGGATGAGGGTTTTATAGGGCTGTGACATTACAGGCGATGGCTATCTGCACATTGGCTGGCTGCACGGCATTATGGGTGATCTTGCGTTCCAGGGCTTCTTACTTTCACTTTGTAACATATGCAGTCACTGTTTTAGGAAAAACTGATTTGTTACTATGAAGCACAAGGAAATTTGGATTTGTTGCAAATCAAAGTTTTCATAAACTTCAGACCGAATTCTGCTTTGAATGCTTCGTTTTGCTCAAACCTGATCATTTGGCTAAATTCCTGGGGCTATAAAAGGAATATAGGAGAACAGATCCCCCTAATGTGGTGTGAAACAAGCCATAGTCTGGACAATTTAACGAGTATGGGGTCATCCTGATTGTTCCCAGGGAGCAGATGTTAAGGAATATAAAGATCATGTTGGATGTTCCTTTGTTCTGCCAGGCTCACAGCCATGTCATGTATGGCCAGCTTAAGAGGCTGTGCATACAGCATCTGTTATCTGGGTTCACTATTCACAGTTTTATAGAAGAGTAACAAAGAGAATGCCTCTGTTAAAAAAGTTAAACACTTGAGATACAGTGTATCAATCGGTCTGAAGCAAATTAAAAAATAAAATGCAAATGCATGAGATATGAGCTACTTCTATATCAGTTACAGGTGTTGGCCAGCCAGAAAAAATGATTTAGTAAGTAGCTCAGAATGCTCTATACAATACAAAGAACAAAATAAATCATACTCATGTGACCGGTCCCCTGCTGCTCCAATTCTGAGGCTACCAGGTTACCCCACCAGTATTTACTCCCTGGTTCCTCTTAACATAGACATGTGCCCACTGCAGCCAATCACTGTGGTCAGATGTCCATGTCAAGAGAGAGCAGGAAGTAAAGACCAGTGGAGGACCTGGGAAGTTTTGGAACCTAATACATGTTTCTGCACAGTTGAAAAGGGGTATATAAACATTAAACAGATGTCTGCGATGGAACTGACATGATACAGACTAGCTAAAAATTTTTTACAAGAACTAGCGAACTTGCCCTGAATTAACCTTATAACTACAGGGGCCAGTAGAACAACCTCCTCAATAAAGGGCAATCCCACTCAGGAACGTTACTAGATAACCCTGCTGGTGGTATGAAATCTTATCTTCCATTCACCAGTTAACTGCTGGCAGGTGGAGTAGACAGGTCAAGTAGTAGTACAAGCCAGGGGCAAAACAGATCAGTAAAAGATCCAAGCCAAAACTGTATACAATAGTGATAACAGAGAAAAGCTAAGTCAGAATCAAGAGAAACAAAGGCCTACAGATGCAGAAGCAGGAAACTATAGTCACTACACAATCCTGGGTCAAATGCAATAGTAAGCAAGGAGAAACCAAAGAGTAATCCGGTAAACAAGCCATGTCAAAAACACAAGACTGCTCACAATATGCACAAAGAACTAAGGCTAGTTTCACACCTGTGGTAAGGTAGCCAGCAGGCTGTTCTGGCAGAGGAACAGCCTGCCGGAGTTCACCGTATCCAGCCAAGTCGGATAATGCTGTGTTCACCGCAAAGCCTATTGACTATAATGAGATCTGTTTGGGATCCGTCTAGTTTCCAGCAGGAGTTCTGGGTTATGGCCACACAAAAACCAGAACATGGGTTCCAGCGGTGCATAGCCCGATCCGACTAAGCCGGATTTGGTGAACTTTACCGCATATATGTAAGTATCCTAACAAACACACAGGAACCAGGTTGAAATTACAATAACTGCCATTGAGCAATCTCCAACAAGATTTACATAGAGCACCCCTTCTGCCTCTCTATGTCAGAAGGGGTGAGTTGTCAGGGTACGCCATCTACCTTTTTGCCTGGTTTCTGGAGCAGAGATTGTAACAATATCAAAAAGATGCCTTTTTGAGTTTAGTCGGGTGAATGGGTCACCATGGACACATTTTACGCATAGTGTCACGGATCAGAGTGGGGGTAACTCTAATCCGTGGGATGTCAATATGAAAGATAGCTGCTAGGCCAGGACAGGAATCAGGGAGCAGGTCACCTCCTATCACATCCCTAACTCTGACCCTGTCTCCTAGCCGTATGAGCCAACCCTGATGGTAGGAGGGTTCATACTCAGGAACCTAAGATCCCTACTAGCCCTCAGGGTGGACCTGGACTAGGAGCAGAGTAAGACAACCTGTTCCTCCACATCACGGAGGAACCGGAGTCTCAGTGGCCAAGCTGCAAGGAAAAGGGAACATGTACAGCATATGGCAATGGCAGGTAAGTAGACAAGTATCACACGTACCTGCCACAGACACACAGCCTGGAACCCATGCACGAGTGCTGCTGTCCACAAGAACACAAATGGACACAGCCCACACCACACATCACACATCACACAGGAACCCAGGAACCCAGGAGGATGACTCCAGCAACCGCATGGCTGAAGTACCCCTCAGCTTCTGGCATCCAGCAGGAGCTAAATAGCCCCAAGTAGCCACACCCACACAGAGACACACCCAGTGTTCACACACTAGGAAGGGAATTAACCCCTCCAATACCAGACAAGGGATGGAAGCTACTTAAAGGGAAAAAGCACAAACACACACTCCACCTGTTACCGCGGGCAACGGCATGCGTGGCAACCATGTCCTGGGGATCAGCCAGAAGGCAGAGACACTGCCACCACATGCACACAACACCACATGTTGCCACGGGCAACCACAAGTGAAGGAAAGTGTCACTAAGCACACCATAGGCCGTGAAACATAGACACCAAATGTAGGCCTTAAAGGGGTTTTCTGGTTCTCTGATATTAATAATCTATTCGCAGGATAGGTTATCAATATTAGATAGGCAGGGATCTGACTCCCAACAACCCCACCGATCAGCTGCATCCTCATCAGTCTTCACCTCTATGCCATCAACATTGTAGTGGCAGTACAATGTAATTGCAACTTTTTTACTAAATTGTTGACGGTCTGCAGGTAAAGATTGAAGAGGATGTAGTGTGCACGTGGCCCCTTCAAACAGCTGATAGGCAGTGGTACCATCATGAGTCTATCCTGAGGATAAAATGTAAAGAACAAAGCCAAAAATAAAATCTGAACTCAAATTAGTTGCCATATACAACACTATAGAGACAATCTATGTCTGTTGGATGGGTTAACTAGAGACTGGAGATCTGGGGGTCATTTTGCTGGCACATCTTGTCCTTTCTTCTGACACTGCAAGGGAATTAAAGCACTACATTGGGGCCCTTTGGAATAAACAAGTTTCTACAGAGCTGTAGCTATAGGTCAGAAGACCCCAATCCCAACAAGTAAAATATGACAGATAGTGTTGAGTAATACTGAATGGTGAAAGTGAAGAATCCTATTAAATATATGGCATTTGCCTTTGTGTTAACTCCCAATGATATGGTTTTGACCTTAGTACCAGGATCTAGCCATGCTATGACATCCCTGGTGCCACAGTTTATACAGCTGTAACAGCTGGAGAGACTCATACAGGGGAATACTGTTATAGGGGGTACAGAGATACCAATGACCATGAGGGCCCAAAGATCTGCCCCATAAGAAGACATCATTATTATTTTAAATATACATGGTAGATGATGGGGATAATTCCACTTAAAGATGTTGCATGGTGGCCCAAGAGCTATAAGTTACACCACTGGGCATCTATATAATGCGTAGATAGATGCTGGTGGTCCTCCAGAGTTAGAGGTGCTCTTTCAGAGGTTTCACAGGCTCTCTAAGGACTTACTCTTTTTACCTAAATATGTCTTAACATATGGAAAGAGCAAGGGCGGACACAGGCAGCAAAGGGCCCCTGTACCTGCCCCCCACCCCCATTAAAAAAATAACGTATATGTGCAAATAAAAAACATCTTGTGAATATGTTTACAATATGTATATATACTGTATATTCTTTTCATACTAGGTTATGCCTCTAACTGCCCAAAGCATAACTATACACACCCAGTACCCTTAATGCCCCCACATAGTAATTATTCCACCTTTGTGCCAGTACATAGTAGTAATGGTCAGATATGTGCCCTCTTCACAGGAAGTTAAAAAATATATACTCACCTAGTTCCTCATGATCACAGTTCAGCCGCTGGCGCTCCACAGCAGTAGCAGGATGTAGTGTCACACATTGCTCTGCTGGTCTGTGAAGGAGGAGGAGCACAGCAGATTCCTGGCCGCCCCTGCTCCTCCTCCTACACAGACCAGCAGTGTGATGTGTGACACTACATCCTGCTACTGCTGTGGAGCCAGGTCCATATTTAGATTTGATGCTGCCCTAGGCACTCTAATGCCAGCTTTCTCCCCCTAATGAAGTCCATAGCTGATGGTAAAATGCTCCCTAGGCCTTCAGCTATCCCTCAGGACTCCCTCATACACTTACACAATTAAAGGACTGACCTGTTACATGTGCACTTGGCAGCTGAAGGCATCTGTGTTGGTACCATGTTCTTATGTGCCCACATTGCTGAGAAAAATGATGTTTTTATTATATACAAACGAGGGCGTTACCATTACACCTAGAGGCTTCGCTCTCTCTGTAACTGCCGCCCCCTCTGCACTTTGATATGGGTCAGTGGGATGACATTTTCACTGCCAGGCCCTGTCAAAGTAGACAGGGAGCGGCAGTTGCAGAGACAGCAGAGCCTCTAGGTGTAATGGTAATGCCCCCGTTGCTCCTAGAGGATCATTTGCATATATTCAAATATAAAAAAAAATCTCAATAATGCAGGCATATATGAACATGGGCCCAACACAGACCGGCGCTGATGGGTGGCTTTAGCGCTGCCCTAGCCATTCTACAGGCTAAGGCAGCGCTAAAGCATGTCCATTAGTGCCAGTGACATCACCGGGCTTACTGCCAGGAGGAAGCCTCCCCCAAATAGTATCCCCAGTGGTAAGGCTCCCTACAGTGCCCTCAGTACTAATAAGGCACCTCTTATAATCTATAAGGCACCTCTTTAGAGCCCTCAGTAGTAGTAATGCCAAGGTGCCCAGGTTACCCTGTTGGCAGAGGTAGGGAAAGAAAAATATGATAAGATAAAAAACAAATGCTTCTGCTGGCACTGGGATGGGCCCCCTCCCTTGCTGGGCCCCTGTGCAGCTGAACCCGCTGCACAGGCGGTATGTCCACCCCTGGGAAAGAGGTTGGCCAAAGAAGACAACCTTCAAAAGCTAATATTGACTTATTAATGGATGCTTACAAAAGTTAACGTTCTTCAAATCTTAAGAAATTCTGCATCGCAATTGCTCCTGCTATTGTCAACTTTCTACTTTTAGAGGCTTTTAATGTACCATTACTTTAATAATAAAAGGTAGAGTAAGTGAATTATTCTGTGTGCCATGCATTTCCACAGGCACGCACAGACACACACACTTCATTACTTCTCATTACAGTTCACAGTGCGGGTGTATACTGCGCGGAAGAAAATCTATTCTACGGTGCGCTTTACACAGTTAGGGTGACAGTTCAGGTGTTTCTAGGCTTCATTCTATAAATTACAGCCTCAGCAGTACATATCATGTAAGTGCAGGGGATATTTTGCTTCCAGCAGTTTGCCATAAACTGTGTTTGACCCTTTTTGCCTGGGAGAGATTAGCAACGCTCTCTAAGCTGGCACCATACTGAACTCCTGCCTGTAATTAATAGGAATCTTCCACTTGGGATCCAGGCATAGACTTTTCTTTAGAGCTGCCTCTCTCAGCTGGATGCAGGAGCTTTTGATGTGAATCTAAACTGTTCCTGATGGATTTCTCCGATTTACCCAGCGTTCTATTTAATGGGGTTTGTTGTGTGTGGGTTTTTTTCTCAAATAAATGATGTATTGTGTAACACACAGTTGTGGAACATCTCCAACCATTATACGATGTTGCAACCCACGTGCAATATAACAATCAGTATTCTCAGGACCTGTTCACATGAGTGTCTGGTATGCCCATTCCATTCATTTCCTTTCTACATCAGTATCTAACACATGATCTCACATTTTCAAAAAAAAAAGACACCTACTGAAATAGACCTGCACCAATACACTAAATGAAATTATAATCTACATGGGAATTTAGATGTGAATCTTTGCTATGTGCATAAAGCAGACGCAGAAGTAGAAAATATACAGTAAAACATGATAATCGACATATATCAGTCAACACGTGTCAGTCTCTACATTTATACAGAAACAACTCCATGAAGCAACTCAGGGTGTATATGCACCCAAATACATACTGTATATATATACGCTGCTGCCAGCATCATCAGTGCAAGACCAAAATTGTGCCACTGCTTATATTTAAAGCATACATTTAAAGAGTTTGTTTAATGGCTTTTCTTGCTTTTTGTACAATCATAATTGTGAAGGAACAGGTGTTTTTTGGGGTTCCTTAATGTCTTTTTCAGTCATATTATTCCCTGTTTCAGCTGCACAGCTAGATGCATTTCACTCAGAAGCAGGGGGTTGTATTCCTTCTGTGAAATCTAGCAGCATTGTACTGCTGTGATGTCCTTTCCCTTGCTTTTACAATGTTTATTTCCAACTCAAAATCTCAAAGAACAGATAAAGAGGGGAAGATTACACAGACACACAGGAGGCTCCTATAATCTTCCAAAGCTGTGTAGAAGCCATTCTTTTATCAGGATCTCAGCTAGCTCTGACACGCCCGCGTTTTCTCTGTTACTAAGGACGGCTCTTGCCTGACAACAGGCAGCGGACTGCAAGTTAGGTGGAAGTGAGACACCTAGTGGCCATAAATTTAAAGCTTTTTTTCAGGTGGATGCAGGCAAATTTTTCAAATGAAGTGATTTAGAAATTTGCTGGTTACACCATTCTCTATTAAATGAAATGAAATTGTGTGACAGTACAGAGACTCTTTAAGTATACAGAATCTGATTACACAAACTGCTGTGGAGAAGGAAGAATTTAGGGAGTAGCAAGACTCATGCTTCAAGTAAGGCCTCCAGTAATTTAAGGAAAAGTAGTTACCTTGGGCAATGCATATCCCATATGGCAAAGGGTTAATAATAAATAGAACCATTGAATCTTTTATTTTGATAATTGTGTATATTACAGTATTAATATTATCATATATATTCCATACGGCCTTTCATTTGAGATGTGCGAGTTTGGTAGGATTACAGGCAGTTACAGAATCAACTCCTGGCAGTACAATCTGTTAATAGGGTGTAATTAAATCTCGGTGTACTGTACATGGCAACACGCCATAGGATGGTGAGCTCTGCAGCTGAGGTTTTAACTGCCTCAGCCCATGGGACACTGGTTCAGCTCTGAATTAATAATAGATATCCTATTAATTACTTTACTACAAGTTAAAAGATATGACTGTTGGGATACTGGGTACTAAGAAAACCGCTATTTAATAATTCATTCATAAACAGATCATAGGGACTAAACATCAATGGAATGGAGACTAGGTTTCACTCCCAAATCACAGTACAAACCCCCCTAACAAAGCACATAACACTGATTACTGCAAGGGCTGAGTAGTCTGTCGTCAAACCTTTGCTCATTTTTTACCAAAATACCTCCGGACAGATAGAAGAGTGTCATTTCGTCAGGGTATAACGTCGCCATTTTAAAGATGTTTTCAAGGGGGTAAAAAAATAAAAATATAGTTGTGTATCTGATAAAGAAATGAAAGCTGGTGCTATAGGTTAGTGCACTGCTAGATACAGTGACATCATGTTTTATTCAGTGAAAACATAGGACATTCATTAGTACATACCTAGGCTGATCATAATTATACTCACATGTAATTATGATATCTTATTCTGCTTCCCATGACCTACTTACAGTCTTGTATGCAAATTCTGTGACTTTAACATGGTTTTTCCAGTATTTTGATATGAATGGCCTATTCTCTGGATAGACCATCAATTTCAGACCAGCAGGGGTCCAAAACCCCGCACCCCCACCAATCTGGCCATTGTGCAGTGGACAAACCTACTTGCTACATCACTGTTCCAATTCAAGTGAATGGGCGCAGCGCGGCAGTAACCTTGTCTGTTCATTATACAACAGAGCTGTGTAGGTCTGTCGCCGGAGTGCATAAAATCGTTATATCATTCAAATATGCAAATGAATATAGGGAGGAATTCTTATGCCACTCACCAATAGGCTTCGAACAAGATATAATCAGGCTCCAGTTGAATGCGCCACTTTCTGAGCGTTCCTGCGCAGTGCGAGTTCAATTGATTATATCTTGTTCAAAGCCTATTGGTGAGTGGCATAAGAAATCCTCCCGATATTCATTTGCATATTTGAATGATATAACGATTTTATGCACTTCTTGCACTTTGCATGAAACGTGGATGGACGTTATGGAAATACCCTTGGACCGAATATGCACTATGGACACTTTATTGGACTATGATGAAATACATACACTGTTTTGATGCACTTTCTTATTAAAATAGTTTGGCGTACTGCAGATTCTTTTACGTATATCAAGTGTGATCTGTGATCAAGATGCCTGTACCCATTGAACTTTCTTCTGTGATATTGGAGTGCTGCCTTTTTCTCTTTCTATTTATCTATCAATCATCTATCTATCGATCTATCTCATATCTATCTACCTCATATCTACAGGGAGTGCAGAATTATTAGGCAAGTTGTATTTTTGAGGATTAATTTTATTATTGAACAACAACCATGTTCTCAATGAACCCAAAAAACTCATTAATATCAAAGCTGAATATTTTTGGAAGTAGTTTTTAGTTTGGTTTTAGTTTTAGCTATTTTAGGGGGATATCTCCTGTGTGTGCAGGTGACTATTACTGTGCATAATTATTAGGCAACTTAACAAAAAACAAATATATACCCATTTCAATTATTTCTTTTTACCAGTGAAACCAATATAACATCTCAACATTCACAAATATACATTTCTGACATTCAAAAACAAATCAGTGACCAATATAGCCACCTTTCTTTGCAAGGACACTCAAAAGCCTGCCATCCATGGATTCTGTCAGTGTTTTGATCTGTTCACCATCAACATTGCGTGCAGCAGCAACCACAGCCTCACAGACACTGTTCAGAGAGGTGTACTGTTTTCCCTCCTTGTAAATCTCACATTTGATGATGGACCACAGGTTCTCAATGGGGTTCAGATCAGGTGAACAAGGAGGCCATGTCATTAGATTTTCTTCTTTTATACCCTTTCTTGCCAGCCACGCTGTGGAGTACTTGGACGCGTGTGATGGAGCATTGTCCTGCATGAAAATCATGTTTTTCTTGAAGGATGCAGACTTCTTCCTGTACCACTGCTTGAAGAAGGTGTCTTCCAGAAACTGGCAGTAGGACTGGGAGTTGAGCTTGACTCCATCCTCAACCCGAAAAGGCCCCACAAGCTCATCTTTGATGATACCAGCCCAAACCAGTACTCCACCTCCACCTTGCTGGCGTCTGAGTCGGACTGGAGCTCTCTGCCCTTTACCAATCTAGCCTCGGGCCCATCCATCTGGCCCATCAAGACTCACTCTCATTTCATCAGTCCATAAAACCTTAGAAAAATCAGTCTTGGGATATTTCTTGGCCCAGTCTTGACGTTTCAGCTTGTGTGTCTTGTTCAGTGGTGGTCGTCTTTCAGCCTTTCTTACCTTGGCCATGTCTCTGAGTATTGCACACCTTGTGCTTTTGGGCACTCCAGTGATGTTGCAGCTCTGAAATATGGCCAAACTCGTGGCAAGTGGCATCTTGGCAGCTGCACGCTTGACTTTTCTCAGTTCATGGGCAGTTATTTTGCGCGTTGGTTTTTCCACACGCTTCTTGCGACCCTGTTGACTATTTTGAATGAAACGCTTGATTGTTCGATGATCACGCTTCAAAAGCTTTGCAATTTTAAGAGTGCTGCATCCCTCTTCGAGATATCTCACTATTTTTGACTTTTCTGAGCCTGTCAAGTCCTTCTTTTGACCCATTTTGCCAAAGGAAAGGAAGTTGCCTAATAATTATGCACACCTGATATAGGGTGTTGATGTCATTAGACCACACCCCTTCTCATTACAGAGATGCACATCACCTAAAATGCTTAATTAGTAGTAGGCTTTCGAGCCTATACAGCTTGGAGTAAGACAACATGCATAAAGAGGATGATGTGGTCAAAATACTCATTTGCCTAATAATTCTGCACTCCCTGTATCTATGTATCTACCTAATATCTATATATCTATTTATCTACCTCATATCTATATATCTATTTATCTACCTCATATCTATATATCTATTTATCTACCTCATATCTATATATCTATCTCATATCTCAAATTATCTATCTATCTACAAACCGGATTCCAAAAAAGTTGGGACACTAAACAAATTGTGAATAAAAACTGAATGCAATGATGTGGAGATGGCAAATGTCAATATTTTATTTGTAATAGAACGTAGATGACAGATCAAACGTTTAATCAGAGTAAATGTATCATTTTAAAGGAAAAATACGTTGATTCAAATTTTCACGGTGTCAACAAATCCCCAAAAAGTTGGGACAAGTAGCAATAAGAGGCTGGAAAAAGTAAATTTGAGCATAACGAAGAGCTGGAAGACCAATTAACACTAATTAGGTCAATTGGCAACATGATTGGGTATAAAAAGAGCTTCTCAGAGTGGCAGTGTCTCTCAGAAGCCAAGATGGGTAGAGGATCACCAATTCCCACAATGTTGCGCAGAAAGATAGTGGAGCAATATCAGAAAGGTGTTACCCAGCGAAAAATTGCAAAGACTTTGCATCTATCATCATCAACTGTGCATAACATCATCCGAAGATTCAGAGAATCTGGAACAATCTCTGTGCGTAAGGGTCAAGGCCGTAAAACCATACTGGATGCCCGTGATCTCCGGGCCCTTAAATGACACTGCACCACAAACAGGAATGCTACTGTAAAGGAAATCACAGAATGGGCTCAGGAATACTTCCAGAAACCACTGTCAGTGAACACAATCCACTGTGCCATCCGCCGTTGCCAGCTGAGACTCTACAGTGCAAAGAAGAAGCCATTTCTAAGCAAGATCCACAAGCTCAGGCATTTTCACTGGGCCAGGGATCATTTAAAATGGAGTGTGGCAAAATGGAAGAATGTTCTGTGGTCAGACGAGTCACGATTCGAAGTTCTTTTTGGAAATCTGGGACACCATGTCATCCGGACCAAAGAGGACAAGGACAACCCAAGTTGTTATCAACGCTCAGTTCAGAAGCCTGCATCTCTGATGGTATGGGGTTGCATGAGTGCGTGTGGCATGGGCAGCTTGCATGTCTGGAAAGGCACCATCAATGCAGAAAAATATATTCAGGTTCTAGAACAACATATGCTCCCATCCAGACATCATCTCTTTCAGGGAAGACCCTGCATTTTCCAACAAGATAATGCCAGACCACATTCTGCATCAATCACAACATCATGGCTGCGTAGGAGAAGGATCCGGGTACTGAAATGGCCAGTCTGCAGTCCAGATCTTTCACCTATAGAGAACATTTGGCGCATCATAAAGAGGAAGGTGCAACAAAGAAGGCCCAAGACGATTGAACAGTTAGAGGCCTGTATTAGACAAGAATGGGAGAGCATTCCTATTTCTAAACTTGAGAAACTGGTCTCCTCGGTCCCCAGACGTCTGTTGAGTGTTGTAAGAAGAAGGGGAGATGCCACACAGTGGTGAAAATCGCCTTGTCCCAACTTTTTGGGGATTTGTTGACACCATGAAATTCTGATTCAACATATTTTTCCCCTAAAATGGTACATTTTCTCAGTTTAAACTTTTGTTCCGTGATTTATGTTCTATTCTGAATAAAATATTAGAAGTTGGCACCTCCACATCATTGCATTCAGTTTTTATTCACGATTTGTATAGTGTCCAAACTTTTTGGAATCCGGTTTGTATATCTATTTCTCATATCTATTATGTGTCTATGTATTTATTTATTTATGTATCTATCTATCTATCTATCTATCTATCTATCTATCTATCTGTGTAGCTATGTATCTATCTAAAATGAAAAAATAGAGCAGTACTGCCAGATATAGTATAAAGAATGGTGTTCCAGCGGCTGTGGATGTGATCAAACCTCCAAACAAATAGTAGAAGAAATTCACTGCACTCCCAGGAAAAGTTAATTAGTAGTGTCCTTTATTCACCAACACGACATTTCATTCCTCTTACTTGAGAAAAGTCCTAGTAAGAGGACTATCTATCTGTATCATTATCTATCTATCTCTCTTATATCTATCTCATATATATCTATCTATCTCACATATCTATATCATATCTATCTATCTTATATCTATCTATCTGTCTCATATATATCTATCTATCTCATATCTATCTATCTCATATACAGACGTGGACAAAATTGTTGGTACCCTTTGGTCAATGAAAGAAAAAGTCACAATGGTCACAGAAATAACTTTAATCTGACAAAAGTAATAATAAATTAAAATTCTATAAATGTTAACCAATGAAAGTCAGACATTGTTTTTCAACCATGCTTCAACAGAATTATGTAAAAAAATAAACTCATGAAACAGGCATGGACAAAAATGATGGTACCCCTAACTTAATATTTTGTTGCGCAACCTTTTGAGGCAATCACTGCAATCAAACGCTTCCTGTAACTGTCAATGAGACATCTGCACCTCTCAGCAGGTATTTTGGCCCACTCCTCATGAGCAAACTGCTCCAGTTGTGTCCGGTTTGAAGGGTGCCTTTTCCAGACTGCATGTTTCAGCTCCTTCCAAAGATGCTCAATAGGATTGAGGTCAGGGCTCATAGAAGGCCACTTTAGAATAGTCCAATTTTTTCCTCTTAGCCATTCTTGGGTGTTTTTAGCGGTGTGTTTTGGGTCATTGTCCTGTTGCAAGACCCATGACCTGCGACTGAGACCAAGCTTTCTGACACTGGCTAGTACATTTCTCTCTAGAATTCCTTGATAGTCTTGAGATTTCATTGTACCCTGCACAGATTCAAGACACCCTGTGCCAGACGCAGCAAAGCAGCCCCAGAACATAACAGAGCCTCCTCCATGTTTCACAGTAGGGACAGTGTTCTTTTCTTGATATGCTTCATTTTTTCGTCTGTGAACATACAGCTGATGTGCCTTGGCAAAAACTTCGATTTTTGTCTCATCTGTCCACAGGACATTCTCCCAGAAGCTTTGTGGCTTGTCAACATGTAGTTTGGCATATTCCAGTCTTGCTTTTTTATGATTCGTTTTCAACAATGGTGTCCTCCTTGGTCGTCTCCCATGTAGTCCACTTTGGCTCAAACAACGACGGATGGTGCGATCTGACACTGATGTTCCTTGAGCATGAAGTTCACCTTGAATCTCTTTAGAAGTCTTTCTAGGCTCTTTTGTTACCATTCGGATTATCCGTCTCTTAGATTTGTCATCAATTTTCCTCCTGCGGCCACGTCCAGGGAGGTTGGCTACAGTCCCATGGATCTTAAACTTATGAATAATATGTGCAACTGTACTCACAGGAACATCTAGTTGCTTGGAGATGGTCTTATAGCCTTTACCTTTAACATGCTTGTCTATAATTTTCTTTCTGATCTCTTGAGACAGCTCTTTCCTTTGCTTCCTCTGGTCCATGTCGAGTGTGGTACACACCATATCACCAAACAACACAGTGATTACCTGGAGCCATATATATAGGCCCAATGGCTGATTACAAGGTTGTAGACACCTGTGATGCTAATTAGTGGACACACCTTGAATTAACATGTCCCTTTGGTCACATTATGTTCTGTGTTTTCTAGGGGTACCATCATTTTTGTCCATGCCTGTTTCATGAGTTTATTTTTTTACATAATTCTGTTGAAGCATGGTTGAAAAACAATGTCTGACTTTCATTGGTTAACATTTATAGAATTTTAATTTATTATTACTTTTGTCAGATTAAAGTTATTTCTGTGACCATTGTGACTTTTTCTTTCATTGACCAAAGGGTACCAACAATTTTGTCCACGTCTGTATATCTATCTATCATCTATCTATTATCTATCTATTTATTATCTATCATATCTATCTATCTCATTTCTATGTATCTCATATATATCTATATCATATCTATCTATCTATCTTATATCTATATATCTATCTCATATATATCTATCATCTATCTATTTATTATCTATCTATCTATCTATCTATCTATCTATCTATCTATTTATCTATCTCATATCTATCTTCTATCCATCTATCTATCTGACAGATACAGAGATATTCTAAATGGAAAAAAATATATATTTTATAATTTACATAAAATGTATTTAAAATATATATTTTAGCCATACTTAAAATTCATTTAATGTTAAAGCAAGAGTTTAAATTCAAAAGCACCTTTTATGACCAGGCCTAAACAGATAATGATGTCCCCTAGGGTCACTTACATCTTGCAGGCAGGGCCTTCCTACTACTCAACCCAGCTTCCTTTCAATAGTATTGATAGTATGATATCCTTTGCCCTTTATCAAGTTTTCTTTAATAAGGTCAGCATGTACCCACAGATCAATTGTATTGAATGGATGAGGGTGCACAAGGACACAGGCTGTACCCTGCCTATCACGTGAAATCAATTTCTCATTCCGTTTAGGGTGGTGCTGGATGAAACAGAAAATAATGTATATCACTCATCACAGTATATTTATTTGCATTGTATAGTGTCATGTTTATTTTGTGCTTATATTACTATGTTACTTTTTATATTTGATATTCTCACAAAACTGACTGTTTAAGTTTTACATTTCTTATTATTAATCATAACCTGGTCCTTGGTTTAAAAAGTCTTGATTTCAATTTTTTTTTTTTACTGTAATTTCTTATTAAGTGACCAGACCTTATGTGAAAGTTTATAGGAAAATATATTTAAAAAAAATAGATTTGAGCCAAATATCTGAGGTATTTTAAATGGCAGGCTAATGGGAGATATTTATTGTGTAAAATGTATGAATCTGTAGTATAAATGTTAATGCTGGTCAGTCGCTAGTCTAGTGTAAATCCTGCCACTGGTCAGACCACAGTCTAGTTCTCAGTGTGGTTCACTGTGACACCGGTTCCATGTGCTCTGGCATACTGGCTGCAGTTAATGCTGTGTATGCTGGTTGCCAGGGGCAATGTGTAGTTTTGGTAGTCTGTTTGTGCATTGCTCCTTGAGAATGCTTGCTCCCTTCCCTGTCTGGTTCTTATGGGGTTAAAGTCTTGGTCTGGGTGTGGTCTCTAGGTGCTATTTAATCCTGTTGCTGTTTGCCAGGGAGTTAGTTGTTCTCCAGCACTTGTTTGGTGCTGGAGCGGTGCACCTTACCTGGGTTCCTTCTGCCCAATTTGTGTGGCCACCTTGTAAGACATCACGGTCCTTTTGCGTGCTGGTTCCAGTGTGTATTCTGTACTGTGTCCTGTGCAGTGTTCAGGTTCCAGTATATGTGCCTGGGTTCCAATCGTTGTTTGTGTGAACTGCTGGTGCTTGCTCCAACAGTCTCTGCAGGTAAGTGGCAAAGTGCATCTGGACCATCCTGGAGGTGCAACCAGTGAGCTTCAACTAAGTTCATCCCTACCATCTGGGGCTCTGTGAAGAACGGGGCTCACTGGGTTTTCTCTCTCTAGGTTTGGCCCCAAGTAAAACCGGTTCACTTGGTCTAGTGGTATTTCTTGCCACTGGTTCCTTACCTGCTGATCCAGTTTCCAACTCACTGTTATTTCTCTGTGTATGCTTGCTTTTGTGTATTATTCATGGTGAGATGTTCTAGGGGTCAGTTGGACCCTTGTGAGAACATGACACTAGTATAAACGCTGCCACTGGTGAGACCACATTCTAGAGAAGGGGCCAGCAACCTTTTTTGTACAAGGTGCCGATAAAAATTATCAAAGCTGAAGCGCTCAGTGTGCCGAGCCATATAGGAAAGTAATATAATGCAAAGGTAATTCTCAACAACACTGCCTGACCTGTACGGCTTACAACTTTTCTGAAAAATTGCCTTCCAGCAAATATATGGATAGTAAGGATTGTCACTGCTCCTCAGAATCCACCTAAGGGACCAATTATATGGGGGACCAGTATATGGGGACCCCCCACCAACCATACACTTACTGACAGTGGGGGACAGCAGCCCTCACTAATTTTAATTGACTGAGGGCTGCCCTCCCCCACCACTATACGACATACATTGGTGCCCCATATACTGGTCACCCCCACAATAATAACAATCAGAGCTGCACAAATCACACTTAGGTCTCAACCACACACACACAGACCAATCACATTCTGACAATCCCCACTGCACCCCCCCCCCCTCCCCCCCAAAGTAGTCGAGAGCTTGTTTCCCATTCCCCCCCTCCCCCCAACAATCATTGTCAGGCTCACCACTCCTTTCCCCAATCCCCTAAAGTAGTCATAAAGCTGGTTTCCCTTCCCTATCCCCAATCTCACCTTCCTTCCCCCACCCCAAATCTGGCCATATGCTCATTCCCCCATCTCCCCAAGCTCACCATCCTGCCACCAGTCCCAATCTGGTCACATGCTCATTCCCCCATCTCCCCAAGCTCACCATCCTGCCACCAGTCCCAATCTGGTCACATGCTCATTCCCCCATCTCCCCAAGCTCACCATCCTGCCACCAGTCCCAATCTGGTCACATGCTCATTCCCCCATCTCCCCAAGCTCACCATCCTGCCACCAGTCCCAATCTGGTCACATGCTCATTCCCCCATCTCCCCAAGCTCACCATCCTGCCACCAGTCCCAATCTGGTCACATGCTCATTCCCTCGTCATCTTCCCAAGCTCACCTTTCTGTGGCAGTCCTGAGGAGGAGGAGACGCACAGCAACAGTGAGGTACAGAAGCAGGCAGCCAGTAGTGTAGCAGAGTTCTACTCTCGGGAGGCAGGGGCAGGAAGATTGAGGGGTGGGTCTAGCAGACGTATCATGCACGACGTGTCTGAAGATATTTACAGTCAGCGGTACAGTGCGGTGGCAGGGCATCCAACAAATGGTGGCAAGACTAAAATGCCTTGCCGTCATCTGGTGACAGCTGGCGTGTCAGCAGAACATGGTCTGCGTGTCACCTCTGGCACATGTGCCACAGTTTCTGACCCCTAATCTAGAGTAAATATTGCCACCAGTCAGTCCATAGTTTAATGTAAATTCTGTAACTGGTCAGACCACAGTCTAATGTAAAAGCTTCCGACAGTCAGACCATAGTCTAAGTGTAAATGCTGCTGCTGGTCAGACCATAGTCTAGTGTAAATGCTTCTTCCAGTCGGAGAACAGTCTAGTAAACGCTGCCACCGAGCAGTCCCTGCCACTGAGGAAGGGGCGGTACCCTGAAACGCGTTTGGCCCTGGTGTCTCAGCAAGCACCCATATCATAAGCGGTGTCATCGGATTCTACTCTTCATAAGACGTCTATAAAGATCCGGACTAAAGTTTTCCAGTGGAACGCATAGAGTATATTTGGAACGCACAGCTGATTACCTTTGACGTAACATACGTCGATCACGTGGATACTATCCAATCACGTGCAACCGCCGCCAGGTCACGTGGGACACCGCGCTAGGACCGCGAGACCACACAGGATGCCATTGTAGGTCCAGGCAGTAGGTAAAGAAAGAAGCTGACACTTCACAGCGTGGTGGCAACGTACAAAATCAATTTATATACTTATACCACCAGTCCATTGGTAGTCTTGAAACTCACACAACTATATAAAACGGACATATTCTAACATAGAGTAACTGTCTACTAACGGGACCATCTCTGTTACAGCTTATTGAGAGACTAATTAGGCTTACTACTGTATATAACGTCCACTTACAACATGGATGTCAAACTCATGGCCCTCCAGATGTTGCAAAACTACAACTCCCATCATTTCCTGATAGCTGTAGTATGCCCAGGCATGATGGGAGTTGTAGTTTTGCAACAGCTGGAGGGCCACGAGTTTGACATCTCTGACTTACAACTAATTACATCTGCCACTTGAATGTGAGTCCATTTCAAGGCTTATAGTTACGAGGCACGCCACCTTTTGGCTCACCTCAGAGCATAGCCCTCTCCTATAACCATATTCAGTCGTTTGTTTTCATTTTAAGTGATTTTTTTATTCTGTGTGATTTTACTTGATGCGATTTTATGCATATGAGGTGTTCTTTTGATGATTAATAAATATCATTGAATTTGCTGCCCAGAGTTTTCAAATAATTGAGTGCCCCTCCTTTATACGAATTTGCCATTATTTGGAGGTGGGTGTACCCAGAGGAGTGCACCTAATCCATAGGGGGTTCTTAGGTGAGCCGCTTACCAGCTACTCTAGTCTAACCCTGGGTTCAGACCTGAGCGTTCTGAAACGAGCGCTCTGTATGCGCGATTGTATGCTGCCACCAATCAATTATTACGAATACAAACATACCAATTATGTCAACCTTCCTTTATTTTTATTTTGTGACATACTGTATTACACATTTATTCGTGAGGAAAAGGTTTTAGATGTTTTATATAAACTCTTTTTTTCAGTCCCCCTAGGAAACATGAAGACTGATGTGATCACTTCTATAATACACTGCAATACAGGATGTTTCAAAAAGATGAACCAGATTTCAAAACAGTATACTGTATGTCACAATGACAATTACCCAAAAAGTTACAAACGGCTTAATGAGTTATGTAGTTTTAGTACAGGATTTCCTTAGTACCAAGCAGGTGATATAATTAGTGTCCATGCATCAGGGCTTACCACAGGTATTCATTATGTGGGATATTCTCAAATCCTGACCGGTAGGTGGGTTCTGAGGACTGGAGTTGGGGAACACTGCACTAAGGCTTCTTGCACATATTATGAATCAATATTGTACAGGTTTATAATACAGTACCGCTAGACCTCTATGGCCCTATACATAATCTCCATATGTCTCCACTTTCATGCAAATATACAGTCGTGGCCAAAAGTTTTGAGAATTACACAAATATTAGTTTTCACAAAGTTTGCTGCTAAACTGCTTTTAGATCTTTTTTCAGTTGTTTCTGTGATGTAGTGAAATATAATTACACACTTCATACATTTCAAAGGCTTTTATCGACAATTACATGACATTTATGCAAAGAGTCAGTATTTGCAGTGTTGGCCCTTCTTTTTCAGGACCTCTGCAATTCGACTGGCCATGCTCTCAATCAACTTCTGGCCCAATTCCTGACTGATAGCAACCCATTATTTCATAATCACTTCTTGGAGTTTGTCAGAATTAGTGGGTTTTTGTTTGTCCACCCGCCTTAAGAGGATTGACCACAAGTTCTCAATGGGATTAAGATCTGGGGAGTTTCCAGACCATGGACCCAAAATGTCAATGTTTTGGTCCCCGAGCCACTTAGTTATCACTTTTGCCTTATGGCACGGTGCTCCATCATGCTGGAAAATGCATTGTTCTTCACCAAACTGTTGTTGGATTGTTGGAAGAAGTTGGCTGCTGTTGGAGGGTGTTTTGGTACCATTCTTTATTTATGGCTGTGTTTTTGGGCAAAATTGTGAGTGAGCCCACTCCCTTGGATGAGAAGCAACCCCACACATGAATAGTCTCGGGATGCTTTACTGTTGGCATGACACAGGACTGATGGTAGCGCTCAACTTTTCTTCTCCGGACAAGCCTTTTTCCTGATGCCCCAAACAATCGGAAAGAGGCTTCATCGGAGAATATGACTTTGCCCCTGTCCTCAGCAGTCCATTCACCATATTTTCTGCAGAAGATCAATCTGTCCCTGATGTTTTTTTTTTAGAGAAGTGGCTTCTTTGCTGCCCTTCTTGACACCAGGCCATCTTCCAAAAGTCTTCGCCTCACTGTGCGTGCAGATGCGCTCACACCTGCCTGCTGCCATTCCTGAGCAAGCTCTGCACTGGTGGCACTCCGATCCCGCAGCTGAATCCTCTTTAGGAGACGATCCTGGCGCTTGCTGGACTTTCCTGGACGCCCTGAAGCCTTCTTAACAAGAATTTAACCTCTTTCCTTGAAGTTCTTGATGATCCTATAAATTGTTGATTGAGGTACAATCTTAGTAGCCACAATATTCTTGCCTGTGAAGCCATTTTTATGCAACGCAATGATGGCTGCACGCGTTTCTTTGCAGGTCACCATGGTTAACAATGGAAGAACAATGATTTCAAACATCACCCTCCTTTCAACAGGTCAAGTCTGCCATTTTAACCCAATCAGCCTGACATAATGATCTCCAGCCTTGTGCTCGTCAACATTCTCACCTGAGTTAACAAGACGATTACTGAAATGATGTCAGCAGGTCCTTTAATGACAGCAATGAAATGCAGTGGAAAGGTTTTTTGGGGATTAAGTTAATTTTCATGACAAAGAAGGACTATGCAATTCATCTGATCAGTCTTCATAACATTCTGGAGTATATGCAAATTTCTATTATAAAAACTTAAGCAGCAACTTTTCCAATATTTATGTAATTCTCAAAACTTTTGGCCACGACTGTACAATATGCCAGTATTCAGGGTGCTGCTAGACATTCAGCTTTGTGATGCAGTTTTTGAACCCAAGACAAGAATTGGTGTAAAAACAAATAAGGCTACTTTCACACTAGCGTTTTGGCTTTCCGTTTGTAAGATCCGTCATGGGCTCTCACAAGAGGTCCAAAACAGATCAGTTTTGCCCTAATGCATTCTGAATGGAAGAGGATCCGCTCAGAATGCATCACTTTGCCTACGTTCAGTCACCATTCCGCTCTGGAGGCGGACACCATTCCGCTGCCTGCAGCATTTTTCTGTCCGTCCTGGGATGCGGAGTGAGACGGATCCATCCTGACACACAATGTAAGTCAATGGGGACAGATCAGTTTTCTTTGACACAATAGAAAACGGATCCGTCCCCCATTGGCTTTCAACAGAGTTCATGACGGATCCGTCTTGGTTATATAAGACATAATACATCCGGATCTGTTCATGACAGAGATGCATGCAGTTGTATTATTGTAATTGAAGCATTTTTGCTGATCCATGACAGATCCTCAAAAAATGCTAGTGTGAAAGTAGCCTAAGGCCCCTTTCACACGGGCGAGTTTTCCGCGCGGGTGCAATGCGTGAAGTGAACGCATTGCACCCGCACAGAATCCGGACCCATTAATTTCTATGGAGCGGTGATTTTCACGCATCACTTGTGCATTGCGTGAAAATCGCAGCATGTTCAAGATTCTCCGTTTTTTAGGCCCCATTGAATTGAATGGAGCTGCGTGAAAATCGCAAGCATCCGCAAGCAAGTGCGGATGCGGTGCGATTTTTATGCACGGTTGCTAGGAGACGATCGGGATGGGGACCCGATCATTATTATTTCCCCTAATAACATGGTTATAAGGGAAAATAATAGCATTCTGAATACAGAATGCATAGTACAATAGCGCTGGAGGGGTTAAAAAATAAATAAATAAATAAATTAACTCTCCTTAATCCACTTGTTCGTGCAGCCTGACTTCTCCTGTCTGGTTCTGTGAGCAATAGGACCTTTGATGACGTCACTGCGTTCATCACATGATCCATCACCATGGTGGATTAAGGTGAGTTAAATAATTAGTTTTTTTTTAACCCCTCCAGTGCTATTGTACTATGCATTCTGTATTCAAAATGCTATTATTTTCCCTTATAACCATGTTATAAGGGGAAATAATAGAATCTACACAACACCGAACCCAAACCTGAACTTCTGTGAAGAAGTTCGGGTCTGGGTACCATAGTCAGTTTTTTATCACGCGCGTGCAAAACACATTGCACCCGCATGATAAAAACTGAACGGAATGCAATCGCAGTCAAAACTGACTGCAGTTGCGTACCTACTCACGCGGGTTTGCCGCAATGCAACGGGACGCAGGGCCGATCCTAGGGTCACAGGCGCCTGGGTGCAGAAATATTTCTGGCGCCCCCACATGGGCGTGGTTATCTTACTAACTCCTCCCCTTTACAATGTTTCTATGGCAACAACTTCAGCCCCCAACTTCAGCCCCACCCCCTTGCAGTCTAGGGGCGGAGCCAAACCCGGAAGCACAATTGAGGGGCAGGGCCAGCCACCAGTAAGATAGGAAGGCTTCAGCCAACACACAAGCTTTGCAACAATATAGGAAGCTACAGAAAAGTCTTATAATATCCTCAGTGGATCTCAACCTCCCAATCCTCCACACCCTGTACAGGTCAGTGCCCCCGAAATTGCACTCACAGTTCTCCAGCAACTCTGGCAAATACCACCTATTCCGTACAGGGTGGGTTTACATCTGCGTTATGCCATTCCGTTATAGGTTCCGTTTCAAACGGAATATAACGGAATGGCCAGATGGAATGCAAAACGGAAACCTTTAAGGGTCCATTCACACGTCCGTTGTTTCTTTCCTGATCTGTTACGTTTTTTGCGGAACAGATCTGGACCCATTCATTTTCAATGGGTCCTGAAAAAAAATCTGAAATTGAGCTGTCCGATTTTTTTCAGGACCCATTGAAAATGAATGGGTCCAGATCTGTTCCGCAAAAAACGTAACAGATCAGGAAAGAAACAACGGACGTGTGAATGGACCCTAAGAGGCATTCCGTTTTGCTCTGTCCTAATAGAAGTTTATGAGAAAGCATAACGGATCAGTCTGGGTCCCCTTATGCAAGACGGACTTTGTTTTCAGTCTTGCATAACAGGAACCAGATGGATCAGTTTTGATTCCCATAGACTTTTAAGAGGACGGAGAGCAAACGGAAAGCCTCTTGCGGAGTCTGCACTGTACGAGAGAGAGATAGCAGTGGCTGTGAAGGGAAAAGTACCAGAGCACAATGACAGCCCCAGAGCCTCTCTGCTGCCTGACCAACCGTATGCTGCCACAGCGCCAGCCCAGCCTGCAGGACATCAGAGAGGCCTGGGGTCCACATTATAGCACCACTACATTTACTTATTATCAAAAAGCATCATACATAACCAAGCAAAAGCCAGAATATAATAAAAGACAAAAACATTAAACTACATTTATAATAAAACAATTTACTTACAAAAGAAGCGATTCAGTCGTCTGCTGTACCGTCCTCTGCTTGCTTCCACTGATTATGTGCCCTCCTTTCTGTCTCTCCTCAGTGCGCAGGCGCACTGTTATGGGGGATCTGTGGATGACAGTATGACACACTGTTATGGGGGATCTGTGGATGACAGTATGACGCACTGTTATGGGGGATCTGTGGATGACAGTATGACGCACTGTTATGGGGGATCTGTGGATGACAGTATGACGCACTGTTATGGGGGATCTGTGGATGACACACTGTTATGGGGGATCTGTGGATGACGCACTGTTATGGGGGATCTGTGGATGACAGTATGACACACTGTTATGGGGGATCTGTGGATGACAGTATGACGCACTGTTATGGGGGATCTGTGGATGACACACTGTTATGGGGGATCTGTGGATGACGCACTGTTATGGGGGATCTGTGGATGACGCACTGTTATGGGGGATCTGTGTATGACGCACTGTTAGGGGGCATCTGTGGATGACGCACTGTTATGGGGGATCTGTGGATGACACACTGTTATGGGCATCAGTGGATGACGCACTGTTATGGGGGATCTGTGTATGACGCACTGTTAGGGGGCATCTGTGGATGACGCACTGTTATGGGGGATCTGTGGATGACACACTGTTATGGGCATCAGTGGATTACACACGGTTATGGGGGCATCTGTGGATGACACTGTTATGGAACTTATGGGGACATCTGTGGGTGACACACTGTTATGGGGCATCTGTGGATGACACTGTTATAGGTGGCCGGGGGGATCTGTGGATGACACACATATATGGCAGGCAGCGCAAGCATCTTGTGCTATATAAATGTGTCATCATCCACATATCACTTCTCCCCCCCCCCCCCATAACAGTGTCCCACCCTATTGTAAGACGTCCGTTCCTTTATGTAAGTGAGCTATTGAGCTTGTAAATAAACTTGTGCAAAGTATATGAGTAGTTAGTAACTACTCATATAGTTTGCAGTTTGCACAAGTTTATTTACAAGCTCAATAGCTCACTTAGGGCTCTTTCACACCTGCGTTATAGTCTTCCGGCATAGAGTTCCGTCGTCGGGGCTCTATGCCGGAAGAATACTGATCAGGATTTTCCTAATGCATTCTGAATGGACAGTCCGTCCTTCAGGATGCATCAGGATGTCTTCCGTTCCGGAACGGAACGTTTTTTTGGCCGCAGCAAATAGCGCAGCATGCTGCGCTTTTTGCTCCGGCCAAAAATCCGGAACACTTGCCGCAAGGCCGGATCCGGAATGAATGCCCATTGAAAGGCATTGATCCGGATCCGGCCTTAAGCTAAACGTCGTTTCGGCGCATTGCCGGATGCGACGTTTAGCTTTTTCTCAATGGTTACCATGGCTGCCGGGACGCTAAAGTCCTGGCAGCCATGGTAAAGTGTAGTGGGGAGCGGGGAGCAGCATACTTACCGTCCGTGCGGCTCCCGGGGCGCTCCAGAGTGACGTCAGGGCGCCCCAAGCGCATGGATCACGTGATCGCATGTACACGTCATCCGTGCGCCTGGGGCGCTCTGACGTCATTCTGGAGCGCCCCGGGAGCCGCACGGATGGTAAGTATGCCGCTCCCCCGCTCCCCACTACTACTATGGCAACCAGGACTTTAATAGCGTCCTGGGTGCCATAGTAACACTGAAAGCATTTTGAAGACGGATCCGTCTTCAAATGCTTTCAGTACACTTGCGTTTTTCCGGATCCGGCGTGTAATTCCGGCAAGTGGAGTACACGCCGGATCCGGACAACGCAAGTGTGAAAGAGGCCTTACATAAGTTACTATCTTATCTAATATAATCTATCACTAATCATCACTATTCAGTATTCACTCTAACTTACTGCCTGGGACAGTCAGGAGTCAGGACTCAGTCAGGAGGACTCCAAATGTATTCTCACAGCGAACTTAGTACAAGCCAGTTGGCACTACTAGTACTAGAGCGCAGGGGCGGGCACTGGCAGGCAGAAGCTGGTGGCGTGGCTGGCGTGGCACTGGCAGTGCTCCAGTCCCGCTCTTCAATATTCAAAATTGGCGGCCGGCGGCAGCGTAACTGTAACGTGACGTGACGTTACTCACTACGTTACGTCGCAGTGAGCGACGTTACGCTGCCGGCCGGAAGATGGGAGGCAGTCAGGCAGAGCACGGAGGCGGAGCACGGAGGCGGAGCACGGAGGCGGAGCACAGGACAGGAGGCAGAGCACAGGAGGCGGACTACAGGAGGCGGACTACAGGAGGCGGTCTCAGTCTCACACGTGAGTCACGTCAGTATATGTGTGTGTCTGTGTCTGTTCTTTGTGTCACGGACTCGTCACTGTCACGGCACACCCCCGGCCCCACTCGAACCCTGAGGCTGAGGCGGCCCGGCCCACCGGGCGGTCCGGAGGTGGTTAAAAAAAAAAAAGTCCCGGCGGCTCGCTCGGCGCCTTTCGGGTGACAGCGCTGGGGTGCGGGGCACCCACTGCACCCCGTGTAGGATCGGCCCTGCCGGGACGCATCCGGACACACCCGTGTGAAAGAGGCCTAAGAGGTTGTATCTGTTGTTAATACTTTACCTCCATTTATGATCCACTCCTGATTTTGGCTTCCAAAACTGCATGAAAAAATTGCACATGTGATTCCTACCTGGAAGGGCCCACCTGGATACACAGAGAGCTTTTAAATGTATGATTCTCAGAGGTAAATTCAGGTGAAAAATCCAAGATGTTACAAGGACCGTGTCGGCACAAAACAAATTTAGGGGTCCACCACATTCCTACGGTATGTGTCTTGTATAGTTTTTCTTACACAGGATGGCAGGACTAAATACACCTCCAATGCTGCTCTTACATCCCGTGTAGATTCTTCAACACAGGCTTCAACATCACTACTCTGTGCTCCTCCTGCTTCACCTTTCCTCTGCCTTTGACACTGTTGACTCTCTCCTTCTACAAATTATCTCTTCCCTCGGCATCAAAGACCTATCCCTCTCATACCTCACCAACAGAACCTTCAGTGCTTCCCATTCATACACTACCTCCTCATCACATTCCCTCTCTGTTGGTGTCCCTCAAGGATCTTTCCTGGGTCCCCACTTTTCTCCATTTATACATTCGGCCTGGGACAGCTCATAGAGTCCCATGGCTTCCAATACCACCTCTATGCTGACTACACTCAAATGTTTGTGATACTGTTCCGCATATGATGTGATTCAATAAAGAGGAAGATTTTATGGGAAGAACAATAAGTGCCGTAATCGTTCTTTTTCATTTCATTTTGTCTACGCCCAGGAACTTGCTGGCTTGACTCCGTGCACACGGGATACAACATGCCGACTAGGTGAGCTGGACAAACTTTATCTATATACTCAAATGTACCACTCTGGCCCAGATATCACTTCCCTGCTATCCACAATCCCAGCACGTCTGTCAGCAATATCTTTATTCTTTTCCTCCCACTTCCTAAAACTTAACATGGAGAAAACGGAATTCATTGTCTTACCCCCATGTCACTCACCCCTTTACCTGACCTATCCATTACAGCTAATAGCACAAAGATTTCTCCAGTCTCCCGCTGCCTGGGGGTAACATTGGATTATGCCCTGTCGTTTAAGCCACACATCCAAACCCTCACCTCCACCTGCTGTTCTCAATTTCAGGACATCTCTCGTATTCGCGCCTTCCTCAGCCCCGAGTCAACTAAAATACTAGTGCATGTCCTCATCATCTCCCTCCTCGACTACAGCAACATCCTCCTGTGTGGCCTCCCATCCAGCACTCTCGCTCCCCTCCAATCTAGTCTCAACTCTGCTGCCTGGTTAATCCACCTCTCCCCTCATTTCTCCTCTGCCCCAACTCCCCATTGCCCAGTGAATTCAGTTTAAAATACTTACAACTACATATATGGCTATCCACAACCTGTCATGATACATCCCCCACACGTAATCTCAGATCCTCACAATACCTCCTACTCTGTTTTCCTCTCAGATGTTCTTCACACAATCGACAGGATTTCTCACGTGCCTCTCCTCTACTCTGGAACTCACTACCCCAACCCTCTTAGACTCTCCCCCAGCATCCAAACTTTCAAGAGTAACCTGAAAAATTATCTCTTCAGGAAAGCCTACCATCTGTAATGAGCATGCTGCAGCCACATGAGCAGCCTATACCCTCACCTACTGTGTTCTTCCCTTCCCTTATAGATTGCAAGCTCTTGTGGGCAGGGTCCTTTACCCCTCTCTACCAGTCTGTTAATAGTTTCTTGTTTATTGTATTTTTATATTTGTGTAACCTGTCTGGATGTACAGCGCTATGGAATTAAGTGTTTTAAAATAAATAGTAATAATGTTCAATGGCTTTTTATACTAAAATACCAACCCCTGCAGTATACCTAATATCCCCATAGTAGCCCCCAGTAGTAGTAATGTCCCCCATACTAGCTGGGAGCGCATGACTTCATCATGCTTTAGCACACGTCTTTCAACATTAAGAGAGGAGCAACTGCCTCTAAAATGCCATTTTGCTCTAGGCTACCCAATTTTAATGGCCATTAGATAGGTGCACACCTGTCTAACGGCAGTTAAAAATGGGACCAAATTGACTTCAATGGGGTCCTTCTGGTCATGAAAATAGCCAAAAATAGAACGTTCTATTTTTTGACAGATGCCTTTCACTGGCCGTTAAAAAAAAAAAAAAACAGCCATGTGAATAGCCCAATTGACTTCAACTTGTTCTAAAATTGGCCTTTGTTCACTTTCGTGTGAATGTAGCCTTAGAGTATTGCAAAAGCCTATGATGCACTAACTCCAGGTTTAATGAACCACAGGACATCCAGGTATTGTGTTCGTATAGCTGTGGGGGAAGCAATCTCTTCATGAATATACCATATAAAAGGCCTGGAAATCAACCTTGGTCTTATAATTTTTTTAAAGCGCCATTAATTCCATGACGCTGTACATCCAGACAGGTTACACAAATATAAAAATACAATAAACAAGGAACTATTAACAGACTGGTACAGAGGGGTAGAAGACCCTGCCCGCAAGAGCTTACAATCTGTAAGGGAAGGGGAGAACACAGTAGGTGAGGGTATAGGCTGCTCCTGTGGCTCTGTGGTGGCAGCATGCTCATTGCAGATGGTAGGCTTTCCTGAAGAGGTGGGTTTCCAGGTTACTCTTGAAGGTTTGGATGTTGGGGGAGCGAGTTCCAGAGTAGAGGAGAAGCACGTGAGAAATCTTGGAGTAGATTGTGAAAAGAACAGATGAGGAGAAAAACGTATCCTTTACAGTAACTGTTTCTATGGGTTAGCATATGTAGTAAATGGGCTGGGAGAACATAAATACCAGTGTTCTGCAGACCTAAAGGTCTGTACGAGGCAGGAGATCGAAAAGTGAGCTGGTTATCTTCTGCTGGAGACAAATCCAGCATTTATTCCTCCAAGAACTAGCTTGATAACAGGAAGTCATAGGCACTGGAAATAAGGCTACCATGGGATTAGTTAGAGCATCTGAAGAAGAGCTGTGGCCAGAACCGATTGGTAGAGAGAAGCCGCTTAGGCCTGTAAAATGGACAAGTCTGTAACAAAGACCAGCCAGCCTGTACTCAACACTGTGTGTCACATGGGACTGAAAATAGTGCACCTAGTGGTTGTGAAGTCCAAGATCCCACAACCAGGGACTACCTGTTAGACACTGTGCTCAACAGGGGTACTGCACCACATGGACAAAAAGCCATGGAGACAACTGCAGATATAGCCAATCTGATGATATTAGACCCAGGGTGCCAATGCCCAAGGAGTTGGGTGCAATGTAAGCAAATGAGCAAAACACCTTTCATACCGTACCAGGCTACCAGCCCTGTTTTTGTTTCCATGCACTACAAGATGGAGGATTGAACATAGGACTTACTGGGGTGGGCTGCATTTTTCTTATATCAAATAAGCCTGTTACCTCAAACTAACATCTCAGGCACACTTCAGTGGTTTGGTCAGTGATTTCCATCAGTGATTTTGAGCCATAATCAGGACTGGCTCTAAACACAGAACAGTTTTTTGGGGTTTTTTTGCGGATAGGATGCAGATCCATTCATTTCAATAGGTACACAAAAAATGCAGACAGCACACAGCATCAGGGCTGTTACCATGACAGCCAGGGCTTCAGTAGCGTCCTGGCTGCCATGGTAACTGATTGGAGCCCCAGGATTACACTGCTGGGGCCCTGATCAGAAGCTGCCACTGCCACCAATGAGAAGGGGAGGGGACCCTGTGTTTTTTTTTATTAGATCCGGTGACTAGCAGTAAACCCGGTGACATCACCGCCATTAATGGGCATGCTTTAGTGGTGTCCTAGCCTGTAAAACGGCTAGGGCAGCGCTAAACAAACAGCCCTTACCTGCACTATTCAGCGCAAGGGGGAGCATCGGAGTGTGAAATGCTCTGATGCTCATATCAGAGGGGCTGCCTGGCTGAAGAAGGGGATACGTCCGGGTTCAGCTCTGCACCCGAACAACCCCATTAACTTTCTCTACCCGATGAATGCCATTCGATGAAGCGAGACAACTCCTTTAATACTATGTACAGTGGTCCCTTGAGTTACAATTTTTTCCAAGATGACTATTGTAAGGAGCACTTCTAGCATGGGTAGAGGGGAGTATTGATCATGTAGTACCGCACTGCAATGTAGAGAAATGCTACTAGGCAGCCAGTCACCGCATGCACTTCAGTAAAACTGTTCTTTTACATGGGATCACCCATGTGCCACACAGCGGCTGTGTATGTTGCATTGCATGTTGAAAATGTAACTTGAGAGACAACTGTACATCTGGTCAAATACAATTTTATAAGGTTTTAAGAACTATTAAAAACAATTCTAAGTTGCTCTAAACGTCACTTTATCCAGCACTACCTCACTGCTGCAGACAAATGTTTATGGCAACTTCCGGTATATGGAGAAAAAATGAAAGTTTTTTTTTTTTTTTACTCTGAAGGAAAAAAGTTTTTTTAAACATCAATATCTATAATAAAATAAATCAATTGAGCAATAGAAAATTACTTTAGTTTTGTGTTTTTCTGATTATGATTGAAATAAACCGGATATATAAAGTTATATATGTTTTTTTTTATTTCAAGAGCAATTATCATCAAATATTAACTGCAGGCCATTTATTGTGTTAACTAGCTGAGAGACAGAGTCAGATAAATTGACAAACTCCTAAATCAGTTTATTAACACTTCAAATAAATCTGTGCCCTTCAGATATGGGTAGAACTGAAAATGTGAAAATTGTTACTTTTATAAACAGATTAACAGAATTGAATATGTCAATGTTTTAATTATTTGCTCACAATGAAGTGTAAACTTTTAGGTCAGACAATGGCAGACAGAAAACAATGGTCAGGGGGAGAATCCTGAAGAATGAGGTTCCAGTTTGTAAAATGGCTTGATAAATGCTCCTCTACTGCCACCTAGTGGAATATGTGAAGTAGTTTCATAAGATCTATGTGTAAGCCAAGTCAGAGACTAAGGCCTCATGCACACGGACGTTTTTTTTCACGGTCCGCAAAACGGGGTTCCGTTGGTCCGTGATCCGTGACCGTTTTTCCGTCCGTGGGTCTTCCTTGATTTTTGGAGGATCCACGGACATGAAAAAAAAGTCATTTTGGTGTCCGCCTGGCCGTGCGGAGCCAAACGGATCCGTCCTGAATTACAATGCAAGTCAATGGGGACGGATCCGTTTGATGTTGACACAATATGGTGCCATTTCAAACGGATCCGTCCCCATTGACTTTCAATGTAAAGTCTGGAGTTCTGTTATACCATCGGATTGGAGTTTTCTCCAATCCGATGGTATATTTTAACTTGTAGCGTCCCCATCACCATGGGAACGCGTCTATGTTAGAATATACTGTCGGATATGAGCTACATCGTGAAACTCATTTCCGACAGTATATTCTAACACAGAGGCGTTCCCATGGTGATGGAGACGCTTCAGGTTAGAATATACAAAAAAACTGTGTACATGACTGTCCCCTGCTGCCTGGCAGGTGCTGCCAGGCAGCAGGGGGCAGACCCCCCCCCCCCCCCTGTTTTTAACTCATTGGTGGCCAGTGGGCCCCCCCTCCCCTGTTAACTCGTTGGTGGCCAGTGTGCGCACCCCCCTCCCTCCCTCTATTGTTTTAATACATTGGGGCCAGTGTGCGTGCGCCCCCCCAACCCCCCCTCCCTCCCTCTATTGTTTTAATACATTGGGGCCAGTGTGCGCGGGCCCCCCCAACCCCCCCTCCCTCCCTCTATTGTTTTAATACATTGGGGCCAGTGTGCGCACCCCCCCAACCCCAACCCCCCCCCCTCCCTCCCTCTATTGTAATCATCATCGGTGGCAGCGGAGTAGAAGATTTTCATACTTACCTGGCTGCTGGCTGCTGCGATCTCTGTGTCCGGCCGGGAGCTCCTCCTACTGGTAAGTGACAGGTCTGTGCGGCGCATTGCTGTCACTTACCAGTAGGAGGAGCTCCCGGCCGGACGCAGACATCGCAGCAGCCAGCAGCCAGGTAAGTATGAAAATCTTCTACTCCGCTGCCACCGATGATGATTACAATAGAGGGAGGGAGGGGGGGGGGGGGGGGGGGGTTGGGGGGGGTGCGCACACTGGCCCCAATGTATTAAAACAATAGAGGGAGGGAGGGGGGGTTGGGTGGGCGCGCGCACACTGGCCCCAATGTATTAAAACAATAGAGGGAGGGAGGGAGGGGGGTGCGCACACTGGCCACCAACGAGTTAACAACAGGGGGGGGGGGGCCGCACAATGATATTCAAACTGGGGAGGGGGGGGGGGGGTGTCTGCCCCCTGCTGCCTGGCAGCCCTGATCTCTTACAGGGGGATATGATGGGGTTAATTGTACTATCATATCCCCCTGTAAGAGATCGGGTGCTGCCAGGCAGCAGGGGGCAGTCTTGTACAAAGTTTGCAGTGTATTCTAACTAGAAGCGTCCCCATCACCATGGGAACGCTTCTGTGTTAGAATATACTGTCGGAAATGAGTTTTCACGAAGTGAAAACTTAGATCAGAAAAAGCTTTTATGCAGACGGATCTTCGGATCCGTCTGTATGAAAGCAACCTACGGCCACGGATCACGGACACGGATGCCAATCTTGTGTGCATCCGTGTTCTTTCACGGACCCATTGACTTGAATGGGCCCGTGAACCGTTGGCCGTGAAAAAAATAGGACAGGTCATATTTTTTTCACGGCCAGGAAACACGGCTCACGGATGCGGCTGCCAAACGGTGCATTTTCCGATTTTTCCACGGACCCATTGAAAGTCAATGGGTCCGTGAAAAAAAACGGAAAACGGCACAACGGCCACGGATGCACACAACGGTCGTGTGCATGAGGCCTTAGGATACAGAACAGGGAAAACTGGGTGGGGGGGGAAAAAAAAAAAAGAAAAAAAAAAGAAAAAACATACGCTAACTTAGATAAAGCATAAAAGTGCATTTTGGGAATGATTTTAACGTTCATATTAAAGCAGAAACACTAGGACACACCACTGTTCACATAAAATGAACTTAGATAAACTACAGATATGGTGATCTTCGTTCAGTTAAACCAGGCATGCTCAACATGTGGCCCTCCAGCTGTTGCAAAACTACAACTCACAGCATAAACAGTCTACAGCAGTACAGTTGTTTTCCTTTCCTGGCGGAGACTCAGAGCTGTACTGGGCATTCACCAATATGTGACTGACCAGTGCATGTTCAAGAATACAGACCAGGCAAGATTATGTACCTACTGCCTGGCTCCGCCACCAGTCCATGCGAGGAGTTGGGCAGAGAAAGGAGAGGAGCTTGGGTGCAACAGCACTGCCTTTACTGCATAATTTGCATTTCTCTGCGGGGAGCCACAGATCAACAAAACAAAAAGACACCACTGTAATCAGGTAAGTCTATTTGGCCCCGGACATGGTTACAATAGGGATGTCACTGGTGACACACTCCATTTAGGGCCCCATGCACACGACCATATTTTTTTATCTGCATTCGTTCCGCTTGTGGATCGGATGCGGACTGATTCAACAGGGCCGCAGAAGATGAGGACAGCACACCACGTTGTTTCCACGTCTGTATGTCTGTTCCACTGCTGCGCAACATAGATATGACATTTCTGCAGGAGTAAAAATAAATAAAAAGCTGTAGCATGCGGATCACAGAATCGATACGGTCATGTGTATTAGGTCTGAGAGTTACTGTCCCACATGTTTGATTTATGTACCAAAATTATCTGTTTGCAGTGGATTCCCCTGGATCAAAAGGCCCAGGCAAATTCTGAATATGTTATTCTTACAAACCCTAAAACAGACAGCAGAGGTACCAGAAACTGATTGCAAGAAAAATATACACGGGGACCTATGGTCTTAGAATGTGCCCTCTCAGAAATGCATTTTTTTTTTTTTTGCAGTGATTAACCCCTTACAAACAACTTTATAGTGGAGAAAAATTTAGAAAAGTTTTGAAAAAACTACACATACTGTATTTTTGGCTTTACAAGGCTTATATCTTAACAGGGCTAATAGTTATTACTAAATCTCCTGCACAATGGAAATGTGACGGATACGTTATGCAGGCCATAGACTTCTATTATGACGTTATGCATTCCGTCATAGAATTGCGTTATGGTCCGTGGCAACGGAATCCATAACGCAATTCTGCTTTTACCACCAACAAAGCGTGAACTAATTTCATAACATGAAATTTACTCATCTCTATTAATAACTACACAGGTCTGCGACAAAAAAAACGGTTTATTTTCATCTAATTTCCATGTATTTTGGTGTGCTGAAAACAAATAAAATATTGAAAAAACTCCTAGACGTTATGATTTGCCACAAAATGCTAAATTGTCTTCAAATGTATCAATTTTTTTAAATTTTTGGTATTTTTTTTATATTATGGGTTTTTAACCAAATGTAAAGTCCAAATTACTATTAATGAATTCACATAAGTGAATTTAAGATATAAAATGCCCAAACAACTTAAAAGGTGTTGTCCAAGTTATGTAAAAAAAAAACGGTAAATCTGATGGTCAGCAATATATACATAAGCTAAGCAAGTTTTAGGGGGGGGAAAAAATTCTATTCATTTCCCTGGTTCTCTTCTTGGCCCTTTGTTGTTATTTGCAGGTAAACAATCTGCCCCTTCCCACCTGCAAAACGGGTGAATACAAGTGCTGCTCTGAGTAACATGTCTGAATACTGGGATACTCAGCAGCATGCTGTATGTGTAAGTCTCAGCCCCGAGTCTGTGCTTGTAATGTTAGAAGGGGTTAATCTTTCCTGAAGAACCCAGTGGGAGGGAGACACAGGGCAGATAGCAGCAGCTCCGGTCAGTGCAGGGGGGCGTGGCCAGCACTGTGACATCTCGTGTACAGACACAGAGCTGCTTTCTCCTGCAGTCCACACTTGTGCACAAATTATCCTCAGGTTCTTGGTTCTAGGCTGTTCATCGCAGTTAGTGTTAGCTCATCATTCTTCAACCGTTATGTTTCCACGAAAGTGAATTAATTCGCCAGATAGTTTCTGTTTCATCTGTGGCGAATATACAGTGTTGAAGCAACAGCAGAATATTACAGACTTTTTCACAAAGTATACTTCGCATACTTTTGACAAAAAATTGGAGATCAAGATAAAGTTTGGGCGCCTCAAAGTGTGCAAACTGTGTGTTGAGAACCTCCGAAACTGGTTCAAGGGTAAGAAAAAATCTTTCCTTTATGGGATTCTTATGGTATGGCGAGAGCAAAAGAACCATACTGACGACTGTTACTTTTGTTCATGCAATGTGAAAGGGTTTAATTCCAAATGGAAACATTCCATTTCATACCCCAATCTTCACTCAGCAATTCATCCCATCCCCCATGGAACAGATGCACCAGTACCCAAGCCCCCTGCTACCTTGGAAGAGATACCTAGCTCCGATGAAGGTGAAGTCATACCTGAACCAGATGACGAATCAAGTTCTGACTTTGAAGATGATACATGACCAAAATAGTTTTCTCAGGAGGAGATAAATGATTTGGTAAGAGACTTGAATCTTCCCAAAGATGCCGCTGAGTTACTCGGATCAAGGTTGAAAAGCAGGAATTTATTGTTGCCAGGAGTGTCATCTTCATGGTTTAGACATTGAGAAAAGGAGTTTGTTCCTTACTTTGCCCAGGAAGACAAGTTGGTTTATTGCATCGATGTCGAAGGTCTGAAGAAAAAATCCAATATGATTCAGCGCAATGGCGTCTTTTTAAAGATTCTTAAAAAATAGGTCTCAAAGCAGTTTTAATCCATAACGGTGGTTTTTACGCTTCCATACCTGTAGGTAATTCCGTACACTTGAAGGAAACCTACAAGAACTTGGAATTGGTTCTCCGTAAACTTAAATATGAAGACCATGGTGGGCAAGTGTGTGGGGACTTGAAGGTCTTGTGCATGCTGCTCGGGCAACAAGCTGGGTATACCAAATACCCTTGTTTTCTGTGTCTATGGGACAGACGAGACCGACAAAATCACTGGACCAAGAAGAGTTGGCAGCCGAGGGTGCTAACAGTCGGTGAAAAAAAATGTCCTCTTAGAAACTTTGGTACCTTCCCATAAAGTTCTTCTAACACCTCTCCACATAAAATTGGGATTGATAAAGCAATTCGTAAAAAACCTTCCAAGAGATGGAGAATGCTTCAAATACTTGGTCACTAAGTTTTCAGGCCTGTCGGAGGCAAAATTGAAGGAAGGCGTGTTCGTCGGACCAGACATTAGAAGGCTTATAGTTGATCAAGAGTTTGTCAGTACCATGATGGATCCTCAAAAAGAAGGGTGGATTGCATTTAAAGAAGTCATACAGAAATTTTTAGGCAATAACAAAGATCCTCACTACAAAAAGATCATCGGACGAATGCTGAAAGCATTTCAAGCTTTAGGTTGCCTGATGAGTTTGAAAGTGCATTTCCTCCAGTCCCACCTTGACTACTTTCCTGAATATTTGGGAGCTGTGACTGAGGAACAAGGTGAACGATTCCACCAAGACATTAAAGAGATGGAAAGGAGATACTAGGGAAAATGGAGCATTACAATGATGGCAGACTACTGTTGGATGCTTCAGAGAGACATTCCAGATGCTACTCACAAGCGTAAATGCACCAAGAGGAGCCTCACAGGGAGGAAGAATCGAGTTTAGTGTGTGTAGATGAGCTCATTTCAGTTCAAAAAAGGATTTTCATGAAAAAAATTGCAATAAAAAACGAATTTTAGAAGTCTATTTCCATTTATTTTGAGGTATTGCCTTATTTAACAGTTACCTAAATGGTCAGGAAACGTGATGTCCTATGACAAAATGGATATCATTTTCGGATTCAGCACACCAAAAAACATAAAGATTACGTGAAATAACCAAAACAGCTCTTGAATATTTTTTTTGCCATTAGCCCCGTTAAGGGGCTAGAACCTGGGATCTTTTGATCCCTGGTCCCATTCAACCTAATAGAGATCTATTAGGGCAGTGATGGCTAACCTTGGCACTCCAGCTGTGTTGAAACTACGACTCCCAGCATGCTCCATTTATGTCTATAGAGTTCTGAGAGCAGCCAAGCAAGGGGAGCATCTTGGGAGTTGTAGTTTTACCACAGCTGGAGTGCCAAGGTTAGCCATCACTGTATTAGAGTGAACAGGATTTGACGCACTCCATGCTGAATTGTGTCTCACGTACAGCTTAGCAGGGAAGTTACTATGACAGCCCTGAGAAGCCTCAGCAAGGCCCAAGCTGTCATCATAATCTATCAGAGCCCCGAAATTTCACTATAAGGGCTCTGACTGGAAGGCAAAGGAGCTGCATCCCTCTCCCTTTCCTCACAGATGCCGCAGTCGCTGTTGATCAAAGCATCTTAGGGGTTAAACGACAGAGTTTGGCAAGTCCATGTCATTGCAGCTGAGGGCCTGCCATATTATACAGCTGGCACCTACCGCGTATGGAGCGGGCTCACTGCAGCAGTCCACTCCATACAATTATGGGCGCATAATACCATACATGTCCTGCATTATGTGTTAAGGGGTTAAAAATGTGCTGTCCCCTCCTGACATGTAAGTTTTAATAACTGCTTGTATACCCCATGTAATACAAATTCTGCAGCAATTATTCTTGGGACTGTGTTGTTCAATTCCGTTTATTCCTGCTAGAAGTTATGAATGAATTGCTGATTATGGTAGCACTGATTGCATAATAGACTATGAAAGGACACGCACCCCTCTGGTAACACCCATCTGCACCTTCATTGCAAACTGCTAGTAATTCAGACTTCTAAAAAGAATAATAAAGGAATGGTACAGCACAGAGTCATAAGAAAAGATGCTCCAAAATTGCTATTACAAAAAGGGATGCAAGTAGTTGGTAAACATGTCAGGAGAGGTTACAGGTCCTCTTTCATGCCCAAAATAGGGTTAAACATAATCTGGAACAGGAGTCGCAAACCCCTGAAGTACTTATCTGCAGTCTGCAACCCCATAAGTTTATGGCAGGCCACGTAAGCTTATGGCTTTCGTCCCCACTGTCTAGTCTGATAGGCCACTAGGCCTGAAGCTTATGGGGCAGTAGAATGGCGCTGGAGGCTGCAATGACATCGTGACCACCTTTGCCATGCCTCAGGCAGCACAAGGATGGGGACACAGGCTTTTCTGATTGTTGGTACCACCTGCACTGGGACACAGCAACTTAGGCCACAGGCCAGAAGAGAAATATATACAAATGGTCATGATTATATAAGTCAATTGCAATGGGACAAACTGTACAGCAAATTAAAGTATACAGTGGCTGAACCACAGCTTTAATTTTTGTCTGAAATTTAACCCAAAAAAAATAAAAACAATTCACGTTCAGCGGCTATCTAGTCACTGCAGCAGCTATCTCGTTCGCTGACTTTTGAATTTATAAATAGGTGCGGAATTCACAGTTTCTTTCTTCACTTTAACTTTTTCTCTTTTTTCCTATTTAATAAAAAAAAAAAAAGACAATGGTATTAATAAACTTCCACAAAGATGCAAACAATGGCTGGTGTCATTTTTGGTAGTTGCACACTAATCGAGCACTCAACCCCACTAGATGCGTGAACCAGAAATAAATAGGACGACTCCTCACCATAATATCTTTACGCGCCTGTATTTTCTGAGAGATGACAAACATTTTCTTTTCTCTTTCGATTCTTTGATTTAACATTTCATACTGCCGTTGCCTTTGTTTAGCCAGTTTCTGTAGATGGAAAAGACCACGCGTCAAAACATGGAGGGTCATTTATCTGGATGAAGTTAAATACAAAAATACATGCCAGAAATACTGAAAGGCCATAAGAATAAAGCTTTGAAATATACAATGAATCCCTTCCTGACCGTTCTACATAAATATATGTGACAGGTGCAGGAGTGGTGAATACTGTACATTCAAAACTGTCCACAGCCTCTGAAAGGATAGTCAAAGACAGTGGGCATCCTCTGACATCCTGGTGCCACTCCAGCTGCAAAATTATGGGGTACCAATTGCTTGCTATGGCGGCCTGGGGTCTTGGTAAGGCTTCCAGGTCTGCTTCACACGAGCAGATGCCGTGCGTGTCATCCGCAGCGTGAATGACAGCCAAGCCCCACACTGGACAGCAGAGACACGGAGCATTAACATGATTGACAATGCTCCGTGCCTCTCTGTGACCTTTTTACTACAAAATCACGGTGAAAACTTTATCTCACTGTAATTTTGTAGAAAAAAGATGACAGAGAGGCACGGAGCATTGTCAATCATGCTGTCCAGAGCACGCCTTGGCTGTCTTTCACACAGTGGATGACACACACGGCATCCGCTCGTGTGAAACAGCCCTCAGGAAACTGCCTGTTAAGCCCTGCCTCCCCATTAGGAGCCTCAGTCACAGATTCATTAAAAAACACCTGAATCATTTTGTGCAGAGATTTCAGATGTGAACAGAGCCTAATACTGTTTTACAAAAAGATAAAATGGCAAAATCTATGCATAAAAATGACTTACTTTTAACACATTCATATTAGTGGGACCCGTTATTCTCTGCTTGTGTAAGGTTTCTAAGGTAGGTCTGTTATACACTCTGTTAACCAACTCCGGAGCGGTGTTCAATCGTTCTGCCAGGTCAAAGTTGAGCACTACATAGAAAACCAAAAAAGGACATAAAATAAACAAGACTGATAAGGGAGTCTGCCAGCAGAACTGACCATGCTATATTGCTGACAGTACTAGGTAGGGGCTGGGGAGTGCAGTACAAATATTTTTTTTGTTGTAGAGCTTTTGTTATCAGAAGTTGTGTGAATATGAAGATTTATTATTCCAGATTCTGGTCCAGCAAGTAAGTGCCCAGGAAGCAGATCTGTACTATGAAGTGCTTTCTGTTATGGGTCGTATCACAATCCATTGCTTCTGCTGAGTCACAGTGGTAGCATCCAACCAAGACAGAGAGATGGAGTTGGGAAACGGGTCAATTAAGGGTTGTTTCACATTAGCGTTAAGCAGATCCGGGCAGGTTGTTCCGGCCTGGAAGAGCCTGCCGGATCGGTGAACCACAGGCGCTGCTGTGATACCATCCGGCCCCATTCACTATAATGGGGACCAGCGAAGATCTGGCCACAACCCAGCAAACGTGCAGATGAGTGGCTCAATAAATACTGTTGCGTGTTGCAGTTTTCATCCGGCCGCCTATGTCCATATTTGCCAGGTAGAGGTCGAATCGCCGCTGGTCACCATTATAGTGATTGGGGACGGATGGTATCTCGGATGTGCATGGTAACACCCGGTATTAATGCAGATGTAAAAAAGCCCTAAGAGAGCATAATGCACCTCAATGGCACTCCTCCTCCAGTGCACTTAAATAGAGTTTGTCAATAGTTTCGACCATGCTAAACTGCTGAGATCGCTAAGTAGGGAATGTTGAGAGCAGTGCAATCATAACTTTGTAAAGCTTTTACACACAACGGACACTGAAACAAAATACGTTTGTGTGAATGTAGCCTTAGGCCTCATGTACACGACAGTATTTTTTCACGGTCCGCAAAACGGGGTTCCGTTGTTCCGTGATCTGTCTCCGTTTTTTCTTCAGTGTGTGTTCCGTGATTTTTGGAGGATCACCAGACATGAAGGAAAGTTAAAAAAAAAAAAAAAGTCGTTTTGGTGTCCGCCTGGCCGTGTGGAGCCAAACGGATCCGTCCTGACTTACAATGCAAGTCAATGGGGACGGATCCGTTTGACGTTGACACAATATGGTGCAATTGCAAACAGATCCGTCCCCCATTGACTTTCAATGTAAAGTCAGGAGTCCCTATCGGAGTTTCCTCCAATCCGATGGTATATTTTAACTTGAAGCGTCCCCATCACCATGGGAACGCCTCTATGTTAGAATATACCATCGGATTTGAGTTACATCGTGAAAACTCAGATCCGACAGTATATTCTAACACAGAGGCGTTCCCATGTATTAAATTAATTGGTGCGGCACCTGAGGGGTTAATTGTGTGGATCACAGGCCCCTGTAAGAGATCGGGTGCTGCCAGGCAGCAGGGGGCGGTCATGTACACAGTTCTTAGAATATTCTAACTTGAAGTGTCCCCATCACTATGGGAACGCCTCTGTGTTAGAATATACTATCGGATCTGTTTTTTCACGATGTGAAAACTCAGCTCTGAAAAAGCTGTATGCAGACGGATTTGCAGATCCGTCTGTGCTAAAGTAGCCTACGGATACGGATCACAGACGCGGATGGCAATCTTGTGTGCCTCCGTGTTTTTTCATAGACCCATTGACTTTAATGGGTCTGTGAACAGTTGTCCATCAAAAAAAATAGGACAGGTCTTAAGTTTTTGACGGACAGGAAACACGGATGCGGATGACAAATGGTGCATTTTCCGAGTTTTCAACTGACCCATTGAAAGTCAATGGGTCCGCAGAAAATCACGGAAAACGGAACAGACACGGAGGCACACAACGGTCGCGTGCATGAGGACTTAGGCTGCTTCACAGCCCTTTCCCCTCAGCTCTAAGCAACAGCTGTAGTATCCAACCAGAAGACCGCTATATCTGTCATTGAGAGGAAAGGGACTGGGCTGTGAAGCAGCTCAATTCAAAGAGCAGACCACCTTTCACAGCAAACCACATTCTGGGCACTTACAAGAGCAGAATTTCGCAAAATAAAACTTTATATTCTCACTACTCCTGATGAGAAAAGCACCACAAAAAGGCATGTTTGTACTGCTGACTGACTCCCTTTAAACGTGTTGTCCGGGTTCAGAGCTGAACCTGGACATATCCATAATTTCACCCAGGCAGCCCCCCAGATGTTAGCATCGGAGAATTTCATGCTCTGAAGCGCTCTCTTGCCCTGCGCAGGCCAAAGGCTCTTTTATTTACCATAACACACTGCCGGGCGGAGGCTTCCGGCCAGCGGTGTGTGCGGTGACGTTTTACAGGCTAGGGCAGCGCTAAAGCCCGCCCTTCAGTGCCGGTGACATCACCGGGCTCACTGCTGGGCGGAAGCCTCCGCCTGGTAGACCTAAGCAGAGCCCAGTACGTCACCGGAACTCTCGAAAATACCTTTGCCCTGCACGATTTAGCGCAGGGCAAAGGAGAGCATCGGAGCATGAACTGCTCCGATGCTCAAGTCAGGAGGGCTACCTAGGTGAAAATGGGGATATGTCTGGGCTCAACCCCTTTAAAAAGCAGAAATTGCCAGACTAAAACGTCAACTTCACACCACTCCTGATACCTACTGCCGAACTTATGTTTGCACTGCTGCCCCCTAGATAATGCTGTCAATAGTTTGTCAGCAGTTGTGACCATGCCGGATTCCTCTATGTGACTGTCTAGTCAGGAGCTTTTAGAAATAAATCATGACCATAATATGGTTTCATGCTGGATTAAAAGGTCTCGTCTCACTTTAGTAATTAACCTCAGCGGTGGCCGCGCAGGCGCACAGAAACACTCAGCAGCTCGGCGGGCTGCTCTGGTGGCCAGGAGCGCGCGCGCACATATTCTAGTGCATGCGCATTTACTCCCAGCCCCGGCCACCTAGTGAGTGCTGAGCAGTCTCTGCCCAGAGCTTAGGATGTATAGCACAGTTACAGGGCACGAGCTACAGCCATGTAGATGTGCTATACAGAGACTCTCCAACACAAAACAGATTTTAGGACTATCACAGCTGTGCTGGAACACTATACTGTCATCTCCTTATGCAAACACATAAGTAGATAAGAGAAAACCAGAGTAAACTGAATCCTGAAAGGAGGGGAAACTTTCACACATCACAGAGAGCAGATTGTGACAAGCAACTTATCATTAGATGTGAGGATCTGCTCTGCTCTCCCAGAGGCCGATACAGAATCTCCTACTGAGACAGCCTCGGGAGCGAGCACACACAAGTACGGCTGAATTGATTAGGCTAGTTTCACACTAGCGTTCGGCTGTCCGCTCGTGAGCTCCGTTTGAAGGGGCTCACGAGCGGACCCGAACGCTTCCGTCCAGCCCTGATGCAGTCTGAATGGATGCGGATCCGCTCAGACTGCATCAGTCTGGCAGCGTTCAGCCTCCGCTCAGCAGGCGGACACCTGAACACTGCTTGCAGCGTTCGGGTGTCCGCCTGGCCGTGCGGAGTCATGCGGATCCGTCCAGACTTACAATGTAAGTCAATGGGGACGGATCCGTTTGAAGATGCCACAATATGGCTCAATCTTCAAACGGATCCGTCCCCCATTGACTTTCAATGTAAAAGTCTGGACGGATCCGCTCAGGCTAATTTCACACTAGCTTTTTTTTTGCCAATATAATGCAGACGGATCCGTACTGAACGGAGCCTCCGTCTGCATTAATATGATCGGATCCGTTCAGAACGGATCCGATCAAACGCTAGTGTGAAAGTAGCCTAACTTGATTGAATCGAGTAATTCGACACCAAAAAAAATCCTCAATGCTCAATTTTTTGTCATGTGACATCAGAGCTGGAGTGAAGCGCTTGCTATTACTCACCGATCCGTGGTCACCCGCCGGCCCGCAGCACCTTTCTCCTGACAGATCATCAGAACATAGTGCACATAAGAGTGTCTAAAATGAGACCAAGTGGAGGAAAATACCCTACAGTCAAGGAGACCCATTTGAAGACAGATGTTTTCTGGGTGCTTACTCTGATCAATACAGAGTAGGGTGCTTGTGTAGTTGAGAGGTCTGCAACATGGGTTTTGGAGCCACAACGCGCACAACATAACAGTGGTGTAATACTATACAGCAATACGAATAGTGAATACAGTCATTGCATTACTGATGAAAGGTCGACTTGCCTTCTTTCTTGGTGTCACAGAAGAAAGTATGTTTATTCTTAGGCTTTCCTTTAGCATCCAGCAGATGGAGCTCAGACTTGAGGCGTTCAATTTTCTGTAACAAAAACACCATGCTTTGAGGCAGTACACTAGGAGAAGGTGCATTCATCGGCATGTACATATTCTATAACTGTCATAGCTACTCCAGCAGCATTAGGCTCAAGCTAAACTAGGTTAGCAACGGGTATCGAACTGTTGATATTTTTACACCCAGATCGATACGATACCGGGATTTGCTAGTTTCCAATAACAGGCTGCGCTACTGCACAGCCTAGTATATGTTAGAGAACATGGCGCGCGCCGCCCTCGGCACACTCCATGTTCTCCTGAGCCAGCACAGTGGAGAAGGAGGAAGGGCTGTGACGCTGCCACCAATGAAGATAATTAACATGATTATAATACTGAGGGGGGAGGTCACTGCTTCACCAATGCATAACCCTTAAATACAAATGTAGGCTGCGGGTGCCGGTGCAACGTTACATTACCCTACTTCGTGAGATTTCCCTACCTCGTAACTTCTGGTCGCACCGGAAATAACGTGAGGAGGCGTGCCGATCTGCACATGCGCAAAACGACGGTTTAGGGAAATCTCACAGCGGAGTTCAGCTGGACACCGGGACACTGCGCATGCGCCGGAGTGCCTGACCAGCCTTAGAGTAGTATATATTTAACAGAAAAAAATCTGATCTCCCTACCCCCACACAGTGCAGGTGCGGAGATCAGATGGATATTCTGTAGTTAGCCGCGCTTGCGCACTAGGCCGTAATTTTTCCCTACTCTAAGGCTGGTGAGGCTCTCCTGCGCATGTGCAGTGTCCCGGTGTCCAGCTGAACTCCGCTGTGAGATTTCCTTAAACCGTCGTTTTGCGCATATCGGCACAACTCCGGCACGCCTCCTCGCGTCATTTCCGGTGCGACCGGAAGTTACGAGGTAGGGAAATGTCACGAAGTAGGGTAATGTAACGTTACACCGGCCGTATCACACATGCACCTGAGGAGTTAATTGACGGGGATCACAGCGCCCTGCAGGGGCGGATTGGCCATAAACCTTACAGGGAAATTTCCCGGTGAGCCAATGCCCAGAGGGCTGTCTGAGCCCTCCGCGTGGCCAGCCAGTGGAAGCTTTTGGGGGTGTATTTTGTGATGGACTGTGGTATTTGGCTCTGTTGGGGTGGTATAAATGTGCCACAATATGGTATTGCTAGCCTTGCCTTCCATCAATTTGGACCCAACTACAAAACAAGGCCACTTTTAGTATTTTTTCCAGGGCCGCTTTAGTACATCCCTGGCACCCTGTCATAGAGGCCGGGTATGTGATACGGCTGGCACCCGCAGCCTACATTTGTATTTAAAAGGGACACTGACAGGCCCAAAAAGCGTGTGTGCGTGTGCGTGTGTGTGTGTGCGCGTGCGTGTGTGCGTGTGTGTGTGTGTATATATATATATGACAGTACAGGTCATATAAAGTGTATTATCCCCCCTGTCCACCAGTAAAAAAAAAAAAAAAAGTTTTATAACCTGCTTTCATCGTGTTCAATCTGCCCAAGAGGCGGTGTTTCATCTCAACTTGCGCCCAGCCAGCCTCGCCACAACTGCCGTTTGAAGCGCCGCCCAGCTAATCAATATTTACTTCGCTGGGCGGCTACTCTGAAGCGCTGCTGTGCCCGGCGCATGCGCATTAAGCAGAGGCTTCATCGGCCTCTGGGAATCAGACTGTGCGCAGGCGCGATGCGATCCCGGCCAGTGAGGGTGCCGGGCGCATGCGCTGAAGATGGCCGGGGACACTAGTAGCCGCCCAGCGAAGTGAATATTGAATAGCTGGGCGGCGCTTCAAACGGCAGTTGTGGCGAGGCTGGCTGGGCGCAAGTTGAGATGAAACACCGCCCCTTGGGCAGATTGAACGCGATGAAAGCAGGTTATAAAACTTATTTTTACTGTATTTAAAAGGTGGACAGGGGGGATACTTAGATGATTCTAATACACTTTATATGACCTGTGCTGTCATATATATACCTAAATATGCTTTTTGGGCCTGTCAGTGTCCCTTTAAGGGTTAATCATATGCATTGGTGGCGCAGTGGCCTCTCCCTTCTGTATTATAATCATGTCAATTATCTTCATTGGTGACACAGTGGCAACAGGCGCCCCCCCTCCTCATTGTTATATTCATTGGTGGCAGTGGCAGCTTCCGATCGAAGCCACAGCAGTGAAATCGCAGGGTTCCGATCGGTTACCATGGCTACTGAAGCCCTCCCTGTCACGGTAAGCTCCCTCTCTGCTGCTGTTGTCACAAAGCCCAGAGCAGCAGGGAGAGTGTGAAGTCTCTATTAGGGTGAATAGCACAATGGATCAAAAGATCCAAGGTTCTAGTCGCTTAAGGGGGGATAATAGTTAATAAAAAAAAAAAAAAAAAAAAAACCACACACATTTTTAGATCATCCCCTCTTTCCAAATTTAACCTATAAAAATATATAAACAATAAAAAAAAAAAGCATATTAGGTATCAATGCGTACGAAAGTTCAAACCATAAAAAAAAGTCATTTTTTACTCACCTCACACTACCCTTGATAATAGAAGCTCCACAAAAGGTATGTTTATCCTGCTCTCCCCAGCCCCTACCTACTGCTGGCAGCAGTTTAACATGGTCAGAACTGCTGACAGACCCCATTTAAAAAGGAATTACCACCTCTTGCATTCCACTTGTAATAACAATTTTGGAGCATCTATGCTTACAACTGTGCCGAGTCGTTCCTCGTTTATTCATACTAGAAGTTCATGAATTGATTGCCAGCAGTCTACAATAAAAGCCCCTCTGGATGCTACCAGTGGGGAGGGTATCCCCACACAGTACACCACTGCCAGCAGCAGCTGAATGATGTCAGACTGTGCAGGGACACACAGATGGAATTTTATTGTAGACTGCTGGCAAATCATTCATAGATATCTAACAGGAATAGAATGGCATAACGGTTCTATGAAAAGAGGCTTCAGAATTGTTATTACACAGAGGATGCAGGTAGTTACTAAAACAGACATCAGAAGATGTGACTGGTCTTCAAAATCGGCAGCTGCACCCTCCATCTGCTGTGGTTTGTCGAGCGGCACAGATTCAGATTGCACAGGCGCCGACAACCTCATTCTACTCTGAAGCGTACATCCTGTCTCTGAACAGGAGTACCTGGAATGACATTGCTGCACACTGTGAACCTGTACTGCGCAGGCACCGAGTATGTGAAAACAGAGCAGGCACAAGAAGACAAGTACTGGATGTGAGGTTTGGAGTTGATAAAGGGGGGAGAGAAGGGAGCACTAGGGGCATAGCTTTATTGGTGCTCAAAGAGCTAAAGCCAGCCCCTCTCTACTTCAACTGCCTAATTTAAATAAAAGATAAAAGTCAGCATAAAGCCTCATTCACACGTCAGTGATTTTTGGCCAAAACCAGGAGTGGAGCCTCCTCAGAGATAAGGTATAATGGAAAGATCTGCATCTGTTCTGCGTTTAGAGCTACACCTGCTTTTGGCTCAAAATCACTGACCGAATGCTGATGTGTGAATGAGGCCTAACTCAGCAATACTGCAGGCTAGAGAATAGAAATATATTGTTTCAATCAACATGATCAACCCTACCAAGCAATTTGCCTGGTTTAATAGGGTTGATCATGCTGACAGTTTATGCAATTAAAAGGTCTGTGCCACAAACTTTTCACCAATTACTCTAACGCCTCTAGGTGTAATGACAACGCCCCTGTTGCTCCTAGAGGCTCATTTGCATTTATTAAAACATCATATTTCTCAGCAGTGCAGGCACATATGAACATGGGACCAACACAGATGCCTTCAGCTAACAAAGTGCATGTGTAACAGGTCAGCCAGTGTCATAGGGACAGATCTGCTGATGCCCTTTAAAGCTGGTTCACTGTATAAAAAAAAATAATCTTATGGAACTTTCCGAATTTACATTGTGTTTTAATCTTCACCATTTTAAATATCTCTGTTGGAGGTCAGTGAATAGAAACACTGTTTACAAACCAGTCCCAACCGTGTTTAAATAACATTTGATGAAAAGTTCAACAAATGTATAAGAGCGCAATAAGCCCCGTTTCCAAACAATGAAAGCAAGCAGAGACCCGATTTGGTCAGAAATCTGTGTGTACATGCCCCTAGCCAGCATTAGCACATTTCACAACGCTGAATACAGTACACATAAATTCAAAGGGGACCTGTCATCGCTCCTGACATGCCAGTTTTAATAGCGTCATGCATTCCCCATGTAATAACAATTCTGGAACACCTATTCTTATAGCTCTATGTTGTGCCATTCCTGTGTTATTTCTACTAGAAGTTATGATGAAATGCTAGTAGTCTGCAGTAAGGGTACAGAGGGGAGGTAACCAGTTGGGGGGGGGGGGGTGAACTCACTCTATTCAATCAGTGCTGCCATTGTCAGACTGTGCAGGTACACCCCCCCCCCCCCCCCCCCCCAACTGGTTACCTCCCCTCTGTACCCTTACTGCAGACTGCTAGCAATTCATTCATTACTTCTAGTAGAAATAATAAAGGAATGGCACAACATACAGACATAATAGATGCTCCAGAATTGTTATTACATTGGATATGTATGAAGTTATGAAAACAGACATGTCAGGACAGGTGACAGGTCCTCTTCAAAGGGAAGAGACAAAAAAAAAAGCTGTGATTATTCTGTGATTACACAGGCAAGTTTTAACTTTAACGGCTGAGTAAGGTGGACAGTGGCCTGTACGCTAAAATGACATTTTTATACAATAGTCCGCGTGCATCCAGAGTGAGAATACAATTTACAGTTATGCAATTGTGTAAAAGAATTGTATTTTGTTAGTATAAAATACACTGCAGTATATGCAGATCCTTACCTTAGCCTCTGCTACTCTCTTCATCTCCACATACTTGATGTCCTGCGTCCTCATTATTTTCATCTGCTCATCAGTGACTTCTTCTGGCTTCTGCTTTATCACGTGGACCCCATCCTTCAGAAAACAGTAGAGACAATAAGCACACCATACATTTCAGGAAATATCAAGTGATAATTATATATAAACAGTCAAAATGAGCATCAGTGATAGTCCTCAGGATGTAAACACACATGCAAATCAGCTGATCACTGAGGGTGCACAGATTTCTGCAGGGGAAACGTAGCCTCACATGGTATCCACAGGAATGAAAGGGCAACTATGGCATCTGCAGGCGAGCCAAAGTCAGCCACATTGGGAGCAGCTCCATGATGTTGCTTAGGGGGTCAACTTTTTAAAACTATCTGCACTTTTATGACTTTTCCAACATGCCATAGGGGTGGATGACAGAAGTCACATGTGTATTTTATAGCATGAGACTTTCCCTGCGCTGAGGAGCACTCCAACCACCACAGCAATGTCCAACATAGCCAATGAAAAGGCTACCTTACCAAAGCCAACAATAGGTGGCGACAAGGAGCTAGTGTTACTAAGGAGGCTGTATCCGAGTGGGCTATTTGGATGGGGTTGCAAGACCAGAGGAAATAAGACAGCGATGGCCAACCTGCGGCCCTCCAGCTGTTGCAAAGCTACAACTCCCAGCATGCTCACACTGCCTACAGCTGGGCATAGTGGCAGTTGTAGTTTTACAACAAATGTGGAGCCGCAGGTTGGCTATCCCGACATAAGACATTGTACCAGTGGCAGATAGTTGTGGAGGAGGGGGGACACCGAGTATGGTCACACAACGGATTTAAAAAATTTGCCTACAAAATTCAGCATGAAATCCACGTTTTATTCAGCAGGTTTTTGTGTTTTTTATGCTTTATTTAACCAGTGGGTTTTTACTTCAATAAACTTGTGGTTTTTGGTGTGGATCAGCACCAAAAACTATGCAGAAAACATGTAAATAACGCATGGACATGTACGGAGCTGTTTTTTTATGCTTCCCATTCATTTCGATGGGAGATTCTGCAGGGATTCCTCCCCAAGATAGGTCATGCTGCTTCTTTTTTCCACGTTGAAAAATAAAAAAAATCTAAGTGCCACTTCCCATTGAAATGAATGGGAGGATGTTGAGGCATTTTTTTAAACCTGATTTTGAGGCGGAAACTCCCCAAAATGTGCACATAAACTCAGTGTGAACTGGACCTAAACGTAAATGCTAACGATTCTAAATCTAGAGCTAAAGGAACACTGCTCCAGACATTGTCAATCACCTGGAGTTTTGTTGAGGTCATTTTAAAGTAGAATTCATCGGGATTCTTTTCAAGGGCTTTCTTCCGCAAGGCATTGAGGGTTGTTCTTTTCTTCTTATAGTCCCTGGGTTAAGTATAAAAACATAAACACATCAACCTGTGTCCCATACATGAAAAAATAAAAAAAAATAAAAAAAAATACACAAAGCCAGAGTGGTCAACAATCTGTAAATTCACAACCAATATGCAGGACTTTTTAGTCCGGCGGCTTTCGCCGTGCACCGCCGTGCTGCGCCGGAGCTCAGCCCCCGTCCCCATTATAGTCAATGGGGACAGAGCGGCGGTCCAGCGAAACAGCGGAAGGACGAATCCGACAGGGAGACCAGCCTGTCGGATCCGTCCTGCCGCAAGTGTGAAAGAGTCCTTAGGAGCTTCAGCAGACTGGAGGCATCTGTGGCATCACAGACCCATCCCATAACAATCAGACGTTTTCATTCACCTGTCTCTGGGAAAGCTGGGTGACGACAACCAATATAGCGGCCATCGCAGCTCCCACCAGGGTATCTAGTGATCTAAGTACCATTACATAACAAGGCTGATTGTCATTCAGGGCTGTAGTAAAGCAGGGTAGCACTGCAGCCATATTTAATGTCACCCAGCTTTCCCAGAAACGGATAGAGCTAAGAAACTGATTATTTTGAATAACCTGACGTGAGAGGATGACTTACAGGATACATTGCTTGCCCTGTAGTGTTACTGCAGCTCTTTTTTCTTGTTTTAATTTGCCCCAATCAATCAGTGACCATACAGGGCAATTTACCACGCCCCAATGGTAATGACATTCTTATGTACGTGTATTCTCCCTGCTCCTCATGTTATTTATACCACACAGTCGAGTAGCCAAAACGGAAACAATTACAGATATACTGTAAAAACACTGACAGCAGGTCAGAGATCACAGGATCAGCTTAAAGTAGATCTACACAGTCCATAGGAGACATTTAGGAAACTGCCTAAGGGTACTTTCACACTTGCGGCAGAGGATTCCGGCAGGCAGTTCCGTCGCAGGCAATTCGGACGCAAACTGATGGCATTTGTCAGATGGATCCGGATGCGGATCCGTCTGACAAATGCATTGAAATACAGGATCAGTCCCTCCAGTGTCATCCGGAAAAACGAATCCGGTATTTATTTATTTTTTCATTATTAACCACTTCAGCCCCGCTAGCTGAAACCCCCTTCATGACCAGAGCACTTTTTACACTTCGGCACTACACTCCTTTCACCGTTTATCGCTCGGTCATGCAACTTACCACCCAAATGAATTTTACCTCCTTTTCTTCTCACTAATAGAGCTTTCATTTGGTGGTATTTTATTGCTGCTGACATTTTTACTTTTTTTGTTATTAATCGAAATGTAACGATTTTTTTGCAAAAAAATGACATTTTTCACTTTCAGCTGTAAAATTTTGCAAAAAAAACGACATCCATATATAAATTTTTCGCTAAATTTATAGTTCTACATGTCTTTGATAAAAAAAAATGTTTGGGCAAAAAAAAAAAATGGTTTGGGTAAAAGTTATAGCGTTTACAAACTATGGTACAAAAATGTGAATTTCCGCTTTTTGAAGCAGCTCTGACTTTCTGAGCACCTGTCATGTTTCCTGAGGTTCTACAATGCCCAGACAGTAGAAAAACCCCACAAATGACCCCATTTCGGAAAGTAGACACCCTAAGGTATTCGCTGATGGGCATAGTGAGTTCATAGAACTTTTTATTTTTTGTCACAAGTTAGCGGAAAATAATGATGATTTTTTATTTTTATTTTTTTCTTACAAAGTCTCATATTCCACTAACTTGCGACAAAAAATAAAAAATTCTAGGAACTCGCCATGCCCCTCACGGAATACCTTGGGGTGTCTTCTTTCCAAAATGGGGTCACTTGTGGGGTAGTTATACTGCCCTGGCAATTTAGGGGCCCAAATGTGTGAGAAGAACTTTGCAATCAAAATGTGTAAAAAATGACCGGTGAAATCCGAAAGGTGCACTTTGGAATATGTGCCCCTTTGCCCACCTTGGCTGCAAAAAAGTGTCACACATGTGGTATCGCCGTACTCAGGAGAAGTTGGGCAATGTGTTTTGGGGTGTCATTTTACATATACCCATGCTGGGTGAGAAAAATATCTTGGTCAAATGCCAACTTTGTATAAAAAAAATTGGAAAAGTTGTCTTTTGCCAAGATATTTCTCTCACCCAGCATGGGTATATGTAAAATGACACCCCAAAACACATTCCCCAACTTCTCCTGAGTACGGCGATACCACATGTGTGACACTTTTTTGCAGCCAAGGTGGGCAAAGGGGCACATATTCCAAAGTGCACCTTTCGGATTTCACCGGTCATTTTTTACACATTTTGATTGCAAAGTTCTTCTCACACATTTGGGCCCCTAAATTGCCAGGGCAGTATAACTACCCCACAAGTGACCCCATTTTGGAAAGAAGACACCCCAAGGTATTCCGTGAGGGGCACGGCGAGTTCCTAGAATTTGTTATTTTTTGTCGCAAGTTAGTGGAAGATGAGACTTTGTAAGGAAAAAAGAAAAATCATCATTTTCCGCTAACTTGTGACAAAAAATAAAAAATTCTAGGAACTCGCCGTGCCCCTCACGGAATACCTTGGGGTGTCTTCTTTCCAAAATGGGGTCACTTGTGGCGTAGTTATACTGCCCTGGTAATTTAGGGGCCCAAATGTGTAAGAAGTACCTTGCAATCAAAATCTGTAAAAAATGGCCTGTGAAATCCGAAAGGTGCACTTTGGAATATGTGCCCCTTTGCCCACCTTGGCTGCAAAAAAGTGTCAAACATCTGGTATCGCCGTACTCAGGAGAAGTTGGGGAAGGTGTTTTGGGGTGCCATTTTACATATAACCATGCTGGGTGAGAGAAATATCTTGGCAAAAGATAACTTTTCCCATTTTTTTTATACAAAGTTGGCATTTGACCAAGATATTTTTCTCACCCAGCATGGGTATATGTAAAATGACACCCCAAAACACATTCCCCAACTTCTCCTGAGTACGGCGATACCACATGTGTGACACTTTTTTGCAGCCTAGATGCGCAAAGGGGCCCAAATTCCTTTTAGGAGGGCATTTTTAGACATTTGGATCCCAGACTTCTTCTCACACTTTCGGGCCCCTAAAAAGCCAGGGCAGTATAAATACCCCACATGTGACCCCACTTTGGAAAGAAGACACCCCAAGGTATTCAATGAGGGGCCTGGCGAGTTCCTAGAAATTTTTTTTTTTTTTGCATAAGTTAGCGGATATTGATTTTTTTTGTTTTTTTCTCACAAAGTCTCACTTTCCGCTAACTTAGGACAAAAATTTCAATCTTTCATGGACTCAATATGCCCCTCACGGAATACCTTGGGGTGTCTTCTTTCCGAAATGGGGTCACATGTGGGGTATTTATACTGCCCTGGCTTTTTAGGGGCCCTAAAGCGTGAGAAGAAGTCTGGAATATAAATGTCTAAAAATGTTTACGCATTTGGATTCCGTGAGGGGTATGGCGAGTTCATGTGAGATTTTATTTTTTGACACAAGTTAGAGGAATATGAGACTTAGTAAGAAAAAAACAAAAACAAAAAATTTCCGCTAACTTGGGCCAAAAAAATGTCTGAATGGAGCCTTACAGGGGGGGTGATCAATGACAGGGGGGTGATCAATGACAGGGGGGTGATCACCCATATAGACTCCCTGATCACCCCCCTGTCATTGATCACCCCCCTGGTAAGGCTCCATTCAGACGCCCGTATAATTTTTACGGATCCATGGATCGGATCCGCAAAACACATGCGGACGTCTGAATGGAGCCTTACAGGGGGGTGATCAGGGTGATCACCCCCCTGTCACTGATCACCCCCCCCCTGTAAGGCTCCATTCAGACGTCCGCATGATTTTTACGGATCCATGGATACATGGATCGGATCCACAAAACACATGCGGACGTCTGAATGGAGCCTTACAGGGGGGTGATCAATGACAGGGGGTGATCACCCTCCTGTCACTGATCACCCCCCCTGTAAGGCTCCATTCAGACGTCTGCATGATTTTGACGGATCCATGGATACATGGATCGGATCCACAAAACACATGCGGACGTCTGAATGGAGCCTTACAGGGGGGTGATCAATGACAGGGGGTGATCAGGGTGATCACCCCCCTGTCACTGATCACCCCCCCCCCCCGTAAGGCTCCATTCAGATGTCCGCATGATTTTTACGGATCCATGGATACATGGATCGGATCCACAAAACACATGCGGACGTCTGAATGGAGCCTTACAGGGGGGTGATCAATGACAGGGGGGTGATCAGGGAGTGTATATGGGTGATCACCCGCCTGTCATTGATCACCCCCCTGTAAGGCTCCATTCAGACGTCCGCATGTGTTTTGCGGATCCGATCCATGTATCCATGGATCCGTAAAAATCATGCGGACGTCTGAATGGAGCCTTACAGGGGAGTGTTTAATGACAGGGGGTGATCAGGGAGTGTATATGGGTGATCACCCGCCTGTCATTGATCACCCCCCTGTAAGGCTCCATTCAGACGTCCGTATGCGTTTTGCGGATCCGATCAATGTATCCGTGGATCCGTAAAAATCATACGGACGTCTGAACGGAGCCTGACAGGGGGGTGATCAATGACAGGGGGGTGATCAATGACAGGGGGGTGATCAGGGAGTTTATATGGGGTGATCATGGGTTCATAAAGGGTTAATAAGTGACGGGGGGGGTGTAGTGTAGTGTAGTGTTTGGTGCGACTTTACTGACCTACCTGTGTCCTCTGGTGGTCGATCCTAACAAAAGGGACCACCAGAGGACCAGGTAGGAGGTATATTAGACGCTGTTATGAAAACAGCGTCTAATATACCTGTTAGGGGTTAAAAAATTCGGATCTCCAGCCTGCCAGCGAGCGATCGCCGCTGGCAGGCTGGAGATCCACTCGCTTACCTTCCGTTCCTGTGAGCGCACGCGCCTGTGTGCGCGCGTTCACAGGAAATCTCGCGTCTCGCGAGATGACACGTATATGCGTCCAGGAGGAGTAAAGCAACCACCTCCCGGACGCATATCTGCGTTAGGCGGTCGGGAGGTGGTTAAAGGTCTGCGCATTTTTAAAGAAAAACCGGATCCGTTTTGCCAGAACACTTAATACATTTCAATGGAAATTAATGCCAGGATTTTTGGCAGCAGCATGCTGCGGTATTTTCTCCAGCCAAAAAACGTAAGAGGGACTGAACTGATGCTTCCTGAACGGATTGCTCTCCATTCAGAATGCATTAGGATAACTGATCAGTTCTTTTCCAGTATAGAGCCCCCTAGGACGGAACTCAATACAGGAAAAGAATAACGCTAGTGTGAAAGTGCCCTAACAGAAAACTGTCTTTGTTGCCCATAACAACCAATCATAGCACACCTTTCATTTCCTGCTGTTAAGAAATGCACGCTGTGCTGTGATGGGTTGCCATGAGCAACAAAGCCAGTAATGTACAGCTCTCTATAATGACATCACATAGGAGTCTGGAATACTCACTCTGCTCTGAGCTTGTAGTCCTTCTTCTTCTCCAGAACCCCTAGGTTTTTACGGAAGCCCGGCTAGACAAAAAGAGACACGTTATTATGTTCTGGCCTACCACGTGTCACTAGATAGGCCAATAACAGCGCTGCCTCACCTGTGACCTCTCCTTATGGTCCTTTTGCCGGGACTTCAACGCTTTCCTAAAAGCTGCAGCCATTTTCACTTCGGGATTTCACAGCTAATCCACAGTCAACAGGAGAGCCACGCTTGCGTCTGCACTTCCGGCGTTTAGTGTGACGTTCATTAGTTACTTCCGGTCATACGTCTCGCGTTGCGTTTCACGGCTGCCTACAAAGTACAGAGTCTCTGTAGTTATAGTGAAGTGCCAACAGGTGGCGCTAGCGGCTGTAGGCGAGTTTTCTGACCTCTCTCCATTCAGGTCTTCACAGTAAAATATACTTATTTAGTAGCATAACTAGCATTTCCCTCATTGGAATGTACTATTGGAATTTCTGCAGGGGGAGTAATGGATGAGTTGAAACCAGCTCTGCTGATGGGAATGGGAATTGTCCCTCATTCCTGGGCGCTTATCGTAAGACAACTTGGAGAATACCATTCAGAGAGACATTAGGCATGGCGCACACAACACCCTTTTCTAATCTGCCCAGGGTTGCCACTAGAGATGAGCGAATTTCACATTTTGAAATTCGTTCACACTTCGTTTACTGGTAAAAGGTGAATTGCGTTATGGACCATAACGCAATTCTATGACGGAATTCATAATGGAATGCTTTTAGAGGCATGCCGTTATTTATTTCGTCATAATAGAAGTCTATGGGCTGCAAAGCCGTCCCGTTTCCATTATGCAGGGGAGGCATGTATTCCGTCACAGAATTGCATTATGGTCCATAGTAACGGAATCCATAACGCAATTTACCTTTTACCTGGAAACGAAGCGTGAACTAATTTCATAACCTTAAATTCGCTCATCTCTAGTTACCACCTTTCCCAACATATGGCCAAGTTAAGCCAAAACCCAAAGGGGGTGTGGTTGGGGCGTGGCTTAACACAGGGAATTAATAATGCCTCCATTAGTGCCCCCAGTAATAGTAATGCCCCATTAGTGCCCCCCAGAATTAATAATTACCCCATTAGTGCCCCCTAATAATATTAATGCCCCCATTAGCGCTCCCCAGAATAAATGCCCCCCCCATTAGTGCCCCCAATAAGAGTAATGCCCCCATTAGTACCTCCCAGTAAGAATAATGTCCCCATCAATTCCCCCAGTAAGAATAATGCCCCCATTAGTGCCTCCCAGTAAGAATAATTCCCCAATTAGTGCCCCCCCCAGTAAGATTAATGCCCCTATTAGTGCCCCCAGTAAGAATAATGCCCCCTCTAGTGCCGGCAGTAAGAATAATGCCCCCATTAGTGTCCCCCAGTAAGAATAATGCCCCCATTAGTGCCCCCAGTAAGAATAATGCCCCCCATAACTGCCCCCCAGTACGAATAATGCCCTATTAGTGCGCCCCAGTAAGAATAATGTCCCCATTAGTGCCTCCCAGTAAGAATAATGCCCCATTAGTGCGCCCCAGTAAGAATAATGCCACCCATTAGTGCCCCCATAAGAATAATGCCCCCCATTAGTGCCCCTTTCTCTGTCCTCCATTCAGCAGTGAGTGTTCCCTACAGCACGATCAAATGGTATATTGCCACTAAAATGCCGGCCTTGTTGGTGAGATACTGGCTGGGAGGCAACCCTAATTCTACCATGAGAGACAGAGATCACCATCAATAGATCCAGGCAGTGCCTGACAACAAGTGCCCTAACAAATCCTGCAGGCTGGAGAGTGTCCCCTCTGTGGTACTGTGTATAGGGCCATTAGCTGGCTGTGTATGGGGGCACTCTGGCTAGCATGACGTATGGTGGTAGACTAGCTGGCACTGCATACGGAAACCTGGGAGCCCCTGGCATGCACTTTTGTGGACATAGCTAGCAGGCACTATTTATGGGCGGTCAGGTGGTGCAGCTTGGCTGACTGGGTTGGATGGAGAAGACAAGTACAATTAGAGAAGAAGGTAAAGAGTTTATGAGAATTGCGAGTGCACCAGATTAATACTGAGCTGCCAACCAATTTCTGTATTTTTAGTTCAGCCAAGGTGGTTATTGGCTGCTCTGCACAGGAGATCCATCCCCTCATCCAGTCCAGACATTCTTGATGAGGAGAGATCTGGTGATCAGCTGGCCAGGAGAGCTGCTGGATACCCTAAGGAGAATGCGCACACCTCATCATAAATTCAGCGTATCCTTCTGCAGTCTGCCTAAACAAAAATCTACGACAGCTAAGAGCTGCTGAAGATTTATGGCTTCATTTACGCCAGTGTCCCTCAATAAGGCCTCATGCACACGACAGTATTTTTTCACGGTCCGCAAAACGGGGTTCCGTTGTTCCGTGATCCGTGTCTGTTTTTTCTTCCGTGTGTCTTCCGTGATTTTTGGAGGATCATCACACATGAAGGAAAGTTAAAAAAAATGTTGTTTTGGTGTCCGCCTGGCCGTGTGGAGCCAAACGGATCCGTCCTGACTTACAATGCAAGTCAATGGGGACGGATCCGTTTGACGTTGACACAATATGGTGCAATTGCAAACGGATCCGTCCCCTATTGACTTTCAATGTAAAGTCAGGAGTCACTATCGGAGTTTTCTCCAATCCGATGGTATATTTTAACTTGAAGCATCCCCATCACCATGGGAACGCCTCTATGTTAGAATATACCATCGGATTTGAGTTACATCGTGAAAACTCAGATCCGACAGTATATTCTAACACAGAGGCGTTCCCATGGTGATGGGGACGCTTCAAGTTAGAATATACTAAGAACTGTGGACATGACTGCCCCCTGCTGCCTGGCAGCACCTGATCTCTTACACGGGGCTATGATATGCACAATTAACCCCTCAGGTGCCGCACCTGAGGGGTTAATTGTGCATATCATAGCCCCGTGTAAGAGATCAGGTGCTGCCAGGCAGCAGGGGGCAGACCCCCCTCCCTCCCCAGTTTTAAATTCATTGGTGGCCAGTGCGGCCCCCCCTCCCCTGTATTAAATTCATTGGTGGCCAGTGCGGCCTCCCCTCTCCCCCCCATCATTGGTGGCAGCGGAGAGTTCCGATCGGATTCCCAGTTTAATCGCTAGGGCTCCGATCGATAACCATGGCAACCAGGACGCTACTGCAGTTCTGGCTGCCATGGTTACTTAGCAATTTTAGAAGCATTATACTTACCTGCGCTGTCTGTGACCGGCCAGGAGCTCCTCCTACTGGTAAGTGAAAGGTCTGTGCGGCGCATTGCTTATAGCACAGACCTGTCACTTACCAGTAGGAGGAGCGCCCGGCCGGTCACAGACAGCGCAGAAAAAAAATAAACAAAACGGAAGGAGGATTAAATAGTATTACTGTTTAGTAGCTTTTAGGGCACAGAAAACTTGCTGCCTGCCATACAAAAGGTTAGGAGTTTGATTCCTAGCAGAGACCTGATACCATAGCCCCCTGTAAGAGATCAGGTGCTGCCAGGCAGCAGGGGGAAGACCCCTCTCCCTCCCCACCTCCCCAGTTTTTAATTCATTGGTGGCCAGTGCGGCCCCTCCTCCCTTCCTCCCCAGTTTTTAATTCATTGGTGGCCAGTGCGGCCCCCCCTCCCCTGTATGAAATTCATTGGTGGCCAGTGCGGCTCCCCTTCCCTGTATTAAATTCATTGGTGGCCAGTGAGGCCCCCCCCCCATCATTGGTGGCAGTTTAATCGCTGGGGCTCCGATCGGTAACCATGGCAACCAGGACGCTACTGCAGTTCTGGCTGCCATGTTACTTAGCAATTTTAGAAGCATTATACTTACCTGCGCTGTCTGTGACCGGCCGGGCGCTCCTCCTACTGGTAAGTGACAGGTCTGTGCTATAAGCAATGCGCCGCACAGACCTTTCACTTACCAGTAGGAGGAGCTCCCGGCCGGTCACAGACAGTGCAGGTAAGTATAATGCTTCTAAAATTGCTAAGTAACCATGGCAGCCAGAACTGCAGTAGCGTCCTGGTTGCCATGGTTATCGATCGGAGCCCTAGCGATTAAACTGGGAATCCGATCGGAACTCTCCGCTGCCACCAATGATGGGGGGGAGAGGGGAGGCCGCACTGGCCACCAATGAATTTAATACAGGGGAGGAGGGGCCGGGGGGGCCGCACTGGCCACCAATGAATTTAAAACTGGGGAGGGAGGGGTGTCTGCCCCCTGCTGCCTGGCAGCACCTGATCTCTTACACGGGGCTATGATATGCACAATTAACCCCTCAGGTGCGGCACCTGAGGGGTTAATTGTGCGGATCACAGCCCCCTGTAAGAGATCGGATGCTGCCAGGCAGCAGAGGGCAGTCATGTCCACAGTTCTTAGTATATTCTAACTTGAAGCGTCCCCATTGTGTCAACGTCAAACGGATCCGTCCCCATTGACTTGCATTGTAAGTCAGGATGGATCCGTTTGGCTTCGCACGGCCAGGCGGACACCAAAACAACTTTTTTTTTTACTTTCCTTCATGTCTGGTGATCCTCCAAAAAACACACGGAAGAAAAAACGGACACGGATCACGGAACAACGGAACCCCGTTTTGCGGACCGTGAAAAAATACTGTCGTGTGCATGAGGCCTTACTCTTACTCCCCCTTCCTTTCCCTTATGTGTTCCCTTCCCTTGTGTTTCGTTGGTTGTCTTGTCCTTTGTCATGGGTGTTTGTATTGAGTTTTTGGTCATAGATATAGGATTTGTACTGCTGTATAGGCTGATTTTGTATTTCTTCCCATCCCAGAGGTCCTCTGGGTGGCACTGCTCATGCTTTAATGTACCATTTTTGTTCTCGTTTCTGTATTATTGAAAATATAGACAATTGTACTAATAAAAATCTACAGTTTAAAAAAAAAGATCGTAGTCAGGGACAGCCCGAGGTTCAGGCAGACAACAAAGGGTCAATATGGAAGTCAGGCACAAGGCAGGTCAGGCATTGGAGGGTCTGAATCCAGAAAACAAGCAGAGGTCAGTACACAGTCAGACAATGAGATATAGCACACTTTCACAGTGTATTGCACAGGCACCCTCCAAATGGATGAAGGCACCTTAAATACCCACAAATAACAAGCCTGTTGTTGGTGTGAACTAGAACGTCCACACTTTAGCCCTTTAAGAGTTGTGCATGTCCTATGGGCTGAGAAGGAGAGGTTTTGCCAGCAGAAAGCAGTCTGCAAGGGAAAGACACAGAGCTGGGAGGCAGAAGAAGGCCTGTGGGTCCAGAGAGACAGAAGGGTGAGTGGAGTGGCGCCTATGCCCACTTAGGAGAGTGGGACCGCGGGGAGCATGAGCTGCTGATGTAAAATGTGGATGTACATTTTATTCCTCATATAACGCATTTCGAGACCGTTCCGGTTCCCTCGTCAGATAGACACAACAATCATAGGTCAGTGGTACCAGTATGAGGTAGTAAGTTAATATTCTAGCTGTCTTGTTGGGAATTGAACCCCAGACCTTCTGCATGGCAGGTACCAAGTTTACCACTACACTATACACTAAATAGTATTATTGTTTATAGAGGCATAATATTAAATTCATAATGAAGGGGACAAAGTGCGCCATGTTTTATTTACAATGTTTGCTGATTATTATACAGTATATAACGTGTTCGCTATATTGCATGGGTTACTGTTTTGCAACATTTATTAGTAAGTATGTTACAAAAAGGTATTTATTGTAACAGTTTTTGCTCCATTATTTCTTTTAGTCACATTAACTTTGCTGAAAAATTTAACTTACCATTAAAGAATAGCTGGAAAGTGAAAGTGCCATGACTTTCACTTAGATTATTTTTCAGGTCTCTGCTAGGAATCAAACTCCTAACCTTTTGTATGGCAGACAGCAAGTTTTCTGTGCCCTAAAAGCTACTAAATAGTAATACTATTTAATCCTCCTTCCGTTTTGTTTATTTTTTTTCGTCTTAGTTTTTATTATTCGCTGCCTTCCCGGAGCCATAACTTTTTTATCATTATTTGTTTTTATTCACATAGCCATATGAGGTCTTGTTTTTGCCTGTATGAGGCTCTGAAATTCTTAAGTTCTGGTCTTATCCCTCTTGTCTAACTTTTTCATGATGTATCACAGCGAGGAGAGATGCCACCCAGTATTAAAATCAAAAACAATAGGGGGTGCACCCTTGTGAAATACCTTAGGGTTCACAGATAAGGACTCAAGGTGAGAATACCTTGCTGAATAATGTTGTGCAAATCCAGGCACAACACTAGGAAATAGCATGGTCTCGCCTGTACAGAGGATAGATCAGGCTGCTGCGCTTGTTCGCCGGGATCCTCCAGATGGAGTCTGGAATACACATAGGAACACGTTCGCTCAACAAGGAGCAGAAAAAGAAAAGCAAAAGTGTGCTGCTCTGCTATCTATAACATTATTTATTAAAAAAACATACCTAAAACACTATAAGTAAAAGGCTAGGTATGCCAGGCATGGCCAACCTGAGGCTCTCCAGCTGTTGTAAAACTACAACTCCCACCATGCCTTCTGTAGGCTGATAGCTGTAGGTAGCCTCGGCATGCTGGGAGTTGTAGTTTTGCAACAGCTGGAGAGCCTCAGGTTGGCCATCCCTGAGGTATGCGTTTCAGTGGCCGGCTGCCACCTTCATCAGGCTGTAAGGTCAGAAGAAAATATATACATTTAACCCCTTCAGGACCCTGCCATTTTTCACCTTAAGTACCAGGCGTTTTATGGAAATTTGACATGTGTCACTTTATGTGGTAATAACTTTGGAACGCTTTTACTTATGCAAGCCCTTCTGAAACAGTTTTCTCGTGACACATTGTACTTTATGATAGTGGTAAATTTCAGTCAATATTTTTCATTTTTATTTTAAAAAAATACCAAATTTACAAAACAATTGGAAAAATTCGCAACTTTCCAAATTTTAATTTCTCTGCTTTTAAAACAGATTGTGATACCTCATATAATAGCTATTACTTTACATTTCCAATATGTCTACTTTATGTTTGGATTATTTTGTGAATGCCATTTTATTTTTTGGGGACGTTAGAGAAGGCTTAGAAGTTTAGAAGCAAACCTTGAAATTTTTCAGAAAATTTTCGAAACCAACTTTTAAAGGACCAGTTCAGGTCTGAAGCCACTTTGTGGGGCTTACATAATAGAAACCACCTATAAATTACCCCATTTTAGAAACTACACCCCTCAAGGTATTCAAAACTGATTAACTTTGTTAACCCTTTAGGTGTTCCACAAGAATTAAAGGAAAATGGAGATGAAATTTCCAAATTAAATTTTTTTGACAGATTTTCCATTTTAATCAGTGTTTTCCAGTAACAAAGCAAGAGTTAACAGCCACATAAAACTCATAATTTATTATGATTCTGTAGTTTACAGAAACACCCCATATGTGGTTGTAAACTGCTGTATGGGCACATGGCAGGACGCAGAAAGAAAAGAAACGCCATGTGGTTTTTGGAAGGCAGATTTCACTGGGATAATTTTAAGTTGCCATGTCATATTTGAAGACCCCCTGATGCACTCCTAGAGTAGAAACTCAAAAAAGTGACCTCATTTTGGAAACTACACCCCTCAAGGTATTCAAAATTGATTTTACAAACTTTGTTAACCCTTTAGGTGTTCCACAAGAATTAAAGGAAAATGTAGAATACATTTCAGAATTTCACTTTTTTGGCAGATTTTCCATTTTAATCCATTTTTTCCCGGTAACAAAGCAAGGGTTAACAGCCAAACAAAATGTAATATTTATTACCCTGATTCTGTAGTTTACAGAAACACCCCACTTATGATCGTAAACTGCTGTACGGGCACACGGCAGAGCGGAGAAGGAAAGGAACGTCATATGGCTTTTGTAGGGCACATTTCACTGGGATAATTTTAAGTTGCCATGTCACATTTGAAGACCCCCTGATGCACCCCTAGAGTAGAAACTACAAAAAGTTACCCCATTTTTGAAACTACAGGATAAGATGGCAGTTTTGTTGGTACTATTTTAGGGTACATATGATTTTTGGTTGCTCTATATTACACTTTTTGTGAGGCAAGGTAAAAAATAGCTGTTTTGGTGTCGTTTTTAATTTTTGTTATTTACAGTGTTCATCTGATAGGTTAGATCATGAGCTATTTTTATAGAGCAGGTTGTTACAGACGCGACAATACCATATATGACTACTTTTTTTGGTTGTTTGTTTCAGTTTTACATAATAAAGCATTTTTTAAAATAAAAAGATTTTTAGTATCTCCATATTCTAAAAGCCAATTGTCTTAGGTAGGGTCTCATTTTTTGCGGGATAAGATGACAGTTTATTGGGTAGTATTTTAGGGTGCATATGACTTTTTGATCGCTTGGTATTACACTCTTTTGTGATGTAAGGTGACCAAAAATGACATTTTTTTTTTTTTTTTACGGTGTTCACCTGAGGGGTTAGATCTGGATCATGTGATATTTTAATAGACCAGATTGTTACGGACGTGGCAATACCTAATATCAACTTTTTTTCACTTTTAACACAATAAAAACATTTTGAAAAATCATGTTTCAGTGTCTCCATATTTTGAGAGCCGTAGTTTTTTTAATTTTTTGCACGATTGTTTTATATAGGGGCTTATTTTTTGCGGGAGGAGGTGACGGTTTGGTTGGTACTATTTTGGGGGGCATACGCCTTGGTGTTGCACTTTTTGCGATGTAAGTTGACAAACAAATGATTGTTTTAGCACAGTTTTTATTTAATTTTAATTAATGGAATTTTTATAGAGCCGGTCGTTACGGACGCGGCAATACCCAATATGTTTTTTTTTTTTTTTTTTTACAATTTTATGTGTTTTATGTTGGGATTTTTTTTCTTTTACGCGAAACTTTATTTTTTTCAATTATGAAAAACACTTTTATTAACTTTTTTTACTTTTTACTTTTGCTCCACTCTGGGACTTCAACAACTTCTGGGGTCTGATCCCCTCTGCCACCTAGCCTAAAGGCTCGATCTCACAGGCTTCCATAGAACACAAGCCCCAATGCCTATGGAAGGCCTCGGGCTTGCCTTCTCTGCCATCAGGTCCCCGCCACTGCAGCGCAGGGACCCGATGGAGATGTAGAGGGCACCCGTACCCTCCACAACCCTCTGCATGCCGCGGTCAGCTTTAAACGCAGCATACAAGGGGTTAATATGCCGGAATCTGTGTTTTCACCGATGCCGGTGTATGCAACTGGGGCCCGGTTGTCAATAACAGCTCCTGCAAATCAGAGGCCGGCTATGTACGGCGCTGGTCCTTAAGTCACGTCCACCAGCGGCGTACATGTACGTTGAGTGTCCTCTACGTGTTAAATATGGCTAACCACAACAGACGGTAATCAGGGCAATCAAAATGTAAAGACTTCCAGAATACATAGAGTCGACTCAAATGGATTGAAACAGAACAAAATATAAAGACATTTCATAATACAAGGAGTGGACTCAAATACATTGGGGAAAAAAATAGAGAAAAAGCATGATCCAAAATAGTAAAAACATAATCAGACCATACTTTTATATACCATAATTCATGTTGATGTTGGTTCATATAAATGCAAATATATAATTTGTGTGGATCCAGATATCCACAAATATACCTGTACATCTGCGCATAAATACATTCTCTACAATAATACATCTAGAAACAGTGGAACACTACTAATGTGTAAACATTTGTAATCAGTGGCGTCTCTAGCTTTCAAATTTTGGGGGGGCACACTGGGGGCCAGGACAAAAGTAGGGGGGGCAGCTATAACAACGATACATTTACACAAGTACACTTAGAAATGCTGCGATACTTTACCCAATACCTAAAACCGCAACAGGGAAGAAAAGTCCAGCTGTCTGTGGATGACACTGCTATGGGGGGGGATCTGTGGATGCCACATACCGTGTAATGTATAGCATCTTATGCTATATGTGTCATCCACAGATCCACCCCATGACAGTGTCATCCCCATTTCCCCCTCCATAACAGTGTCATCCACAGATCCCCCTCCTTTTAACAGTGTCATCCACAGATCCCCCTCCTTTTAACAGTGTCATCCACAGATCCCCCTCCTTTTAACAGTGTCATCCACAGATCCCCCTCCTTTTAACAGTGTCATCCACAGATCCCCCTCCCTATAACAGTGTCATCCACAGATCCCCCTTCCTATAACAGTGTCATCCACAGATCCCCCTCCCTATAACAGTGTCATCCACAGATCCCCCTTCCTATAACAGTGTCATCCACAGATCCCCCTTCCTATAACAGTGTCATCCACAGATCCCCCTCCCTATAACAGTGTCATCCACAGATCCCCCTTCCTATAACAGTGTCATCCACAGATCCCCCTTCCTATAACAGTGTCATCCACAGATCCCCCTTCCTATAACAGTGTCATCCACAGATCCCCCTCCCTATAACAGTGTCATCCACAGATCCCCCTTCCTATAACAGTGTCATCCACAGATCCCCCTTCCTATAACAGTGTCATCCACAGATCCCCCTTCCTATAACAGTGTCATCCACAGATCCCCCTCCCTATAACAGTGTCATCCACAGATCCCCCTTCCTATAACAGTGTCATCCACAGATCCCCCTCCCCGCCACTCACAGGAGTGTACATTTGACATTTCTAAACCGTAATCCATATCCTGCAGTAACTTTAACTTTAAATCAGGATTAAGCGGCCGCTCATCTCTACTAGTACCTTAACCTTACACCACTCGGCTAGCTTCGGAAACAGGGCCAGGCTACAGCCTACAGGTACTGCGTGTTAGTTCTTATCGAGCGAGTGCTGATTTCTGCAGGTCAGAGCATACGGATTACAGTTTAGAAGAAATGTACACTCCTGGGAGCGGCCCAGACCAGCGGCGGATCCAGAGCCTGGTCTCGGAAGGGGCGCTTCCAGATTAATTTCTGTCCACCGCCACAGAACAAGGGTGCTTATAGAACAGACTGCACAGTGTACCGGTATACTATATATTGTGGGGCACAGCGTGGCGGTATACTGTATATTGTGGGGCACAGTGTAGGCTATATGTGTATAACAAACATATTTGACATGAAGACTTACAGTTACTTGGCTTGGCCCTTGGGGGTCTCGGACGCCACTTCCACACTTTGGCCGGGGGCTCGGCGGAGCTGATGTGTTTTATCCTAATGAGAAAGATTTCATAATAAGGATTTGGAGAAGAGGCAGAGGAATAGCAGAGCAGGGAGAGGCTGGTGCTGCTACTAGGGGTCATACCATGGGGGAGTAATAACGCCCACCATAATGCCCCCCGGTAGTAATAATTCTCCTTATAATGTGACAATGCAAAAAATACCCCCTTATGCCCCCAGTTGAGCTAATGTCCCCCATAATGTGCCAGTATAAAATACCCCTATATAGTGCCCCCAGTAAATGCCCCATAGTGCTCCTCTCCCCCTTCCTCCTAGTGCCCCCATAATGTACCAGTATAAAATGCCCCAGTAGATGCCCTCAATGTCCCCCATAATTTTGCAAGTATAAATTACCCCTTCTTAGTGCCCCCGTAGATGACTCCACGTACCAGTAATAAGACCCACATTACGTGCCAGTAATAAGCCCCCCATCATGTGCCAGTAATAAGCCCCCCATCATGTGCCAGTATTAGGTCCCCCCATCATGTGCCAGTATTAGGTCCCCCCCATCATGTGCCAGTATTAAGCCCCCCCATCATGTGCCAGTATTAAGGCCCCCCCATCATGTGCCATTATTAAGTAAGTACCCCCCCCCTTCATGTGCCATTATTAAGTAAGTCCCCCCCAATGTGCCATTATTAAGTAAGCCCCCCCATCATGTGCCATTATTAGGTAAGTCCCCCCCCCCCCCAAGTATCACTATTGTAAAAAATAAATAAATAATTATACTTACCTCAGTGTCAGCGATGCGATGCAGGCCTCTTCTGGCCTGTGTCCCACGCTGTATGGCTCAGGCGGCGTGATGACGTCATCGCGCGCCTGCGCCGGCCTCTGATAGGCTGCCGGTCTAGTGCCTGCAGCCTATCAGAGCAAGGGGAAGGGACACGCCTCTCCCTCCCCTGCACCGCCGCTTAGTGATGGGAAGTTCGGATCTTTTAGGTGAATCGGTTCATTTGAATCAGCTCATTCAAATGAACCAATTCATGAATCGGATATTCGGTTCACTTGGTGAGTCAGACTGCTGAGCTGACTCGCAAGTGAACCGAAGACTCTAGGTGCCGGTGCGCATGCGCAGATGCTTGATACATTCGATTCACTCACTACTTGCTGCGCTGCTGACTCAGTGCAGTCGGCTCGTCTTCTTCAGCTCTCTCTGAACTCTGATTACTAGTATTGAGTGATTTATTATAGTAAAGGGAAGCTGAGGCTGACGCCGGACAGGAGGACTCAGGAGTCAGACAGGAGTCAGAAGCTGTCACTGTGGTGTACAATGTGAATTGTTGTCTGTTGTGCATTGTTACCCACAGTGACAACAGTCTGACACTGACAGTACAATCCATAAAGGTGATGTGAACCCACCCTTAGGGCTCTTTCACACCCGCGTTGTCCGGATCCGGCATAGAGTTCCGTCGTCGGGGCTCTATGCCGGAAGAATCCTGATCAGGATTATACCCATGCATTCTGAATGGAGAGAAATCCGTTCAGGATGCATCAGGATGTCTTCAGTTCCGGAACGGAACGTTTTTTGGCTGGAGAAAATACCGCAGCATGCAGTACTTTTTGCTCCGGCCAAAAATCCTGAACACTTGCCGCAAGGCCGGATCCGGAATGAATGCCCATTGAAAGGCATTGATCCGGATCCGGCCTTAAGCTAAACGTCGTTTCGGCGCATTGCCGGATACGACGTTTAGCTTTTTCTGAATGCTTACCATGGCTGCCGGGACGCTAAAGTCCTGGCAGCCATGGTAAAGTGCAGCGGGGAGCGGCATACTTACCGTCCGTGCGGCTCCCGGGGCGCTCCAGAGTGACGTCAGGGCGCCCCAGGCGCATGGATGACGTGATCGCATGTACACATCATCCATGCGCATGGGGCGCTCTGACGTCATTCTGGAGCGCCCGGGAGCCGCACGGACTGTAAGTATACCGCTCCCCCGCTCCCCACTACTACTATGGCAACCAGGACTTTAATAGCGTCCTGGCTGCCATAGTAACACTGAAAGCATTTTGAAGACGGATCCGTCTTCAAATGCTTTCAGTACACTTGCGTTTTTCCGGATCCGGCGTGTACCTCCGGCAAGTGGAGTACACGCCGGATCCGGACAACGCAAATGTGAAAGGGCCCTTAGTTATATAGCTACTGAATGAGATGCCTTTAACATATATATCTCCTGAGAAGCCAATTTGATTCTAAACGGTTAATTTAATTCAACCTGTAATCTAAACTCTTGTGTCATCTGTCACTTCTCCTGTCCCTTAATCTTATCACTGCTGCAACAAAAGCAGCCTCAGCCTCAGTGTAAGGCTACTTTCACACTAGCGTTCGTCGGTCCGCTCGTGAGTTCCGTTTGAAGGAGCTCACGAGCGGACCCGAACGCTTCCGTCCAGCCCTGATGCAGTCTGAATGGAGCGGATCCGCTCAGACTGCATCAGTCTGGCGGCGTTCAGCCTCCGCTCGCCTCCGCACGGACAGGCGGACAGCTGAACGCTGCTTGCAGCGCTCAGCTGTCCGCCTGGCCGTGCGGATCCGTTCAGACTTAGGCTACTTTCACACTAGCGTTCGATCGGATCCGTTCTGATCGGATCCGTTCATAATAATGCAGACGGAGGCTCCGTTCAGTACGGATCCGTCTGCATTATTTTAGCATATAAAAGCTAAGTGTGAAAATAGCCTCGTACGGATCCGTCCAGACTTTCAATGTAAAATCAATGGGGGACGGATCCGCTTGAAGATTGAGCCATATTGTGGCATCTTCAAACGGATCCGTCCCCATTGACTTACATTGTAAGTCTGGACGGATCCGCACGCCTCCGCACGGCCAGGCGGACACCCGAACGCTGCAAGCAGCGTTCAGCTGTCCGCCTGTCCGTGCGGAGGCGAGCAGAGCGGAGGCTGAACGCCGCCAGACTGATGCAGTCTGAGCGGATCCGCTCCATTCAGACTGCATCAGGGCTGGACGGAAGCGTTCGGGTCCGCTCGTGAGCCCCTTCAAACGGAGCTCACGAGCGGACCGACGAACGCTAGTGTGAAAGTAGCCTAATGTAAGTCAATGGGAACGGATCCGCTTGAAGAGGTCACCATATGGCTCAATCTTCAAGCGGATCCGTCCCCCATTGACTTTACATTGAAAGTCTGAACGGAATTTTTTCTAAGTTATTAATGCAGACGGATCCGTACTGAACGGAGCCTCCGTCTGCATTAATATGAGCGGATCCGTTCAGAACGGATCCGATCAAGCGCAAGTGTGAAAGTAGCCTAACCTGTTCTACCCTCTGACTCGCTGCTCTTTTAACTCAATGAATCGAATGAGTCACAAACTAAGTCGGATCTTTAGATTCTTTTAACTTGTGACTCATTCGATTCCTTTCTATTCTGACTCCCTGTACTTACTTGTGTGACTCAGACGACTCGATTCAGAGAGCTGCTGGTGTACTGTGCTTGCCTTGCCCCCTCAGCTCTGGTCGGTGATTGGTTGGTGGGCGGGGAGGGGTGGGGCTGGCAGAAGCCAGCTTCCACTCTGAGATCACATTACGCTCCTCCCCGTCCCTCCCTCAGGCTTCGGCTCCCTGCGTCCCTGCTGCCAGCAGCGTGAGGTGAGAGAGAGACTGTGACTGAGCTGAGCTGAACTCGGATCAGTCAAGTGAATGCTGCTGGCAGCAGGGGGGGGCGCATTTTAGTTGGGGGGGCACATGGGGGGGCCCAGCATGATGTTGGGGGGGCCGTGGCCCCCTCTGGCCCCCCCCTGGCGACGCCACTGTTTGTAATGCACACCCATATAATGGATGATCACCTAAAGTGCAATGTGCATAAAGTGACATACAAGGACATACCTCCACAAGGGAAATTCAATGACAGGCAGGTGAATCTAAAAGATCACCAAGTTAATTCATAATACATATATTACCCCCCCCCCCCCCCCCACCCCCCTAAAAAAAAAAAAAAAAAAAAAAAATCTAGCAGCATTCAAATTACTTGATTAGTATAATAGTTTCATTCAGACCACTAGGAAACAATGTATTTAGCTGAAATATCCAGAAGTATTCTCTATTTACCAGTCTTTTAAATCTAGATGGAGTTGATTCGGGATATGTTCAAGAATAGTTAGACACTCTGGATTGCTATTATGCACCTGAGAAAAGTGTTGGGACACACTATGTGTGAACAGGCCCTTTCTGATATTATAATGTTGTTTATTCAGCCTGGTTCTCATAGGATGAGTAGTGTGGCCAGTGTACTGGATATTACATGTACATGACAGCAAATAGTATTTCCCCGGTAGAAACCAATGTGTCCATGCCATCTGAGATACTATTACAGCAGGTGCACCATGGACTGCAGCACTTATAGCATCCTATAGGTCCCCCTGCAGGTGGGGAGGATGAGTTACATGTGGATCTCAATGCAGAAGGAGCCAGGAGGCCCTTCAGGATTTGAGATCTCCTGAATATAATCCCAGGTGTATCAGGTAACATATTCTTTAGGATTGGATCCTCAAGTAGGATGGGCCAGTATTTACATAGTATCCCCCTAATCTCTTTATGCGATTTATTGAAGGTGTTCAGAAATCTACATTGAAACTCTGGCGATGGATTTGGACTCTTGAACATAAGGCATTTTGAGGTAACCCTTAGGCCTCATTCACACATACATGGATTTTCACAGACCACAGTCCGTGAAAACCCGGCCCTATGATCTATACGAGTGTATTACTGTACAGCGACGGCAGCATGAAGCGCACGGCGTCATAGCAATCAATGACACCGTGCGCTCATGCACTCAGCAAGACAGCAGGCCGTGCTTTCATGGACCGTGGTCCGTGAAAATCCACGTATGTGTGAATGAGGTCTTATCCAGAAAGCTCTTCCTAATGAGCGCTGCCTATTGGTGGAAATCAGAGTCACGAGAACAATTACGGTGGATCCTCCGAAATTGTCCATATGGGACATTCTTTGGCCATGAGGCAAAGTATCCACTACTATACTGAATGTAGCTACAATCGTAAAATATGTACGGGTATTAATATCATTGAAGGGTCCTTTGATAATTTCCAAATCAAGAAATTCAACAGATAATGGGAAAAATTTGAGTGTGAAGATCAACCCCAATATCCACAAATGTGGACGTGACCACTATACCTCAGGTAACTTCTACTATTACACTTAATGCGGGCCGCCTTAAAGTTATGATTGACCTGTACCTTGAACTGGAGAATACCATGAAATTAGAAATTCAGCATGGTGTACTATATTTACAATTATACCAAAAAGAGGGGATTCTTCCCTGAAGATCAGTGCAGAGCAGAGACGCTGTTATTTCATGACTATAATCAAGATGTCCCTTTATGATTATCATCTTGTCCTCATGATCACAGTGTGAGCTGGGCTGTCAATTATGTTCGGATATTGTAATGTTCTTGCCCTAAGCATTTGGCTGTCCGACATACTTCTTGTCCTGCCCTTCTTCAAACATGCAAATTTGGTACCATATTCTTCTTCAGAGGATACCTGGTTAAAGGAGTTTTATAGTTATTTTATATTGATGGGCTATCTTCAGGATAGGCTATCAATATCTAATTGGTGGGTGTCCAACACACAGAACCTCTTCAGATCCATCCATTGTGTGTAGTAGGATGCAGCTGGTTACTGCGGCGCTGCTCTCTTTGCTCCAGCAACTATCTCTGTACCCAAAGCAATGAATGGAGCTATAGCTCCGGTACAAAAGCTACTGCACAACAGATGATCGGTGGGGTGTCAAACAGATATTGATGGGCTGTCCTGAGGATAAACCATTAACCCCTTCCCGTACCATGATGTAAATTTATGGCATGGCATTTATCACATTTCAGCAACATGCTGTACACTGTACAGTCGTGGCCAAAAGTTTTGAGAATGACACAAATATTAGTTTTCACAAAGTTTGCTGCTAAACTGCTTTTAGATCTTTGTTTCAGTTGTTTCTGTGATGTAGTGAAATATAATTACACGCACTTCATATGTTTCAAAGGCATTTATCGACAATTACATGACATTTCTGCAAAGAGTCAGTATTTGCAGTGTTGGCCCTTCTTTTTCAGGACCTCTGCAATTCGACTGGGCATGCTCTCAATCAACTTCTGGGCCAATTCCTGACTGATAGCAACCCATTTTTTCATAATCACTTCTTGGAGTTTGTCAGAATTAGTGGGTTTTTGTTTGTCCACCCGCCTCTTGAGGTTTGACCACAAGTTCTCAATGGGATTAAGATCTGGGGAGTTTCCAGGCCATGGACCCAAAATGTCAACGTTTTGGTCCCCGAGCCACTTAGTTATCACTTTTGCCTTATGGCACGGTGCTGCATTGTGCTGGAAAATGCATTGTTCTTCACCAAACTGTTGTTGGATTGTTGGAAGAAGTTGCTGTTGGAGGGTTTATTTATGGCTGTGTTTTTGGGCAAAATTGTGAGTGAGCCCACTCCCTTGGATGAGAAGCAACCCCACACATGAATGGTCTCAGGATGCTTTACTGTTGGCATGACACAGGACTGATGGTAGCGCTCACCTTTTCTTCTCCGGACAAGCCTTTTTCCTGATGCCACAATCGGAAAGAGGCTTCATCGGAGAATGACTTTGCCCCAGTCCTCAGCAGTCCATTCACCATATTTTCTGCAGAAGATCAATGATGTTTTTTTGGAGAGAAGTGGCTTCTTTGATGCCCTTCTTGACACCAGGCTATCTTCCAAAAGTCTTCGCCTCACTGTGCGTGCAGATGCGCTCACACCTGCCTGCTGCCATTCCTGAGCAAGCTCTGCACTGGTGGCACTCCGATCCCGCAGCTGAATCCTCTTTAGGAGACGATCCTGACGCTTGCTGGACTTTCTTGGACACCCTGAAGCCTTCTTAACAAGAATTGAACCTCTTTCCTTGAAGTTCTTGATGATCCTATAAATTGTTGATTGAGGTGCAATCTTAGTAGCCACAATATCCTTGCCTGTGAAGCCATTTTTATGCAACGCAATGATGGCTGCACGCATTTCTTTGCAGGTCACCATGGTTAACAATGGAAGAACAATGATTTCAAGCATCACCCTCCTTTTAACAGGTCAAGTCTGCCATTTTAACCCAATCAGCCTGACATAATGATCTCCAGCCTTGTGCTCGTCAACATTCTCACCTAAGTTAACAAGACGATTACGGAAATGATCTCAGCAGGTCCTTTAATGACAGCAATGAAATGCAGTAGAAAAGTTTTTTGGGGATTAAGTTAATTTTCATGGCAAAGAAGGACTATGCAATGCATCTGATCACTCTTCATAACATTCTGGAGTATATGCAAATTGCTATTGTAAAAACTTAAGCAGCAACTTTTCCAATTTCCAATATTTATGTAATTCTCAAAACTTTTAGCCACGACTGTAGATGTATGTGTATAAAAGAGTGCCTGCATGTGTAGAAATACAGTTAGGACTATATATATTTGGACACTGACACAAATTAAGTTTTTTTTTACCTGTTTACTAAAATATATTCAAGTTATAGTTATATAATGGACATGGACATGAAGTCCAGACTTTTAGCTTTCATTTCATTAAAATTGGATGAAGGGTTTTGGAGTTTCAGCTCTTTTACATGTGGCACCCTATTTTTTAAAAGGACCAAAAGTAATTGGACAATTGACTCAAAGGCTGTTTCATGGGCAGGTGTGGGCAATTCCTTCATTATTCCATTCTCAATTAAGCACATAAAAGGCCTGGAGTTGATTTGAAGCGTGGTGCTTGGATTTTGAAGATTTTGGTGAGAAGTAAACATGCGGTCAAAGGAGCTCTCCATGCAGGTAAAACAAGCCAATTACCATGGTGAATAGAAACCCCTTCACAACAGCCAACCGAGTGAACAACACTCCAGGATATAGGCGTATCAATATCCAAATCTACCATAAAGAGAAGACTGCATGAAAGTAAATACAGAGGGTTCACTGCACGGTGCAAGCCACTCATAACCCTTTAAGAATAAGAAGGCTAGATTGGACTTTGTCCTGCTAGTCATCCCCCTGTTTGTCTGTGCCTTCGGTGAGAGGGTTCCAGGGTTCCCTGTAGGGGGAACAACAAGTCAGTGAGCGGCTCTGTACAGATGCATGGGTTCCAGTCGTTGTTGCTGCGCAGGTAAGTGCTTGTTGTTCTGGGCTCTTACCTGCCAATCCAGTGGCTATTCTCTGTCTTTCCCTTTCCTTGCATCTAGGCCGGTGGAGACTCATATTCTTCTGTGTCTTGAAAGAACAGGTCATCTCAGTCCTGTCTCTATTCTAGGGATTATCAGGGCGACTCAGGGTCTGAGGTTCCTGTGTATTAGCCGTCCTACCATCTGGGTTCGCTCATACGGTTAGGAGTCAGGGTGAGGCTTAGGGATGCTCTAGGAGGTGCCTTGCGTTCGCATCCTCCTGCCAGCCCTGAGCGCATGGTAAATCTTGCGCCTGGTCCGTGCCATTGAATATTCAGCAAAGGTGCAGTAAGGAGTCGGCAGCCAGTGAGCGTCCTTCCTTCACTATGCCTGCGCTGAATACTGAACAGCATGGCGCAGGCGCGAGATTTACCATGTGCTCAGGGCTGGCAGGAGGATGCAAACACTGCCTGGTCCTGTCCATCAGGACTTGGAGGGAGGTGACAGAGGTGGGAGAATGGAGCCTCTAGGAGCAGGAGCAACGCCCCATACCCCCCCCACACACACACACACTGCTCCTAGAGGCTAATTTGCATATTAAAGTTACATTTATGGAGTAACGGGGGCAACTAGGAATAATCACCCGTTTTAATTTAAGCATTTCTGGTGACAGAAACCCTTTAAGGCCTAAGGCACACAACGTATTTTCTGTCCGCATGCGATCAGCTTTTTTTGCGTATCAGATGCCGATCCATTCATTTCAATGGGGCTGCAAAAAATGAGGACAGCATGCTGTGTGACATCTGTATGTCCCTTCCGCAGCCATATACACATGATATGGAATTTGTGTTTGATCACTGGGACTCTCAGAAATCATGAGAATGGGGGTCAGAAAGTGCCGCCAAACTGCCCCATGAGAATGCAACGGTGCTACACCACTCCATTCACTTCTATTGAACTTCCAGGAGTGCTGTACAGTACAGTCTGTGTTCCATATGTACAGCGCCCTGGCTTTAAAATAATGCCGCTGCTATGGGGTCCCTTGAGAGAGACATTACAGATTTGTTTTATCTCTGCACAGGTCTTTCATTGGTGCTGCAGTGTTAGGCTATGTTCACATCTGTGTACGGTATTCCGTCCCGGCATAGCCGGACACCGCTGGGAACCCAATCACTATAATGGTTATGACAGCACTGAATATTTTCAAGGTACACCTTATGGAGGTACAAGACTTATACTGAGATACTGGGTCCGCTATATGGGAACATACTTTGGGTAGACAATTTGAGGGCAAGGCTTATGTGCCATGGGACTTTCATCACCAATTTCTTCTCAAGTACCTGTACCTTGTGCCTCATTCACACCTAAGTGTTTGGTCAGTGATTTTTATAAGTGAATTTAAGCTAAAACCAGGTGCGGTGTAACGTTATATTTCCCTACCTCGTGAGATTTCCCTACCCTCGTCACTTCCGGTCGCAGCGGACATGACGTGAGGAGGTGTGCTGCGCAGGCGCACAACGACGGGGTAGGGAAATTTCACAGCAGAGTGCGCATGTTCCGGGAGCCTCGCCAGCGGTTAGGGTAGGGAAAAATTATGGGCCAGTGCGCAGGCGCGGTGATCGGATGGATGTTCTCAGCTGGACACCGGCCGACACTGCGGATGCGCTGGGAGCCTCACCAACGGTTAGGGTAGGGAAAAAGCACTGGCCCGTCCGTAATTTTTCCCTTCCCTAACCGCTTGGTCAGGCTCCTGGTGCATGCGCAGTGTCTGCCGGTGTCCAGCTGAGAACATCCATCCGATCACCGCGCACTGGCCCATAATTTTTCCCTACCCTAACCGCTGGCGAGGCTCCCACTGTGAAATTTCCCTACCCCGTCGTTGTGCACCTGCGCAGCACACATCCACACGTCATGTCCGGTGCGACCGGAAGTGACGAGGGTAGGGAAATCTCACGAGGAAGGGCAATATAACGTTACAGCGTTACAGATGCAGAGCTTTCCCTTATGTCTGTGGAGGCTCCAGGCCTGGTTTTGGCTCACAATCACTGACGTATGAATGAGGCTTTACTTGGTAGCCATGCCTTTATCAGTATGGTGCTATTTACATTGTGCTTTATGCACATTTTGTCACATAAACGATTACATGACGGCTGCCAGAGCACCTATGTCCACTGCAGCACTGAAGAGCTAAACCCTAACTGTGGGTAACTTGTCTATGACACCATCCAAGGGGTGCACCACCAATGAGGCCAGGCAGGAGGCAAGAGAGGGGCAGCCAAAGGGCCATGGGCTGAAGGGAAGGGGTTAGGATAAGAAATTGGCATTGGGGAGGGAAGGGCACCAGGCAGCAGAGAGGCAAGGTGCACCATCCCCACATATGAACACAGGGTCACAAGAAGCCCACAAGGCGAGCTGTGCCCGAGCAGGGAGCCCACACAGCTGCCTCCCGTTCACACTGCAGACAGCTGGCATGGCCTGTTCCACTGGCTGCATGTAGGGGTGTTCAGGAGCGCGTATTTCATGATAGCGCCATCCTTTCCCATAGAACGCTATATTTCACAGGATACTCATAGCTCCTATATTGTAAAATAACTCTCGGCAGTATAGAATCCCTGTCAGTAATTCGCCGTGTATCCGCCTATAAATATGCACCTGTTGACGTCCCCCCCCCCCCCCCTGTGAGCGATGGTAGGTCCCTGCCTGTTCCTAGGTTCCCTAGTGAATGCATTGTGCTGGACGGACAGTGCGGGATGAGCCGGAGTTGTAGTGTCGCCTCAGCGTGCCTGGTATGGAGTGAGGATGCGGTGTGGTCCCCGCAGCTCCTCCTCCACCACACTCCATGGTAACATGCGGGAGGAGGTCACCGGCCGTCAGCCTAGGACATAGGAGTCTTCTGTAAGCCTGGGCTGGACACAATGCACGCCATCTGCAGCCTTCGGGTTGACTTGGCCAGTCGTGGTCCCATCTTCACCTCCCCGTAAGGTAGGTACCGCCTCCATGAGACCCAGATACTGTGGGTATCGCCCTACACTTACACATTTTACATAGAAAATCACCCTAGCAATCCAACCACAATAATAGCATTAACCCTTCTCAACCAGTAATCTACCCGATAAGGAGAATGCCACATAGAATTCATGGCGCTGGGATCCAAACCCAAAGACCCCCACTAATATAAGCTTCTGTATATGCCAGAAGAGGAATACAAATGGAACTCCCCTTTAAGTACATTGTAATTGCTGCCCAGAACTTTACAATCCTTTGACCTCATGCACATTACCGTATTTTTGGTCCGCGTCCATTCTGCATTTTATGAGGTTCATACGCAGGCCCATCCCTTACTATGGGACCACAAAAATGAGGACGAACACAGAGGTTATCGGTGTGCTGTCTGTATCTGTGTGCCTGGCCCCCAAATTATAGAACATGGCAAATTCTTGACCGTTTGCAGACAAGGATAGGCATTTCTACTATAGGGCTTGCACATGGCTGGGATCCATATTTTGCTAATTTGCTGTTTTCGGACTGCAAAACACATATGTTCGTGCACGGGTGGCCTTAGGCTCCATTCACACGTCCGTGATGTATTGCGGGTCCGCAACACACCAGCCCGGCACCCCCATAGAAATGCCTATTCTTGTCCGCAAGCTGCGGACAAGAATAGGACATGTTCTATCTTTTGTGGAGCTGCGGACACAAAGATCGGGCCCGTGCTCCGCAATTAGACAGCACACTGTGTGCTGTCCGCATCCATTCCATCCCCATAGAGAATGAATGGGTCCGCACCCATGCGGACACATTCTGCGGATGTGTGAATGGAGCCTTAAAGGTGTATTTTTTTAATCTGTCTTCTGGATAGTTGATGAATTCTAGGGGGGTGGGGGTGGGGCTGACCACTGGGAACTCACTGATCACAAGAACGGAAGATCCCAGTCCTCCATTCACACTCGCTGTACAACCGCCACTAGGACTGGTCAACCATTCACAGTCGAGCTGTAGACCGAAATACTCGTTTGGGTTGTCTCATCATACTGCCGTCCTGCAGATCCCACTCCTGCCGCGTTCTCTCTGGCATTCTCCCCTGCAGGGGGCACTATAAGGGGCAGCCAAAAGTGAATGGTGGTCTATAATACATAGTCAGTTTGAGTCCACTATAACAGGAGCTGCTCTTACACAGCGCCTCTATGTTCTGTCTCATAGAAGAGTAGTCCTGAAAATCACCTCTAAGTCCTTATATGCCTTAACGAGGACCGGTCACATCTCCTGACATGGCTGTTTTAGAAACTACATGCATTCCCCATGTAATAATAATTCGGGAACCTCTATTCTTATAACTGTATGTTGTGCCGGTCCTTAATTATTTCTTTTAGAGGTTCATGAATAAAGGTACAGATGGGTGTTACCATTTGGAGGTGGCAGTCTGCGCAGGGACCCCCCCCCCCCCCCGACTGGTAACACCAATCTGTAACTTTATCCACTTTCAGCAGAAAAGATGTTCTAGAATTGTTATTTCATATGGAGTATCAGGAGTGGTAACAGTGGGGCATATAGACATCCCCTTTAAAGGGACTCTGTCACCACTTTCTAACCCCCACTTTTAAAACTATAGTTCTGTCCATGGAGCCCCTGTGATTTCAATGGTGTTGTTATATGCGAAATCCGCAGGCTCGTTTTGATAAAAAAACCTTTTATCTAACCTGTCACTCATGAGGATAAGGTGCCCAGGGCGTTTCTCCCGGTCTGAACATGCCGCCGTTGGTGCCCAGCTCCTCCTCTGATCCTTTCAGCGCCGCCTGAATGTGAAGAAATACGCCTCCGGCTCTCCCTCAGTCCCCCCTCCTTTTCTAAAATTTCGCGCGTGCGCACAGGCCTGTGCCTGATGCGCCCGTGCAGACTTTTCGATTCAGCCTCATTGAGCGAAGTGCGCATGCGCACTTCGCTCAACCTCCCGATAACGCGAACACTGCTGCACGCGCGGGATCTTAGAAAAGAAGGAGGGGGGACTGAGGGAGAGCCGGAGGCGTATTTCTTCACATTCAGGCGGCGCTAATTCAAGGCAGAGGAGGAGCTGGGTACCAACGGCGGCGGCGGGCGGCATGTTCAGACCGGGAGAAACGCCCTGGGCACCTTATCCTCATGAGTGACAGGTTAGATAAAAGGTTTTTTTTTATCAAAACGAGCCTGCGGATTTCGCATATAACAACACCATTGAAATCACAGGGGCTCCATGGACAGAACTATAGTTTTAAAAGTGGGGGTTAGAAAGTGGTGACAGAGTCCCTTTAAATTGTAATCAGTAGATATGTCTATATGTCTCCTAGAAATCTGGGTGATATGTAAAAGAGTTTTTCTTGGTGAGAAAGGCCCATTAATCTGCCATCAATGGGGCCTGGTAAATATTATCAGCTTTCATAGTAAAGAAATAAAATGTAAGTTTAAAATCTTTCATCCAAATAACATTGTAAGACAGTACAATAGATTTCTACTCATTTTCATTCTGTGAAATTCCAGAAAACTTCTTAAAGGCAGAGCCAGCTTGGGCCTTAAAGGGGTTCATGCCATATAAATTGATCACCTATCCACAGGATAGGTACGAATTGTATCATCACTGGGGGCCCCGTTCTGGGGCCCCCATGATCATTAGCACAGGTTTTCCAGTCCCCATGCAACCAGGGTGATGAGAAATGGATTGGAGCGGGTCAAGCCTGCACAATACCTTTTAGGGTCTATTCACACGTCTGCAAAATGAGTCCGCATCCGTTCCGCAAATTTTGCAGAACAGGTGCGGACCTATACATTTTCATTGGGGCCGGAATGTGCTGTCCGCATTTGCGGATCCGCACTTCCGTTCCGCAAAAAAATAGAACATATCCTATTCTTGTCCTCATTTACGGACAAGAAAAGGCATTTTCTATGAGAATGCCGGCGATGTGCGGTCCGCAAAATGCGGAACGCGCATTGCCGATGTCCGTGTTTTGCGGACCTCCGAAACACATACGGACGTGTGAATGGACCCTTATTCAAACTCATCAGGACTAACAAAAGCACAGCACATTTTCTGTCAATTGGTAGCAAAGGTATTTCATGGGGGAAAAAAACTAAGGACCAAGAGGATTTTTAGTTCTTTCCTCTCGACTTTCCACTCTTTAATTTTAAGTCTACAAAGCTATGTGCGCCCTTGTGTTTTCAAGATCAGTTATACTTAATTTTGGTTACAGAACGGATATGGAGGCAATTCATTGTGTATATAATGGATGCATAAAAAATCAATTACAACACAGATTTTTTTTTAGGTTGTTATTGTATTTATTATAATTTTTTCCATTATTTTTTATTTTATTCATTTAGTTTTAACATTGTGTTATGGGACCATTACTTTTAAACATTTTTATAACTATAGCGTTATATTAAACTGGCTATTTTCCATTTTCGTTTTTTCACTCCCAGCTTTCCCAGAGCCATACCTTTTTTTATTTATTTTTTCGTTCACATAGCCGTATAAGGATATGGTTTTTTTTTAGTTTTTTTCCCCGGGACAAGTTGTACTTTCTAATGCCACCATTTAATATTACATAGGATGTAGTGGGAAGTGGGAAAAAATTCCAAATGAGGTGAAATTGGAAACAAAAAACCAATTCCGCCACAGTTTTACTCAGTATGAATTCGGCAATACCATATATGTATCGTTTTTCTTGTGTTTTTTTGCTGAAAAAATATAAAAACTTTGGAAAACATTTTTTTTCTTTTTATTGCCCTATTCTAACCCCCATAACATTTTTATAGTTATGTCTACAGAGATGTGGGGAAGGGGGGTCATTTTTTTGCAGGATGAGCTGTCGTTTTTGACAACACCATTTTGGGATGCGTATGACTTTTTGATCACTTTTTATTACATTATTTGGGAGATAAAGTGAAAAAACAGCGAATCGGACATTTTAGTTCTTTTTTCCCATTATACCATTCACCATATGGGCTACTTTTTTTATATTTTAATAGTATGGGCATTTTCGCACGCGGCGATGCCCATGATGTTATTTTTTTAATAACATAATGGAAACATAATGGAAAGTGGGCGCCATCTTTAAAGACCCGACATGCGCCATACATGTACAGCGGATGTCGGGAAGGGGTTAATGGGGTTTTTCAAGATTTTGATACTGATGGCCTATCCTCAGTATTTGATTGGTGGGGGTCCACCGCCGATAAGGTATTTGAGAGCTGCGGCCAGTGACATCACGTTCATCATTTACATGACCTGAGCACAGTGAATGGGCCTAAGCTGTGATACCGAGCACAACTTTCTACAATATACGGCGCAGTGCTTGGGGAGCTGCGAGGAGGACCAGAGCGCTGCGGCCTCTTCGAGTAGCTAATCAGCGGCGATTCTGGGAGCCTTACCCCCACTGATTAGATATTGATGACCTATCCAATATCAAAATGTCAGACAATATAATATATAACTTTATTTTACTGCCCTTGCATGTAAAATGCACAATATCTGTGGTATCACCTCCTGCCAGATTTACATGTCTAGAGTGTGTATTCTGTACCCACTGCGGGTTTAATGACCCAAATTCTCTTTGGAATCCAGGGCTTGGCAGCTCTAAAAGTTTGTGGACAATTCTAGTCCCAGGACTGGTGGGCACAGAACAATGGGTATACACTCCCTTTGTCAGCACTGTGATCAGTACTGGGTTAAAAAGCTGGTCCCTGATATATTATATTACATTTCTGTATATATATATATATATGTGTGTGTATAGTAAACATCTGTAAAAAAGAAATTGGTCACTAGCAGTTTATTTTTCATGATGATAATACTGAGGCTTCACTATATATCCAGGCGGTATTGTAACTTACCTTGCGGTATAATTATTTTGTCTTACATACGCACAGAAGGAAGTGCAGGTCCTAGAATTATTGAGTGCTTGGCCGACTGGAACAAACTGTGTTACATTGTGAAGATGCTTTATATAAATGGAACATGACACACGCCAGTGTACTACCGAATATAGTCATACTGAAATGGAAAACGTACTGCTACGTCGTTTCTTTTAGGGCCATAGAAAAAATCAGCTTGCTCAGATTTCAATAGGCAGTCCCCAAATGACTAATCCTTCTTAGAGGGAAACCGCTACGGCAATGAGTTGATTCCCGCGTGCCCCCCTTCTCTAATGCATGGTTACGTCAAGCCTGCCAGAATGGTAGTCGTTTTTTGCAGTGACTTTCCACTCTGGTTCGTAGAGGGCTTTCAGCAGGAGAGCGGCTGTGATTGGCAGCCTAGATTGTCGAGAACTCAATCAATACGTATGGGATCTAAGGCGCACGAAGGAAGGGAGAAGGCTTATGTTGTAGCAGCCCTGTCAGCTTTGGCATTGTGATCCCTAGGACTGGCAGGTTTGCACTAAAGCCTTGGGTAGTGTTAAGGAAATTATCCAGCTTCTACTATGGATATAAAAGTGATTTTCATTTTATCTGTATACATGATATAATTTGCTGACATTTGAAAAGAAAACTATAGAAGAAGTGAACTGTGTGTGTTAAGATAAGATAACATTTGTACTACTCCTTGTAATTTTGCCTCTTTTGCTTAAAATTCTAAACCCATTAGTTAACACATTTTTTGTAAAGTGAAACTTGAAAAATAACTAACCAATCAATAGATGGATTCAAAAGCCATTATTGAAATGTCTGTAAACCAATCATGTTTTACTTTGAGGGGTTACACCCTGTGAACTGTGTATAAATAAAGGGTGCAGGACACTTTCACTTTAGGGTCCTGACAAGGTTTTGAACTATACTCAGACTTCTGTCATTTTCCTCCGTCGACGTCATTCACCTGAACACGAGGCAACGATCATCACGTGGCTGACCTTTGGCCTGCCGCAACATTTTCTGGTGGAGACTGCGGGCACCATAACAACACTCCTAGCTGCAGATCGCGACACGGAGACCAGGACCCAGGAAGACCGCGGTAAGTAACCCATTGTGTTACTACCTGTCTCCTGAGCTCTGCTCGCTGTTCTGCAGTGTGGTGTGTGAACGTGGTGCCTGTACCGTGTTCTGGTGAATGTAATATTTCCCCTATATGTGCTAAACTGTCTTTAGGCGTATGAATGCACGAATGTGTGAGTGGCTGAGATAAGCTGAATCTTGGAGGGGTCTGTCCCTGCTCCTCCTGAGCCAAGCTGAAAGTCTAGAGCTCGCTGACTGGCTTGTCCGGTCCCTGTCTCTGGAGGCCTCTGGTTCTGGTGGAGACAGGGTTGACAGACCTATACTGGAGGAGGCTGTGAGAAGTGGCAGTGTATAAAGCTGTCCAGTAAGTTTGGATAGGGGCCCTGCAGTTCCTTGTTGGTACCTGAAAAGGCGCCTGAGGTCAGGGGTTGTTCCAATGTTATGTCATACTGTGTGGTTTCACATGTACTGAGTGCCTGCTGATATTGTGTGAGGAAGAATTACTGCATTGCTGCCAATTCCTGTGCTGTACAGTGTATACATGCGTGGGTATTATGATTCCAGTTTGGATTGGGTGGTTGCAGTTATAATCATTTGGATTGCAGTATTTGTTTGCTTCCTGTGCCATAGAAAGAACGAAGAGGGGTTTAAGGGGTTTCCAGTGAGTAACCCCAGAGAGGACGTGTGAGTTACTCTGTGTGAGGGCAAGACTATATTGTAGTATTGCCAGACCAGTGGATAGTGCTGCCTCGGAAGTGTGCCCACAGCACCACTGGTAGGAAAATTGGTGCCGCCTCGGAAGTGTGTCCACGGCACCAATAGTAGTGCCGCCTCGGAAGTGTGTCCACGGCACTACTGATAGTGCTGCCTCGGAAGTGTGTCCACAGCACTGTTGTAATTCACCAGGTGTGTGAGTACCTGGATAGTGAATTACAAGGAGCCACCCACGGGATGGGGGCTACACAGAGTAAGCGTTCCTCTGAGAAGGGAGCAGAGAAATGGGTCTCTGCAATTGATATTATGCAATGCGCAAAGGGCACTGAAGCAACCAAAGACTGTAGACAAATGCTAAAGAAATTAGGAGCAGGTGTGAATGGAACATTGGATGAACCAGTATGGCAGAAATTTCTTACAAATTTTAAGGGGTGGTTGGAAGACCATAACAAATATGACCAGGCCACAATGTGGTATGATGTAGCCCAGGGAATGACTTTGACTGCCCATAAGGCAAAAGACACTGACAAAGGGACTATGTATGAAATATGGGATGAAATTAAATTGCCTACAAAAGAATTAAACATCCCTTCTGAAGTACGGTGTATTATCCCCCATAACCCACAAAAATCTCTCCCTCCCACAGCACCACCTCCATATAAAAGCCCGGAGGGGTGGACTTGTCCTAATTGTGGACAACAGAACCCAGACACAAGAGTGAGATGCTCAGCCTGTGGGGGGTCCAAGCCACACTCTCGTGTGGGCTTATACCCATTAGTCAATAAGACCCTCCCCACAGTGAAAGCTGGGCAACTGGAAACACATGATTATGAGGTCTATAGGCCATGGACTCCTAGTGAGTTACTGGCTATGTGTAATACTTTGCCAGACCCCCGTACTGTCCCCAGTACTTTCCTTCGTAAATTGGAAAGTATCCAGACCGCATATAAAGCCACTTGGGCGGATCTGGAGAGTCTTCTAGAGACTAAAGGAGGGGAAGTACTTAAGAATCAAATGATGGCAAAAGCCCCTGGTACTGTCCCAGTGGATAAGGCCACAGACCAGTCAGGCCAGGAATTTATCATGGCCCTTAAACCCTGGGTAAAAGAGCAACAGGACAATCAGACTGACACTTTTATGATGCAAACACAAGACGCTAAGCAGACTGTAGCTGACTATGCCACAGCTTTAGAACAGCTCTGGCTTGACTATGGGTATGAGACAGGAGACAGTAAGGACATGAGACTACTAAAACATACATTCATGTCTGGATTAAAAGCACCCATACAGGATGCGGTGAAGAAGGCTCGCCCTGATTGGCGGACCTGCCAGTTCCCTGACCTAGTGGCCATAGCAAAGGGAGCTGAGCTAGACTTACAAAATAAAAAGAAGCCAATAATGGCTAACCAACCTTTTAAACCTAAGGGCAGGTTTCACGAAAGAATACCAGGTGGGGATCAGTCTCCACGTAACTGGGACCAAGTAACATGCTGGAATTGTGGGAAAAAAGGGCATTTTTCAGTCAAATGTCCCCGGAGAGGTCAGGCTACTGCCCGGACCTCTCAATGAAGTGACGGCAATCCTGTGAGTTCCCTCAACGTTAACTACCCCCTTGACGCAATCCCAGGTCCACAACTAATCATCACATCCACATGTGAGGACACAGGGAATTCAATTGACTTTTTGGTAGACACAGGAGCAGCCCATACCCTAATACAAGAAAAATATGTGCCTGAGGAGCTTATCTCTTCAGATTACATCTACTGTCAAGGGGTTGAGGGGACAACTGTTAAACTCCCACTAACAAAGCCTGTAAAACTTAATATTCATGATGCTGCATCTATTGTCACGCGTGTGTTGGTAAGCTCAGATAGTCCATACAATTTGCTGGGGACTGACGTACTCAGTGCCATGAGGGCATCTGTGGATTTCTCTTCAGGAAAACCCCAAATTACAGCCCCTGTGTCTGAAGAGACTTTGTGTGCACTTATGTACTTAATGACATTTAGTGCCCCCTCTGCCTCTCAGAATACACCCCCAGATTGGCTGTCTGAAGTGCCATCACATTTGTGGGCAACTTCCAAGACAGATGTGGGCAGACTACCAGTAACTCCGGAGGTTGTGCAGCTGAAACCTGGCATTAAGCCGCCATGTGTGCGTCAGTACCCATTAAATTCTTCACAGGAAGATGCCATTGCAAATGATCTGGAAGAGCTGTTGGGGAAAGGGTTAATAATCCCTATAAAAAGCCCCTTTAATACACCCCTATTTCCTGTAAAGAAGAAACAGACTGTGAAGGGTCAGCCTCCAGTCTATCGTATGGTACATGATTTAAGGGCAGTGAATGCTGTAACTGTCATAAATACACCACAAGTGCCCAATCCACACACACTGTTAAACCAAGTGCCCATAGATGCCACATCTTTTTCTGTCATTGATCTTGCAAATGCTTTCTTCTCTGTCCCTTTAGATGAAGAATGCTGGCCCTACTTTGCTTTCACTTTTCGTCACAAGCAGTATGCATGGGTCGTTTTACCACAAGGGGCTGCCAATTCCCCTGATATTTTCTCCACTGCTTTACACTCTGTGTTGCAGTCCTGGCAGCCGGCCTATCCGGACACTGTTCTTTTACAATATATTGATGATCTGTTGCTTTGTTGCCACAGCTCTGAACAGTGTAAAGAAGAATCTTTCTCTTTGCTTATTTTCCTTGCTGAAAATGGTTGTAAAGCCTCCAAGGAGAAGCTGCAACTTTGTAAATCTACTGTGATTTTCCTAGGTCACTGTATTTCTCCAGGTACCAAACACCTCACGACTGAGAGGGTTACTGCTATCCGGCAGCACCCCCTGCCAAGTACTCCAAGGGCTCTGCGTGCCTTTATTGGACTTGTCAGTTACTGTCGCCCCTGGATTAAGGATTGCTCTCAGATGATGCAGCCACTATATGATTGCCTCAAAGGAGAGACCTTTGAACTCACACCAGGAGCTGTGAGTGCATTTCATACATTAAAACTCACTCTCACCACGACACCAGCATTGGGCATCCCCAATTACAAACAAACTTTCACGTTGTATTGTCATGAGCAAGGGGGATTTGCCTCAGGTGTACTGACGCAGAAACATGGGGATCGTATGCGGCCTATAGCATACTATTCTACCAGTTTGGATTGTATTGCCAGAGCACTACCCACATGTTTCAGAGCTGTCGCTGCTGCCTCTGAATTGGTGCTAAAGACGGAAGACTTGGTACTGCAACACCCTCTTACCTTACAAGCACCACATTCAGTTGCTGAATTACTACACTCCACCAAACTGAAACATTTGTCTCAAGCCAGGATCACAAAATATGAGATGACGCTCCTCAGTCCCCACATTACCTTACAGCGATGTACTGTTCTAAATCCAGCTACTTTGATGCCAGTGGATTTAGAAGAGGAGGGGGGAGTGGGAGTAGTAGACATGTCTGATCCAGTTGCAAATCATAACTGTCATGAATTGATGATTGCAGAAACAAAAGGGTTACCAAATGTTACTGAAACACCATTAACTAATCCTGATGCTGAGTATTTTGTAGATGGCTCCAGATGGTGGAATGACGAACAAGGACACTTTGTCACCGGGTATGCGGTAATCCAGGATGGTAAGGTAATCATACAAAAACCACTCCCATCTTGTGCGTCTGCACAGGAGGCGGAGTTGAAGGCACTCACTGACGCATGTACAATGGGTAAGGGACTGAGAATAAATTGTTACACTGATTCCAGGTATGCTTTCGGGGTAGCACATGATTTTGGTGTTATCTGGAAAACTAGGGGATTTCTGACTTCCTCGGGCAAACCAATTAAAAATTCAGAAGCAGTACAGAGCCTCATAGAGGCTCTAGAGCTGCCCACAGAGGTAGCCATTGTTAAAGTGCCAGCCCATGTGAAGCAAGATGATCCGCTGGCTGTGGGAAATGCTCAAGCAGACCAAGCAGCCAAACAAGCAGCCGGTCTGCCGCTCCTGACATTGTTTTTTCCAACTATGCCAGATTTGTCGCTCTTGCAGGAATTACAGGCCCAGATAACGCCTCAAGACAAAAAGGTATGGATGGAGGCGGGGGCTACGAAGACAGAAGAGCTCTGGCAGGTAAATGGCAGAACATGTTTGCCTCGGAGTTTGTATCCGATGATGGCCAATTTAGCACATGGCCCTACTCATTTGTCGAAAGGAGCTATGAGCGCACTAGTGTTAGAACATTGGTTTGCACCTGGAATTCAGACCCTCTTTGAAAAGTTTGTTCAGGGTTGTCTTACATGTGCCAGACATAACCCTGGGAGGTTTGTAAAGACCCCCAAGAAACACACTCCCAAACCCTTGTACCCGTTTCAAAGAGTGCAGGTGGATTACATCCAGCTACCCAAGGTGAGCACATATGAGTATGTCCTTGTAGCCATTGATGTATTCTCAGGCTGGCCAGAAGCTTGGCCAGTAACTACAGCTACAGCCAAAAATACTGCTAAGAAAATATTGTCAGAGGTAGTCTGCAGATATGGGATTCCAGAGGTAATAGAGTCAGACAGAGGTACCCACTTCACTGGGGAGATAATGGGACACATACTGAAGACCCTAGGGATCACACAAGCCCTGCACACTCCCTATCACCCGGAAAGCAGCGGAAAGGTGGAAAGACTTAATGGGACAATTAAATTAAAATTGCAAAAGTATTTAGACTCACACAGTTCTATGAACTGGGTAGAAGCTTTGCCAGTAGTATTATATGCCATCCGCACTACTCCTACTGGACAAGAAAAGCTTAGTCCGTTTGAAATTTTGTTTGGTTCTGCACCAAGGACAGGGTTATATTTTCCACAGCAGCTGCAAGCAGACTACTCTACCCTGACTTCATATTTGGTGGAATTGCATGAACATCTGTCAAAGGTGCATTCACGTGTTTTCTCTTCTATACCAGATCCTAATTCTCTTGAAGGTACACATTCTCTAGTTCCTGGAGATTGGGTAGTCCTGAAGAGGCATGTAAGAAAGACCCTGGAGCCAAGGTTTGACGGTCCATATCAGGTGCAACTGACCACACCCACCGCCGTCAAGCTGAACGGGAGACCAGTCTGGGTCCATGCAAGTCACTGCAAAAAGGTTCTGAAGACAGACAGTCACGAACAGGAAAGCAGCCCTACAGTTGTAAATCCAACCAGTTGTGAGAATAACGTGGATCAGTAGACCATCACAATGCATGCAATGCCTTGCCTGTTTCTTTATATTCTATGTTTTTGTGCGCAGGTGAAAGGAGGAAAACATACAAATTCCATTTGGCAACTACATCAACAGACTGCCAAGCAGCTGAATACTACTGACTGTTGGATATGCTCTCATATCCCTGCCAACTACAAGGGAATCCCTCTGATAGGTGTTCCAATCTCTATGAATGATTTGAATCTCACAGACTATAGCTATGATGTTCAAATAGATGTAGATCACACCTCACATAATGCTGTTTCTGATCAAGGGATATACTTAGAGATTACTGGTATAATCTCTCCGCCCACTATATGTTTGGGGCCTATGTTTGTGAACCATATAGCTAAGATAAAGGGCCGTTTTGTCAGTTTACCACAGATATATGTGGGGGAAACAGATTGTAGAAATGCTACTCTGATATTCAATATGGAATTTAGGAAGACTTCATGTGACATAGTTAATACTAACTGTAATAGTTTGTGTTTCTGTCCAACTATGAAAGTTTCTTGTGCCCCAAGGTGTGCCTGTCCAGAAAAGAAGGACAAGGACAAATGGACTTGTAAGACGAAATTGTATGATAATATGATATGGTTTCAGGGATGGCTGGGACATCACGGCAGGATGATTCCCAAAGTCCTGAAACAAGGACTATATTACATTTGTGGTAACAGAGCCTACTCATGGCTCCCTATGGGGGCATGGGGCAACTGTACCATAGGAAGAGTTGTCCCAGCCATCAGACGACGCACAAACATTTCACTTACTGATGCCCCTGAAACTCTTCTTGGGATGACTAGAAACAAACGAGAGTTATTCACATCAGCAGATAAAGCCTGGATGTGGTTCCCTTCTTGGACAGGTTGGGGAATTGAGTTAGCAAATAAATTAAACAAATATGCAAATATCATGGATGGAATTATTAATGAGACCACAAGTTCAATCCATGCCCTTAATGAGGAACTGGCACAAGTCAGGAAAGTGGCTCTCCAAAATAGGATGGCCTTAGACTACCTCCTAGCTATAGAGGGTGGGACTTGTGCTATCATAGGAGAAGAATGCTGCACCTGGGTTGAAGATTCACATGATCCCATAGAGGCCCACATGAATAAGGTAAAGGAATTGCAACAAAAAGCTAGAGACATAGCTAAAGAAGGATGGAACCCCTTCTCTTGGATGGGGTCTATAGGTGTCTGGTTCAACAATATGATCTCTGATTTACTGAAGCCCATAGTGGTAGTGATAGGCCTGGTTTTGATACTGCTAATTGCTTGGAAATTACTAATGTTGTGTATTTCTCATTGCAGTAGGGGAAATTCCCTCCCTTGAAAATAGATGACACAACAGCCCTGGAGATGACAGTCTGAAGCTCCTGTGCTGCGATGTATCCCTAGTTGCTGTTGTCATCCACTTAGATAGTGTGTTTGTGTGTAGTATGTGGTTTTAATAAAATGTATGCTTAATCAAATGACAACTACTAGACAGGCTGGAATCGATGCTTGCATCGCATGGTCTATGCAGCTTATCTGTATACTCTGTGAAGTACGGGCTGTCTAAGGGGTCATTTGTTTGTTTAGGCAGGTTAGTAGTTAGCAAGACACACATGATACAATGAAGCCTTCAGAAGGAAGAAAACGTCTACCACGTGAACAGAAAAATGAAAAAAAGGAGGGAAATGTTAAGGAAATTATCCAGCTTCTACTATGGATATAAAAGTGATTTTCATTTTATCTGTATACATGATATAATTTGCTGACATTTGAAAAGAAAACTATAGAAGAAGTGAACTGTGTGTGTTAAGATAAGATAACATTTGTACTACTCCTTGTAATTTTGCCTCTTTTGCTTAAAATTCTAAACCCATTAGTTAACACATTTTTTGTAAAGTGAAACTTGAAAAATAACTAACCAATCAATAGATGGATTCAAAAGCCATTATTGAAATGTCTGTAAACCAATCATGTTTTACTTTGAGGGGTTACACCCTGTGAACTGTGTATAAATAAAGGGTGCAGGACACTTTCACTTTAGGGTCCTGACAAGGTTTTGAACTATACTCAGACTTCTGTCATTTTCCTCCGTCGACGTCATTCACCTGAACACGAGGCAACGATCATCACGTGGCTGACCTTTGGCCTGCCGCAACAGTAGAAATAGAAGCAGTCAGAGCTGGGTGACAATCTATGTGGGAACTGCCGTTATCAGTCCTCACTGTTTTCCATGTGGAAAACCGAGAGGACACTGTAACTGTGTATAGGGATCCGAGGATTTACATAAGAAGAGGACACAGGACGTCTGCTGGAGATGCGTTTTATCACTGAAGACTTATTTCTATGGATGATGTGACCCTTAACCCCAAATCCTACTCTCTGTTTTTCTTTAGACCTTCATTTCATTTTGCATGTTTCGTCATATGGTTCCTTACCTGGGGGGGGGGAGTCTTCTAGGCCAGGCACTAACGTTCCACCTTCTGTCTTGCTTTTTCTATTCCCAATTTTGTCTCACACCTAGGTTTCATCCAGGCAGACCCAGGTTTGGCTTCTCTTTGCTGTACTTTGTTATCCAACCCCTATAATGACCCCCCCCCCCCCCCCCCCCCCTGTCAAGGCTGCACTGAGACACACAGTCAGGACTGCTGTGCCATCTTTAACATTGTATAAGGCTACTTTCACATCAGTGTTGTGCTGTCCAGTTTTGAGATCCAGCATAGGGTCTCAAAATCGCAGCACAACACTTGCCCCATTCATTTTCCTAATGCATGTAAGCGCGCAATATGACCCGATGCTGTCTGACGTCAGGACGACAGTAAAGCGTGGAAAAGGAGATGGAGAAGCTGTGGAGTGGCGCCCCTACAGGAGAGGTAAGTATTTTATTTCACTGGTGCTGGGGACATGTACTGGGGGCAAGCCGGTGGCCCTGGTGGGCAAGATGGTGGCACTGGGGGGCAAGATGGTGGCACTGGGGGGAGCCTGATGACTTTTATAAAGAAAATTTGTTTTTGGGGAAAAAAAAGTGTTATTAGAGTACCCGATTAATCGATAGAATACTCGATTACAAAAATAGTCGATAGCTGCAGCCCTACATGTGACCACAGAGCAGGAGTGAAGCGCTTGCTATTACTCACGGCTCCGTGGTCACCTGCTGGCCAGCACCGTGCTGCACTGTCCCCCTGACACATCGTCAGGACATAGTGCACGTAAGCGTGCACTATAACCTGACGCTGTGTGACGTCAGGATGACACTGCAGCACGGAGAAGAAGATGGACGAGCTGTGGAGTGGCGCCCCTACAGGAGAGGTAAGTATTTTGTTTCACTGGTTCTGGGGACATGGCTAAGAGGGGGGGCAGCTGATGGCACTGGGGGGGCAGCTGTTGGCACGGGAGAGAAGCTGATGGCACTAGGGAGGAGCCTGATGGCACTAGGAGGGACAGCCTGATGGCACTGGGAGGGACAGCCTGATGGCATGAGGGGAAGCTGATAGCATGGTGGGGCTGATGAGTTTTTATAAAGAAAAACTCTCTTTTAATTAGATTTTTGTTATTAGAATACTCTATTACAAAAATAGTCGATAACTGCAGCCCTACTGGAGAGTGTATAGGGACACATTCCTATTGACAAGGGGATTGGTGAGACCCAGTCGTCAGTGTATAACAGAGGAATGGCGTGATACAGAGCTCTGAGATCTCTGGATTCCATCTATATGTGATGCATATACAGGGCTCGCCCAGATCCTTTGGAGCCAAGACAGCTGGGCCCAATACTAAGAGATAAAGACAAAGTTAAGAAAACCCCTCATAGGAGAGATCATACATTATGCCTGTATGGAAGCCGCTCGTGATGTGGGCCCACCAGTCTTGGAGCACTTGTGAGACAGGTTCTGTTAGCCTGCAGACTTTAGGAACAGTCAGCACATCCTTAGCAGATGCAGAGAATGTGATGGCTTCAGCTTTGCCCGGCTGGCTGTGCTAATAGAAGCTCGAATCATCCACATAAATATGTTCCTGATTTTATTGATTTTGCATTTGAAAGCAGTCCGGCAACACAAAGCGTTGACTGGGAGGCCCTACCCGCCGCGCTGCAGTGAATGCTGATTAGCAGTGACAATGACTGGAGGCCATTTCCAGGACCTGAACGTAGATCCATGTGTTATGTATGGATCGCCACAACAGTCTTCATATTCTCCTGCTCGCATATTCTAGATATCATTTTTATACAGAAAACAGAGCACCAGGAACTCCACTGCGCAAATGTGTAGGTATGTAGCTGTCAGGATTACAAGAGGACCTATACCAGAAATCCACGGCTGATGTTTGTATTTCTGCACTGGAGGGGCTTAGATACCCCATTCACTGCCCTTGGATGTGGAATGTTAGCAGATTTGACGAGGATTAAGGGGCGGAATATCTGCGCCTAAATTCTCATCAAATCCAGAACGTGTGAACATGTCTAACTATTCCGGACCCAAATCTGCACCTAAGTTTTCAGTGGAAATTAGTGCTGCTGTTTGTATGGCGCTGATAGGAAATCCACATCAATGAATCTCGTCACTTATTGATGAGGATTTCATGCGGAAACAGCCAAGAACTACATCACATGGATTAATGGAGCTAATCCATGTGCGGACACGGCCATTCAAGCTACAAAGCTGTGGCAGTAATATAAAGGTCAGCTACAATCAGATTTCCACAGGAATATTAAAGACTATGAACACCTTCAGGGGCAATTTCTAATCACTGCGGTTTATTCATTTTTGGTCAATTGGTCTTTATTAAAAGTGTACAACAGTTTTTGTTGTGTAGCCTTCACTTTCCTCGTATCTGAAGACTATCTTTCTTTCTGTTTTAGAGATAATCTGTTAGGCAGCTGCACTGAGGGCTGGATGTATGCACTCCTGACATCTTAAGGCCCCATGCACACGGCCGCGTTTCACAGCCGTGTGCGGGCCGTGGAACCGCGGCCTGGATCCCTCCTGAGAGCAGGAGCGCACGGCGTCATTGGTTGCTATGACGGCGTGCGCTCCCTGCTGCCGGCACAGTACAGTAATACACTGGTATAGATCATACCAGTGTAATACTGTATTGCGGCGGCAGCAGGGAGCGCACGGCGTCATAGCAACCAGTGACGCCGTGCGCTCCTGCTCTCAGGAGGGATCCAGGCCGCGGTTCCACGGCCCGCACACGGCTGTGAAACACGGCCGTGTGCATGGGGCCAAAGAAATACTAATTTAACCCCTTAAGGACTCAGCCCTATTTCACCTTAAGGACTTGGCCATTTTTTGCAAATCTGACCAGTGTCACTTTAAGTGCTGATAACTTTTAAACGCTTTAACTTATCCAGGCCATTCTGAGATTGTTTTTTCGTCACATATTGTACTTCATGACACTGGTAATCATTTTTATTTATAAAAAAATACAGAATTTACAATTTTTTTTAAAAAAATTGCAGATTTCCAAGTTTCAATTTCTCTACTTCTATAATACATAGTAATACCTCCAAAAATAGTTATTACCGTATTTTTCGCCGTATAAGACGCACCGGCGTATAAGACGCACCTAGGTTTTTGGGGAGGAAAATAAGAAAAAAAATATTTTTAACCAAAAGGTGTGCTGTGGGTTTGGAACTAGGTGGTCTGTGGATGGCACTATTACTGGGGATCTGTGGATGACGGACACTGTTATGGGGGGATCTGTGGATGACGGACACTGTTATGGGGGGATCTGTGGATGACTGACACTGTTATGGGGGGATCTGTGGCTGACGGACACTTATGGGGGGGATCTGTGGATGACGGACACTGTTATGGGGGGAACTGTGGATGACGGACACTGTTATGGGGGGAACTGTGGATGACGGACACTGTTAGGGGGGAACTGTGGATGACGGACACTGTTAGGGGGGAACTGTGGATGACAGACACTGTTATGGGGGGATCTGTGGCTTTCACTGTTACAGGGGGATCTGTGGCTGGCACTGTTATAGGGGGGGATCTGTGGATGGCACTGTTATACATGTGTCATCCACAGACCCTCCCAGCCCATAACTGTGCCATCCACAGATCCCCCGCCGCTCCTGTATACTAATATCATATGTCTTATTCAATTAATAGTTTTTAAATATGCCTCTTTATTCCTAAAAGTACCTTAAATCCGAAGCGCTTCAGTACAATGCCGGCAGGCCGGGCAGCCGGCGCGGCGCGTCACTCACTGACGTCACTTGCCTGCGCCGCCTGCTTCATTCATAAAGTAGGCGGCGCAGGCACGTGACATCAGGGAGTTACGCTGCCGCCCGCCCAGCCTGCATACTACTGAAGCGCTAAGGATTTAAGGTACTATTAAGCATAAAGGGGCATATTTAATAACCATTCATTGAATATGACATTTTATTAGTACACCGGAGCGGCGGGGCGGGCCTTTAGTACAGTGACTGCACCGCCCCGCCGCTATTGCCGGCCCCAGCTCCTCCTCCCAGTCCCTCCCCGAGTCCTCGCTCTCTTTACATCGCTGCCAGCGATGTAAAACTGACTGCATTCGCCGTATAAGACGCAGGGGCATTTCTCCCCCATTTTGGGGGAAGAAAAAGTGCGTCTTATACGGCGAAAAATACGGTACTTTACATTCCCCATATGTCTACTTCATGTTTGGATCATTTTGGGAATTATATTTTATTTTATTGGGGATGTTCAAGGCTTAGAAGTTTAGAAGCAAATCTTGAAATTTTTCAGAAATTTTCAAAAACCCAATTTTTAGGGACCAGTTCAGGTCTGAAGTCACTTTGCGAGGCTTGCATAATAGAAACCACCCAAAAATGACCCTATTCTAGAAACTACACCCCTCAAGGTATTCAAAACTGCTTTTACAAACGTCGTTAACCCTTTAGATGTTCCACAAGAATTAATGGAAAATAGAGATACAATTTCAAAATTTCACTTTTTTGGCAGATTTTCCATTTTAATAATTTTTTTCCAGTTACAAAGCAAGGGTTAACAGCCAAACCAAACTCAATATTTACGGCCCTGATTCTGTAGTTTACAAAAAAAAACACCCCATATGTGGTAGTAAACCGCTGTACGGGCACACGGCAGGGCGCAGAAGGAAAGGAATGCCATATGGTTTTTGGAAGGCAGGTTTTGCTGGACAGTTTTTTTTTACACCATGTCCCATTTGAAAGCCCCCCTGATGCACCCCTAGAGTAGAAACTCCATAAAAGTGACCCCATCTAAGAAACTACACCCCTCAAGGTATTAAAAACTGATTTTACAAACGCCATTAACCCTTTAGGTGTTCCACAAGAGTTAATGGCAAATGGAGATGAAATTTTAGAATTTAAATTTTTGGGCAAATTTTCCATTTTAATCTATTTTTCTCATTAACAAAGCAAGGGTTAACAGCCAAACAAAACTCAATATTTATGGCCATGATTCTGTAGTTTACAGAAACACCCCATATGTGGTTGTAAACCGCTGTACGGGCACACGGCAGGGCGCAGAAGGAAAGTAATGCCATACGGTTTTTGGAAGGCAGGTTTTGCTGGACTGTTTTTTTTTACACCATGTCCCATTTGAAGCCCTCCTGATGCACCCCTAGAGTAGAAATTCCAAAAAAGTGACCCCATTTTAGAAACTACAGGCTAGGGTGGCAGTTTTGTTGGTACTAGTTTAGGGTACATATGTTTTTTGGTTGCTCTATATTGCACTTTTTGTGAGACAAGGTAACAAGAAATAGATGTTTTGGCACGTTTTTATTTTTAGTTTTTTACAACATTCATCTGACAGGTTAGATCATGTGATATTTTTATAGACCAGGTTGTCACGGACGCAACGATACCTAATATGAATACTTTTTTTTTTATTTATGTAGGTTTTACACAAGAATTTCTTTTTTGAAACAAAAAAAATCATGTTTTAGTGTTTCCATAGTCTGAGAGCCATAATTTTTTCAGTTTTTGGGCGATTACCTTGGGTAGGGTATGATTTTTGCGGGATGAGATGATGGTTTGATTGGCACTATGTTGGGGGTGCATATGACTTTTTGATCACTTGCTATTACACTTTTTGTGCATGTAAGGTGACAAAAAATGGTTTATTTAGCACAGTTTTAATTTTTTACAGTGTTTATCTGAGGGGTTAGGTCATGTGATATTTTTATAGAGCCGGTCGATACGGACGCGGCAATACCTAATATGTATACTTTTATTTATTTATGTAAGTTTTACACAATAATATAATTTTTGAACCCAAAAAAATGATGTTTTAGTGTCTCCATATTCTTAGTCATAGTTTTTTTTATTTTTTGGGCGATTGTCTCAGGTAGGGGCTCATTTTTTGCGGGATGAGTTGACGGTTAGATTGGTACTATTTTGGTGGGCAAACGCCTTTTTGATCGCTTGCTGTTGTACTTTTTGTGATGTAAGGTGACAAAAAAAATGCTTTATTTTGCACAGTTTTTTATTTTTTACAGTTGTTCATCTGAGGGGTTAGGTCATGTGATATGTTTATAGAGCCGGTCGATACGGACGCGGCGATACCTAATATGTATACTTCCCCCCCCCCCCCCCCTATTTTTTACCAATTTATTTTAACTTTATTTGGGGAAAATGACATTTTTGTTTATTTTTACTTGAAAATTTAAGTTTTTGGGGGGAAAACTTAATTTTTTCAACTTTTTTTTACTTTATTTTTTGTCCCACTTTGGGATTTCAACTTTTGGGGGTCTAATCCCTTTTTGCAATGCATTCCAATACTTCTGTATTGGAATGCATTGGCTGTATGAGTAATACGTGTGTATTACTCATACAGCTTCCGGCCTGTGAGATCCAGGGGGCTGGATCTCACAGGCTCGTCACCGGAAGGCAGCGCGATGCCTTCCTTAGACATCGCACTGCCTTCCATGCCATCGGGTCCCCCCTACAGCCGCATGGGGACCCGATGGCACTGCCGCCCGCAACCTCCGGATAAGGTAAAAGCCGCAAACCGCAGGTCTGGATTGACCTGCGGTTTGCGGCGATCGCCGACACGGGGGGGGGGGGGTCACACGGGCCCCCGCCATTGTGACAGGACATCCTGTTGCGATTAACCCCCGCCTCGCCGCAATCACGATTTAAACTTAGGACGTACCGGTACGCTCGGAGTCCTTTACCACGTACGAGTGGAGCATCAGAGCATTTCCTTGAAGTACGCAACTCCAAAACCTCCCAGGACAGCACTATACACCAGAGCCGAATGGACAGATCTGTTTGGCTCAGTTTCGTCAAGCGGACAGCAAAACGCTGCAGGCAGCATTCTGGTGTCCGCCTCCAAAGCGGAATGGAGACGGAACAGAGGCAAATTGATGCATTCTGAGCGGATCCTTTTACATTCAGAATGCAGTAGGGCAAAACTGATCCGTTTAGGACCGCTTGTGAGAGCCCTGAACGGATCTCAGAAACGGAAAGCCAAAACGCTTAGAATATACATGTCGGATCTGAGTTTTCACAACGTGAAAAATCAGATCTGAAAAAAGCAGTTATGCAGACGGATCCGTTCTGAACGGATACTATCGTTTGCATTATAGGAGTGGATCAGTCTGTGTAGACACCAGACGGATCCGCTCCGATCGCAAGTGTGAACGTAGCCTAAAGTAAATTTGAGAAATGTTCCCTGTCACTGTCCCTAGACAAAAAAAATTAAACGTCAGTAACGCTTCAATCTTTGCACTTTAGAGTAATTTATTGTATGGTTTCACATCAGGAAGGTTTATGATCCAGTTACAGAGACCCTGCAGTGTGAGGGGACAGCAGCTGGATCCAGCCTCCATTTTGACCATATGCAAGACCACAGAACCAAAAGCCGCTGAAGAAGATCCTCTAGGACCGAAACTTTCAGTTTTACAACATGACAAGCAGTTGTTTATTCATTTATTTTCTGTAACTGGATCATGAACCTTCTGATATGAAACCATACAATAAATTACTCTAAAGAATAAAACTGAGTGCCGCATATATATATTATATACTATTGACTGCCAAGTCCTTGCTGGCACCAGTACTATTCAGTGTGCGGTACTCCACCATTCAATACAACTTGTTAAACAAGCACTGCATAGTCTCCAGTGTAGTTCTATGGAATATAGCTTGATTGATGATGGAGAGACAGGCTCAAGCTACATCACATCGGAGAACATGGAGACCCTGCAGTGTGAGGGGACACAGAGCAGTGCAGTGTGGTGACACTTCTCCCCTTCTGTCTCTGTAAGGCTACTTTCACACATCCGTCATGAATCTGCAAAAACGGATCCGTTACAATAATACAATCGCATGCATCCATCATGAACGGATCCGTTTGTATTATCTGTAACATAAACAAGACGGATCCGTCATGAACTCCATTGAAAGTCAATTGAGGACGGATCCGTTATCTATTGTGCCAGATTGTGTCAGAGAAAACGGATCCGTCCCCATTGACTTGCATTGTGTCTGGACAGATCCATTCGGCTCAGTTTCGTCAAGCGGACAGCAAAACGCTGCAGGCAGCAGTCTGGTGTCCGTCTCCAAAGCGGAATGGAGACTGAACAGAGGCAAACTGATGCATTCTGAGCAGATCCTTTTCCATTCAGAATGCATTAGGGCAAAACTGATCCGTTTAGGACCGCTTGTGAGAGCCCTGAACGGATCTCAGAAACAGAAAGCCAAAACGCTAGTGTAAAGCCACATATGATTGCAAAAGTAGGATTCATTGGGAAAACAATATCTGAGGGGAGAAGGTAATCCAGATAGCAAAGAAAAAAAAGGCTATGTACACCTTCTGGGGCAATGTTATAATGATTGCATTTTACTCATTTTGGGTTCAAATATTTTTTTTAATTGGTCTTTATTTAAAAAAAAAATTCAGCCAAGGGTTAACTGTTTGTCCAGCTGTGTGAATCGTACTTTCATTTTAGCTTTTTGGTCATCTAATAAACCTTATCTATAAATTACTATTAATCAGTAAGATAAGAATTGAGCTATAATGAGTATTTAAGAGGTCAAGGAGACATCAGCTGAGCTGCCTGATGGGAAACAGTAAAAATACAGAGCCTGCTACTAGTCTCAAGACTGTACAGAAATAGGGGCTCAACAGTTTTAATACAGATTGGGAAATTGAAAAAATGATTTTTAGCTCAAAATGATTACAATGCAATAATTTTTTTTGAATTATAAATTTCTTTATTAATTTTCTCAGAATCAAAATAATATACAAATATATATAAAAAGGCGGGAGCATAATGCGTATACATATTACATCTTCAAGTGTGTAATTTTAATAATATACCTACTGATAGGATTCTGGCATGGCACATTGGCCTGCCAGTCAAACTAGCATATAAAAAAACGGGGATGGATGCTCATCTTTCTCCTTCCATAGCAAACAAACCCTGCCCAACCTCGCCCCCCCCCCCCCCCCGTTCCCACCCTTCCAGGCCGGGCCACGGCTGTCACAGGTGCGGCGGGCGACTCCCACCACCGTTCCTGGTTATTTCCTACTGTCACATAGTGCACTGTAAAACGTACCATTCTCACCATATGTACGAGAATGCTTCCACCTGGGCAATAATTAAAAAAGCCCCCAAAGGTGTACATAACCTTTAAAGAGAACCTGTCACCGGGATTTTGGGTATAGAGCTGAGGACATGGGTTGCTAGATGGCCGCTAGCACATCTGCAATACCCAGTCCCCATAGCTCTGTGTGCTTTTATTGAGTAAAAAAAAACTATTTGATACATATGCAAATTAACCTGAGATAAGTCCTGTATGTGAGATCAGTCCGGGACAGGACTCATCTCAGGTTAATTTGCATATGTATCAAATCGGTTTTTTTTACACAATAAAAGCACACAGAGCTATGGGGACCGGGTATAGCGGATGTGCTAGCAGCCATCTAGCAACCCATGTCCTCCGCTCTATACACAAAATCCCGGTGACAGGTTCCCTTTAAACCTCTTGTTCAGGCTCTTATAGGCTTACAGCTGCTTCCTTCATGTGTCTGCAGTACAAACTGCTTTCTGCCCCTGTCTGCTTGACCTATATTAGTTGACCAGGAGTCAACAAAAGCATCTTTCTTTACTTGGAATATAGCCTATAACACTGCGTACACAAAGCACATCTAATCTACCTAGGGACCTGCTGAGGCGTCACCTGTAAATCAGGATTTGAAAAACCCTGAGGAGGCAGGTAGCCAGTACAAACCTACAGTTGTGTTTAAAAAAGTGAATAAAGCTCAAAATCCTTCTAATAGCTTTTATTTCCATACACACAAATGCATTAGGAACACTTCACATTCTATTCCAAATCAAAACATGAAGAAAAATATATCAAATTTGTGTTGTTTCTCAAAAAAAATTAAGAAAAGTGAATATTAGACTGTTCAAAAAAATAGCAGTGTTTGTATTCTTTTTTACAAACTCAAGCATTCACTATATAAACTGAAAACTGTTTGAAGCTTTTGCTTTCCTTTGAATCACCTAACTAATATTTAGTTGTATAACCACTGTTTCTGAGAACTGCTGTACATCTGTGTTGCATGGTGTCAGGTATTCCAGCCCAGGATGATTGGACTACATTCCACAGTTCTTCTCTATTTCTTGGTTTTGCCTCCAAAACTGCATTTTTGATGTCACCCCACAAGTTTTCTATGGGATTAAGATCCAGGGATTGGGCTGACCACTCCATAACGTCAATCTTGTTGGTGTGGAACCAAGATGTTGTACGTTTACTGGTGTGTTTGGGGTTGTTGTCTTGTTGGAACACCCATTTCAAGGGAATTTCCTTGTCAGCATAAGGCAGCATGACCTCTTCAAGTATTCTGAAGTATTCAAACTTATCCATGATCCCTGGTATGCGATAAATAGGCCCACCATCATAGTATGAGAAACATCCCCATATCATGATGCTTGTGCCACCATGCTTCACTGTCTTCAGTGTACTGTGGCTTGAATTCAGTGTTTGGGGATCGTCTGACAAACTGTCTCCGGCCACTAGACCCACAAAGAACAATCTTACTTTCATCAGTCCCTAAAATGTCTCTTTAGGCCAGTCAATGTGCTCTTTGGCAAATTGTAACCTCTTCAGCACATGTCTTATTTTCAACAGTGGGACTTTGCGGGGGCTTCTGGCAGATAGCTTGGCTTCACATAGGCATCTTCTAATTGTAACAGTACTCACAGGTAACTTTAGACCTTCTTTGATCTTCCTGGAGCTGATTGTTGGCTAAGTCCTTGCCATTTTGGGTATTCTTCTATCCATTTAAATGGTAGTTTTTCGCTTTCTTCCACGTCTTTCAGAAATTTTAAAGAAATTACTATCATTTTAGCTGAGCAGTCTATCATTTTATGCACTTCTTTATATGTTTTCCCCTCTCCAATCAACTTTTTAATCAAGGTACGCTGTTCTTCTGAACAATGTCTGGAACGACCCATTCTCCTCAGAATTTCAGAGAGAAATGCATTGTAACCAGCATGTACAACATTGGCTGCCTTCCTTCCTTAAATAAGGGCAATAATTGCCACCTGCTTTTTCAATGAATGAATGACCTCACTCATTGAACTACACACTGCTATTATTTTGAACATGCCCCTTTCAATAAGTGATTCAATTACGCAGAATCAGCAGCATGCATATGATGACCGTTGGGTCTGTTGGATTTCTATTACTCTACTACACCTGCTAGTAAATTATTTGCCATGTAGAAATATAATTTCTACCAAAAACAATGATTAATCAGGCTAGTGATGTCTGATTGCTATTATTTTGAACACAACTGTACATGATCACAAATAGCGGCATGTGAAGAAAATATCATGCGTAAAAAGAACACTGATCCCATGTGTGTATTTTGGGATCTCATACGTCTTCTGAATTTCTTCTTATTAATTATATCAGGATCCTTACATTTCTGACATTCATGGAATCAGGTGAGGTGTTCTGTGAAAGAGAGCAGAGGTATAAGGAAGGAAAGTTATCTCAGTTTGCTGAATGACACATGGCATGGGGGTGAGCAATGCAGTGTACAAATCCTAGCTCGAAAATAGGCCATGAGGATGCTGGGGTAGGAAAACAATTTTAGCGCTTCCCACAGGATAAGAAAGCTGATCATCACCGATCTAGTTCTTTTAATGATAAGCATGATGACCTATTTGGCTTACTCATTTTGCGGTGAAGAACACCATCAAGCACTGCTAATGGAAGGCTGATTCTGCCACACAGCACTAGGGATGAAAGCTCCTATGATAAACCTGACCTAGATGATTACACATTCTGTAATATTCTGTACAGTACACCCTACAGTTTGTGACAGGGAGATGCCGCCATCCTATGCTGGTCACACATTTGATAGAAATATAATTGTGAGTTGCTATGGGGATAAGCTCTACATGTCTTCCAAGAGCTTAGGAAATGAAATACTTTAGTGTAAAAAAAAATCTGCCAGTGTAATGTTGGCAGTCGTCCATTTTGCAATTAGCTGGTAAGATACAGATTGCGTTTTTTATAGGACTCAGAGATGAGTCGGATTTGCTTAAAGGTGAATGTGAAACAGCATTTTAATGCTAACTATTGCTTCTTATATTACCATCGGTGATGATCAGTTCACCAACCTTTAGGCCCATCTGCTGTTTGTCTATGTAAACACAAACACCCTCATTTATCAAAAGTGGCATTATTTTAGCCTATATTTAAGCTTGGAAAATTTACTGAGGTATGTCCTCCTATGGGTGCGTCTGCACAGGATTGTTTCCAGGTAATGTTTGGCAATCCAGAACATTATTGGACCAAGTGTACAAACAGTAAAATCCTTGAAACAATCTCCCTTTAGAGGAGTGGACTCTCCAGCCATCCACACATTTGAAATACATGGTGATGCCCGAGCAGGAGCTACTCATTTCCGCACCTCTCCACTGTAATATTGTCGGGGCCCTTCTTAGTCATCCATTTACTATAAGACAGCATTTAGGCACGGGTTGTCAAGTTGAGGCCCCTTTTATTTCCATCTAAGATTTATGATTGGTGGAGGTCCGACCTTGGGACCCTCCACCAATCCAGAGAATAATGTAGACGCAGTGCTAATTTTTCACTATTTTCCCGGCACAGTACAGCCCCAGCCAACTGCATTTTTCTGCACGGCCATGTAGCCAGGAGCACTGGCTTTTGGACCCCCACCAATCATTTAGTGACGCCATATCCTAGAGATATGCCTTAACTTGGATGGGATGGGAATTACTCTTTAAAGGGAATCAATCAGCACAGACGACCGTATTTAACTGTTAGTATGGCACTGTAGCTCCTCTATAGCCAATTGTAAATATATCTTTATGTCCAAATCGATCTTCTCTATTCCCTAAAAAACATGTTTTTATAGAGCTGAACCCGGACATACCCACATTTCTACCGAAACAGGCCCCCTGATTATAGCATCGGAGCATTTCATACTCCGATGGTTTCCCTTGCCCTGTGCTGTATACCGCAGGGCAAGGGCTTTTTTGTTTGTTTTTAGACTGCTAGGAGGAGGCTTCCGCCTAGCAGTGTTTCCGGGGACGTCACCAACTCTGATGGGCGGGCTTTAGTGCTGCCCTCGCTGTTTTAAAGGCTAGGGCAGAGCTAAAGTCCAACCATCAGTGCCATTGACGTCACCAGGCTCACTGCTGGGCGGAAGCCTCCACCTATCAGTCCCTATGGAGAGTTTGGTATGTCACCAGATCTTCCAAAAAAGCCTTTGCCCTGCACGATTCAGCGCAGGGCAAAGGAGAGCATCGGAGCATGAAATGTGGGTATGTCCGACTTTAGCTTTGAATCCTGACAACCCCTTTAAGGTAAAAATGTGGTGTGGTGACGTCATCATGCTGCCGCTTCAAATCTCATATAGATGCACCTTCCCTTTCTGTGTGTGCACGTGTGGTCTGTAATTTTCTTTTGACAGTGGCTTCAACTGAGCATGCGCCAGTGACATTTGGGCAAAATTTAGAGCTTTTTTTTTTTTAAGAAGGTAGTGTCCTAAAAAACGGGAGCGTAGTGATTTAAAAAAATTCTCTTATTTTCATAAAACCCAAGTAAAATACTGGGGAGACCAGAGACTATGAATATTGATGTTATCTGGACAGCTATACATAGAGCCAATCACTTGCATCTGTTGATTATATAAAGGTGACAGTGTAAGTCCCTTTGAAAGATATAAATAATATATGTACATGTACAATACATGGAGGAGGATGGATGAACGCTATGTGATCAGCTTTCAGTGTTCTGCCGTGTCTCCCACATTGTGTCCTTCTTTGTGACTGTTCAGTTTCCCTCCTGTTACTTAAAGATTTAGTGAAATGTAATATCCCAAAGAGAACTTTAGGCCTTTCAGATGAAATTCAAGTGGCTATAGCCAAACAGATGTCCTTTAAAAGTACGTATGAATGACAAAATATATAGTGTTATATAGCAAGCAAGGTAGACCATAAAAGGTTATTGATAATCGGTAGATATGAGCTAGGTTTTGAAAAATTCGATTTGGTAAGTTCGCCAAGAAATTGTATTGATTTGATCCGAATTAATTCCCCACAAATCATTATAAATCAGGTATACCCAGGCTACTCTGACTTAGGGTATGGCCATTCGGAGCAGCCGTGCCGCGGGCAGGTTGCGGCCATGGTACGGTGAACCACCGTGCGGCCAATTAGCCTGCAGCTGCCTTTCTTTTAATGATGAAGGCTGCACTGTATAGCCCTTCTTTATTGTTAATGGCCGCACGGCACCTTTAACCCTTTAACGCGTTTTCACATACATGGGGGAATGCGTGCAGAGTTTACACAGGCATGAGAGCCTGCCATCAACGGAAGCCTAGGCAATTGTCAGCGTCTTAAACTGACAGTTCAATACAGCATGTATTGTACTGCATTGAAACAGGGATCAAACCCTAAAAAGTTTAAGTCCCCCAGTTGGACAAAAAAAGTGTTTTTTAATAAAAAATGAAAGATTTATATAAAAAAATAACGCCCTTGCACCTTATAAAATCACGTACAATAAAAAAATAAAACTGACATATTAGGTATCGCATCTACCATAACAACTGGCTCTATAAAAAATGTGACATCATCTACCCCGTCGGATGAACGCCGTTAAAAATAAATAAATAACTACTGTGTCACACCATGCCTCACAAAAAAGTGTAATAGTGAGCGATTAAAAATTCGTATCACTACAAAATGGTACCAATGAAACCATAATCACATCCGGCAAAAAACAAGCCCCCACATAAGACAGTCACCATAAAAATTTTAAACAAATGGCTTTGAGAAATAGCAACTCAAAAACAAGATTTTTTTTCTTTAAAAAAATGCTTTTACTGTGTAGAACTTAACAAAAATAAAAAAAGATACAAGTTAGGTATCACCGCATGACTAGCCCTATAAAAATGTCACAAGATCTACCTCGTCAGGTAAACGCTGTTAAAAAAAAAAAAAATAATTGTCACCTTTCCCCCAAAAATGTCAAATTAAAAAAATATTATTTACCCAGAAATTGTACCAATAAAAATTAGCCCCTACACAAGACGATCGGCAGAAAAATTTAATAAATGTAGCTTTCAGAAAATTAAGACACAAAAACATGATTTTTTTTTCCTAAAATGCTTATTATGTAAAACTGAAATAAATAAAATAAAAATACACATATTTTGTATAGTCAAGTCCGTACCAACCTGCTCTATAAAAATTACACATGATCTATCCTGTCAGGAGAACTCCATAAAAAAACTAAAAATAATAACGGTGCCTGAACAGCTATTTTGTGGTTACCTTGCCTCACAAAAAGAGTAATATTGTATCACATATTAGTACCAATAAAACGGTCACCTTATCTTATAGTTTACAAAATAGGGTCACTTTTTGGGTGGTTTCCATTCTAGGGGTGCATCAGGGGGTCTTCAAATGCGACGTGGCAACTTAATCCCAGTGAAATCTACCATCCAAATTCCATATGGTGCTCTTTTTTCTTCTGAGCCCTGCCGTGTGCCCATTCAGCAGTTTACCACCACATATGGGGTGTTTCTGTAAACTGCAGAACCAGGTTAATAAATATTGAGGTTTGTATGGCTGTTGAACCTTGCCGTGTTACAGAAAAAAAAAATCATAGAAATTGAGAATTTGCAAAAAAAAAGTGAAAATTTGAAATTTTACCTCCCTTTTCCTTTAAGGGCTCTTTCACACCTGCGTTATTGTCTTCCGGCATAGAGTTCCGTCGTCGGGGTTCTATGCCGGAAGAATCCTGATCAGGATTATCCTAATGCATTCTGAATGGAGTGAAATCCGTTCAGGATGCATCAGGGTGTCTTCAGTTCCGGAACGGAACGTTTTTTGGCCGGAGAAAATACCGCAGCATGCTGCGCTTTTTGCTCCGGCCAAAAAAACTGAAGACTTGCCGCAAGGCCGGATCCGGAATGAATGCCCATTGAAAGGCATTGATTCCGGATCCGGCCTTAAGCTAAACGTCGTTTCGGCGCATTGCCGGATACGACGTTTAGCTTTTTTAGAGTGGTTACCATGGCTGCCGGGACGCTAAAGTCCTGGCAGCCATGGTAAAGTGTAGTGGGGAGCGGGGGAGCAGCATATATACCAGTATACCGCTCCCCCGCTCCTACTATGGCAACCAGGACTTTAATAGCGTCCTGGGTGCCATAGTAACACTGAAAGCATTTTGAAGACGGATCCGTCTTCAAATGCTTTCAGTACACTTGCGTTTTTCCGGATCCGGCGTGTAATTCCGGCAAGTGGAGTACACGCCGGATCCGGACAACGCAAGTGTGAAAGAGCCCTAATTCATATAGAAAACCTAAAGGGTTAACAAAGTTTGTAAAATCAATTTTGAATAATTTAAGGGGAGCTCAACTCTAATAATCAGAAGTGAAGATAACAGATGTACCTACAACTATGATATCTTAAAGACTTCTGTATGATTGTGTTTTAATTAGGGATCGACCGATATTGATTTTTTAGGGCCGATACCGATAATTTGTGAACTTTCAGGCCGATAGCCGATAATTTATACCGATATTCTGGGAATTTTCATTTTTGAAAAAAAAAATAAAATTCCCACAAATCTGCTGAAAATTAATGTTTATTGTTAATGTGTATTTTTATTTTTTTTGTAAATCTTTCTTTTTCATTTATATTTAATATTTTGGTGTTTTTATTTTTATTACTTTTTTTTTTTTTTAAACTAACTTTTAGCCCCCTTAGGGACTAGAACCCTTGTCCTATTCACCCTGATAGAGATCTATCAGGGTGAATAGGAGCTCACACTGTCCCTGCTGCTGTGTGCTTTGTGCACACAGCAGCATGGAGCTTACCATGACAGCCAGGGCTTCAATAGCGTCCTGGCTGCCATGGTAACCGATCGGAGCCCCAGCATTACACTGCTGGGGCTCCGATCGGAGGAGCAGGGGAGAGGGAATCCTGTGGGGGGCGCACTGCGACTGGGGTGGGGGGGGGCGCACCACTGCTTAATACTGGGGGGAGGGGGGGCGCACTGCGCCACCAATGCTTAATACTGGGGGGGCTTGGGGGGAGGCGCACTGCGCCACCAATGCCTAATATTGGGGGGGGAGGGGGGGCGCACTGCGCCACCAATGTCTGATATCGGGGGGCTTGGGGGGGCGCACTGCGCCACCAATGAAGCTTAATCTCTAATTTATTCATATACAGGAGGCGGGAGCTGGCTGCAGAATCACATAGCCGGCTCCCGACCTCTATGAGCTGTAGCTGCGATCCGCGGCACCTGAGGAGTTAACTACCGCAGATCGCAGCTACAGCTCATAGAGGTCGGGAGCTGGCTATGTGATCCTGCAGCTCCCGCCTCCTGTATATGAATTAATGTGAGATTAAGCTTCATTGGTGGCGCAGTGGCCATAGCTCCTCCCCTCCTCTTGTCCCCTGTCCTCCCATTGGCTGGAGCGGCAGCAGCAGCACAGGGGGAGGAGACACTGCTCCTTCTCCCCTGTGCTGCTGCTGAGGGAACACGGAGAGCGCTGTCAGCAGCGCGATCTGTGTTCCCAGGACGTTATCGGAATATTGGCAAAATAAATGCCGATACCGATAACGTTCAAAATCCTGAATATCGGCCGATAATATCGGTAAATCCGATAATCGGTCGATCCCTAGTTTTAATGACATTTTTGATCTTTTATTGGGACTCTATCACCTTGGAAACTCCAACCAATCTACAGTAATCTGTGAATAGCTTCAAGGAGGCTGACTTCCAATCTGTATTTTTATCATTATACTTAGGGACTCAGATGGGCCGGCGCTGAGACATTGATCCACTGCACAGGCGCAAGAATACAGGGTTAGATGAGATGTCTAGCCCTGGCATTCACAGGGTTGGGGGTAGTGCACAGAGGAGATGAGGAGGTTTCTGGACGGCTCTTTGGAGTTTGAAAGAGCTAATTTATATAATAATAAAAAAGCTGATATCTCTGGAACACTTCTACAAAAATTACTAAAGTATCATTTTAATCAGCATGATTAACACTACCAGGCAATATGCCAAGATTAATTGGGGTGATCATGCTGACAGATGCTCTCTAAAGGGGTTATCTTATGACTAAGGTAAAAAATAAAAATCTGACATCATACATTACATGACAATCTCTTTCTAACAAAGCTAGAACCTGCCCTGTACCTCACATGGATCTGCTGTGTGGAAAGTCTTTTCTGCTGCAGCTAAGTGGGCGTGTCTGGAGTTAGTTGAAGGATGAAACTGAGCATGTGCGGCCTTCTCAATGAGCCAGTCAAAGAAATAAGAAAATGACACAAACAGTAGGTGGCGCTATACAGATACATTTTATTGAATTTCTAAGTGGCTACATTTTTCATTGCATGCAATTAGAAAAGTATTCAGATCCAGGTGCTGGTTTGAAAACTAGAATATTTTTCATGGGGCTACCCTTTAAGGCTTCTTTTACACTAGTGCTATTAGTTTACATTATTCTGATCCATTATAGTGCTAGATCCGGGACATAACTGAACCTAATGGCGCCAGGCAGACCATATTGACCATAATGGAATCCATCAGATTTCCATTAGCGATCCGTCATTTTGCTGGACAAACTAGGCTTTTTTGTCTGACCTTTTTGAAGGAACTTGTGTGATGTGACTCTAACATTGCTGAACCTTTTCTCAGTAGAAAAGTGAAAATAAAGCAATAATTATTAAAAATGAAAACTACCATATATTTCGCCCTATAAGACACACACCCAAAGTGGGGTGAAAATTATTGTGCGTCTTATAGAATGGCCGGCGCTTTGCATGTTGCGGATACATCACAGGGTGTACTGCATAAGGACATCAGCCTGTGATGTACTGGACATCGATCCTGGCATGTACAGTACCTGCTGAGAAGAGGGAAGAGCCCAGCACTTCTACATAGCATAGATAATGGGACAGACTCGCCGGCATTGTTCCTGCCCATCTGCAGCATGTGGGCGGTGCGCTGCTTGGCGCGCATCATGTTCACTTCGGAGTCCCTCCTATGATGCGGCCACCATTGGCCCAATAAAATCTGCGGGCTCTGAAGCTGCCCGCACCACTGCCACCAATGAATGTGATGATAATTAAAGGAGGAGGAGGAGGGACTGGGAAGGGAATAAACTGCTGTGCCGTCTGAACTTGCGAGCGTGAGGAAAAGCAGCAGCAGCCTTCCCTCCTGACTGTCCTGTCCTCATCAGCCCAGGCCCCAGTGTGCACCTAGCAGCATAGCAGGTATCTATGCCACAGCCATGTTTTAAACATGAATGGGGGTCATTTATTTTTAATGTCAGGCTGGGCACATGCTTTTCGAGTGGGCCCCATGTGCCTCACATTAATAGTAACTGACCCCCAAAGTACTGTACCCTCTCAAATAATGGGCAATACAGAATACAGGCCACTTATTGTTAATGTGAGGCACAAGAAATGATGGAAGGCAAAATTCATAAGACTGTGCCGATAACATTAATAGCAAGTGACTGTTCATGTACCTCATGCTTTAACCCCATCTTGCCCATTATTAACACACCTTTTGTTCAAAATATATTTTTTTTTTTTTCACCCTCTAAAACCTAGGTGCATCTTATGGGCTGGTGCATCTTATCGGGCTAAAAATATGGTAAATATATTTAACCCAACAATTCAACAAAAAATTAAAGCTTTAGGCCTCATGCACACGACCGTAGTTATGGTCCGCATCCAAGCCGCAGTTTTTTCAGGATTCGGGCACTGCTGCTGCTTGCACAAAGGAGGAGGTAGCGGTCCTGCTGTAGGGTTGTTTGCCCCTCCACGTCTCCTGGTGTACTGGCCTGTCTCCTGGTACCTGCTCCATACTTTGGACATTGTGCTGACAGAAACAGCTAGCCTTCTTGTCACAGCTTGCAATAATATGCCATCCTGGATGAGCTGCACTACCTGAGGAACTTCTGTTGTGCTACCTCTAGTGGTGAGAGCAGTGACACAATGTAAAAGTGACCAAAACAACAGCCAAAAAGGATCAGAGCAGAGAGATGTTCTGTGGTCACCACCTGCAGAACCACTCCTTTATAGGGGTTGTCTTGCTAATTGCCTATCATTTCTACCTGTTGTCAGTTCAATTTGCACAACAGCAGGAGAAATTGATTCACAATCAGGTTGATTTCACAGAAGTGTGATTGACTTGGAGTTGGGCCTCATGCACACGGCCGGCAAACAGCGGGTCCGCTATATGCGGGCACCAGCTATGTGCTCACCACATCACGGATGCGGACACATTCATTTGAATGGGTCCGCAATCCGGAGGTGTGGAACAGAGGCACGAAAGCACTACGGAGTGCTTCCGTAGTGTTCCTCTCAGTGCCTCTGCACCGCAAGGAAATAGAACTTGTTCACGGACCACAGAGCCATTCAAGTTGAATGGGTCTGGATCCGTTATGTTAGCTGGCCAACGGCCGTGTGCAAGAGGCCTTACATTGTTTTGTTTAACTGCTCCCTTTATTTTTTTCAGCAATATATATATATATGATTTTAATGGTGATAATATAGTGTGTGATTATACTTACTAAATAATGTCCTTGTGCTGGATAATGAAACCTCTGGTGGACGTGACTTAAGGACCAGCGTCGTACATGTATGGCGGGCTGCTCAGTGGCAGGGGTCCGGCAGTCACTGATAGCCGGACCCTTGCTGCACGTGCGGGATCCTGCGGGATTGGCCATGGAGTGGTATGTCCCCGAAAATAGTACCAATCTAACCGTCATCTCATCCCGCAAAAAATGAACCCCTACCCAAGACAATCACCCCAAAAAAAAACTATGGCTCTCAAACTATGGAGACACTAAAACATGATTTTTTTTTGTTTCAAAAATGCTGTTATTGTGTAAAACTTAAATAAATTAAAAAAGTATACATATTAGGTATCGCCGCATCCGTAAAAACCTGCTGTATAAAAATATAGCATGAACTAACCCCTCAGGTGAATACTGTATAAAAATAAAAACTGTGTAAAAAAAATGTTTTTGTCACCTTACATCACAAAAATTGCAACACCAAGTGATCAAAAAAGCATATTCCCCCCAAAATAGTACCAATCAAAACGTCATCTCATCCCGCAAAAAATGAGCTCCTACATAAGACAATCGGTCAAAAAATAAAAAAGCTATCACTCTCAGACAATGGAGACACTAAAATAAGATTTTTTTGCTTCAAAACTGCTATTATTGTGCTACAGTGAAATAAATAAAAAAGTTGACATATTAGTTATTGCTGCGTCCGTAACAACCTGCTCTATAAAAATATCACATGACCTAACCACTTAGGTGAACACCGTAAAAAAATAAAAAATAAAGTGTCAAAAAAGCCATTTTATGTCACCTTACATCACAAAAAGTGTAATACCAAGCGATAAAAAAGTCATATGCACCCTAAAATAGTACCAATCAAACCGTCATCTCATACCGAAAAAAAATTAGCCCCTACTTAAGACTGTCTCCCAAAATGTTAAAAAATTATGGCTTTCAGAATATGGAGACACCCAAAAATCATAAAAATAAATAAATGCGATATTATGTAAAACAGAAACAAACAACCAAAAAAAGTCATATTTGGTATTGTCTCATCCGTAACAACCTGCTCTATAAAAATACCACGTGATCTAACCTGTCAGATGAACACTGTAAATAACAAAAAATAAAAACTGTGCCAAAACAGCTATTGTTTGTTACCTTGCCTCACAAAAAGTGTAATCTAGAGCAACCAAAAATCATATTCACTGTAAAATAGTACCAACAAAATTGCCACCTTATCCCGTAGTTTCCAAAATGCGGTCATTTTTGGGGAGTTTCTAATCTAGGAGTGCATTAGTGGGTCTTCAAATGTGACATGGCAGCTTAAAATTATCCCTGTGAAATCTGCCTTCCAAAAACCATATGGCGTTCCTTTCCTTCTGCGCCCTGCCGTGTGCCCGTACAGCAGTTTACGACCACATATGGGGTGTTTCTGTAAACTACAGAATCAGAGCAATAAATATAGAGTTTTGTTTGGCTGTTAACCCTTGCTGTATTACTGGAAAAATTTATTAAAATGGAAAATCTGCCAATGGGGTCACTTTTTTAGGGTTTGTACTCTAGGGGTGCATCAGGGGGTCTTCAAATGTGACATAGCAGCTTAAAATTATCCCAGTGAAATCTGCCTTCCAAAAACTATATGGCGTTCCTTTCCTTCTGCGCACTGACGTGTGCCCAAATGTGACAAGGCAACTTAATCCCAGTGAAATCTACCATCCAAATTCCATATGGTGCTTTCTCTTCTGAGCCCTACCGTGTGCTCATTCAGCAGTTTACAACCACATATTGGGTGTTTCTGTAAACTACAGAATCAGGGCAATAAATATTGAGTTTTGTTTGGCTGTTAACCCTTGCTTTGTTAGCGGGAAAAAATGGATTAAAATGGAGAATCTGCCAAAAAAGTGAAATTCTGAAATTTCATCTCCATTTTCCATTAATTCTTGTGGAACACCTAAAGGGTTAACAAAGTTTGTAAAATCAGTTTTGAATACCTTGAGGGGTGTAGTTTCTAAAATGGGGTCATTTCTGGGTGGTTTCTATTGTATATATTCTATATATCTATATGTAAGCCTCACAAAGTGACTTCAGGCCTGAACTGGTCTTTAACCACTTCCCGACCGCCCATTGACTATAAACGTCCTTGGGCGGTCAGTTAATCTCTGAAAGGACGTTCTGGAAAATTTGATCTCCAATTCTTCTGGAACGCCTAAAGGGTTAACAAAGTTTGTAAAATCAGTTTTAAGTAACTTGAGGGGTGTAGTTTCTACAATGGGGTCATTTATGGGGGTATCCACTATGTAAGCCCCACAAAGTGACTTCAGACCTGAACTAGTCCTTGAAAAGTGGGTTTTGGCAATTTTCTTAAAAATTTTAAGAATTGCTTTTAAAATTCTAAGCCTTCTAACATCTTAAAAAAATAAAATGACATTTCCAAATTGATGCCAACATAAAGTAGACATATGGGGAATGTTAAGTAATAAATATTTTAAGGTATCACTTTCTGTTTTAAAAGCAGAGAAATTAAATTTGGAAATTTTTCCACATTTTTGGTAAATTTTTTATAAATAGAAATTAAATAAATGTTTTACTAAATTTTACCACTGTCATGAAGTACAATATGTGACGAGAAAACAATCTCAGAATGGCCTGGATAAGTAAAAGCGCTTTAAAGTTATTACCACATAAAGTGACACATGTCAGATTTGCAAAAAATGGCCTGATCCTTAAGGTGAAAAATGGCAAGGCCCTTAAGGGGTTAAAAAAATAAGAATGATGCCACCATTCTTATTACCCATGCAGGTTTTCTGTGCATTGGCTGTAGATTTGCAGTAGAAATCTTTTCCCTGCCCTGAGTGTACCTACCCTAATAGTTTAAAAGTATGTGGTCATTAAGACCGAAAATACACCTGGTATTAAAGGTTTAATACTACTGTATATTCTGAGATCAAAATCATGCCTAATAATTTTCTGACCAATATGCTGGTTTTAAAGGGGTTTTACAGGATTTTAATACAGATAACTTATCCTCAGGAAATGTCATCAGTATCTGATCGGTGGAGTCCAACACCCGGGACCCCCGCCCATCAGCTGTTTGAGAAGGCACCAGTGCTCCTGTGAGTGCGGGGGCTTCCCTGTGCTTATCAAGCACAGCTCTGTACATTGTATAGCAGCTATGCTTGATATTGCGTTAAGCCCCATTGAAGTGAATGAGGCTGAGTGCCATACCAAGCACAACCGCTATACAATGTACGGCACTGTGCTTAGTAAGCAAGAAGAAGGCCCTGGTGCTCTTTATTTTTCTTCTCAAACAGATGATCAGCAGGGGTCCTAGGTGTCCGACCCCCACTGATCAGATACTCGGAAAACCCTTTAAGTGAAATCTGACTTTTTATGGGATGGTATTTTGCTTTATCTAAAAGACAATCTATAAAAAGAACAGGTTTCCTGTGAGAGACATTTGTGGTATCTTGGGTCTTCTCATCGGACAGGCAGCGGTGTATGCATCATCACTGACCATATTAATCTGTATGACAATTGAAAGCTTGCCGACGACGAGTATGTCATTTCAACTATTACATTCCTAAAGCTTCCCCTGTCATATTGCAGCATTAGGGAAATGCTTTCTATTCAAATACATAATAAAATAGTGCTTCTGAAATTGTGAGGTGGGCCTCACTGGTGATGTGCCCACCATTTGTTTGTTAGGCATGACTAGGGAGGCAGTTATGCCAAAGGTGATCATAAGCCGCACAGGTCTTTCTGTGGTTGTAGCAGTTTCTGTTTTTTTAACGAACATAGGGGCTTATTTATTAAGACCAGCGTCTTCTTCTATAGTGGCGTATATCAGTTCATAGATGACCCCCATAATTTACTTTTCATGTGCCTATTTGGGATTAAGAGACAAGTGAGATTTAAATTGAGTAATATACAGTATTTTAACTTGGCATGGACATATCTGGCGGTGAGGCCCATGCATCATCTTGCTTTGACGAATGAGACCCCAGTAGAAAAAGCCAATGTATATTAAAGGGAATCCTCCCAGTTATATAACCCCCCAGTGGAATTGCTAGTGGTATGGCTGGTGAAACAGCTCAGCATTTTGTTCCTTCAGGGTAAATGTAGTATTACTCAGCACCCTGCAATGTATGAATAGACCAAGTATTTGTAGCTGCTGTCTGCTTTTATTAATAAAAGGATCTTATAGATAGATGAATAAATAGATACACAATAGGTTCATTATGCAGACACATTTGGAGGACAAAGAAGTACAATATTGAAACCACAGAGCATACTTGTGAGTGGAGACCAACCTTTTTATTCGCATCAGCTTCTTCACCAGAGATGGCATCTGCATCTATCAGGTATCCTGTAGATATGCCATCAATGTCTAAGATGTCAACCATTTTAAAAGGAACCAGTCACCTCAACCAAGCCCTATTAATTGAGGTACATACTGCACAGTGGGGGAACAGGCATCAGTATGGGCATAGAAATTAGTGATCTGTAGTATTGTGAGCAGTACTGTTTATGTAGTACTGTACTTACTGGGCAATTACAGATTTCCCTAAAATTAAATTGAGACATGGTGATAGTTCCCATTTTATATACAATATCAGGACATTTCAAGTTAATATAGGGGTTGCTCCTCCACACAGGACTCCACTTGTTAGCCAGAACCTGCCACAAAGAGCAGCCCTCCCTGTGGTGTACCCAGCACGTTCTAGTATTTATGATGCTGAAAGGATAATTAAAAGAAAATAACTTTTCCAAGCAACCCTGGAAAGGGTGGGTCTCATCAACATCACAGAGTCGGTCCCCACTCAGTACCACCTCTATAAACCAGAATAGAGCATTGCTGCAGGAGAAATGAATGGCCAAAAGCAACTTCCCCTGGTGCTAACAGGTAATTGACTAAAAGTTGAGAAACTAGCTTACCAGCTTCTAATTAACAAAGGGTTATTTAGGCGAGACAGACTCTTTAATCTTCTAAAATGTAACCACAATTTGATGCCCAAAAGAAGCATATAAAAGTGAATATTAGAATGCCAAATGTATTTTGTGGGGTCAAGTTGTGCAGCCTAAAATTTTCATATATATATATTTTTTTTTTACAGATTTGTCTCCACAGAACCTGATTGGGTAATATTAACCTGACACTGAAAGAAGGACATTCCAAGGGTTTATAGATCCAAACAGTTTTATCTGAGATGGCAAGACTTCGGAGGAAAGCATGTATTGCTCTTTTCCTTTTTACTCTTTTTATTTTTGGAACGATGATGGGCTTGCGAACTTTGAAGCCCACTGATGGCTTTTCAGCCCTGGCTCCTGGCCTAGAACTTATGCCCTTTGGTGAACAATCCGAGAAAAGGTCTGTTTCCAGTGACGTTATTTCTCATCCACAAGGCACTGCAACTGCAGCAGACCAAACAAAAGTGTACTATGATCTTCATGTTTTCTACTACATGTGGTATGGGAATCCGAAGTTTGATAACAATTATATCCACTGGGATCATGTGATGGTACCTCATTGGGATCCAAAAATATCAGCAAGCTACCCTAAAGGTAGACATAGTCCACCTGAGGACATTGGTTCCAGCTTTTACCCTGAGTTAGGACCCTACAGTTCTAAAGACCCAGCGGTCCTCGAAGAACATATGAGGCAGCTGAGGGCAGCTGCTATAGGTAAGCTGGGGGATGGGGTTCTTTTTAGGGCCTGTTCACACAACAGTTTTTTGACGCTGTCCACGTATATCAGCTGTTCAGTTTGGATGCAGGCAGACCCACTCACCGCTTAGCTCCATTGAATGGAGCTAAATTGTGCATGGACGTCCACCGTGGAGGCTGTCCGCACACCGCTCCAGTAAGGAACATGTCCCTTCTTGGTGCGGTCGCAGCTTTAAAATGTCGGGCTGCGAAGTGCAGAGCTGCCTTCCATTGAAAACGATGGGAGGCAGACACCACGTGGCCGCCAGAGGGATTTTGTTGCAGTGTGCGCTCCAGAATTCCTCTGTCAAATTCAAACATGTGAATGCCCCCTTAATATCATTGTGCTGTTTTTCATGAATGTAACCAATGAAAACTGATCTACATAATTATTTAATTTAAAGGAGTATTAGTGCTGTCATGGTATCCCCCTGGCACAGCAGATGAAAATGGGGAAGCAGTGGAAAACCTGGTACCATTGGTCCTGGATGCTGCCCACAGATATGAAATAAAGGTAACAGAAATGCTGTGTTCTTAAACTGACCTTTATACAATAACTGTAAAAACAATTCTACGTAAATGCTATTTACTTATATAATAGTATATAATAGAATAACTTAGTGATCCAAATGTTTACTAAATGTATACAAAGTGTATATTTTTTGTATGCACATGATATAAACAGCCCTTAAAATGTAATCTTATGCCTAAGTTAATTGTATGCATGTATCATTTGTTTTTGGAGTATGTTTAAAAAAAAATTGGGCTACAAGTGGAGTGAAGAGTATATTAGCTGTATACATGTACGTGTTAGATTTCAGTTTATTCTTTTAAGTTATTTTTTCAATTTTAAACTCTGATCTGCTATCATAAACTCAATAATTGATGGTTAAAGAGGATCTGTCACCAGATTTCACAATGCAAACTGCATACATTATTAAAGGAAATCTGTCACCAGCAACTACCCTGTCACGCTTAAGAGGGAAGGTGGAAAAGGGAATCAGACCTGAGAACTAGGGAAGGAAGATAGACACCTTCTAGTAAAACCCTAACCAAAATCCTGACTGTCTATCACTATGAACAGACCCCAGAGGTGGGTGTGTTCATACGCAGGAATACCTAGAGTCCTATCTAGCCCTATAGGACCCTGTTACTAATGGCAGTGACGAAACTACCTGTTCCTCCAAAAGGAAGGACAAACAGGAGTCTCCTTCAGGCCTAATACAAACAATAGGAAATGCAACACACAGAACCCAAACAAAATACATCCGGGAAAAGAAAGACTTAACTTCAAAGGGGCTATGGAAACACCAGGAACTCCGCCGAGATTCATACACCAGCTCTCCACAACTGAAACTGAAGCTATAAACCGCACAGCATTGTGGGACAAGCAACAATATATAAGGTAGGTTAAATGACCACATTAGCAACACCTGAGGCACACCTGTGGCCATTACCAGAAACAACACAGACGCCTATTGATCCACAGGGAAAACCTGTCAGATGAAACTACGTGTTGCCAGTCTCACTGATCTCCTGCCACTTGTCGTGGGAATGTCCGTGACACAGTCTGTCAACAGTGACTTCCCTATCCAACTGTTTGCATAGCTGTAGTTCACCTGATTAAAACTGTTTATTTTCTTGATACGAGGCTTCTTTCCCGAGTTATGATACTTTTTATTGATATGCAAATTAGGTGCAATAGGGGCATCACCGTTGCTCTTATTGCACCCAAGCTTCACTTATTCCTGTGGTCAGGCCCTCCCTTGCTGCTTTGCCACTGTAAATTTGTCCTATTAATCAAAGCAGCCATGGAGGCGCTGGCCCCAGAAAAGAGTGGAATTTGGGTTCAGCAAGAGCAACGATGACACCCTCATTGCACCAAAGATATTCTATATTAAGAAAAAGTATCATAATTAGGGAACTTCTGATCAACAAAACAGTTTTTAGTTTCAAAGGTTATTTATTGAGGTTTTAGGACAGTACAGCTAATGATGTCACATAGGAATCATCAAGTTGTACAATAAAAGATACAAAACAATACAAAAATAAAAAAATTATTATTGGGTAACATACCAAGAACAGTAGAAATATAAGTACATGAAGAAATAACGGGGTTCAGTATTTATGCAAGTCACCAGACAAGGCTAGTATATGTAGATGTTAAGATGGCACAAAGAAAAGGAAGCAAGCTATAAGGTAATACAATAGCAAAGATCAGTAGAATGGGATGAGGACAACCAGGGCTCCCAGATCTTCTCAAAGGCCACAAAGGTATCTGTGCGGATGGCATTAAGCCTTTCGTAAAGAAGTATCCTATTGACTCTGTCCAGTACTGCCTGAAAACGAAGTGAAGTCAACCGCCATTTGATAGCTTAAATTTGGCATAAGTTAACCAAGAAAGTTTGTCCCCCAGGAGACTTAAAGAGGACCTTTCACTAGAATAAAAAATCTAAACTAAGCATACAGACATGGAGCCCAGGGATCTCCCTGCACTTACTATTATCCCTGGGCGCCGCTCCGTTCTCCCGGTATAGGCTCCGGTATCTTCATATGTTTGGCTCAACTGGGTGGAGCCTAACGGCGTCTCCTTCTCCCAGGCTGTAGCGCTGGCCAATCGCAGAGCTCAGCCCATAGCCTGAGAGTTTTTTTTTTCTCTCAATATTGTGCCCTTCTCATCACATCCACGGAAGCACCGTGAAAAGACCTCAGGGTATATGCGGTGTAGTCTAGTTGGGACCATGTAGGTCCTATGCAATATCTTTATTGATGTTTCTGCTAGAGTGGTCTGCCAAGATCCCTTAGTGAGAGTCTGGGAGCACTGGTACCACCTAGAAGCTGAATATTCTACCTCCAAGTCCTCCTCCCATGCTTTCATATATGGTAGTTTAGATTCTTTCGTTACACCATTAAGTGTCCCATATATCCTAGATCAGTGATGGCGAACCTTTTAGAGGCCGAGTACCCAAACTGCAAACCAAAACCCACCTATTTATTGTAAAGTGCCAACACAGCAATTTAACCGGAATACTACAGACCAATATAATATAACTTCCATGTACTTTATCATTTAGCTATAATAGCCTGCCTACATTCAGTGTGCTGCCTGTGCTGTGCATAGTGTGCCCTGCGCTGATGAATGGCAGGAGAAGTCTAAGGCATATTAGTACACCATAGACTTTTTCCAGGGTGCGGGTGCTCACAGAGAAGGCTTTGAGTGCCGCCTCTGGCAGCCGTGCCATAGGTTCGCCACCACTGTCCTAGATAATAGACCTTGTTTGTATAAAGAATAAGTTACAGAGCGTTCAAAGGAGCCGTTAGACGTCTGAAGGGAGTGTAAAAACGAGAAGATCCGGTTAGCAGTAAACATTTCCCTCGTGGGGAGGTCATATCTGTCCTTAGGGTCCATTCACATGTCCGTAGAGTATTGCGGATCCGCAATACAACCGGCCGGCACCCCCATAGAACTGCCTATTCTTGTTCGCAATTGCGGACAAGAATAGGACATGTTCTATTTTTTTCCGGAGCCGTGGACCAGAAGATCGGGGGCGTGCTCCGAAAATGTGGATGCGGACAACACACTGTATGCTGTCCGCATCCATTCCTGCCCCATAGAGAATGATTGGGTCTAGAGTTGTTGCGATACCAAATTTTTGATTCGGTTTCGATACCATGAAAAAGTATTGCGATACTCGATACCATTCGATACCACGCGAAAAAAAAAAAAAAAAAGCAACATGCATTCTGCATTTTAGAAAATGGCGAATCGCGCACTTTTTATTTATTTTTTCTGTTCCGGCGTTCACCGCATAGATTTTTTTTATATTTTAATAGTTTGGACTTTTCTGACGTGGCGATATGTAATTTTTATTTATTATTTATACATTTTATATGTGAAATTGGGAAAGGGGGTGATTTATACTTAATATTTGGTGTTTTTTGTTTTTTTTTTACTTTTTTTAATAAATTTTTTACACTTTTTATTTAATAACTATTTCCCCCCTTTAGGGGCCAGAACCTGGGATTTTTTTCATCCCTTGTCCTATTCACCCTGATAGAGCTCTATTAGGGTGAATAGGACTTCACACGCTCCCTGCTGCTCTGTGCACACAGCATCAGGGATGTTACCATGGCAGCCAGGGCTTTAGTAGCGTCCTGGCTGCCATGGTAACCGATCGGAGCCCCAGGCTTACACTGCTGGGGCTCCGATCAGAAGCTGCCACTGCACCGCAAATGAAGGGAAGGGGAGAGGACCCTGTGGCCACTGCCACCAATGATTTTAATACTGAGGGGGTTGAGATGGGCAGGCGCACTGTGCCACCAATGATTTTAATGGGGTGGGGGGTTGAGGTGAGGGGGTTAACTGCCGCTGATCGCAGCTCCCTGTCAGAGGCAGGGTGACGGCTATGCGATTCTGCTGCCGGCACCCGCCTCCTGTATTATGCGTTAAAGACTACTTTTCCTGGGTCCAGTAATGGGGCTCGTCAGTATTAGGCTACGCTCTGTTCACCTGACGAGCCCCATTACTGTCTCCTGCTCCATATGCTAATTACTAACGGAGCAATGGGGGGGAGACATCAGCTTCTCTAGTGGGCGTTCCTTCCCCCTGGCTGTAGCGCAGTCCAGTCGCAGCGCAGGGAGAAGGAATGCCCACTAGAGAAGCTGATGGCTCCTCCCCATTGCTCCGATAGTAATTAGCATATGGAGCAGGAGACAGTAATGGGGCAAGGCGGACGAATGGAGTGGCGCCCAGGAATAATTGTAAGTGCTGGGACATCTTTGGGCCCGATCTGTGTAGGAAAAGTCCTATTATTGGTGGCGCAGTGCGCCCGCCCCTCTCTTCTCATTGGTGGCAGCAGCAGCATAGGGGGAGGGAGACACTGCTTCCTTCTCCCCTGTGCTGTTGAGGGAACATGAGCGTGCTGACAGCAGCGCGCTCATGTTCAGAGATACTAGACTGCGCAGCAGCGCAGGCCAGTATCGAAAAATTGTCTGCCCTAAATAAAAGCTTTATGAGTAAGCCATAATAACATAGGATTGACCTCAGTTGTAGCGTACTCAGTGAAGAAGGTCTGCAGCTCAGCTTGGAGTTGATGATATATTGCCAGGCGGGTTAGAAGAGACTCATACAATCTCCGTGAATACGGAGCATGACTAGGGCCAGTGAAGGCGAACTCCGCCAAAGCCACATCATGATCAGACCAATATGATACAATATACCTAGAGTATAATAAATAGGGCAGGCTAGATGTAGAAGTAAGGATCATATCAATACGGGTATATACCTGGTGTGCCGGGGAGTAATAGGTATAACTCCTTTGTGAACCATTGTGCTCTCCATGTATCAGCTAGGGAGAGAGATTCAAGCACTCAACGTATATCGGGCAGGGATGATGGTGGGGAGAGGAACGGTCTAAAATAGGATTGAGGACAAAATTGAAGTCCCCACACCACAGAAGGCTATGGTAAGTGAGGGATTCAATAATCTGTCTTCATTTGGGGCATATACATAACTATACATAAAATATCATCCCTATAAGTGGCCACCAAAATCACATATCAACCTTCAGGGTCAATAATAGTTTGAGATACAGCAAATGGTAATGAGTTTTTAAGCAGAAGAGAAGAATCTAGTGCATTGAGGGTATATATATTTTGGGTGAGAGTTGGGAGTGAAGTGTGACTCCTGCAGGCAGAGGACGTCGGGCGCATGTTTTAGGTAAGTGGAAAAAGCCATTTTACGTTTCTGTGGGGAGTTAAATCCCCTTACATTATGAGTGAGGATTTTACACATAGTATATTAATAAATAAAAGAGCTTGGATGTGGAGGGGCGCCCGCCGACATCTCTCACAAGAAAGAGTCCATCAATGAAAGTCCATCAATCTGAATCCCTGTATAGGAATACATTAGAAAGAGGAAAAGAAAGAAGTGGGCAGGTCCCATGAGGTAGACGGAAAAGGTAGAGACTTGCGTCAGGCCATGTAGGTTTAGTCCGCTCTTCATCCTTGTAGGCTTGGTGGAGTGTGCGATGATCTTCAAGGGTCGGGGCGGAGCCTGACCGCGCTAGTTGGTGGAAGCTCGTGTGTAGCGCTCCCGCCACCAAGCCTTTCTAAAGGCTTATATTCAGCACACTAACCCATCAGGATGGTCAAGATCCAACTGAAGAACTCCCAGGGTCTCACTGTGCCCCTTTCAGAGGGTTCCTCTCATCAGAAAGACATGGAGAAGTTTGTAAGCCGGCAGTCGCTTCCACAGACCGGGCGTGCTAACAAAATGGCACCGCGACTAAGAGACTCAGCGCACTCTCTCCCTGACACCCAAGCGCCAGATACTGGCGAAGCGGAGGACACCTCTCCTGAGAGACAAGAGGTGAGCGTCCCCACCACTATTACCAGATGTTATCTGGATGAGGCTCTTAAAAGGGCTCTGGCCCCGATAGCCGCTGACCTAACGGTCATTAAAACGGAGGTCCGCCATATTGGAGAGAGAGTAGAGTCTTTGGAGCAGAACCAGGAAGAACTGCTCACATTCAGTTCGGCAGTCAGAGTTACTTTGGACACTCACCGCACGGCAGTTAATAATTCTCTGCTGCTTCTTGAGGACCAGGAGAATAGAAGTCGCAGGAAAAACCTGCGAATCAGGAACCTGCCTGAGGCTGCGGATAAAGAAGACCTATTCGCAGTCATGAATGAAATGAGCTGTTTGGGCTATTGTTGGGCCCGGAGCGGGTAGCACAAGTGGTAGTTGAAAGAGTACACAGAGCATTGCGCCCTAGACCTCCCCCCTCTGATAACCCCAGGGACATAATATGTGGCTTGTTAAGCTTTCGGGACACTGAAGCTATATTACAAAAATCCAGATCCATGTTGGATATTCAGCTCCTGGGTTCCAAAGTACAAATCTTCCAGGACATTGCATCCTCTACTCTGCAGAAAAGGAGAATGTTAAAACCTCTCACAGATGCATTACGTGCTTCCAGGATAATTTACCGTTGGCTGTTCCCCTTTGGCTTCCTCATCACGCATGGGAATAAAAGGTACACTATCCGTAGACCAGAGGACTTAAGGCAAATATGGGAACCCCTGTATCTAGAACCTATGGCTTTATCTTCCTGGATGCCGATCCCTTTGGAAGAGGACTTACCTCCGTTACAAATACCTACCAAGTGGTCCACTGTGAAGAGACAGAAGAACAGGAGACACGGCGGTCCCTCCCAGATGGACTCTAATGATTGAAAGGGATTATGTCCCACACCAGATGGCTTCATTTCTATTCTCTTTCTCCTAACAGAAAGTATACTGATGATAACTTGTGATGTCTGTCCTTCATATCCCCTTTACTTCTGAAGGGTAAGGTGAGTGGTATAGAGGTTACCTTGTGCAACCTTTATGCCCCTAACAGAAACACTGTTAAATGGCTGAACAAGATCTTGCAAAAAATTTCTATATTTTACTCTGGGTTACTGGTTATAGGGGGGGATCTCAACCTCACACTTAACCCTGTATTGGATGCCTCCTCTCGCAGGTCCATGGTCTCTCAGGGTGCACTGAGGGGTATTCTTAGCAAACTAAGTGACATGGGTGTATGTGATGCTTGGCGATCCCTGCATGCGGATAGAAGGGATTATTCTTACTATTCTCATCCGCATAAATTCTATCAGCGCCTTGCCCCATTACAAGTCCATATTGCTGAAATCCACAGGATCACTATTTCTGATCATGCTCCTATTTCCCTATATTTCAATGTTCCAGGGGTGGCTGGTAGGGAATGGGTTTGGTCACTAAATCCTACACTCCTTGATACCCAAGCTGAGTCCAAGGCTTTTAATGACACTTTGACAAACTACTTCTCTTCTAATTTGGGCTCTGAAGCCTCCCCGGCTTCGATCTGGGAAGCTCATAAAGCTGTAGTTCGTGGTGAGTTTATAGCTCTGGGTTCCCAATTAAAGAAAACACGAGAAAAACGTTTACACTCCTTACTGTCCCAAATTGCAGTGTCGGAGCAGGCTTATAAAAGATCCATGGCCACCAAGGATCTGGAAACTCTATCAACTCTTGGACAGGAATTGAAGGATTTACTAAATGTAAAAGCAGCCAAGGCACATGTAAAAATCAGGCACAAACAATATGCCCATGGGAATAAGGGGAATAGAATGATGACGGCCCTCATCAAAAAGCATAAAGATCAGTCCCATATTGCCAAAATGCACAGTGACAAGGGGGAACTAGTTTCTGATGCCCAGGGTATTGCTCAAACTTTTAACGCATATTACGCCACTTTATATAATATACGTACGGACGAGCCCTCTGACTCTAGTCAGTAATAAGTTACTGACATCTCTCAATTTACCAACACTTTCACAGGCGCATAGAGATTCCCTATCTTCTCCTATAACACTTATGGAAGTTCAAAAAATACTAAATTCTACCCCCTCGGGGAAAAGCCCAGGACCTGATGGTCTACCGATCACATATTATAAAAAAAAATTCCATCTACTAGGTCCACATTTGGTCACATATTTCAACACTTTATTGAATGGTTCTCCAATGGCAAGACAAGCGTTAGAGGCCCACATAGTAGTCCTCCCTAAACCTAACAAGGATCCTGAACTTCCGTCAAACTATAGGCCTATATCCCTTCTAAACACGGATACCAAGTTGTGGGCCAAGTTATTAGCACATAGGATCACTCCATTCCTGCAGACCCTCATTTCCCCTGAGCAGACTGGCTTTGTTGGGGGGGGGGGGGGGGGGGAGTGCAGGGACAGCACCTTCAGAGTCCAAATGTTAATACAGCATGCTATGTGTAATAGAAGGGGCCTGACTCTGTTGAGTACAGATGCAGAAAAGGCTTTTGATCGGGTGGATTGGAAATTTATGGAAGCTACTTTACACAGATTTGTTTTTCATCCTAATTTTATTAGAGCGGTGCTGTCCCTGTACTCGGCTCCTCATGCGAGAGTGCGGGTTAACATTATACTTTCCCCACATTTTGATATTTCCCATGGAATTTGCCAGGGTTGCCCTTTGTCCCCTACTATTTTTATACTATGCCTGGAGACCCTTATTCAGGCCATTAGGCAAAATGATAATATTAAAGGGGTAAAAATTGGTTCTATTACTCATTCAGTGGCAGCTTTTGCAGATTATATGCTGCTAATCTTGTCAGACCCTGTCACCGCCTTCCCAGAAATATTAAAATTATTGCAGGAATTTGGCCAACTGTCCAATTTTAAAATCAATTTCCCAAAATGCTCAGCCATGGGTGTCAACGTTCCTCCTAGCATCATTTCCTCGCTGTCTTCCTCCTTTCCATTTACATGGGCAACATTGCATATTAAGTACCTAGGAGTTAACTTAACTAGAGATCTTAACCAGCTTTTTCACTCAAACTACTCAACCCTGTTATCTGAAATTCAGGCACAACTGGTAGGCTTAAAAATCCCATATATGTCTTGGATAGGCAGGAAAAATCTGTTGAAAACCTATGTTCTCCCCAGACTGCTCTATCTTTTTCAGACCCTGCCGATCCCCCTTCCCAAATCATATCTGCTTCAGATATGTAGACTTTTCTCTTCTTTTATTTGGAAGAAGACTAGGCCTAGATTAGCATACACTATCTTATCTCAACCAGTCTCTAGGGGTGGTTTCGGTCTTCCGGATGTGCAGGTATACTATGTAGCTAACCTATTGAGGTTACATTCAGAATTATTGAATCCCTTTTCTAGTAAGCTGGGATGTCACGTGGCTAACGCTACCTGGGACCCTTCTGAATTAGCGGGACTTTGGGCATCCCCGCTATCTGTGGACACTGTGAGACATAAATCAAACCCTATATTTTTAGGTGTCAGTAAGGCCTGGAACACAGTTTCCCCTCTCCAGAAACTGCCAAGAGGTCCATCCCCCTTCATGCCTATCCGTTTAGTTCCTTATTATCTAAAGCACAGCTACAGAGACGACCTTAATTTGTGGCCTTGTTTCAACAGTGCAGTTGTTGGAGATGTGTTACAAGGTGGTGTAATTACCCTTGCATTATTGTCACTTTAGTAGCATTTGTAAGGATTATCTGGCCAGGGTTCAAAAAGATTATATCTCCTCTTGGTATGATATTGTCCCCCAATCCCCTGTCCCCAGGCGTAAACTGCTCTCCAGTCTTTATAACAAGATAATTGATTCTAAGGCGATAGAGAGGCCAATCAAACAGTGGGAAGTAGACTTGGGAGAAAGTCTCACAGACTCAGAGGTCGATAGGATACTCAGTCACTCACATGGATATTCTCGCTGTATAACTATACAGGAGAATTCCTTTAAGGTGGTCACTAAGTGGTACTGCACCCCAGATGTATTGCATAAAATGTTTCCTTCAGTGCCTGAGACTTGCGGGAGGTGCCATGTAGCCAGGGGAACAGCTTTGCATTTTTGGTGGTCGTGCCCTGGGATTCGTCCTTTCTGGGAAAATGTGACTAATGAGATTAAACGGCTATGTCCGGGAGGTGTGGTTTTGTCGCCCAAAGCTGTTCTCCTAAACTTACCAGAATTGCATTGCCCTCTCAGCAAACACTTGCTTCTTTCGCAACTAATTGCTGCGGCAAAACTGTTGATCCCTCTCAAATGGCTATCTGATGAGGCCCCTACAATACACATGTGGGAGGATAAAGTTCGGGAGATTTGCAGGTTTGAGGAGTTATCCAGCTGGGAAACCCTGTCCCACGAAAAGTACTTAGTTACCTGGTCATCATGGCTTAAAAGCCAGACGGGTGCTTCCTCTTGATAGGTCCTTGGCCTATGTCTCATCCCTTCCTTTGCTATTTTGGGTTTATGACTGTATGATTTTACCACCCATTCACTGTAATACTGGATTACCATAAATTCTAGTAATTTATTTTTTGATTGTATCAAGCAGCCTAGTGTGCAATTTAGTGATGTTTTTTACTATGCTCTTGTAAACATGTATCAAACGCTCTTGTGATCCTGGGGCTTGTTGCCCTCCTTTCATATATTTACATTTATGTTGTTACATATGTCAAATATTTCAATAAACAGAAATTTGAAAGATCTTTAAGGGTCACCGCTCAGGAAACAGGAGGGATGCCGAAGAGGTGGTAACTGGTACTTTGGTCCAGACTCTGGCTGGGCGCTGAGGTTTAGGCGGTGCTGTAGATGGAGGTGGGAACCCCCACCTGTAGCGCACTTGTGCCTTTTGCAGGGCCTGTGTCACCGGTCTCATCTCCCTGTGTCTACGGAGCGTTGAGGGAGCCAGGTCAGAATAAAGATGGACTGATGATGGAAGACCAGGTAAGTTGGACAAGTTCCAAGCTGCCGATAGGATTTGGTCTCTCACCTCTGGGTAATGGAATTTTAGTACAATGTCTCTGTAGATCCGGGGAGCAGGGTTTACCCAGCGCCCTGTTGACCCTATCCATTCTCAGCTAGGGAAGTAGCGCTTCAAATAATGTGAGCAGGGTGGTTGGTAGATCAGAAAAAGTTTCTGTCAGGCCCCTGATCCTCAGATTTCCTTTCTGTGACCTATTTTTTAGGTCTTCTATTTTTAGTTCAAGGGCAGCCAGCTGGACTGCATGGGAGTTTAGATCTTCTCTGTCTGCGCCTATGGCGTCTGATATATCATCCGTCAGCGTCTCCGGGTCAGACACTCTGTTCCCTATGTCCTGGATTTGGCAGGAAAATTCCGCCACTGCCTGTGAAAGTTCAGAACGGAACAGTGTGGCTATATTCTTGTATAGGTCCACCTAATCTTGTTCCGGGGCTGCAGCCTCCGACGGGTGACCACTCTCTGTGAAGGAGGCAGGGCTAGCAGGAGATGCCACTGGGTCCGCCATTATGGAGTTCCGGGTGAGTCGGAATATCTCCGGCAGCGTCTGTGAAGGAGTTGATGTACCTGCAGGTTTTGATTTGCCCTTGGTGCGAGTCATCCTTTGGGACCCAAGCATGAGTAATAGGTGCTAATGGAGCCGTGAGGACGGCGCTAATGTCGGGATATCTGCGGCGTGGAGCTCACAGAAGCATGTCCACGCCCCCTTAACAAAACAGCTTTTAATCCGGTGAACTACAACTATGTGTCTATGAAAACAGTTGGATAGGGAGGTCACTAGTGACAGATATCCTGTAAATAGATCTATTAGACCTGATGAGGCTGTTGTACTTACTATTAAAATATATGTCAGAGTGGCATTTATAATCCTTTTTGAAAGTTTACCTGCCTGGTATTAAGTTTAGCATTTTATGAGTCTATCTGCTCATTTTACTATAAGATTGCCTCCTCTAACCCTCCTGAATGTTTGTCTCTAATATACAGTGTTCAGATTTATGACTTCATTATAAGGTTTCCAGTGGATAACCAGTATGGAGGTGCAGACAGGCTCGGACTGGCCCACAGGGGTACAGGGGAATCCCCCGGTGGGCCCCTGAGCAAGGTGGGCCCCTAGTCTTCCACTCCCTGCATAAGTGGCACATAACACATTAGATTTAGTACACTACATACATATATTCAATGTACAGCACCTCAACCAGCTTATGTTCATATAAAAAAACTTGTTAGATTATTTATTATATTTGAATGTATCTGTACAGTGGGCCCCCAAAATAAATTTTACTAGTGGTCCCTAGGTACCCCAGTCCGACACTGAGTGCAGATTACCCATATGTAAGCCCCCCGAAGATATTGCTGAAAGCAATATTAATTAAAATGATTACCTGCAATATAATATCTCTTGATTTCATCATATAGTGAGTGTTTTAATAACTATATTAGCATTGTTGTAATACATTTTCTTTTCATTACAGGTGGCATTTCATATTCAGCCATACAAAGGACGTGATGACCGAACGCTTCATGAAAATGTTAAATACATCATTGACAAGTAAGTTTTAGATTACCATTATTTGTTGCACTCCTGAAAGCATGTTGACTGCACTTTCAATTAGGGCTCATGCACACAGCTGTTGCCCAGCCATGCCCGTATTGTGGCCCACAAACAGCAGGTCTGCAACATACGGGCACTGGCCGTGTGCTCACCGTATCACGGATTTGGACCCTTTCACTCGAATGGGTCTGCAATCCGGAAGGAGCGGTGTGGAACACAGACACGGAAACACTATAGAGTGCTTCCGTGGGGTTTCTCTCCATGCCTCTGCAGCGCAAAAAAATAGAGCATGTTCTATTTTTTTTTTCAGTGCGGATGGATCACGGACCCATTTAAGTTGAATGCGTCTGTATCCGTCTGCAGCAGCCGGACAGATGATGCCCATGCAATGGGGATCACAATGCACAGAACGGCATGAGCCCTTATACAGTATATTATTTGTCTGAATGTGCCATCCCCGCTTCCAGTGACTGAGAACTGGCTAGGCTTTCCTTTACACAGAACAAAGATTCATTGTCACACCTGCAACCACACCCAACCCCCTTCTGTTCCTGCACACAGACCTAGAACATTTTAAGGAATGGTAATCCAAATGTAAACTAAAATAAAGCTTTATAGAGGAAAGACAGCAGTTACGATTTTAAATGGCAGTAACACTTTAAGCGGTTGTTCTGGAAAATCTAACAGGGTGAGTAAGTGGACCATGACAGAACCCAGCCCTCAGTCTTGGCTCATAACAAAGGTTTTGTATTGCTGTATGCGCATGCGCATGCTCCAGGACTGAGGATGGATTCCGTCACCACCCACTGACCTGTCCAAATCAGTTAGGCAGTGACACAGTTATAGGGCCTGATTTATCAATATTTTTCTCCAGTTTTAGGGCATGTTTGCAACTTTTTAAACACCACTTGCGCAAAATTGTGCAAGTGTCGTTTCTCTTCCACCTTTGCCATTTTCCCCAAAAAGTTGGTGTAGTGAGGTGGTGTGGCCAGCAGCCCCACCACATTTATCTTCTTTTACGCCAGTTTTCTGGGGTAGAAGAAGACTAAAATCTGGTCAACCAGGGGCTGGAGTAGATTTAATTTCAGAAAGCACAGACTTCTAAAGGCTGTGCCTAATTTATAAGGAAGCATATGCCTTATAAATTAGACTCAGCCTCCAGCAGTGCAGGAGGTTATCCTAGGCCGGCGTAAAACACTATTTTATAATAAATCAGGCTCATAGTCTCTTCCTCGACTGGAAGAGAAAAGAGCTAAGCAATAGACATGACATTGGTGAAAGTGCTGTGTGGAGCAGTGGAGAGGGTCACATTATCTGAATTTGGATCTTGAGATACAGGAATCAAAGGTGAATGAAGCAAAGTAGAAAATAAAAGCGGTGGGCAAAGTGGGTGTTTTCCTGGACAACCCTTTAAAGTAGTGTTGGTATGCCACACATACATACACATAAATAATATTACTGTACAGTATACATAAATAGCACAACTGTAGTGTAGACATAAACTTCAATGACATATTGTACACACTAAATGTTACACGAAATATACATGCACACTTTACATAAAAACACACATATATACACATTGCACACATATGCAAGCACATTACATAGCACATTTATACACATTACACACATATACAGTGGATATAAAAAGCCTGTTAAAATGTCAGGTTTCTGTGTGTGTAAAAAAAATCAGACAAAGATAAATAATTTTAGAACTTTTTCCACCTTTAATGTGACCTATAACTGTACAACTCAATTGAAACAAACTGAAATCTTTTAGGTGGAGGGAAGAAAAAATATTAAAATATAATAATATGGTTGCATAAGTGTGCACACCCTTAAACTAATACTTTGTTGAAGCACCTGATGATTTTATTTTTTTGAATCAGATGTTTCTTTATTATCAATTTTCATTCATTTTTTATAACAATAACATGACCTTTTGTAGACCACTGACATATACAATATCAGTCATAAAAGATATATATGATATACACATTATAAGACACATATCTACAAAGACATAGCACAAGTCTACATAAAGACACAGATATCAAAGCCATCTCCAATGTGATTACAAATATTCTCCATAAACAAATAAACCCATAACCCCACCCCCCTCCCAAACCCCTATAAGAGCAGGACACATTTATAACAACCCATCTTAATCATCATTCCTGGGGAGTCGGCACCACAATACCCATTAGTAAACCATCCTCCAGTATCATCTTCCAACCACCAATATGTCTATAGAACATCACCATCCAGCATCCATCTTTTCATACAGCCACATTTCAATTCCAGACAGACCAATCACCAACAGGCTTCTGCACCTACCCCACACACCTACTACCATCTGTAGCTTCTCCCCTTTCCAAACTCACTGCATTATCATATGTATCCTCCATCTTCACTGCACTCACCTCATCATATAAAACTCCTTGTGAGCGCTAATCAGGAGCTACAGCACCCAGAGTTATCGATCCAGCTGCCCCAAATCGCTTCAAATTTAGACAGACACTTCCTTTTTTGATACACTCCCCTTTCTAAGCGAATCACCACATTTAATCGAGCAACATACTCTGATATATCAGGGGGTATGGACTGAATCCACTTTGCTGCCAGTGTTTTCCTAGCCTGGTATAACATCCTCCCTATTCCAGTATTAGTAACAGATTGTAGATTATTTTCTGGTAGCAAGCCTAGTACACACAGTTTGGGATCCAATTTAAGATTAGCACTATACACCTTGTTCACTAGGTGTAGTACCGCCTTCCAGTAGGATGTCAGTGATGAGCACGACCACAGCATGTGCAATAGATCAGCCTCAGCACTGCCACACTTCGGACAGGCTGGGCTATCCCTGGACCCTATTTTATGTAAAAACATTGGGGTCTTGTACACCCTATGTATTAAATACAGGTGGGATAGACGTGCTGCTTCACTAAGGGATAAAGTAGGGGTAAGTTCCACTACCTCCATCCACTGCTCATCTGTAAGTACACCTAGATCTCTTTCCCAATGGCGCCTACTTGTTAGTGGATAACCCTTAAGAAAATCTTCCAATAGGGCTTGATATACCATAGAGATTGCTCACCTGATGATTTTATTACAGCACTCAGTGTGTTTGGGTATGAGTCTATCAGCATGGCACATTTTGACTTGTCAAGATTTGCCCACTCTTCTTTGCAAAAACACTCCAAATCTGTCAGATTGCAAGGGCATCTCCTGTGCACAGCCCTCTTCAGATCACACCACAGATTTTCAATCGGATACAGGTCAGATACCTTTTAGCAATGAGATCCCTCTGATGTTTTGGAAGCTCTCTGTGGACCATGACTTTTGCTGTGGGATGCGACTAAGAAAATTTCAGGAAAGACCAACCAGAGCAGCTGAACTTTAGTTGGGGTTAATCAGAGGCACTTTAAGTGATGGCAGGTGTATGCTGACTCCTATTTAACATGATTTTAAATGTGATTGCTTAATTCTGAACACAGCTACATCCCCAGTTATAAGAGGGTGTGCACACTTATGCAACCACATTATTTTTTTGTTTTCTTCCCTCCACCTAAAAGATTTCAGTTTGTTTTTCAATTGAGTTGTACAGTTTATAGGTCACATTAAAGGTGGAAAAAGTTCGGAAATTATTTATCTTTGTCTCATTTATTTACCTGACATTTTAACAGGGGTGTGTAGACTTTTTATATCCACTGTATAGATATAAAAGAAACATACATAAATATTTCTACTCACATTACACACGCATATATCTACATGCAGAGAGTTGTCTTATCCAACCATAGCCATGGAGATGAAGCCTTGGTGAGTAGAACACAAAGCCTGTTGTGCTCTTCCTGAATTGCTCACTGTACAATTGCGGCACTTACACCTCCTTTTGGTTCTGACAAATGAATACAGACAATTCTATCACAACCGGTGAATGGCTCTGTGATGTAACTGAAAGAGTTAGTTCTCTTTCATAAAACTTTTGCCAGAAGTTTTGATTAGTAAGATTCTGGGGGCTGAGATCCCCAACATATTGCTGAAACAAAGGGGCAAAAGAGCACCTTGCCCATTTGTCTCCTTGGAGAGGCACAGTTAGCTGAAGACAGGCTCATAGGCTTATTTTCCCCTTCATTTCAGCTATCATTGGGGATCTCGGCACCCAAACCCTCATTGTTTAAAACCTCTGCAATACAAGCAGAGTGAAATAGAAGGCAGGATCTCGTTGAGTTGTGCAAATGAGAAGGAAACCATAGAAACACCACATTCTGCAGCCCTCCATATCCCTTCCTAATGACAAGTGCCTTGGCAGCCCCCTCTCACCAGCTAAGCACCTGCATTATAGTGGGGGATGTGTCACCCAGGTCAGAAGGGTTTGTTTTTCCCATATTCCTGCTCCCTGCTTCCATGACCCTTGAGCCAATACTTCATCTCCTTGCTTGCTAACATTGCATTTACAATAAAGCAGATCAGAAATGATTGAAATCAGTGTTAGCCATAGCCAGTTAGAATAACTGCTTTTGTGTTGGTTTACATCTGAGTCCTTATTTTGATGACCCTGTGGCACATGCCTGACAGCCTTCACACCACATGATGTTCAAGCTGAGGAGCATAATTACTTGACTAGGCATCTGTACTATCTCATCATGTTTAACACTACTGTTGGATATCCCCTTGTATGTTTTTTTTCTTATGTAATATTCCTCTCTCTCTTTAGTTTTGGATCCCATGCAGCATTTTACAGATATAAAACAAGTACCGGTAAAAGCCTTCCTTTCTTCTACATTTATGACTCTTATCTAACACCACCTGAGTCTTGGGCAAACCTGCTGACCGTGACTGGCTCACATTCTATTCGAAACACCCCTTATGATGCAGTGTTTATTGGCCTGTTGGTAGAAGAAGGACACAAGCATGATATCCTTACAGCTGGTTATGATGGCATTTACACCTACTTTGCCTCCAATGGTTTCTCATTTGGTTCCTCACACCAAAACTGGAAAACTATCAAAAGCTTTTGTGATACCAACAATCTCATGTTTGTACCAAGTGTTGGTCCTGGTTACATAGACACGAGCATCAGACCATGGAACAATCACAACACCAGGAATAGAGTTAACGGAAAGTATTATGAAACAGCTTTTCAAGCTGCCCTCACTGTCCGACCAGAAATAGTTTCTATCACATCTTTTAATGAGTGGCATGAAGGTACTCAGATTGAAATAGCTGTTCCAAAGAAAACCGCCACACGTCTCTATTTAGATTATCTGCCACACCAGCCTGATCTGTACCTTATTCTTACGAGGAAATGGGCAGAACATTTTAACAAGGAGAAGGAACAATGGCTTATGTGAGCTCAAGAATTAACATTTATGGCCTGGATGAAGTTAAAACAATTGTTTGAACCTTCTCTAGACAAACCTGTCAGCCTCTCAAGGTGTACCAGAGTTGTGCTGCTCACCATACTTTGATGAAGCATGCATCTACGACTGGCACTTGCTGGAAGAAATATTAGTGGGCAGCTTGAAAACAAAGCGGGGCGTGTGTGAAATTGTATGATGGAAAGTTTACAATAAAAAAACTTGTGAGGGAAATTTATAAGGCTCCACAAGACTGAATGTTGGCTTAATATTGTAGCAGATGTTCCATTCATAGCATGACACAGTGCCCATCACAATCAATGGGCTGTCTAACAGAGGGAGAGGTGCACCTTGTAGCCGTTTAGTGTGGTTGAAGGGGTTCAAAATTCATTGCTTATCCTTAGAGTAGACCATTAATCAGATCAGTGGGGGTCCAACTTATGAAATCCCTGCTGATCAGCCAATTGAAAAGGCTGTGGTGCTCTAGTGAGCACTGTGTCCCCTTCATTATTGACTAGACACAGTTCTGTATTCTTGAGTATTGGCTGTGCCTGGTATTGCAGCTCATTCATATTCAGTTAAATGGAGTTGAGCTCCAATACCAGACACAGCTGCTGCTGAAGGTACACAGCAGTGCCTGGTAAAAAGGGCGTAGCGCTCAGCCTTTTCAGTTAGTCGATCGTCAGGGGTTACGAAAGTAGGATCCCTCCACCGATCAGATATTGAAGGCCTATCCAAAGGAAACACCTCTTTCACAATTTACTAAAGCGACACGGATACCATACCATCACATTTTGACATTCATTAACTCCTTTGACATTGTTCCCCAAGATGCAAAACCAGGACTATCTTGTTGAGGTTGTCCCATCTGGGATATTGATAGCATATTGATAAGATTTGCCATCAATGTCAAATAAGTGCAAGACTTACCCCTGGGACCCGCTACTATCTCCAGAACGGGGCCCCTCAAAGTGAACAGAGAGCAGTTACGAAAATAGACGAGCACCGACTTAGCTATTTCTGGCAGTCCCATAGTGGTCAAAGGAGAGGCGGCTTAGCTTGCATAGTACGCTCTCCATTCACCGCTAAGGAACAGATGAGTGCGCTAAATAGCAATGATGGAGAGCACTCTGCACAGCCTTTCCTATATGACTGTGCATACAGAGATAGCTGTCAGTCACTGATAGGGGCGTCTCCTTGACTTCAAAGCCAAAAATCTACAGGAATTTAACCCCTACACGTACGGTGGATGTCCGGTCTTTAAGGATGCTGCCTGCTCTGAAGCGAGCTCCAGAGCTACCGGGTCCCTGCTGTTTCACACAGCAGACACTCGGGCTAATGTCTGCAATAATAATGCCAATCACAGACTTTTAACCCCTCAGATTCTGTGGTCCAATCTGACCATGGCATCTGAAAGGTTGAAAACCCAGAAGCGCACGCTTGCTGGGCAGGAACCCTCCCCTAGGCGGAGATCAGTGAAGGCATTTCATGAAAGTAATGAGCCAGAACCTGTACTAGGCTTCTATGCTCATTACTTGTATATTGCAATTCAGGCCTGCAGGTGGTAGCACTGAATTCTAATACAGCGATCTATGTATAGGGTAATGGATAAAATTCCATTACTCTATATAAAATGCAGTCTAATAATTGATTGAGGGCCTAAAAAAGTTTAATAAAATATATAAAAATTCAAATAACCCCCTCCTTTAAAAAAAAATAAAAAATCATGGACATCTCCACATGCGAAAACCCCTGTGCTATTAAAATATAAAAACAAGTATTCCATATGGTGACTGGCTTAACGGAAAAGGAAATCGAAATGGCCAATTTGCCATTTTTTCATAATTTCACCTCCCCAATAAATTTGAATAAAAAGTGATCAAAAAGTCATACACATCTCAAAATGGTATCAATACAAAATACAGTTTGTTCTGCAAAAAATGAGCCCACACACAGCTCCGTAGACGTAACTATAAAAAACAGGGGTCAGAATATGGCGATGAAAAAAAAAATGAAACCTTTTTTTTTGTTTTTTTCCCAGTATTAAAACACAAGAAAAACCACACATATATGGTATCACCGTAATTGTACTAACCTGTAGAATGAAGAGCACAAGTCAATTTTACACATAGTGATGTCACGGACGTACCGAGACATATGTACGCCCCCGTGACAGTGAGTGGCAGGAAATCATTGAGACTGGAAACATGTGGTTTGATTTGACATGTTTACCTTGTGGATCAATAGGCGTCTGGGTTGTTTCTGGTACTGGCCACACCCTTAAAAGGGTTCTGCAGTTTGTTTAAACTGATGATCTATCCAGATCATCAGCATCTGATCGGCGGGGGTCCGACACCCGGGACCCCCGCCGATCAGCTGTTTAAGGAGGCAGCGGCGCCCCAGGTAACCCAGTTGGCAATTTTTCCATAAAATTTCTAAAATAGAAATGACAGAAAAATAACACAACATGGAGTCATAAGAAAAGATGCTCCAGAATTGTCACTTCATGTGAAATACAATTATTTACTAAAATAGACAGAAGTGGTGACATGTCCTCTTGACGTCTGAACATGCAGTCAAATATTTTTTTTTCACTACATCGTAAGGTGCATAAAAATCATTCTTAAAGGCCCCATTCACTTGACCGTATGGCCGCCGTGCCCGTGTTGCAGATCTCAAACAGCGGGTCCGCAATACACGGGCACTGGCAATGTAAACAACGTATCACGTTGCGGACCCATTGACTGGAATGGATCCACGATCGGCAACATATGGTAAAAGATAAGACATGGTCTATGAGTCACGGACCTGGAAGCCCACGGAAGCGCTTCAAAGTGTTTGCGTGGGCTTCCAATCCATGCCTCTGCACCGCAAAGGATAGAACATGTCTTACCTTTATCTGTATGTTGCAAATCGCGGACCCCTTTCAAGTCAATGCGGACCTGCTGTTTGCAACACTAGCATGGCGCCCATATGGTTGTGCGAATTGTGCTTTAGGGAAAGATAGGGGCCTGGAAACCATTAAAAAAGCTTTAAAATGCCAGGTATATGGTATGCATCAGGGCTTAAAAACTGCAGCAGTTTGTGACTCCAATTAATAACATATAAAGCACCACATATTCTAAGCCTCTTCGTGGCAAAACTGACTGTTATCTGCTTTATGTGATCAGTGGTTTATAATAGCATTTTGGTAAATTCCTACTCCCACCCGTTATTTACCCAGAACTCGACCTCTAGGGCCTCTGCCAATCCAAAGAACAAAGGTATTAAGGTTTCTTTGTCTTTTCTCCTGAACCTGCTCTGTGGGAAATTGCAACACAGATAATTTGAAGTGAATGGGGGTTGTTGTAGTTCCTTCCATATCGGCTGGCCTGGAGCGTCATTGTCCAAGGAAACACAATGGCCCTTTCATTCCAATGATCAGCCCCTGATAGCATATCATTTATTCATAGGAAAATCCCTTTAAGATGTACATTGCATATTTTTATGGAATGTTCTTCCATGTATCTTTCTACATTAAGGAATGTGAATATATTGTAGTTTGTAAAGATAAGATATTCAGGAAAGCACAGGAGATCCACACAGTCAACAAATATACCAGCAAAAGTAAATATAAGAACAGAAAATGGGCCCTTGGAAATCAAGTCACTTGAAGAGTCGCTACAAATGAACCCATCAGAGGAGATGCAAGGTCCTGAACAATTGATGCCAATTGCAATATACTTGTCAAAAGTATATCATTGCTACCTATATTTTGGTTGTTTTATTATTTCATTTTGCTTTTAGTTTACTTGAGATTTTTTATTTCCTGCTTTCTTTTGTTTCTTAAATGTATTAATAGCAAGGAAAGGTACTCTTTATCGGAGCTGGACTGCGGATGTTGACCGAGAGCTTTGAGGCCTAATATTTACATAGGATGTGCTAATTTATATTACTGTTCTACGCAGAAATGCATATGATTATTCTCTACATCATCTACATCTCTACAATTGTTTCCGTTTATGAAGAAAACTCCATGTAATCAACTATAAAGTTATGAAAATTGGGGATGGGGCAGCCAGCCATGAAAATTAGGAGAGCGTTGCAGCAGCGATTTAGTGCTGTGACCACTTCAAGGTTTTTCCCGAATGAATAGAACTTTGCCACAGTTTCCTGGACAGCTGGTGACCTGGAGCACCATTGTGCAGGGAAAAACTGTGAAGTGCCCCCCTTAATTTCCTCAATATATCTATTATAGAAGGATTCCAGCATAATACCTAAAGCTCTCTACTGGCCAGTAAATGGTTAAAAAAAATGAAGGGACTTATAGCCGCCTCACTGTTCTCCCCATGCCCCTATTCCAATGGTGGCAAGGTCCCTGCTATTCTTCACTTCTACCTTGTTTTGACACGGCAAGAAATTGCAAGGAATGCTGCCCATTGGCTGCAACCATGACCTGTCTCAGTAATTGACTGAGCAACATTCCCAGCCATGTCTACAGAAAGTGGCACCATCGGAACTGCAGGAGACCAGCAAGGTGGGTATAAGCGCTTCATTTATTTATTGTTTAGCATTTTCAGTCCATGGGAGAGTTTTTGTATTTTGTTGGAATACCCCTTGCATAGAGTTGAGAGTGAGCGAGGAAGACAAAAATGCAGACATAGAAGCTGGAACATAGGATTAAGTGGAGAACGAGCTATTGCTTCACATGGAATGCCTACTGAGCTCTGAATATGCAGCATCACATGCAGGCGCGTCAGAGGAAGCAACCTTATACCAAGCAGCCAGAAAAATAGCGAGGCCTGAAAATCCCTGCTACACTAATTGAGTTCCATTACAAAGGTGCTCATACCCTATAGTGAGGGGATTCAAATCGCAATCTTTGGAATCCTTTACATGATGCGGCAAAAAACTCAGCATATTGTATTAATGCAATAGGGGACATGGTCGCTGTGCCTCATCATCTCAGCTTTCTGACCCAAGCATTGTCACATGAACAGTACATGACACCACTGGGGTTGGGAAAAAAGCATGATGAAATAGTTCCTGTAAGCCCACGCTAGAATTATAATGGAAGCAAGTGTTGTGGTAGTCTAGGTGGCCACAAGACATCTCATACTTTTCATTAGTCAAATTCCTAGAGATACAAACTTACAAATGTGTTCTTACTTAACCACTTCAGCCCCGCTAGGTGAAACCCCCTTCATGACCAGAGCACTTTTTACACTTCGGCACTACACTCCTTTCACCGTTTATCGCTCGGTCATGCAACTTACCACCCAAATGAATTTTACCTCCTTTTCTTCTCACTAATGGAGCTTTCATTTGGTGGTATTTTATTGCTGCTGACATTTTTACTTTTTTTGTTATTAATCAAAATGTAACGATTTTTTTGCAAAAAAATGACATTTTTCACTTTCAGCTGTAAAATTTTGCAAACAAAACGACATCCATATATAAATTTTTCGCAAAATTTATTGTTCTACATGTCTTTGATAAAAAAAAAATGTTTGGGCAAAAAAAAAAAATGGTTTGGGTAAAAGTTATAGCATTTACAAACTATGGTACAAAAATGTGAATTTCCGCTTTTTGAAGCAGCTCTGACTTTCTGAGCACCTGTCATGATTCCTGAGGTTCTACAATGCCCAAACAGTAGAAAACCCCCACAAATGACCCCATTTCGGAAAGTAGACACCCTAAGGTATTCGCTGATGGGCATAGTGAGTTCATAGAACTTTTTATTTTTTGTCACAAGTTAGCTGGAAAATGATGATGATTTTATTTATTTATTTTTTTCTTACAAAGTCTCATATTCCACTAACTTGCGACAAAAAATAAAAAATTCTAGGAACTCGCCATGCCCCTCACGGAATACCTTGGGGTGTCTTCTTTCCAAAATGGGGTCACTTGTGGGGTAGTTATACTGCCCTGGCAATTTAGGGGCCCAAATGTGTAAGAATAGTTTGCAATCAAAATGTGTAAAAAATGACCGGTGAAATCCGAAAGGTGCACTTTGGAATATGTGCCCCTTTGCCCACCTTGGCAGCAAAAAAGTGTCACACATCTGGTATCGCCGTACTCAGGAGAAGTTGGGGAATGTGTTTTGGGGTGTCATTTTACATATACCCATGCTGGGTGAGAGAAATATCTTGGCAAAAGACAACTTTTCCCATTTTTTTATACAAAGTTGGCATTTGACCAAGATATTTTTCTCACCCAGCATGGGTATATGTAAAATGACACCCCAAAACACATTCCCCAACTTCTCCTGAGTACGGCGATACCAGATGTGTGACACTTTTTTGCTGCCAAGGTGGGCAAAGGGGCACATATTCCAAAGTGCACCTTTTGGATTTCACCGGTCATTTTTTACACATTTTGATTGCAAAGTTCTTCTCACACATTTGGGCCCCTAAATTGCCAGGGCAGTATAACTACGCCACAAGTGACCCCATTTTGGAAAGAAGACACCCCAAGGTATTCCGTGAGGGGCATGGCAAGTTCCTAGAATCTTTTATTTTTTGTCGCAAGTTAGTGGAATATGAGACTTTGTAAGGAAAAAAGAAAAAAAAAGAAAAATCATCATTTTCCGCTAACTTGTGACAAAAAATAAAAAATTCTAGGAACTCGCCGTGCCCGTCACGGAATACCTTGGGGTGTCTTCTTTCCAAAATGGGGTCACTTGTGGCGTAGTTATACTGCCCTGGCAATTTAGGGGCCCAAATGTGTAAGAAGTACCTTGCAATCAAAATCTGTAAAAAATGGCCTGTGAAATCCGAAAGGTGCACTTTGGAATATGTGCCCCTTTGCCCACCTTGGCAGCAAAAAAGTGTGACACATCTGGTATCGCCGTACTCAGGAGAAGTTGGGGAATGTGTTTTGGGGTGTCATTTTACATATACCCATGCTGGGTGAGAGAAATATCTTGGCAAAAGACAACTTTTCCCATTTTTTTATACAAAGTTGGCATTTGACCAAGATATTTTTCTCACCCAGCATGGGTATATGTAAAATGACACCCCAAAACACATTCCCCAACTTCTCCTGAGTACGGCGATACCAGATGTGTGACACTTTTTTGCAGCCTAGATGCGCAAAGGGGCCCAAATTCCTTTTAGGAGGGCATTTTTAGACATTTGGATCCCAGACTTCTTCTCACACTTTCGGGCCCCTAAAAAGCCAGGGCAGTATAAATACCCCACATGTGACCCCACTTTGGAAAGAAGACACCCCAAGGTATTCAATGAGGGGCCTGGCGAGTTCCTAGAAATTTTTTATTTTTTGCATAAGTTAGCGGAAATTGATTTTTTTTGTTTTTTTCTCACAAAGTCTCATTTTCCAATCTTTCATGGACTCAATATGCCCCTCAGCGAATACCTTGGGGTGTCTTCTTTCCGAAATGGGGTCACATGTGGGGTATTTATACTGCCCTGGCTTTTTAGGGGCCCTAAAGCGTGAGAAGAAGTCTGGAATATAAATGTCTAAAAATGTTTACGCATTTGGATTCTGTGAGGGGTATGGTGAGTTCATGGGAGATTTTATTTTTTGACACAAGTTAGTAGAATATGAGACTTAGTAAGAAAAAACAAAACAAAAACAAACAAAAAATTTCCGCTAACTTGTGCCAAAAAAAATGTCTGAATGGAGCCTTACAGGGGGGGGGGTGATCAATGACAGGGGGGTGATCAATGACAGGGGGGTGATCACCCATATAGACTCCCGGATCACCCCCCCCGTCATTGATCACCCCCCTGGTAAGGCTCCATTCAGACGTCCGTATAATTTTTTCGGATCCGCAAAACACATGCGGACGTCTGAATGGAGCCTTACAGGGGGGTTATCAATGACAGGGGGTGATCAGGGTGATCACCCCCCTGTCACTGATCACCCCCCCTGTAAGGCTCCATTCAGACATCCGCATTATTTTTTACGGATCCATGGATACATGGATCGGATCCACAAAACACATGCGGACGTCTGAATGGAGCCTTACAGGGGGGTTATCAATGACAGGGGGTGATCAGGGTGATCACCCCCCTGTCACTGATCACCCCCCCTGTAAGGCTCCATTCAGACATCCGCATGATTTTTTACGGATCCATGGATACATGGATCGGATCCACAAAACACATGCGGACGTCTGAATGGAGCCTTACAGGGGGGTTATCAATGACAGGGGGTGATCAGGGTGATCACCCCCCTGTCACTGATCACCCCCCCTGTAAGGCTCCATTCAGACATCCGCATGATTTTTTACGGATCCATGGATACATGGATCGGATCCACAAAACACATGCGGACGTCTGAATGGAGCCTTACAGGGGGGTTATCAATGACAGGGGGTGATCAGGGTGATCACCCCCCTGTCACTGATCACCCCCCCTGTAAGGCTCCATTCAGACATCCGCATGATTTTTTACGGATCCATGGATACATGGATCGGATCCACAAAACACATGCGGACGTCTGAATGGAGCCTTACAGGGGGGTTATCAATGACAGGGGGTGATCAGGGTGATCACCCCCCTGTCACTGATCACCCCCCCTGTAAGGCTCCATTCAGACATCCGCATGATTTTTTACGGATCCATGGATACATGGATCGGATCCACAAAACACATGCGGACGTCTGAATGGAGCCTTACAGGGGGGTTATCAATGACAGGGGGTGATCAGGGTGATCACCCCCCTGTCACTGATCACCCCCCCTGTAAGGCTCCATTCAGACATCCGCATGATTTTTTACGGATCCATGGATACATGGATCGGATCCACAAAACACATGCGGACGTCTGAATGGAGCCTTACAGGGGGGTGATCAATGACAGGGGGGTGATCAGGGAGTGTATATGGGTGATCACCCGCCTGTCATTGATCACCCCCTGTAAGGCTCCATTCAGACGTCCGCATGTGTTTTGCGGATCCGATCCATGGATCCGTAAAAATCATGCGGACGTCTGAATGGAGTCTTACAGGGGGGTGATCAATGACAGGGGGGTGATCAATGACAGGGGGTGATCAGGAAGTGTATATGGGTGATCACCCGCCTGTCATTGATCACCCCCCTGTAAGGCTCCATTTAGACGTCCGTATGCGTTTTGCGGATCCGATCCATGTATCCGTGGATCCGTAAAAATCATACGGACGTCTGAACGGAGCCTGACAGGGGGGTGATCAATGATAGGGCGGTGATCAATGACAGGGGGGTGATCAGGGAGTTTATATGGGGTGATCATGGGTGATCAGGGGTTTATAAGGGGTTAATAAGTGACGGGGGGGGGGGTGTAGTGTAGTGTGGTGTTTGGTGCGACTGTACTGACCTACCTGAGTCCTCTGGTGGTCGATCCTAACAAAAGGGACCACCAGAGGACCAGGTAGCAGGTATATTAGACGCTGTTATGAAAACAGCGTCTAATATACCTGTTAGGGGTTAAAAAATTCGGATCTCCAGCCTGCCAGCGAGCGATCGCCGCTGGCAGGCTGGAGATCCACTCGCTTACCTTCCGTTCCTGTGAGCGCGCGCGCCTGTGTGCGCGCGTTCACAGGAAATCCCGGCCCTCGCGAGATGACGCATATATGCGTGACTCTGCGCAGGGCCGCCACCTCCGGACCGCACATCTGCGTTAGGCGGTCCGGAGGTGGTTAAGAAAATGAGAATACAAACAGACTTCCAGTACAAATACATTTTTATGAACAGTTAAAGTGAACCTGTCACCAGGAAAATGCAGTGTAAGAGCTTATGCACGCGAACGTTGTTTTGGTCTGCATCCGAGACGCATTTTCTGCGAATAGGATGCAGACCCATTTACTTCAATGGGGCCGCAAAAGATGCGGACAGCACTCCGTGTGCTGTCCGCATCCGTTGCTCTGTTCCGTGGCCCAGCAAAAAACATGGAACATGTCCTGTTCTTGTCCGTTTTGTGGACAATAATAGGCATTTCTATTATGGGCGCAAATTGCAGAACGCACATGGAGGGCATCCGTGTTTTACAGATCCGCAATTTGCCGAACTCAAAACACAGCATGATCGTGTGCATGAGGTCTAATCTGCAGGCAGCATGTTATAGAGCAAGAGGAGCTGAGCAGATCGATATATATTGTTTTCACAGAGTACCACCTATTATAAAACGTAGCCTTTATTATATTTTGTATAAAAACAACCCCACAGAAAACACAAAAAGAACAACAAGTGCACTTGGATAAATAGCAATAAATACAGTATGGATCTTGTGGTCCTGAGTCTTCCAAGATATTGGAGGGGACTGTTCTTTAGGTAGGGTATGGCATTCGATTTGGGACCTGTCCCTAATGCTCACCCTTTTCTTGATAATCCCTGCCTAAAGAACGGAATGGCCGCCCCAATAGGGGCGATCCCGTATTCAGGAACCTCCTGTGTGCCCTGGCACAGGCAGAACCAAGTGGTATGCCCAATATTAATATATTGTGGCCTATTCTAGGTACAAAAAAATAAATAAATGCTGAGTACACACAGTTATAGTAGATATTAAATAAATGCTGAGTACACAATATCGTTCTTCTAGATACAAAAATGATGATGATGCTCAGTACACACGGTTATCATTATAGATATTAAATAAATGCTGAGTACACAATGTCGTTCTTCTAAAGTATGCAATAGAAAATATAACCATCATCCAGTGGATGCCAAGTACACTGTTCGCCAGTTTAGATTCAATGATATAGGTACCTAAGCCATTACAGTTGGCAACACAATGCTTTAGGCCCCTAAACCCCGACGCGTTTCGCCCAAAACAATAATTTGGGCTCTTCAGTGGACACCTAATACAGTGTCCCAATAGGCATCATATATAGATAAAAATCAATTATCCCATCGATGACAATGATAGATTTGTCATTTTCAGCAAACAATTATAACAAAAGACCATATATCTAGTCCGACATATGGACCATGACATGCCCCTCCTCTCCTCATTTTCAATCCAATGAGGCATCGATGCAGACTATCGGGAATGCGGCCAGATTAATGTGGTAACCATACTCATTAGTTACTCCATAAGATCATCTTGATCATCTATCCTGGGGAACGCAAGTACCACTGACATATGAATACGGTGTAATATCATTTGTGCACCACATTTTCCTGAAGCCTATGTGAACCTTATTCACCAATACTGATGTGGAGGGGCATGTCATGGTCCATATGGTTTATTGTTATAATTGTTTGCTGAAAATGACAAATCTATCATTGTCATCAGTAGGATAATTGATTTTTATCTATATATGATGCCTATTGGGACACTGTATTAGGTGTCCCCTGAAGAGCCCAAATTATTGTTTTGGGCGAAACGCGTCGGGGTTTAGGGGCCTAAAGCATTGTGTTGCCAACTGTAATGGCTTAGGTACCTATATCATTGAATCTAAACTGGCGAACAGTGTACTTGGCATCCACTGGATGATGGTTATATTTTCTATCGCATACTTTAGTAGAATGATATTGTGTACTCAGCATTTATATAATATCTATAATGATAACCGTGTGTACTGAGCATCATCATCATTGTATGTAGAAGAACGACATTGTGTACTCAGCATTTATTTAATATCTACTATAACTGTGTGTACTCAGCATTTATTATTTTTTTGTACCTAGAATAGGCCACAATATATTAATATTTGGCATACCATTTGGTTCTGCCTGTGTACCCTGTCTTCAGGGCCATCCCAGGGCACACAGGAGGTTCCTGAATACGGGATCGCCCCTATTGGGGCGGCCATTCCATTCTTTAGGCAGGGATTATCAAGAAAAGGGTGAGCATTAGGGACAGGTCCCAAATCGAATGCCATGCCCTACCTAAAGAACAGTCCCCTCTAATATCTTGGAGGACTCAGGACCACAAGATCCATACTGTATTCATTGCTATTTATCCAAGTGCACTTGTTGTTCTTTTTTTCTTTTTGTGTTTTCTGTGGGGTTGTTTTTATACAAAATATAATAAAGGCTACGTTTTATAATAGGTGGTACTCTGTGAAAACAATGGATGCATATATATCGCCCAAAAATCTTCCCTCTGACGGGCAATTGTCTTAGCTGTGAATTCCAGATTGATATATAGTTTTATAAGAAAAGATTCAATATAACGTGTATTTCAGTCATTTGAATTCCTGCTCATTCTGGGCTTTGCAGTCAAGGAGGTCCTATCAGTGACTGACAACCTTTCTTCTATGACTGTGTATACAGAGAGCTGTCAGTCGCTGATAGGACCGCATCCCGGACTTCAAAACTCATAATGAGCAGAAATTTAAATGAATGAAATACAAGTTTTACTGAATCTGCTCAGCTCCTCCTTCTCTATAACAAGCTGCCTGCAGATTACACTGCATTTTGATGGTGACAGGCTCCCTTTAAAAATAGTGCTGGACTGAATATTATTGGATATTCTAAGGCCCCTTTCACACGGGCGAGAATTCCACGCGGGTGCAGTGTGTGAGGTGAACGCATTGCACCCGCACTGAATCCGGACCCATTCACTTCAATGGGGCTGTGCAGATGAGTGGTGATTTTCACGCATCACTTGTGCGTTGCATGAAAATCGCAGCATGTGCTATATTCAGCGTTTTTCACGCAACACAGGCCCCCATAGAATCGAATGAGTTTGCATGAAAATCGCAAGCATCCGCAAGCAAGTGCGGATGCAGTGCGATTTTCACGCATGGTTGCTAGAAGATGATGTAAGTAAATTGATACAAGTCAATTTACTGTATTATTTTCCCTTATAACATGATTATAAGGGAAAATAATAGCATTCTTAATACAGAATGCTTACTAAAATGTGGCTTTAGGGATTAATAAAAAAATAAAAATATTAACTCACCTCATCCTGTTGTTCGCGCAGCCGGCATCTTCTTTCTTTTTCTTTCAGGACCTGCCAAAGGACCTATCTTCATTAAGCAGGACTTGTGCTGACGTCACCATGTGGTGAGCGCGGTGACGTCATCAAAGGTCCTTTTGCAGGTCCTGAAAGAAGAAGATGCCGGCTGCGCGAACAGAAGGATGAGGTGAGTTAATTATTTTTCATTTATTAACCCCTAAAGCTAGTAAGAATTCTGTATTAAGAATGCTATTATTTTGCCTTATAACCATATTATCAGGCAAAATAATAAAATATACAGAACACCTAACCCGAACAGTGAAGAAGTTCGGGTTCGGGTCTGGGTACACAGTCTGTTTTTTATCACGCGCGTGCAAAACGCATTGCATCGGCACGATAAAAAGTTAACATCGGAACGCAATCGCAGTCAAAACTGGCTGCAATTGAGTACCTACTCCCTGATTTACTGATTTCCGCATAGTTATCAATAAACTTATGTGAATAATTCATCATACTCAAAAATGACCTCAGTTCACTGACATTGGTAGGCATTTTAGACTTCATCACAGCCTCCACTTTCTTCTTTTGGGGATTTAGTCCTTTGGAAGTAACCTCATGTCCCAGGAAGTTGACATTGGTAGGACACCATTGGGCTTTCTGTAATGAGATTTTAACACCTGCCTCTCTCAACTGATTAAGCACATGCCTAATCTCTTGGACTGTCACGGCCTATGGTGTGTTTAGTGACACTTTCCTTCACTTGTGGTTGCCCGTGGCAACGTGTGGTGTGTGCATGTGGTGGCAGTGTCTCGGCCTTTTGGCTGATCTCCAGGACATGGTTGCCATGCATGCCGTTGCCCGCGGTAACAGATGGAGTGTGTGGTTGTTTGTGCTTTTCCCCTTTAAGTAGCTTCCATACCTTGCCTGGTATTGGAAGGGTTAATTCCCTTCCTAGTGTGTGAACACTGGGTGTGTCTCTGTGTGGGTGTGTCTACTTGGGGCTATTTAGCTCCTGCTGGATGCCAGAAGCTGAGGAGTACTTCAGCCATGCAGTTTGCTGGAGTCATCCTCCTGGTATTATTCCAACTGTCCACTGAGGGCCACCCTTGTGGTCATAAGTTATGTTAGACATTATTGTTCTTGTATTATTATATGTCTAGTGGTGTCTTTATCTTTATTGCAGCTTATGGTCCTGGGTTCATGTGTGGTGTGGGCTGTGTCCGTTTGTGTTCTTGTGGACAGCAGCACTCGTGCATGGGTTGCAGGCTGTGTGTCTGTGGTACGTGTGATACTTGTCTACTTACCTGCTATTGCCATATGCTGTACATGTTCCTTTTTCCTTGCAGCTTGGCCAGTGAGACTCCGGTTCCTCCGTGCTGTGGAGGAACAGGTCGTCTTACTCTGCTCCTAGTCCAGGGCCACCCTGAGGGCTAGTAGGGATCTTAGGTTCCTGAGTATGAGCCCTCCTACCATCAGGGTTGGCTCATACGGCTAGGAGACAGGGTCAGAATTAGGGATGTGAAAGGAGGTGACCTGCTCCCTGATTCCTGGCCTAGCAGCTATCTTTCATATTGACATCCCACGGATTAGAGTTACCCCCAATCTGATCTGTGACATGGACATGCTTTTCAAACGAGGTACTTTTCAACAAAATATCATCCACGTATGTTAAATTTCCTCTTTCAGTTGCATCGGGCATAGTCTTATGTAAGAACACAGCAAATTCATGACCTGAGTTTATATAACCAAAGGTCAGTCTGATCCAGGTGTACTGCTCCTTACCAAATGTAAATGCCATTTTATATTGGTCTTCAGGACTTACCTTCATGGTCCAATATCCCTGAACACAATCCAGCGTGGTAAAGATCCTGGCGCAATGCATTTGTACCAAGCATTGGTCAATATATGGCACAGGCCAGCTGGACATAAATACTCGTTTATTGAGCTGTCTGAGATCAGCACATAAACGCCACTGACCATTCGGTTTAGGGATACCAAGAATAGAATTATTATAAGAACTGTGCACCGATCGATCTCTTTCCTTGAGATTCTTTAATATTTCCGCTAGCGAATCATAACATGCTAGTCGAAGACGATATTGCTTGATATAAACAGGAGGTGCCTTAGGATCAGTCTGAATTCTGGCAATGTGTATGTCTGTTAGACCACTATCATAGGAATCTTTAGCAAAGATATCCTTGAACTCCAGGAGGATTTCTTTTAATTGTTGGCGCTCTAGATCATTGGAGCACCCATTAGCTAAGGATATTTGTTACTGGACCATTTGCAAAAATCCAGGAAAAACTTCAGGTTGACCTATTTCATAGGCTTCCTCAAGGTTGTCAGTGAGATCATGATGTGACTTACTAACCTTTTCGGTAAACTCACGATATTAGTCAGCTTCCTGCTCATTAAATGCATGATCAAAGGTAAGGGAGGATTCCTCCACCTTGCAGGTTCCTTATTTGGGATTAAAAGGATAAACTGGATTGATGGTGAACAATCCTTCAGGAGAAGAATAAACTGTTAGTTCAACCATTTGCTCCTCGGTGAGATATGATTCAGGTATAAGGCCAATAATTACCGTATTTTTTGCCCTATAAGATGCACCGGCCCATAAGATGCACCTAGGTTTTTGAGAAGGAAAATAAGAAAAAAAATATTTTGAATCAAAAGGTGTGCTTTTGTTGGTTTTTGAACTAATGGTGGTCTGTTGATGACACTATTATGGGGGATGTGAATGACACACTGTTATGGGGGTCTGTGGCTGACACTTATGGGGGCATCTTGGATGGCATGACACTGCTATGGGGGGGTCTGTGGATGGCACTGTTATGTGGGGGGATCTGTGTATGGCACTGCTATGGGGGCATCTGTGGATGGCATGACGCTGCTATGGGTGGGTCTGTGGATGACACATAAATAGCATCCACAGATCCCCCCCCCCCCATAACAGTGTCCCTGTGTAGTGTGAATGACCCCCAATACAGGGGGTGAGGGCCGGCATCTAGTTTTGTAATGGCAGCGGGGCCCCGGTGCAGTCACTGTATTCTATTGCACCAGGCCCCACTCACTGTAGTAATCTTATCGAAGTGTAGGCATTTTTTAACAATAGAATTAATCTTCATTCCTGCAGCCTGTACTACCGTACTTACTAACTTCAATAGCAGGCAGGAGGGCGGGCCGCTGTAGCGTAACTGACTACATCACGCACCCGCGCCACCTGCTTCATCCATAAAGTGGGAGGAGCAGGCACGTGACGTAGCGAGTTACGCTACAGCTGCCCACCCTCCCGCCTGCTACGGAAGTTAGTAAGTACGGTAGTACAGGCTGCTGGAATGAAGATTAATTCTATTGTTAAACAATGCCTACACTTAGGATTACTACAATGAGCGGGGCATGATGCAATAGAATACAGTGACTGCACCGGGACCCGCTGCCTTTGGCCACCAATGCTGTTAATACTGGGGAGGGAGGGAGGAGGGGCCGCACTGGCCACCAATGCTTTTAATACTGGGGAGGGGGGGGGGGGGCGCACTGGCCACCAATGCTTTTAATACTGGGGAGGGGGGGCCGCACTGGCCACCAATGCTTTTAATACTGGGGAGGGAGGGGGGTCTGGCCCCTGCTGCCAGGCAGCACCCGATCAGGGGGCTGAGATCCGCACAATTAACCCCTCAGGTGCGGGGGTTAATTGTGCGGATCACAGCCCCCTGTAAGAGATTGGGTGCTGCCAGGCAGCAGGGGGCAGTTATGTACACAGTTCTTAGTATATTCTAACTTGAAGCGTCCCCATCACTATGGGAACGCCTCTGTGTTAGTATATACTGTCGGATCTGAGTTTTTTACGATCTAACTCAAATCCGATGGTATATTAATAGGGACTCCTGACTTTACATTGAAAGTCAATGGGGGACGGATCCGTTTGCAATTGCACCATATTGTGTCAACATCAAACGGATCAGTCCCCATTGACTTGCATTGTAAGTCAGGACGGATCCGTTTAGCTCCGCACGGCCAGGCGGACACCAAAACGCTGCAAGCTGTGTTTTGGTGTCCGCCTCCCGAGTGGAATGGAGGCGGAACGGAGCCAAACTGATGCATTCTGAACGGATTCTTATCCATTCAGAATGCATTGGGGATAAACGGATCAGTTCGGGGCCGCTTGTGAGAGCCCTCAAACGGATCTCACAAGCGGAACCCCAAACGCAATGAAAAGAGCTCCTCGGAAGATCCGAGTGTAGGATCACTTGTTTGCCAAGACTCTCCATGGTGGGAGGAAGGAGGATCAGGGTAAAGATTCTGTTTTCCAGACTTTTGGCTACTGAGACTGGACTTTGTGGAAGACAGGGTGGTACTTAACCAACTGGAAACATCTGCTGCAATCTAACCGACCACCTGGTCGCACTGGTGTGACTTCAAGAGTGGTGTCCTGCAAACTGGGACAGCTTGGTATTGTTGATAAGTGCGTTTCTTGTGCTCTTGCAGCAGGCACAGTTTCGCCACGGCCTCTGCGTGCACTATCAGCAGCACAGCCAATTCCCGTCCCTTACTGCTCACCTTCAGCATATTAAATGGTATATATGCTTGGAAGTATGTCACACGTACAGTAGCGCAGGTTTTGTATGTCACAGATATTTAGGATGTGCAAATGTTATACAGGAGATGCAGCGCAGGTAATGTCGCTGTCACCAGCGGGTAAGAAAAAATGACACTGAATGTCACAGATATTTAGGATGCGCAAACATTATACAGGAAATGTAGCGCAGGTAATGTCGCTGTCAGCAGCGGCCAAACAATTGCGCTGAATGTCACCGATATTTAGGATGCGCAAATGTAACACAACAGATGTAGCAGAGTTGTGTCACTGTCAGCAGCGGCCAAACAATTGCACCCAATTCAGCGCAGGTTGCGATAATAATATATATTTCAACACCTTTCAACACTAAGCTCTGCCTAAAAAAAAAAAATTCCTGTCCCTACATTATCTGTCCCTTCTGCTGCAGCACGCCCTGACTAAGACTGAGCTGGGATGGTGATGCTGGACCTCAGTCCGTGGAAGACTTGTTTCAGCAACGAGTTAGAGAGCGGTTGGCATTATATGGTGCCAACCCATCTGAGACCGCCATACAGAATGCCATCAGAGACATCCAGCTGCAGGATGAGCGGCAAGAGAGAGAACTAGAGCGACAAGAGAGAGACAGCACCTAGAGATACAGCACCTGTCCATAAGTTGCCTTTTCGCGCATTCAAATTATTTAAGGAAGGAGAGGAGGAAATAGAAGAGTTCCTCCAGGACTTTGAGAGACTGTGCCAGATACATAAAGTGCTGTCCCAAGATGTGGTTGCCTTACTGGCGAGTAACCTAACTGGCAAAGCTGCGGATGCGTATCAGGCCATGGAGGATGAGGACGCCATGGATTATAACCGGGTGAAAGAAGCCCTGATAGCCCGATTTGCCATTACCCCTGAAGCCAGCCCGATTAAGTTTCGAGAATCCCAGAAACAAGGCAACTTAACCTACGTGGAGTGGGCACATCGTCTGCAGCGGAACCTCAAAGGCTGGTTCCAGGGAAGCCATGCTCATACCATAGAGGACATCACCCAGCTAGTTCTCTTAGAGCAGTTCTTTGACCACACCCCTCCGGTAGTACGGGATTGGGTGCGAGATAAGCGGCCACAGACGGTACAGCAAGCAGCGACTTTGGCCGATAAATATCTGGACTCTCGGAGATCCATTGGAGGCCAGCGCTATCCACTACCGCGGCCCAGTGTACCGACCTCGAGCCCAACTCAAGTATCTGAGTGGGCTGCCTCTAGACCCTTAGCCCAATCAAAACCTTCTACCGGGCCTAAGTGCTATACATGTAATCAGACGGGTCATCTGCAGCATTATTGCTCTAACCGATCCCCGAGGTACCAAGAGACTGCCCAGTTATCCAGGTCGGCGACTTGATGCCTCTAGAACGAGGCCAACCCTCTAGATGTTCAGGAAGAGTTTGGTGAGCTGTTCGAGGCTGATCCCATCCAGGCCGCAGCTGAAGATAATCGGCAGCACCATCGTCAGGCGGTATGGGTTAATGGGTAGCCGGCCCAGGGACTTTGTGATTCCGGGGCTACGATTACCCTTATTCAGCCTCACATGGTTCCTCAGTCGCCCCGAACGGCCAGACTGTGGAAGTCAGGGTAGCAGAGGGCAAGGTGCTGCGTTTATCCACCGCCAGAGTTCAAATGGATTGGGGCTCAGGGAAGCGACAAGTCTGAGTAGGGATACTCCATGAGTTACCCGCGGAAGTACTTTTGGGGAACGACAAGGGGCATTTGACTTCTTCATTTGCACCAGAGACCGCCATGGCCGTGACACCCGACAACAAAGCCAACTACAAGGCAACTCCACTCCTATGGGGACCCAGGTAAGACCAAATCCTCCCATGTTACCCCCGACTTGACAACCCCATGTCCTGGGATTCTACTTCCGACATTTGGCAAGAAACCCTACTTTAGCGTGCTATCGGGACAGGGCGGGCAAGGATCCAGGGGGATTAGGGGAAGACAGAATAGAGTGGGAGGGAGGGCTTCTTTATCGTTACACTGAAGGGGTGGGCAACGGGAAGTCCGAGGGCCCCCACAAACAGCTAGTCGTACCCCAGAAGTACAGACAGGAGCTATTGAGACTGGCTCATGATATCCCCTTGGCCGGACATTTAGGGATAGCTAAGACCCGGAGTCGGTTGTCTCGTGCTTTCTTCTGGCCTAGGTTACATGCAGAGGTACGAGAATACTGCCGGACCTGTGAGACTTGCCAGAGGGTAGAAAAGGCGGGGGATCATCCAAAAGCCTCTCTGCACCTCATGCCAGTGGTGGATTACGCCACCCGCTACCCGGAAGCTATTCCCCTATCCAATATCCAGGCTGACACGGTAGCTGATTGTTTACTAGGGTAGGATTTCCCCAGGAGATATTGTCTGATCAAGGAAATCAGTTCACCGCCGAGCTGACCCAGCAGCTCTGGCGCCTCTGTGGAATTAAAACCCTCCAGAGCGCTGGGGAAGACCTTCTTAGATGAGGACTGGACTCTAGCTATTAGGTTTCTGGCTTCTAATTTTAAATGTATCACCCATTACGAAGCAGGGCTTAAGACCCTATTACAATGGTACCTTACTCCACAGAGACAAAACATAATTTACCCCTCATCCTCCCCACATTGTTGGCGAGGATGTGGCGCTAAAGGCTCCCTACTTCACGTTTTGTGGGACTGCCCAATACTCACCCCCTATTGGCACAGTGTTTTTGACTTGATATCAGGGTTGGCAGCCCAGAATATAAAACCTCGCCCGGAGCTGGCTCTCTTGTTCCTGGGTATACACACTGTCCCCCCAGTATGCAGGAATATCACAGGACATGTTTTACTTAGTGCTAAGCTAATTATCACACGTCATTGGAAACAACCAGCCTCACCGACCTTAGCTGAGGTCATACAAGAGGTTAACACGTCTTGTAGGTATGACCATTCAATACCTTACACAACTATTTCTCTTAAATCCACAATCCTAATTACTCACCCTAAACTTTAGGATAGCTATGTACTACTCAACGCTGTTGGACAATACCAAATATTACTTTAAGGCCCTTCCTTCCCTCTCCCCCGTTCCCCTTGAATGTTATGGTCTTTTTGTTGTAGACCTTACTGTACTTTGTTCTTACTACGCAAACCATCTACGTATTACGCTGTTCTAGGAGCAGGCCTATTGTGTAAGCATTTACTAATGCTATTTCAGTCAAGAATTTTTAGATGTATGGCTTATTTTTTACTAAAATGCCAATAAAAATTATTTACTCTAAAACCCTCCAGAGCGCACCCTACCACCCCCAAACTAACAGGCTGTGCAAGAGATTTAACGGGACCCTAAAACAGCTACTTCGGGCCTTTGTGGAGAGTAGGAAGGATTGGGAGAAATATCTTCCCCACCTACTATTCGCCTACAGGGAGGTACCTCAAGAGTCCACAGGGCTTTCACCATTTGAGCTGTTGTATGGGCGAAGGGTTAGGGGACCCTTAGACTTAGTGAGGGCCCAGTGGGACGGGGGAGAGGATCCGGAAGGCCTTCCCATCCTTAGTTACGTCTTGGAACTCAGGGATCAACTGCGGGAACTTACCGAGCTAGTCCATGAGAATATGCAATCAGCCCAGAGTCAGCAGACAGTTTGGTATGATCGATCTGCTCAGAATCACACTTTGTGTCGGACAGAAGTTCCTAGTACTAAAACCCTTTAAGCAAAATAAATTACAGGCCTCCTGGAAGGGCCCCTATCAGGTGGTAAAACAGCTGTGCGACACCACCTACGTGGTCGCCAGCTGTGAAGACACAAGAATTAAGAGGACATTCCACATCAATATGATGAAGGCCTATCACGAGAGGGCTGAGGCAGTAGCCGCCATATGCGCTCCTGCCACCGGGGACTCTGAATACCTGACGATGCTGGAGCTTCCTGAATTCAGTAACCGTTCTGGGGGGGGGGGGGGGGGTGGAAGATGTTCAGTTAGGAGATGGGTTAGGACCCCAGGAACAAGAACAGGTCAGGGAATTACTCCAAGACCGGAAAGAGATGTTCTCAACACTCCCTGGATACACTCACTTGGCAGTGCACAAGGTGGAGACCCTTGGGCAGAAGCCCCTGCGACAATCAGCCTATAGGATTCCCGGAGCTGTGCAAGAAGGCATGAGAGCAGAGATTAGGGAGATGCTTAAGTTAGGGGTGATCGAACCATCAGCAAGCCCCTGGGCTTCCCCTGTAGTATTAGTCCCAAAACGGGATGGCACGACCCGATTTTGTGTGGACTATAGGCGACTGAATGACTGTACTGTGACAGACGCCTACCCCATGCCCCGAGTGGACGAATTGTTGGACAAAATAGCTCAGGGAAATTATCTGACAACTATTGACCTGTGTAATGGCTACTGGCAGATTCCCCTGGAGGCGGACGCCATTCCAAAGTCGGCCTTCATCACCTCGTTTGTCCTTTACCAGTTCCGGGTAATACCATTCGGGATGAAAAATGCTCCGGCTACCTTCCAACGAATGATAGATCAACTCCTCGGTGGTCTGCAGGATTTTGCATGTGCATATCTTGATGACATCGCAATCTATAGCCAGACATGAGAGGAGCATCTCAGACACCTGGACATAGTGCTAGACAGAATCAGAGTTGCAGGCCTGACCCTGAAGCCAGACAAGTGTAATATCGGGATGTCTGAGGTACAATATTTGGGACATAGAGTGGGATGTGGGAAGCAGAGGCTGGAGCCTGCAAAAATCGAGGCCATCCTAAATTGGCCGGTTCCCAGAACCAAGGCCCAAGCACTTGCATTTTTAGGGACAGCCGGGTACTACAGAAAGTTTGTACCCCACTATAGTGACATAGCCAAACCACTGACAGACCTGACCAAAAAGAATCTCCAACATCCTCGAGTTGACCCGGTAAGGGTCCCACTGTGGCTGTTGGACTGTTTCCCGGGAGGGGGAGTAATGTCATGGTTTGAATCTCTCTGTGACAATGACCACACCTATCTGCCTCCCAGCCAAGCTCTTAAATTAACCCCTGCTTACCTAATTTGCATAGCCAGAGGGGGTTTAACAAATTTACCAATTGAAAGAGGTGTTCCAACTGTCAATATAAATATATGTGATGCATTTAATAAAGATTTTGGTCAGTTTGCACTCACATACAGCCTGACTGGTGTTAGTTCTGTGAGAATTAAAACGACACGAGCGGTCGTTTGAGGCCGGATCATCGACGGCGGAACCAGCAGATATTGTGGTCACATCAGGGAGTGCCGCGAGAGCAAAATAGAGCGAGCGTTACAATGTCTTTTATTTTTTCTATTTTTAAGATTTATTTTTAATTACTTAATTGGGGAGATGTTTTCACATGTGAAACTTTTATTTATTTTTTACACTTTTTTTTTATTTTACACTTTGCGTCCCCCCTAAGGTCATACAAGACCTCTGGGGAACATTTAACAACTTTTTTGTCCACTATTGATTTCTCCTGTAACTAGGGCTGACATAGTAGCCCCAGTTACACGGGAAATACAACCCCCAGAGAGGCTGTATAGCAGAATACAACGCTGTACAGCCTCAGTGCAGGGCTGATCGAGGTCTATGGAAGACCTGTATACACAGCGATCTAGAAGGCAGGGACACCTGGAAACTGTCCCTGCCTTCTCTCTGGGTTGACTTGCTGTCACTGACAGCGGGTCCCCCGCTCGCCTGCTGCACGATTAGCGTGCAGCTGCCATCTATGAATGGACGTTTCAGAACATCCACCCATAGGACCAGGGGCGGACTGAGAACCCTCAGGGCCCCCGGGCAAAATAAATCAAGGGCCCCCTTACAGGCCCCACCCATGTTCTGCTGCAAGCCCCACCCTTATCCCGCCTCCAGCCACACCCTACACAATCTTTAATAAGATTTCAAAGTTAAAGTGACACAAAAGGCACCCAGACCACTTCAGCTCATTAACGTGGTCTGGGTACAGTGTCCCTTTTGCAAATCGAGCTGCAAAGTTATAGAGAAACTGCATTGTTTACATTCCAGCAATAAGTCAGCCTCTAGTGCTGGCAGCCACCTGAGGGCTTCCTGGATTAAAACAGACCTTTGGTCTGGTATCTGACACTGGACGTCCTCACACCCTGCATGATTACCTCCAGGGTCAAGTTTTTCCCCATAGGAAAGCATTGATTCAATGCTTTCGAATGGGGTGATCTAATCTCAGCGTCCATTAGTGAGCCTCTGTTAGAAGTAGTGTGGGCATAACTACTGTGAAGGGGGCACATATCTGGGCATAACTACTGTGAAGGGGGCACATATCTGGGCATAACTACTGTGAAAGGGGGGGGGTTTAATTATTAATCCCTTTCAGCAGTCCCCCCTTCAGAGAAAGGGGGACTGCTGAAAGGGGTTAATAACTACTGTGAAGGGCCTAGCTGTCTGGGAAACCCCACAGATCATCCCCCACCCACCTTGTACTTGTTCCACTGATCCGCTACTTGCGGGCTACATGGGCATGAGTTCAGTCACTTCGGTGCGCAATCCCATCCTGCGGCGCGTGATCCTGCGAGACCCGTAACCTACAGCGGCAGGTCATGCGGGATCACGCGCTGCAGGACGGGATTGTTCACCGAAGTGACTGAACTCATTCCCACGCAGCCCACAAGTAGCGGAACAATTACAAGAGGGGTGGGGAATAGCCAAATAAAAAAATATTTTGACCCAAAAGGTGTTTAGGGGGGGGGGGGCCTCTGTGGATGGCACTGTTATGGGGGGGCTCTGTGGATGGCACTGTTATGGGGGGCTCTGTGGATGGCACTGTTATGGGGGGGCGCTCTGTGGATGGCACTGTTATGGGGGGGCGCTCTGTGGATGGCACTGTTATGGGGGGGCGCTCTGTGGATGGCACTGTTATGGGGGGGGGGGCTCTGTGGATGGCACTGTTATGGGGGGGGGGGCTCTGTGGATGGCATTGTTATGGGGGGGCTCTGTGGATGGCACTGTTACGGGGGCTCTGTGGATGGCACTGTTGTGGGGGGGGGGATCTGTGGGTGACACATATATAGCACCTTATGCTATATATGTTTCATCCACAGATCCCCCCATAACAGTGTCCCTGTGAGTGAATGATCCCCAATACAGGGTCTGGGGGCCATCATCTGGTGTTGTAATGGCAGCGGGGCCCGGTGCACTCACTGTATTCTATTACACCGGGCCCCGCTCACTGTAATACTAATATTCATATGTGAACAACCTGAAATCCTCTGCGATCCTCTCCCTCTGAGCTCTCTGTACTCACAAACTCAGTAGCAGGCTGGGCGGCAGCGCAACTCACTGACGTCACGCGCCTGCTCCTCCCACTTTATGAATACATCGAGTGCACCGGGTCCCACTGCCATTACCAGGCCAGCATAACTTTCGGAATCGGGGTGCTGGGCATAACATTAACACATTATGTTATTCTGCGGCGGGCCCCCATCCCGGCCGGGCCCTCGGACCATGTCTGAAGTGCCCGACCGGTCAGTCCGCCCCTGCATAGGACGTTTATATCCCATGGGCAGATGTGAAGTGGTTAAAAAAATCTACCAAATCACTTAACATTATTTTTCCACATACTTTGAAAGTGAGGTAATTAGTTCACACACTAGCTTTTTACACTTAACAAAAATACATTGTATATACCACCTAATTCTTTGTATTTGAAAAATATAACTCCCCCCCCCTCAAGTAAATATACATACCAATACGTTTCCATGGGTACTCTCAAACAATATATAATGAATATAGTTTGGATATGATAAAAGTACGGTTTTATATTTTACTTCAAACTAGTCAATAAAATAAGTATACAGATGTTGCCTATAATACCATAATACGATAACAATATCGCTAATATCACTGCTATGAATAGTTAAGTTACATCAGGTAACCCTTAAACAGAAAAGAATAGAATATTCTCCAGCATCCATCAAGGTTGATCGTCTTTATTGTAAGTCGGTATAAAAGCACATACTTCAATCTTCACCACCCTCCACCACAGGTTAACATGTTTCAAACTCGGAAGTTACCTGGTTAGGATTAAGAACTTCCGAGTTTGAAACATGTTAACCTGTGGTGGAGGGTGGTGAAGATTGAAGTATGTAATTTTATACCGACTTACAATAAAGACGATCAACCTTGATGGATGCTGGAGAATATTCTATTCTTTTCTGATTATACAAGGGACGGGTCCGGTCCTCTCCGTGCACCGAACGCTTATGGTGAGCTGGATATTTTTCTCTTTGATTTACGAACCCTTAAATAAACCCTTTCTATTCAGTGTGAAAGGAAAAAAAAAAAAAAATCTCTAGAACAGTGGTCCCCAACCTTTTTTGCAGCAAGGACCAGTTACATGCAAGACAATAAGAAATAAAATTAAAATATATAACACTATGAATGAGGCGGCTGGGGCCAAGGTGACACTATACTGTATGGGGCCACAAGGTGACATTATACTGCATGGGGTGGGCCACATGGTGACATACTGCATGGGGCAACAATCTCCCCCCCCCCCCCCCCATACAATATCTATTCCGTGTCAGCATGGCATAAATAGCTGAGGGCTTGCTTTGCTTTGTAGTGCACTTCAGGCCATAACTAACTTATTGTATGATGCAAACACAAAGCATCACCTACCTCAGGCAGTAACAGTGGCAACCCCATGACAGCAGCTAGGGCCCACACAGGGTGATGCACTGTAGTCACCAGCCCCAGTAATGAACAGAAAGCCACACTAACCTCAAAACACTACACTTCCAACTGAGCTAAGCTCTGCCCCCAATCCATTTATAGCCAATCAGCATTTGTCTTACCACTAACCAATCAGTGGACCGGTTATAGCTGCTCTCACATCAGGTGTACATGAAAGAAGCACTGGGAGCAGCTGCCTGAGGCATGGTCATACTGGTATGGAGATTGCCGGCTCCTGCATTTCCCCTCGTCTGTATTGCCGTGGCCCGGCAAACAATCGTCCAGGGCCCGGTCCTGGGCCGCGGACCGGTGGTTGGGGACCACTGCTCTAGAAGACATCTTTTGTCCATTGTCTTTTGTAGAGGCCTGAAGGATCTTTATGGTACCCGTTTAAGACCCCCACAATTTATGACATGAGAATGTTTATGTTGAGGTTCTTGACTCTTCTCTGTAAGTCTTTGTCCAAAAAGAATAAACTCACATTAACCTCCTAGCAGGCAGACAAAATGGTTACCTTGATGTCCATATACCAATCTGTACAGCAAGATGTATAGGCCTTTAAAATATTGATTCTTTTCTGCCCAATATTTCGACAGAACAATGTATGATGCCTGGGAGGCTGTCAGACGACAACTGCAGTTTAGCATTGTGTGACTGGACCCATGGTTCTATTGGACTACATTTGAGAGCTACCACCTTCTGAAGAAACAATAGTTTTAACTCTGGCCCGTGACTCACAGTAAGCCTAATGGGGGTACTGGACGTGCCAGTGGATATTTGCTTTCAAAGCAGTCACATAACATTGGCTGCAAGCCAAAAGGTAAAAACTATCTGTTTTCAAGATACCCCTCGGTGCAAAACTTAATAGAATTGTGGGGCCTGTACAGTTACGGTAGGTGGTGCTTGTAAGACGGTTTTCATGGAGGCTCCATCATAGAATTCTAACACAAATGCTCAGATTGTATTTTTGCAACATGATTTATTAAAGGCGAGCATACCAGACATCATAGCGATTAAACTTTGTTTTCATCGTTAAAGGGGTTGTTCAGTTTCATCACATAATATCAAAATTGGTGGGGGTCCGACTACTAACAGCACTGCCTATCAGCTGTTTGCGGGGGCTGCGGTCCTTGTGCGAACGCTACAGCCTACTCAATATTTACCTGCATGCAGTCAGGACATAGTGTTCGCACTTTTGGGTACAAATGTAATATTCAGCACCTACAAGGTTTAGCAGTAAAGAAAATGCATAAAAGTGACAATCCCAATGTGGAAAGGAGTTTTGACAGCTTTTATTTTATTTAAAGAAATTTTACTTTTTAAAATCATAAGAAAAAAAAATCCTTGAAGGGACACCTCCATCAGAAAGGGTTATTTTTCTTAAACTCAATATGCACAGAAAATGGCTGCTTTGAAGGGAAGGGGTTATGTCCAGTGTAATCGTAATTCTAGGTGAAGAATTGGGATAACAGTTGGACAGCTCTACTGATCGGCGTAGATAAAGATGACCACAGAAGAGCATTGCATTGATTAGTGTACTGTGTGATGCTCTAATGAGTCACTTATAGGGGGCTTCTCTCTGGTCAGAGTGAATGGTCCGACTGAAAATGTAGGCTAAACGGGCACGCAATCCATGCTGTGCCACATTATTCACATGCGTACCTTTTGTGTTCACAAGGCTGACTGTCCATTGTGGAAGCCATAGGAACCAAAATGGCGGGAGTCATGTGGTTTGATCACGAGACCGCTTACACATCCATGGCTTCAGGCAGTCGCTGGACAGGTTCAACTACTGTTCAGCACCTGCACAGAAGAGGATGCGGCAGTGGACAGATAAGAAAGCAGTCACGTGATTAAACCAAGTGATTAAACTACATACAGGTGATCAAAAAAAGTTTAGGGGTCAATAACACTGCACTTCTGTGGTTACAAATAGTCCTTTATTCAGTAGACATTAAAAGCTGTTGCATCCTGAATGGGTCGTCTGTAGATGCTTTAACAGCTTTAATGTCCACTGAATAAACCACAGAAGTGAAGTGGACCACCTGCTCTTCTATAGGATATTAGACCTGTCGACATGCTGGGATATGCAGGCATAATATCAGTGAAGAAATACACGTGTCTGGCCCTTTAAAAGCAAAGCATACACCAGTAGAAAACAATGACTTGGACACTGTTCTACTTCCTTTTAACATTAAAGGTGCAAAACAGGTAATCAATGTAACAGTGTGTCTTTCAAATAAATAATTCATTTTCCTAGTGTTCAAAGTTTCCTTCTCGTGGAAAGTATTAAAAGGTCCCACGTATTAAAACGTCTACTAAGACATGCCACGGTTTTCAGGCAACCGCTTTTCACCAGTACTTGCAGCCTGTGACATCAAAAGTGTATTGGCTTCTTGTCACCACATGGATTCCCTCCCAGTCTGCCCAGCAGAGAGGACGTTAGGACGCAGATGACAAGCCGTATTTGTTCTTCAAGATCTCCAATGTTGGAATCAGAGCGCTGCGATGACAACAAATTAGAGAAGGTGACATAGTATTATGCTGTTTTCACTGAAGCCACTACAAGAAATAAAGTGCATCCATTGCTTCCAGACTAAGCACAGACAACAAGTAAGCAGTTTGCTTGTTTATACAACAACTGCACCAATTCTCAACAGTTTGGTATCACACTCCCACTTATAAAAGGACTTTGATGTATCTGAGCGGGCACACGTGTTTGGGTGTGGAGAAGGAGGGATTAACTATGGATAAAGCTGTCAAGTGACCCGTAAAGCTATGATGCCTCTATATCAGGACATCCTAGCACTATAAGGCTCCATTCAGATGTCCGTAACGGACGGCGGCAATGTGCGTTCCGCATTTTGAGGACCACACATTGCCGGCACTAATAGAATATGCCTATTCTTGTCCGCAATTTTTTTCGGGAACAGAATTGCGGATGTGTGAATGGACCCTAAGAAATGTACCCACCCTTTCTAAAAGCAGTAATATGGCAGAACGCCTATTGTGTCCATTGTGGGGGTATTCATGTATACTGCACAGAGAAGTCCTGACACATTATAGTCTTAAAGGACGCAGCCAGCTTCCCTGTGGGATACAACCTTTTTCAGCCTAAGAGGTGACTGTACGTGTGCATTTACTATCCATCAATATGGAAACAGCTCAGCATGCTCACTGGCCGCTTATCTTCCATTCATTGCAATGCACGTTAACCTTGCATCTACTTTCCAACCGGGAACATGGACAAGGCCCAGGGTTTTGTGGATTAGATAGAGGGTATCGCTGCTGGCTGGTCTAAATGGAAGCTAAAAGAAAATCAATGTCCTCCAAAACAACAGAGAGCACTGTAAAATAAGAAGCTCAGAGGAAGAGTTCATACATTGGGGGAGAATTTATCCAAACTGTAGTCAAGGAAAACTGGCTTAGTTGCCCATATCAAACAATCAGATTCCACCTTTTATTTTTCACAGCTCCATTGGAAAATGAAAGGTGGAATATGATTGGTTGCTATGGGAAACTAAGCCAGTTTTCCTTTACACCAGAATTGATTGTGTATTTGGTCCAAAATGTCAGTTGGAGAATCTGAACTGCAATGCTGCAACAAAGTACAGTACAATACAAGTGAATAGGCTATAATACACCACTCACAGGGTAAAAGGCTGCCGATTCAGATTCAAGGCAGGCTGTGAAATTCTCAATGAGTGGGAGGCAGAGCGCAACCTGCACCAAAATCTGCCCGTAACACAAGATGGTGTTGGGAATTTACCAATGGGAAAAATGACTCACCGAAGGTGCTGTGATATTAGAGAACATAGGGAGCTAAAGAGGTTTATTCCAGCACCAATTCCAACACGTATAGCACTACCTACTCTACTGTACACTTTGTGCCATGACGGAAAGAGCACTGAAGATTCATATGCCCCACATAGATCCCCGTGCTGTCAGATGGTGGTGACAGGGACCAAAGACGGATATCTATTGGAGACACTTATGAAGGATTATGCAAAAATGGGATGAATCTTGTAAATGTAATGTTCGGAAGCCAAGATAATAGATTTCGGAAACGCAATATGCACAGAGGCCTACATAATAGATGTTAAAAACACAATACACACTTATTGAAATCGACCTATGTAATTAGGATCAGATTAATCCAGAGTATCAAAGCCATATAGGAGATGCCTTTTACACAGATGGTTATCATTTTTGTAACCAAGATATATCAATAAGGGGCTAATCTTAAAAAAAAATAAAAAAAAAAAAAGGCTCGGGACCGATTTTCTATGGTGATGAACAGGCAATATCATCTACTCCATCACAAGTACAGTGTGATGAAGGCAGAAACCAAGCCTCAGATAGTGATATCAAAACATCCTCTCAATTGATTTATTGTAGCCCGATATCATCAGTAACCCCACATTGAATGTAAATGAAGAAGAAACCTCCAAAAAAGGTGCAATACAAATCCATATCGATTCTTGGTGAGATGTCACGTAAGGAGCCCAGAGACTGACCTACAGGAAACACAGATTGGTCTCAATAATCATATAGCCTCTCGGTCGAACAGTATTGAGCCGAAAGGTCCACTGTGCCCCCTTCTGTAGTACAGGTTTGTCTCTCCCCCTCTTGAAGAAGGTCGAATGATTTCAGTACCCTGAAAGTCAATGACCTTGGGGTCAGTACCGTGGCATTCCACCACATGTTGTGCCACTGGAGTATCCACCTCATTCTTGATATCATTGAGGTGTTCCCCAACTCCCTCATAGTCTTACCCACATTCACATGTAATTAAATACACCAGATCCATGGAATGACAATTTATAAAGGATCTGATGTTGTAAATGCAGCCAGTTGTGGTGCTCGAAAACGTTCTTAAAAATCGATCCACATGCAATGCAGCCTCCACATTTAAAAGGTGCCCACAAAAGCTGGTCCCTAAAAAGGTTAATGGGCTGAACAATGGGGGTATGGAAACTATGGACAAGTCGGTCCCTCATGTTTCTACCCCTTCTATATGTAATTGAGAGGGTACTGCCCACAAGATGCTCTGCATCGGGGTCGGCGTGTAAAATCCCCCAAAATCATGACAACATTTGCCTAATAGGGCCGTGGGCTTCATCATAGTCCCTTATAATCCGAATTTGATCAGATCCATCTGTCCTCATGTGGGGGTTCAACAGAGCTTCTCTATTGCTACTCAGGGCAAGATGGTAAGCCTGATTTAGGACATGTTTAGGATACCCCTGGCTTTGAAATCTCAGTCTAAGGTCACCAGCAGCTACTCGAAAATCCAGCATATTTGAACAGTTACGGCAGAGGCGCAAGTACTGTCCCTTCGGGATCCCCTGTTTCAGAGCCCCAGGGCGACAGCTCCGCCAATTGAGCAGATTGTTAGTGGCCATGTTTATCCTAAAAAGGTGTGCGCCTTTATTGCTATTAGGATATTTAAAGATGTGAGATCCAAAAATGTAACGGCAAAGGAATGAACCTCTGATGTGAAATACAGCCCCCAACTGTTGATATTGAGGCGTTGAACAAACGCCGCAAAAGTATCTTCATTGTCTCTCAAAAAAATCTGTATACCTCAGCCACATGATTATCAATGATGCGAAAGCACTCATGTCCTCACCGAACACAACTTCCATTTTCCAACCACCCAAGTAAAGATTTGCATACGTGGGGGCACAACGGCTCCCCATTGCAACTCCTTTCATCTGGAGGTAAACCTTGTTGTTAAAAAGGAAGGAGTTGTGTTCAAGGATGAACCGCAGCAATTTCAACACTAATACATTGTGTGGCCATAGAGGAGTACCTCTCTCCTGTAAGAACGTGGCAACTACCTTGCAGCCCTTATTGTGCGGTATAGAATTATAGAGTGCTTCCATGTCCAAACTTGCTAATAAAACAAACGGTCTCAAAATTAGGTCGACATAGGTACTGATTAGGTGTGTCAAGCTGTTAGTCCCTGACACAATGGGCCTCCCTTTTAAAGGCTCTAGTCCCTTGTGAACCTTAGGGAGGCCATAAAAACATGCCATTTGTGGAAATGGTGGTAAGAGAAACCCTAGTTCAGAATTAATGGTAAAGTTTGTGATGGAGGGCTTCAGTCAATAGATCACCGAGCTCCTTTCGGTCTGTTTAAGGTTTGTTAGGGAGGATATCATAACACGACTTATCATTCAAAATCCTCAGATACATCCCAGTGTATTGATCATAGTCTAAAATTACTATATTGTCCTCCTTATCTGAGGATTTTATCACAATTGATTTATCAGTTTCCAGGGCTAGCAAACCCTTCCATTCAGCATGTCAGATTGTTGTACCCACAATTGTGTACACTTAGGGTGGCCAATTGGTCAGTGACCACCCTAAGGAATACATCTATTGGCATATGATCACCAATTGGTGGATTTTTGGAGAAAGGCGGTCTCAATTTGGTAAATAGACCCTCCCCTGGACCCCTAATACTCTCTTCCCATAGTTCAGCAAGAGCTTGCACATCCGCCAAATCCTCCACTTCAATCCCCAATTCGATGCACTGCCTTCTGTTGTGCATGGCGAAGAATTTCTTCCACTTCAACCAATGCACGAACATATTAAGATCTTTGACCCATCTGAAGAGATCAAATTTATTCGTGGGTACAAACGACATACCCTTTTTCAGTACCTTAATCTCATCCACACTAAGTGATCTCTGAGATAAGTTGATCATTTGCATCTCATCACATAGACTTGAGGACCGAACTGGTTGTACATACAGGGATTATTTCCTCTCCCTGAGCAGGTAATCGTATAGTGGGGGACCCCTGCCTAAAAAATTTCCCCTTGGGTATGTACCCCTTTCCCTTCGTCCTCTGCCCCGGCCAGAAGTAAACACCTAAGGTTGTATTGAAACCTGTCTGGTAGCTTCCGCCTCAGTTTCACCTTCAGAGGAAGAGGGTTCCGTCTCTGACTCTAGCACCTTAGGCTACTTTCACACTAGCGTTCGGCTGTCTGCTTGTGAGCTCCGTTTGAAGGGGCTCACAAGTGGACCCGAACGCTTCCGTCCAGCCCTAATGCATTCTGAGTGGACGCGGATCCGCTCAGAATGCATCAGTCTGGCGGCGTTCAGCCTCCGCTCCGCTCAGCAGGCGGCCACTTGAACGCTGCTTGCAGCGTTCGGGTGTCCGCCTGGCCGTGCGGATCTGTCCAGACTTACAATGCAAGTCAATGGGGACGGATCCCTTTGAAGATTACACACTATGGCTCAATCTTCATACAGATCCGTCCACCATTGACTTTCAATGTAAAAGTCTGGACGGATCCGCTCAGGCTACTTTCACACTTGGCGGTTTTCAAGCTCTTGCTGAACTATGGGAAGAGAGAGTAATAGGTGTCCAGGGGAGGGACCATTTAACAAATTGAGACGGCCTTCCTTCAAAAATCCACCAATTGGATCGCAAGGAACTCAGTGATCCATCGACTGAATCCCTCCATCACAAACTTATCACTAATTCTGAACTAGGGTTTCTCTTACCACTATTTCCACAAATTGCATGCTTTTATGGCTTCCCTAAGGTCCAAAAGGGAGGCTCATTGTGTCTGGGACCAACAGCTTGACGCACCCAATTAGTACCTACGTCAACCTAATTCTGAGACCGTTTGTTATCTCTCTCCCTTCTTACGTTCGTGACTCCATGGAGGTGATTAAGAAGGTTGATGGCCTCCATGTTGAGCAGAACGTTTTATTAGCAAGTTTGGACGTGGAAGCACTATAATCCTATACCCCACAATAAGGGATGCGAGGTAGTGGCCACGTTCTTACGGGAGAGAGGTACTCCTCTATGGCCTCACAATGTATTCATGTTGAAATTGCTGCGGTTCATCCATGAACACAACTCCTTCCTTTTTAACAACAAGGTTTACCACAAAGTGAAAGGAGTTGCGATAGGGAGCCCTTGTGCCCCCACGTATGCAATTCTTTACTTGGGTAGTTGGGAAAGGAAAGTTGTGTTCGGTGAGGACATGAGTGCTTTCGCATCATCAATAATCATGTGGCTGAGGTATATCGATGATATACAGATTTTTTGGAGAGGCAATGAAGATACTTTTGCAGCGTTTGTTCAACGCCTTAATATCAACAGTTGGGGGCTGTATCTCACATCAGAGGTTCATTCCTCTGCCATTACATTTTTGGATCTGACCATCTTTAAAGATCCTAATGGCAGTATAGGCACACACCTTTTTAGGAAAAAGATGGCCACCAACAATCAGCTCAATTGGCGGAGGTGTCATCCTGGGGCTTTGAAACAGGGGATCTCGAAGGGACAGTACTTGCGTCTCCGCCGTAACTGTTCAAATATGCAGGCTTTTCGAGTAGCTGCTCGTGACCTTAGACTGAGATTTCAAAGCCAGGGGTATCCTGAACATGTCCTAAATCAGGCTTACCATCATGCCCTGAGTAGCAATAGAGAAGCTCTGTTGAACCCACATATGAGGACAGATGGCTCTGATCAAATTCGGATCATAGGGGACTATGATGAAGTCCACGGTCCTATTAGGCAAATTTTGTCACAATTTTGGGGGATTTTACAAGCAGACCCCGATGTAGGGCATCTTGTGGTCAGTACCCCCTCAATTACATATAGGAGGGGTAGAAACATCAGGGACCGACTTGTCCATAGTTTCTATACCCCCATTGTTCAGCCCATTAACCCTTTTAGGCACAAGCTTGTGGGGACTGCATTGCATGTGGATCGATTAAGAACGTTTTCGACCACCACAACTGGCCGCATTTACAACATCAGATCCTTTATAAATTGTCGTTCCATGGGTCTGGAGTATTTAATTACATGTGAATGTGGGTTACAGTATGTGGGTAAGACTATGAGGGAGTTCAGGAGGTGCATTGGGGAACACCTCGATATCAAGAATGAGGTGGATACTCCAGTGGCATGACATGTGGTGGAATGCCACGGTACTGACCCTAAGGTCATTGGCTTTCAGGGTATTGAAATCATTCGGCCTTCTTCAAGAGGGGGAGAGACAAACCTGTACTACAGAAGGAGGCACAGTGGACCTTTCGGCTCAATACTGTTCGACCGAATGGTCTCAATAATCATATAGCCGGTGTTTCCTGTAGGTCAGTCTCAGGGCTCCTTACGTGACATCTCATCAAGAACCGATATGGATTTGTATTGCACCCTTTTTAGAGGTTTCTTCTACATTTACATTCAATGTGGGGTTACTGATTGGCCCCTTATTGATATATCTTGGTTACCATTTTTGTAACCATCTATGTAAAAGGCATCTCCTATATGGCTTTGATATTCTGGATTAGCCTCATGCACACGTCCGTGGAATACTGACCGTGTGATACTGGCCTGGATTTCTTCTGAGTGCAGGAGCGCACGGTGTCATTGGTTGCTTTGACGCCGTGCGCTTCCTGCTGCCACTGCAGTACAGAGATACACTGGTATAGATCATACCAGTATATAACTGTACTGCGGCAGCGTCATAGCAACCAATGACGCCGTGCGCTCCTGCACTCAGAAGAAATCCAGGCCGGTATCACACGGTCTGTGTTCGATGGACATGTGCATGAGGCTTTAATCTGATTCTAATTACATAAATCGATTTAATAAGTGTGTATTGTGTTTTAACATCTATTACACTGACCAAAAATATAAAAACACAACACGTTTGGTTTTGCTCCCATTTTGCATGAGCTGAACTCAAAGATCTGAAACATTTTCTACATACATAAAAGACCAATTACTCTCAAATATCGTTAACAAATCTGTCTAAATCTGTGTTAGGGTCCATTCACACGTCCGCATCCGTTCCGCAAATTGTGGAACGGGTGCGGACCCATTCATGCTCTATAGGGCAGGAATGGATGCGGATAGCACACTGCATCCGCATTTCTGAAGCACGCCCCCGATATTCGGGTCCGCGACTCCGGAAAAAAAATAGAACATGTTGCGGACAAGAATAGGCAGTTCTATGGGGGTTCAGGCCGGGCGTCTTGCGGAACCGCAATACACTACAGACGTGTGAATGGACCCTTAGTGAGCACTTTGCTGAGATAATCCATCCCACCTCACAGGTGTGGCATATTAAGGTGCTGATTAGACAGCATGAATATTGCACAGGTGTGCCTTAAACTGCCCACAATAAAAGTCCACTCTGAAATGTGCAGTTTGATCACACGGCACATTGCCACAGATGTCGCAACGTTTGAGGGAGCATGCAATTGGCATGCTGACTGCAGGAATGTCTACCAGTTTCCCGTGCAATGAATGTTCATTTCTCTACCATAAGCAGTCTTCAAAAGCGTTTCAGAGAATTTGGCAGTACATCCCACCGGCCTCACAACCGCAGACCACGGGTAACCACACCAGCCCAGGACCTCCACATCCAGCATGTTCACCTCCATGATTGTACGAGACCAGCCACCCAGGATTTCTGCACAAACTGTCAGAAACAGTCTCAGGGAAGCTCATCTGCATGCTCGTCATCCTCATCGGGGTCTGGACCTGACTGTAGTTCGACCTCGTAATCGAATTGAGTGGGCAAATGCTCACATTCAATGGCGTCTGGCACGTTGGAAAGGCGTGGGGCAGGGCAGATGGCAGACAGCGTGTGTGGGTGAGCGGATTGCTGACGTCAGCATTGTGGATCCAGTGGCCCATGGTGGCGGAGGCGTTATGGTATGGGCAGGCGTATATTATGGACTACAAACACAGGTGCATTTTATTGATGGCATTTTGAATGCACAGAGATACCGTGACGAGATCCTGAGGCCCATTGTTGCGCCATTCACCCACGACCATCACCGCATGTTGTAGCATAATAGTGCAAGGATCTGTACACGATTCCTGTAAGCTGAAAACATCCCAGTTATTGCATGGCCAGCATACTCACCGGACATGTCACCCATTGAGCCTGTTTGGGATGCTTTGGATCGCCGTATACGACATGTTTCCAGTTCCTGCCAATATTGTGGGCAGTCTAAGGCACACCGGTGCAATATTCATGCTGTCTAATCAGCACCTTGTGAGGTGAGATGGATTATCTCGGCAAAGGAGAAGTGCTCACTAACACAGATTTAGACAGATTTGTGAACAATATTTGAGAGTAATGGGTCTTTTGTGTATGTAGAAAATGTTTCAGATCTTTGAGTTCAGCTCATGCAAAATGGGAGCAAAACCAAAAGTGTTGCGTTTATATTTTTGGTCAGTGTATGTAGGCCACTGTGCTTATTGCGTTTCTGAAATCTATCATCTCGGCTTCCGACGGTTACATTGACAAGATCAGTCATCCCATTTTTGCATAATCCTTTATAAGTGTCTCCAATAGTTATCCGCCTTTGGTCCCTGTACTACTCTTGGAGCGCTGTCTCCTAGTGGACTTTCTGAGGACACAAAGGTAGGTGGAGCTATCCAATTTAAAATAGCCGTTTTTTGGGCGGCCGCTTCATGGCCATCATAGCACCGGAGCACTGACCCTGTGTGAGAGGGTCCATGCACTGTTATTGCCTGCTCATACTTGGTTTTGGCTTAGCTCACATCGTAGGCTCCTGATGAGGCATTAGTAAGATGTAGAAACGCGTTGAACCTGCGATAATAGATGTGTAGCCTTTTAGAGTAGTATGGGCAACTTAAGTAGTAACATTTCATTGTAGGTCTGTTGTGGCCATTTACCAGCTGCGTGAATTGCAGTAAGAGTGGCAAATTGGCTGCTGTTCGTATTATTAACAAGAGATAAGCAGGCACAACCTATTAATGCAGTCTCCACTGAAATAGTTCTCACCTTGGTAGTGGTCTGGGACGTTTGGGTTTGGAATTATAACCCTAAGAGTTGTTTACGTCCGCTTCCCAGTATCATTGAACCATCCATGGCTCATTTAGTCTGAGGGATAGCTGTCTAGAGGGCCATTTATCTTCAACCTCTGGGCTTTGAATAAGTGGATCCCCGGTTTTGAGTTAATACATGAGCAAGATTATTTGGTGTGAACAAAAATTGGGTTTGTATTCACCTATTCCTATACCGATTATTGTTCAATAAATATTTTTTGTTTTGTGTTTTTAGCCTCCCCTCTCTTTGTAATTATCAGTGAAGCATTAAGGGTTTGTTAAAGTCTATATGTGAGCCCTAGAAACGCAAGACCACAAAAATAGGCTTCAGCTTACCATCCAGGTCTGATGATGGTAAACTTCCCGGAAACAGAAAGATCCATTACTGTTGATCCTAATCTGCATTCTGGACTGGACACATCTCCAATAGGCCCTCCATCCACTACTAGAGACAACAGGGGCCACAGGTCTTTAAACTCCTACAGCCAGGAAGAAAATCAAGTTAGATGCCTTCTGAATACATAGCAAATTACATAAAAGTCAACTAAATGTGTAAATAAAAGCTTTGTAACTGTACAAGTTTAACCCCTTAATGACAGGCTAACCAGGTGAGTGTCATTTTTTGTGTTTTATGTCACATTCCAAGATCTATAACTTTTTTTTTCAAGGTAGCTATATGAAGGCTTGTTTTGTTGTGGGCGGAGTTGTATTTTTGGGGCACATATAAATGATTGATTACATTTGATTATTTTTCTTTGAAAGGAAATGCAAGAAGAAAAACAAACAAAAACATTTCCACCACTTTTCTTTACATTTTTTTTTGCTGTTTACTTAAGACAGGTCACCTTTATTCTACTAGTTAGTATCATGGTAATGCATCACTACTTTCCATGACATCTAAAAGGGGATAAACTGCCAGGATCAAAGCTAGCAGTTAAAAGGAGTTGTTCACCACTGGGAAAGTTTTCTGCAGATCCCCAGCATGGCCAGATCCACAGAGGGAATACTTACCCGATCCCCCTGGGTTCCTGTTACACATAGCTTCTCCCCCTCAAACGCAGCAGGTCTTGGGCCCCGCCCATGTCAACATCTGGTTTGGGAAGATGCATGGGTGACATGTCACCACAGCAGCCAGTCATTGGCTGCAGTGGCCATGTGACCCACATGAAACCAAGGGGAAGCAATGGAGCCCGAGCCCAATGTCAGGGAGCAAGTAAGTATGATTCTCACCATGGGTCTGGGCATGCTAGGGGGTCTGCAGAAACGGTCCTCAGGAGTGAACAATCAGTTTAATGTGGCATACTGCCCAACAAACTGGTGGGGATATTGAGCAGTGCCCTGTCATAACCCGTTAATGACCTAAGTTAGTAGGAAATAAAAAAAATTCATCCTACTTGCCGGTGTTGCACAATTTCTCTATTAGGGTGGTGTCAAACAGCTTTTTGAGGCAGTTTTGATGCGTTTCTTTAGGCCAAAGCCTGCAGTGGGTTAGAAAGGAATGAGAAATATAAAGGGAAAACATAATACTTCTCCTCTCTGCCGGATCCACTTCTGGCTTTGCCTCCAAAAACTGCCACAAAAAGCTGTGTGTGACACCACCCTAAATGTGATACAGGCACCATGTATATAGCAATTGTGTAGTATACCACAATAAATTGTCACTTAAAGGGGTTGTCCAAGTTGTGTTAAAAATAAATAAATAAAATATATATATTTACTCATGTACCTTGTTCTGTTCTGGCCCTTTGTTGACATGCAGTTGCAGAGCTGTGGGGGGAGTATAACAACAATCTGAGGTTTTTTCCTCATGAATATTTGTGGGTGTCAACAAAGACTGCCTTTTTTCTCCCCCTGCTCTGCAAAGGGAGTGAATAAAAGTGCCCTGCCTGCAGTCTGACTGCTGGGATACTCATGTTGTATGAGTGGGACCACAATGTCCCAGCAGTACAATGACATCGCTGATACACACAGGATCTTCCCTCCTACCTTTTCTTGTGCAATGCTCTGCAGACATGTCCTTACAGCCAGCAGAATAATACAGAAGAGAGAACTTCAGGTCTATAACAGCTCTGCGATTGCAGGGTGAGGAGGGAGGGAAGATCCTGTGCACAGCATTTATCTCCTCAGTGCCTGGAGAAGAGGAAACCCTGCAGCTGCTCAGCACCCGAGACAGAGCCTCCAGTCCTGGCTCTGTGCTGCTGATGGTAGAAGGGGTTAAACTTTCCTGAGGAATCCAGTGGGTGGGGAGACACAGGGCAGGCAGCTCAGCCAGCAGATCGGCAGTGCAGGGGGAGTGGCTTGTCACTCCAACCAGCACAGCCTTCACAGTAACGTTCCATGCACAGAGGCAGACCTGCTCCTCAGGCTTGTGCACGGAACGTCATCAGAGCAGGGAAAGAAGCTGACATCACAGGTCATGTGACCCTTGGCTAACTAGGAGAACAGGGCCACTGTAGATGAAGTAAGCGAATTGAAAACCCCTTACATTTGCTTAGTTACAAACATACAAAAAATATCTTGGACAACCCCTTTCAACTGCAAAGCATGTTTGGAGAATTTAACTGTACATTAATTCTGTAGCCCTTAAAAGCTAGGGACACATTCAGAGGCAATTTTATCATTGCATTTTACTCATTTTGGGCAAAATATTTTTCAAATAGTCTCTTAAAAATTTTACAGCTTTCAATTTCATTGTATCTGCAGACTACCTTGCTTTCTGTTTTACAATGGATCCATCAGGCTGGATGTGTAGCCCTCATCTCTGAACTCGTGAAGGCTCATAAACACTCATTATAAACTCCTAGCAAACTGATATGAACATGGCTTAAATGAGCGTTTATGAGCTGTCAGGAGTTTAGAGGTAAGGGCTTACACATACAGTCATCAGAGCAGTTGCCCGACAGATTCTCTGTAAAGGAGAAAGCAAGATAGTTAGGCAGATACAATGAAATTGAAGGCTGTAGAAGAGAAGCTGTTAAAATGTTTAATAGATGCCATTTGAAAAAATTATTTTTAGCCCAAAATTAGTAAAATGCAATAATAAACTGCCCCGAAGGCGTCTATAGCCTTTAAAGGGATTGTGCCAAGTTTCCACAGAATAGGGGATAACGAGCTGATCGCTGGGAGTCCAACCGAGTGGGCGCACTGCCGCTCCATTCCTTCTCTATGGAAGATATGTGAGAGCACAACCCCTTTAAAGTAATTTAGTGGGTGTAAATTCTTATATTCTCTATTTAATCCTTAAATGATAATACCTCAACTGACAATGTGCTCGGCTGGGTGCTGATGTTCGCACTAGTCAGTGCCAATGGCTCAGAGCAGATCTGTGCCAGTTGTCTGATAAATGCATGATCTGGTATACGAACACCTACCAACTGGAATAAGAAAGGACAAAAATTACCCTAAGTACAAATAAAGGGGGGGGGGGGGGGGGGGGAAATGACAACTTTATTAGGCTGGAGAAGTTTGGACTGGAGGTGACCAAATTAATATATAAAACAATAAAGCCAAGGTCAATACAAGAAAGGGTCTGATTACCCTTCTACAATCTGGTCTATAACAAGGGAGCATCCACTATAACTAAAGAATGAAGGTTACCAGCGAAATCATATCCCTACCAGGCACAACATCCTGTAGGGATGACTTTGCTTAAATTGGTATTGCCATCACAGACAATGGGGGCATATCGCTAGTATATGCCCCCATTGTCTAATAGACAAGGGTCCCACCTCTGGGACCTGCACCTACATTGAGAACGGAGCAGGGAAAGTAGTGGAGGGTGCACTGCGCATGCATGGGGCTATTTCTGTCGGCCCCAGAGAAATGAATGGGAACGGGGGCTGCAAATGTGCAGTGTGCCCTCCAGTACTTTCCCCACTCCGTTCTCCATGTAGGTGCAGGTCCCAGAGGTGGGACCTTTATGGGGAGCAGCGCTTGGAGGAGGTGGCCGCACCCCCTGCTTCGTTCTCGTTGTAGGTGCGGGTCCCAGAGGTGGGACCAGCACCTATCAGACAATGGGAGCATATCCTAGCAATATGCCCCCATTGTCTGTGATGGGAATACCCCTTTAATGACTGTTTCCCCAATCTGTCACTGCAAAGAAACATTTTTAATCCTTGTGCAAATCACTTTTTAAATGCACCGAGGGCAGACCTGAGCAGGTCGTGCACCCTAGCTCATCTACTCTCCTTTTCTAGCCACTCCCTCTTCCACTTGATTGACAGGGCTAGGTATCTGAATCTTCACCTCACCTGGCCCTGTCAATAAATGTAAAGGGCAGTGGCTGGCAAGGGAGAGCAGTTCGGCTAGGGTGGCAGGCCTGCCCTCAGTGCACTTAAAGGGATTCTGTCACCAGTTTTTGACCCCCACATTCAAAAATATGGTTATGTTCATGGTGCCCTTGTGATTCCTAATGTGGTCTTATAAGCTAAATCTGTAGGCTCATTTAGTGTAAAAAACGTTTCATCTAACCTGTCATTCATCAGATTAAGGTGCCCAGGAGGACGCTCATGTCTCCAAGATGCCGCCCGCCGCCGCCGTTCGTGCCCAGCTCCTCCTTTGCTTTCATCAGCAATGTGCCCAGCTCCTCCTTTGCAGTCCTGCTCGAACGGTCTTCAATCTGCCCAAGGGGCGGCGTTTCACCTCTCTTGCGCCCAGCCAGCCTTCCCCAACTGCCGCTTTGAAGCGCCGCCCAGCTCATGAATATTCAGTTTGCTGGGAGGCTTTTGCGGTCCCCGCTCTGAAGCGCTGCGCTGAACAGTGCCTGACGCATGCGCCGGATCTTGTGAAGTCCGGTACAGTAAGCGCCGCCCAGCTCATCAATATTCACTTCGCTGGGCGGCGCTTACTGTCCCCGACTTCACAAGATCCGGCGCATGCGCAGGGCACTGTTCAGCGCAGCGCTTCAGAGCGGGGACCGCAGAAGCCGCCCAGCAAACTGAATATTCATGAGCTGGGCGGCGCTTCAAAGCGGCAGTTGGGGGAGGCTGGCTGGGCGCAAGAGAGGTGAAACGCCGCCCCTTGGGCAGATTGAAGACCGTTGGAGCAGGACTGCAAAGGAGGAGCTGGGCACATTTCTGATGAAAGCAAAGGAGGAGCTGGGCACGAACGGCGGGCGGCATCTTGGAGACATGAGCGTCCTCCTGGGCACCTTAATCTGATGAATGACAGGTTAGATAAAACGTTTTTTACACTAAATGAGCCTACAGATTTAGCTTATAAGACCACATTAGGAATCACAAGGGCACCATGAACATAACCATATTTTTGAATGTGGGGGTCAAAAACTGGTGACAGAATCCCTTTAAGAAGTAATCTGCATAGGATTAAAAAGCGGCTTGATAATTTCCCTGGCGAGTTTCCCCATGAGCATAAGGCCTCATTAGGGGGACACAGAGTGCCCGGGGCTCCACACTCTGGCAAAGTATGGTGCCCAGGGTGGTGCCACTTTATGCAAATATTCTTCCCTCCAGAGAATAGCTCTTTAGCAAGAATCTCATGGAGCATGGCACATTGCCTTTTCAAAGTAAAGAAGTAGCAGGCACACTCATAAATGGGATTAAATATGGTAGTTTTATTTAAAATACTTAATTAAAATATATATTAAAATCAGGTAATATAAAAAGGTTAATATATATTTTAATTAAGTATTTTAAATAAAACTACCATATTTAATCCCATTTATGAGTGTGCCTGCTACTTCTTTACTTTAAACTGCTCCTATCCTTGACTGGGTGAGTCAAACCAGCAGCTCAGCCATTCTATTGAGCAGTCGAGCCGCCTTATTTCTCTCTTTTCACATTGCCTTTTTAGTTGACATCTGTGTACCTTAGTATGAAAATGGTAGACGAGTGGAGCTCCATAAAAGTCTACGTGCGCAGTATTACAGCTCATTATGACTATGGAGCTACAAGATAAGAGATCTAAAAGCGATATTAATATAGATAACTGCAGAGGATTACTTTGGGCAAGTGACCCAGAAATGTATTCCGAGTATTACAGAATCAGTATGTTCTTTTTCCTGGTCACCTACATAAGTACCGCAGGCCGTGATATAAGAAGGTTTATACTTACTGAAGTGTAAGGATTCAGCTCCTTATTAAGTTCATCAGATCTCTCCATCACCAAAGTAACTGGCCCAGGCAATAAATCCCGCAGTAACTGGTCCGGGACATTAACCTGGCAATATCTGCATTCAACAGAAAATCAAATCAACTCAAATCCCTCCTCAATAAGGCACTGCTCACACGTAGGTTGGAAGCTCTGTCCAGAGCCTCCATTGCAAAGTCAGCAAGTGCTAGAAAGAAAATAGCACAGCATGCTGCAGTGTAAAGTAACGGACATCTTAGCCTTTACTATGCACATTTCTCCCCTATCCAACCCATTAGTACAATATACATACAGTAACAGGAAAGAGAACAACCACTAGTCTATAACAGGCAGTACAAGGCTACTTAGCCAGTATTCCCCTTATAGCTATGTCTATATTACATTAACATCCCATTAAGGGTCCATTCACACGTCCGTTATTTCTTTCCTGATCGGTTCCGTTTTTTCAGGAACAGATCAGGACCAGATCTGGACCCATTCATTTTCAATGGGTCCTGGAAAAAAATCGGACAGCACAATGTGTTTCCGTTGTTCCGTTCCGCATGTCCGTTTAAATATAAAACATGTCCTATTCTTGTCCTGAAAAATCGGATCCTGGTACAATACAAAGTCAATGGATCCGCAAAAAACGGATGACATTCGGATGTCATCCGTTTTTTGCGGATTCCGTTCCTGGAAACACATAAATTTTTATTTTATTTTTTTTTTCAAAGAAATCCAAACAACTTTATTTGATTATTGAAATGTATACATGTTTCCGTTTTTTGCAGATCCGCAAAAAACGGATGACATACGGAAACATTTTCAGGAACAACGGATCCGCAAAAAACGGACCATTTTTCAGGATGAAAAAAAACAGGACGTGTGAATGGACCCTAACACAACCGTATTTTAGGTCCAAATCCAATCTGCAAAAATGTATTTCAATGGGGCCGCAAGAGGCAAACCACAAAAAAGATAAAGCAAGTCTTATTCTTGTCTGTTCTTGCTCTCTGTACTCAGAGCCTCTAGGTGTAATGACAACACCCCTGTTGCTCCTAGAGGTTAATTGCATATGTTAAAACATCATATTTCTCAGTAATGCAGGCACATATGAACATGGGATCAACACAGATGCCTACAGCTACCAAAGTGCATGTGTAGCAGGTCAGCCAGTGTCATAGGAACAAATCTGCTGATGCCCTTTAAAGGGAACCTGTCAGCAGGATTTTGGGTATAGAGCTGAGGACATGAGTTGCTAGATGGCCACTAGCACATCTGCAATACCCAGTCCCCATAGCTCTGTGTGCTTTTATTGTGTAAAAAAATAAAATAAAATTGATACATATGCAAATTAACCTGAGATGTGTCCTGTCCCTGAGATGAATCCAGCGTGAAGGAGCCCAGCACCGCCCCGCATCCTCAGAATCTCCTCCTTGCTCCCCAACGTCAGAAAGCTAGAGTCCCGTAATCTTGCGATGCGTGAGCTAGCGCATGTGCAGTTCCTTCCCTGAGGCTGATGCCAGCACAGGGAAGGTACACTATGAGGACACTGCGCATGCGCTAGCTCTCTAGCTTTCTGACGTTGGGGAGATTCTGAGGACGCGGGGCGGTGCTGGGCTCATCTCAGGTTAATTTGCATATGTATCAAATCGGGTTTTTTTACACAATAAAAGCACACAGAGCTATGGGGACTGGGTCTTGCGGATGTGCTAGCGGCCATCTAGCAACCCATGTCCTCAGCTCTATACACAAAATCCTGGTGACAGGTTCCCTTTAAAGAGGTTGTCCCACAAAGACAACTTTGTGGATAGGGGATCAGTGTGATCAGTGAACGCCTGACTGGTGGGGTCCCTGATGATCACAAGATTGGGGGCCCATGCACCCCATTTAAATGGCACTGCAGACATAAATGTATGTATTCTGCTCTATTCAACTCGAGCTGGCTGAGTACAAGCGATTGGCTCTCTCCAGTGGCCCTATAGTGTTTACTGGAGAGGCAGCGCATATGGGGGTGTGCATGCAAACCCCCACCAATCAGACCCCGCCGATGAGAAACATATCTCCTATCCTTGAGAGTCGGCTATTCTATTTTCATTGGTTTCATTCTTATTGTTCCTGTGATTATATATATATATATATATATATATATATATATATATATATATATATATAAAATCAATTCCGCTTTTATCTGGGTGAGCCACTTATTAGTTTAATATAAAGAGCTGTACTAACTTATAAATGTCCTCAATGGCCCCAACACAGATAGCCATCGGTTTGGTCCCATTGCGTCCTTTCACATTATAAATGTTCCTAATGGACTGAGGACTCTGTGCCAGGCATGCGATTCCATAAATGGTGTCAGTGGGCACACCGATCACTCCTCCTTGTTGTAGGACACCCACAGAGGTATTTAAGATTTCTTTCCAACCTGGGGGAGGGAGGGGAAAAACATTATAGATACTTAACAAATAAAGCTGCATAATATGGAAACAAGCAGAATGGGTCAGGAGCAGTTCCATGAATCAGAATCATTGAACTTGGGTGAGACCACACGGTACAACCGGTCATACGCAACTATGCCGCATGTCGTGCTAGTGGCTACACGATTCTCTTCTAAGGCCTCGTTCACATTTCTGTTTTTCACGGACATGTGCCATCTGCATTTTCCATTGACAGCAAACATACCATTGATCATAATGTGTTTGTTCACATATCAGTGGTTTGCTATTGACTGGGTCAGTGAAAAATCATGTAGACGTGCACTACTTTGGTCCGTGATGCAGACCAAACATGCCCACTGAAGTCTAAGTGTCCATGGATGACAGTGCTGTGTCAGTGTTTAACAGATCATCTGGAAATTGATTTTTAGCAGAGCAGTGTCTGTGGAATACGGATGACACACAGCGGTCAAAAAGCAGACACATGGACCAAAGATGGATTCTTCATGGTTGACACACAGCGGTCAAAAAGCAGACACATGGACCAAACATGGATTCTTCATGGATGACATACAGCGGTCAATAAGCAGACACATGGACCAAAGATGGATTCTTCATGGTTGACACACAGCGGTCAAAAAGCAGACACATGGACCAAAGATGGATTCTTCATGGATGACACACAGCGGTCAAAAAGCAGACACATGGACCAAAGATGGATTCTTCATGGTTGACACACAGCGGTCAAAAAGCAGACACATGGACCAAAGATGGATTCTTCATGGTTGACACACAGCGGTCAAAAAGCAGACACATGGATTCTTCATGGATAAAACATAAACATCAAACGAACACGGAAATGTGAACAAGGCCTAAAACTACGTGGCCACTGGCTGCCATGTACATCAGCCACATCATCTCAGATCGGTTCCAAGATCATAACTTCTCATAATCTAAAAACTTCATTTTAGCTAAACAGGTATTCTGGCCAGAGACAGGCAGGCTTGCTTTAATAAGAGTGCTACAGAGCCTCAGAATTGGTAGGTAATTCAATTAGTGGCCTCACATGCGCCTAAGCTTTGGTTTTGCAGCTGGGGGAAATGGATGTCAAAATTGCTAACAGACTCCCTTAAAGAGATCACTCTAGCAAATAGCATTTGTCATGTAGAGTAAGGGCTCTTTCACACCTGCGTTATAGTCTTCCGGCATAGAGTTCCGTCGTCGGGGCTCTATGCCGGAAGAATACTGATCAGGATTTTCCTAATGCATTCTGAATGGACAGTCCGTCCTTCAGGATGCATCAGGATGTCTTCCGTTCCGGAACGGAACGTTTTTTTGCCGCAGCAAATAGCGCAGCAAGCTGCGCTTTTTGCTCCGGCCAAAAATCCGGAACACTTGCCGCAAGGCCGGATCCGGAATGAATGCCCATTGAAAGGCATTGATCCGGACTTAAGCTAAACGTTGTTTCGGCGCATTGCCGGATGCGACGTTTAGCTTTTTCTCAATGGTTACCATGGCTGCCGGGACGCTAAAGTCCTGGCAGCCATGGTAAAGTGTAGTGGGGAGCGGGGAGCAGCATACTTACCATCCGTGCGGCTCCCGGGGCGCTCCAGAGTGACGTCAGGGCGCCCCAGGCGCATGGATGACGTGATCGCATGGACCACATGATCCATGCACATGGGGCGCTCTGACGTCATTCTGGAGCGCCCCGGGAGCCGCATGGACTGTAAGTATACCGCTCCCCCGCTACTACTATGGCAACCAGGACTTTAATAGCGTCCTGGGTGCCATAGTAACACTGAAAGCATTTTGAAGACGGATCCGTCTTCAAATGCTTTCAGTACACTTGCGTTTTTCCGTATCCGGCGTGTAATTCCGGCAAGTGGAGTACACGCCGGATCCGGACAACGCAAGTGTGAAAGAGGCCTAAGTTAATACAAGGCACTTACTAATGTATTGTGATTGTCCATATTGCTTCCTCTGCTGGCTGGATTCCTTTTTCCATCATATTTTGCACTGTTCATATACAGGGGTTATGACCACCCTGCAATCCAGCAGCAGTGGCCGTGTTTGCACACTGTAGGAAGGAGCGCCAGGCTATGCACACTCCCGTGGTCGGCACCACAAGAGAGGCCAGCGCAAGCATGGACACACTGCTCATGGATTGCAGGGTGGTCGTAACCCCTGGATACAAGCAGTGTATAACGCGATGGAAAATGAATGAAGCCAAGAGGCCAAGCCAATAACACAATATGGACAATCACAATACATTAGTAAGTGCCTCGCATTAACCTTCTCTACATGATAAATGCCACTTGCTGAAGTGAGAGGACACTTTTAGCTCCACGGTGCTGCAGGGGACATCTGTGGACCTCCTGAATACAGCCGCCCTGTCCTACTACACGTGGGAACAGCTCCGAGTTTGGATTTATGGCCATTGTCCAGAACCCAGGACTGCCATCATGAACCCTTCTGAATTCTGTAGTCTTCCTCATAAATCTAGCAGTGAAGACACGATCACCCTCAATCTTCTCTCTATACAACACAATCTGTAGAGGGAAGTGCCGCTTCCTGCACGGTCACATAGGCACCTGTACAGACGCCTTCTCTATCAGCCATACGGCTTTCAGTCAAAATGTTCCACTCCATTACACTCCTCACCCTTGAAGTCCTTGTCCGGCCCGTTCCTACAGCCAGTAGCTCCGCAAGGCAGCTTCATCACTTTACCAGCCATGTCTGTAACCGGCGGCTGACAGGCCATCACAGAAACCAGCCCTCGTAGCCGGTCCACCAGCCTCATCTGACAGCGCTCCCCGATCAACCACGTGTGCGGCCCAACACTTCCGGGGTCAGTCCTCTGCGCCGTCGCGTAGTGATGACGTCACCGCCTAGTACTCGTTGCCAGCAGCTCTAGCGCTTCAGTGTTTGCGTTCCAACCGGAAATGCTGGGAATAGTAGTTCCACAGCAGCGAGGGGACCACAAGTCACTTGCTCGGACATACTGGATATGCGCATCCCTAAAACCACTTCTTTTCATTTATCCCAAGCGATGCTCATGTAATGCTTTTTGTGGCGTTTTTGCTTTAACAAATTGTGATTTAGCATGTGTTTTTTGTCTGCCATGCGTTTATAAACAGGAAAGTATGTGCCCCTCTGACGTTAGTTCTACTGTAGATATGTATTAAAAAAAAAAAAAAAAAAAAAAGCCATAAAAACAGACACTTTTTTAAAGTAGGTGCTAAAATACAATGAATGTCCATGGGGCAAAGACACCAGAACATGAGGCATAAAAATACCCAAAGCATGCTGCTCTGCCATGTATCCAAAAAACGGCACTACAATCAAATGTGCGTATTGGGTTTCATCATTCCCATAGACCAGGGATCAGCAACCTTCAGCACTCCAGCTGCTGTGAAACTACAACTCCCAACATACAAACTTAGGCCTCATGCACACAACAGTATTTTTTCACGGTCCCCAAAACGGGGTTCCGTTGTTCCGTGATCCGTGTCTGTTATTTTCTTCGTGTGTCTTCCGTGATTTTTGGAGGTTCACCAGACATGAAGGAAAGTAAACAAAAAAGTCGTTTTGGTGTCCGCCTGGCCGTCCTAACTTACAATGCAAGTCAATGAGGACTGATCCGTTTGACGTTGACACAATATGGTGCAATTGCAAACGGATCCGTCCCCCATTGACTTTCAATGTAAAGTCTGGAGTTCCTATTATACCATCAGATCAAAGTTTTCTCCAATCCGATGGTATATTTTAACTTGAAGCGTCCCTATCACCATGGGAACACGCCTCTGTTAGAATATACCATCGGATTTGAGTTGGATCAATAAAAAATCAGATCCGACAGTATAGTCTAACACAGAGGCGTTCCCATAGTGATGGGGACGCTTTAAGTTAGAATATACTAAGAACTGTGTACATGACTGCCACTGCTGCCTGGCAGCACCCGATCTCTTACAGGGGGCTGTGATCCGCACAATTAACCCCTCAGGTGCCGCACCTGAGGGGTTAATTGTGCATATCATAGCCCCCTGTAAGAAATCAGGTGCTACCAGGCAGGAGGGGGCAGACCCCCTCCCTCCCCAGTTTTAAATTCATTGGTGGCCAATCCGGCCCCCCCTCACTCCCTCCCCTGTATTACATTAATTGGTGGCCAGTGCAGCCTCCCCTCTCCCCCAGCTCCTAATTAAATCCCCCCCATATACTATGGCCCCAGTTGTGCCCCCATCTTTATATTATGGCCCCATTTGTGCCCCCATACATATATTACGGTTCCAGTTGTGCCCCCATACATATATTACGGTTCCAGTTGTGACCCCATACATATACGATGGCCCCAGTTGTGACCCCATACATATACGATGGCCCCAGTTGGTGGCAGCGGAGAGTTCCGATCGGAGTGCCAGTTTAATCGCTGGGGCTCCGATCGGTTCGGAGTCCCAGTTTAATCGCTGGGGCTCCGATCGGTAACCATGGCAACCAGGACGCTACTGCAGTCCTGGCTGCCATGGTTACTTAGCAATTTTAGAAGCATTATACTTACCTGCGCTGTCTGTGACCGGCCGGGCGCTCCTCCTACTGTTAAGTGAAAGGTCTGTGCGGCGCAGTCATGTCCACAGTTCTTATTATATTCTAACTTAAAGTGTCCCCATCACTATGGGAACGCTTCTGTGTTAGAATATACTGTTGGATCTGATTTTTCATTGATCCAACTCAAATCCGATGGTATATTCTAACAGAGGCGTTCCCATGGTGATGGGGACGCTTCAAGTTAAAATATACCATCGGATTGGAGAAAACTTTGATCCGATGGTATAATAGGGACTCCTGACTTTACATTGAAAGTCAATGGGGGACGGATCAGTTTGCAATTGCACCACTTTTTTTTTTACTTTCCTTCATGTCTGGTGATCCTCCAAAAATCACGGAAGACACACGGGAAAAAAAACGGACACGGAACAACGGAACCCTGTTTTGCGAACCGTGAAAAAATACTGTTGTGTGCATGAGGCCTAAGTTTGTATGTTGGGAGTTGTAGTTTCACAGCAGCTGGAGTGTTGAAGGTTGCTGATCCCTGGTCTATGGGAATGATGAAACCCAATACGCACATTTGATTGTAGTGCCGTTTTTTGGATACATGGCAGAGCAGCATGCTTTGGGTATTTTTATGCCTCATGTTCTGGTGTCTTTGCCCCATGGACATTCATTGTATTTTAGCACCTACTTGAAAAAAGTGTCTGTTTTTATGGCTTTTTTTTTTTTTTTTTTTTTTTTAAATACAGATACAGTAGAACTAACGTCAGAGGGGCACATACTTTCCTGTTTATAAATGCCTGGCAGACAAAAAACACATGCTAAATCACAATTTGTAAAAGCAAAAACGCCTTAAAAAAGCATTACATGAGCATCGCTTGGGTAAATGAAAAGAAGTGGTTTTAGGGATGGGCATATCCAGTATGTCCGAACACAGTATGAGGAGCGCCCGGCCGGTCACAGACAGCGCAGGTAAGTATAATGCTTCTAAAATTGCTAAGTAACCATGGCAGCCAGGACTGCAGTAGCGTCCTGGTTGCCATGGTTACCGATCGGAGCCCCAGCGATTAAACTGGGACTCCGATCGGAACTCTCCGCTGCCACCAACTGGGGCCATAATATATCTATGGGGGGCACAACTGGGGCCATAATATATGTATGGGGGCACAACGGGGGCTATAATATATGTATGGGGGCACAACGGGGGCCATAATATATGTATGGGGGCACAACGGGGGCCATAATATATGTATGGGGGCACAACGGGGGCCATAATATATGTATGGGGGCACAACGGGGGCCATAATATATGTATGGGGGCACAACTGGGGCCATAATATATGTATAGGGACACACCTGGGGTCATAGTATATGTATGAGGGCACAACTGGGACCGTAATATATGTATGGGGGCACAACTGGGGCCATAATATAAAGATAGGGGCACAACTGGGGCCATAGTATATGGGGGGGGGGAGGGGAGGCCGCACTGACCACCAATGAATGTAATACAGGGGAGGGAGGGAGGGCCGCACTGGCCACCAATGAATTTAAAACTGGGGAGGGAGGGGGGTCTGCCCCCTCCTGCCTGGCAGCACCTGATCTCTTACAGGGGGCTATGATACGGCACCTGAGGGGTTAATTGTGCGGATCACAGCCCCCTGTAAGAGATCGGCTGCTGCCAGGCAGCAGGGGGCAGTCATGTACACAGTTCTTAGTATATTCTAACTTGAAGCGTCCCCATCACTATGGGAACGCCTGTGTTAGAATATACTGTCGGATCTGAGTTTTCACATGATATGGGGGGGCTCTTGTTACTGGGACAAGATGGTGGGGGGCTCTTATTACTGGCACATGATTGGTGGGCATCTATGGTGGTACATTTTACTGGCACATTATTGGTGGGCACTATAGGGGCACAAAGAAGGAGTATTTTATATGGGGGCTCTGTACAGTAGCATTTTATACTGCGACACATTATGGTGGGTACTTTGGGGAAGGTGGGAGAGGAGTACTATGGGGTCATTTACAGGGGCACTAAGAAGGGGTATTTTATACTTACATATTATGGGGGACACTCAGGGCATCTACAGGGGCACTATATATAGGGCATTTTATACTGGTACATTATGGGGGCACTAGGAGGGAGGGGGAGAGGAGCACTATGGGGGCATTTACTGGGGGCACTATATAGGGGTATTTTATACTGGCACATTATGGGGGCACTATGAGGACATTAGCTCAACTGGGCGCTTTACAAGGGGGTATTTTTTGCAGTCACATTATAAGGAGAATTATTTCTACTGGGGGGCATTATTACTCCCACATGGTATGACCCCCTAGTAGCAGCACCGGCCTCTCCCTGCTCTGCTATCCCTCTGCCCCTTCTCCAAATCCTTATTATGAAATCTTTCTCATTAGGATAAAACACATCAGCTCCGCCGAGCCCCCGGCCAAAGTGTGGAAGTGGTGTCCGAGATCCCTAAGGGCCAAGCCATGTAACTGTAAGTTTTTATGTGAAATATGTTTATGTTATACACATATAGCCTACACTGTGCTCCACAATATACAGTATACCGCTACACTGTGCTCCACAATATAAAGTATACCTTTACACTGTGCCACACAATATACAGTATACGCTACACTGTGCCCCACAATGTACAGTATACCGCTACACTGTGCCCCACAATATACAGTATACCTCTGTCTACACTGTGCACACAATATACAGTATACCTCTTCACTGTGCCACACAATATACAGTATACCTCTTCATTGTGCCACACAATATGCAGTATACCGCTACACTGTGCCACACAATATGCAGTATACCGCTACACTGTGCCACACAATATACAGTATACCTCTTCATTGTGCCACACAATATGCAGTATACCGCTACACTGTGCCACACAATATGCAGTATACCGCTACACTGTGCCACACAATATACAGTATACCTCTTCACTGTGCCACACAATATACAGTATACCGCTACACTGTGCCACACAATATACAGTATACCTCTTCATTGTGCCACACAATATACAGTATGCCGCTACATTGTGCCACACAATATACCGTTTCTTCTGTATGAACGTCCACAAATTAAATCTCCAGAGTCAATACGGGACAGTAAAGTCAGCAAGTGTCATGGGGGGGAGGGGCCCTTATTGTTTTTCGCCCCAGGACCCCATTTCACCTAGAACCGGCCCTGCATGTTGTGTGGGTGTCCTTCTGAAGGTAGGTGACATTTTTCAGCACTGTGTTGTAAGTTGTTCTATATCCTCTCTAACGCTAACAGAAGGACAGCTATCTCCTGGACAAACACATCTGCCTGACTGGGCATTTTATTTCTATGGTGGGTGAGAGATAAGTGGTCAACAATTTCCCCTGATGCCAGCTAGTTCAGGAAAAACCATGGGATCAGACAAGTAGAAAGCTTTCCTGAAGAAGCCAGAGCTGATGAATATAAAATATGCTTTCCCCCACAACCATTGAGCTAGAGCAGATATTTTTCAGTGACAGACTTTTTCGGTCCCATAGGCTAACTGCCCACTGTATGGATTATGTCCGTTTTTTCAGCATGGATTCTCGTGTGGAATAACTGCAGCGTAATACCATAAAAGCGTATGAGATTAATAATCTCACTTAAGCCTTTGCTTTTTCTTCCGTTCGGATTTTTAAACTCTGCAGTATTTCAATTGTTTGACTTTCTGTACGGATTTCAACCTTTTTATTGGAAAAGTGAGATCTGCTGCAAAACCGAAACAAAATCCACAAGTGAAGGCTAGTTTGTGGTGTGGAAATGTACAGTAATACGCACGGAAATCTGTGCACATTTTCGATTTGTAAACCTGTACCCTAATGGCCAATTCAGAGGGGGGTTTTTTTGCTGCCGATTTTGGAGTGTTTCCGCCTCAAAATAAAACATAAATTAAAAAAAGCCTTGAAACAGCCTCCCATTCATTTTAATGGGAAGGAGCATTTTCCCAATGGAAAAAAAACAGAAGCATTATGCCCTATCTTGGGTCAGAATCTGCCAATGAACTGAATGGGAAGTGTAAAAAAAACATAACAGCGCCATACATGTCCATGTGGTTTTTTTTTCTTTGCATCCACACCAAAAACCATGAGCTGAAAATGAATTAAACACCCATTGATATAAAGAAAAGCACAAAAAACACGCTAAAAAACACAAGCTTATTCCACACTTAATTTTGTAGGCAGATTTTCAAAATCCATTGTGTGAACATACCCTTAGGGCACCTGCACATGTAGTGGAATATGTGGAAATACCACAACGTTGTGCAGTCCAAGCAAAGTGTCTGAGATTAAACAAATCTCAGGTATACGTTCTGGATGTTTTCTATGTTAATTATGCTTGTGGTCGGGGCCACCAGGTACGTACCTGACCCTAACCTAGGGAACCTAACCCTAAGCGGTCAGAGTTGTGCCGCAACCGCGTCGTGGAGGGACGCCTGAAAGAGGGCATCCCCTTTGAGAGTAACAGAAAAAGGGGGTCGGGTGGGAGGGAGAACTTCGTACGTCGTACACATGTGGGAGGGTGCTGACGGCTGATATAGGCGGCCAAGCCCCTCCCACAAACACAGGCCAATGAATCGGCCTTACACTTGTGGTCGGGGCCACCAGGTACGTACCTGACCCTAACCTAGGGAACCTAACCCTAAGCGGTCAGAGTTGTGCCGCAACCGCGTCGTGGAGGGACGCCTGAAAGAGGGCAAGAGACATACTGATAGGCAAAGTATTTTATTGTGGCGAAATTACAAAGCCAGGTTCTGAAACGCTGTTGACATTTCGGTATCGGGGTGAGGTATGTATCGGGTGAAACATGCCGAGTGCCAACGCCCTAACTTCTGAATTACGTGTGCAGGTACCTGATTCTTGGAGGCTGCAGATGCAGCGCCTATGCGGAATGAATGTCCCGAGATAGCGGAGGGGTCACCACCCAGGCTGGCCACCAGTGATCTGACATGGGACACGAACTGATGGGTGGTGAGTGGAACCACCCCGAAGGGTAACAGTGGGCTGTTAGGCCCAGACCCCGACAAGGCGGACCGTAGCTGACGGAGCACCGTGACGGGGCACCACTGGTGTGAAGTGGGATAGAAGGACACCGGGACCGGGGGGCCCACCTGGGAGGTCTTGGACGTCCTGAGCAGTAACGTGAACCCCTCGGAGTTCTGGACCAGCTGGCTGACCGTGAGGAACTTACTGTTGCCGGAAGAGCAGGTGAACTCTCCGGGCCTCAGAAAGCCGTAGAAGGCTAAATAGATGGCAGATTTGAGTACCAAGCTGGGCAAAACCCCGAACGGATTACTGTCCAGGATGTCGGATAGATTGCGGAAGAGGGGCCCGGTGACCCCTTGCCTGCTGCCTCGGCCTTGAGGCCCGCATTTGCTTAAGCCCTTGAGTGCTGCCTTAACAGCCTGCATGGCGAAAAGTGATGGTTGATCGGGATGACTGACGGAGAAAAAATGTTGTACTCCCGCTAGGTATGACCTGACTGTACTGTGAGAGAGCTTGTGCACTGAGTGGCAGTAGCCAATAAACGCCAGGATGTAATCTGGAAAACTGGATTCCCCCTGAGGATGCTCCCCTTGGAACCTGCAGAACATCTTCCACCCGGTGTGATATGCTCGGGTCGTGTTGGGCGAGAGAGAATCGCGAATCAGAGCATGGGCCGTCTCCAGGTGGTCGGCTATGTTAACATTAAGGACTCGTGAGGAGGAGCGGTGGCGCCTGTCGCATCTGCCTCTGGCATGATCTGAAAGAAACGGTAAAAGTTAGCCCTGGATAAGGCGTCGGCAGCCAGGTTTTGCTCACCTGGTACATGTGCGCTATGGACGTGGAAATGGTGGTATAGGGACAGCTGAACTAACCGCCTAAGGAAACCCATGACGTGGCTTGACTTTGACGATCCACTATTTAGGATGTCTACGACGGCTGCGTTATCCGTCACGAACAGGACGGACTGGTTCGCCCAGAGACTGCCCCATATGTGAGCAGCTACCACGATGGGGTACAGCTCAAACAGTGCCGAGGAGTGGAGGAACCCTGGGATTAGTACCGCCTCAGCCGGCCATCTGTCTGCAACCCAGTGCGTGCCAAAAACAGCGGCAAACCCTGTGCCGGCGGCCGCGTCCGAGAAAACTAAGGGGGACTGGCATGACAGCTTGGGGACGAATAGGGACACCCCGTTCCACTGGTCCAGGAAATGATCCCACATACGGAGATCCGCTAAGGCCTGGCTGTCCAGACGCACTGGGCTGTCCTGTTCTGGGGCGGTGCTAAGGAGCGCCAGCAGGCGGGATACAAACGTTCTGCCTTGCGGAATGATGCGCATGGCAAAATTCAGCATACCCAGTAGCGACTGAAGGTCAGTCTTAGTGACCACCGACGTGGCTGAAAACCTGTGAATCACTTCTCGGACTCTCGTTAGCTTGTCCGAGGGTAACCTGGCTAACATGCGTTGGGAGTCCAACTCGATGCCCAAAAAAGTGATCACGGTGGACGGGCCCTCTACTTTTTTGGAAGAAACAGGTACCCCCAACTGGGAAAAACACCTCAGTAGCTTCCCCAGCCCCAGAGGAGCAGCCCCTGGGCCCTCAATCAATAGGAAGTCGTCCAGATAATGGATGACGAATTCACAGCGCACCTTGTGTACCAGAACCCAGTGGAGGGCTTGGGCCAGCTGATCGAAGAGCCAGGGGCTGCTCTTGGAACCAAAGGTGAGTTTCGTGGCAAAGTAATACAGGCCTCGCCACCTGATACCGTGCCATTGCCAGAGTGCTGGCATAATGGGGAGCAGTTTGAAAGCGTCCGATATATCTGCTTTGGACAATGCGGACCCGGGACCTGTCTGCATGATGATGGCGATGGCTTGGTCTATGGAAGCATACCTCATGCCCACTTCTTCTGAAGGAATGAGGGAATTGAGACTGGGAACCTGTGAACCATGTGGGGCAGACAAGTCAATGATGAGTCTCTCCTTCTTACTGAACTTGCCTGTGACGACTCCTACGGGACTGACTCTCCACCGTTGAAATGGGGGTGCTTCAAAAGGACCGATTAAGAACCCTTTAGCTAACTCGGCTTCTATGAGTGTGTCTACTGAGCCAGGATTCCTTTCGGCTGACTGAAGGTTCCCGCACTCATGCGTGACCTCGGGGGTCGTGATTAACCCTGTGTGGAACCCTTCATGGAACCCTGACACCAGGAACTGCACGAATCCTGGGTTGTGATGACCTTGCAACATTGCTTGTAGACGATTAGTATCGACCACGCTCATATAATTTTTCACCGACTTTAATGAACAAGCTACTCGGGGGTGAGCCCTGAAGCAGTTGGTACAGATATGCAACAAGCGGCACTGGCCGAAATTACAAGACGCGTAATTAAAATTGTTGCATATCTGTGCCCTACCTAACTGGACAATGGGTCGTCCTAGTTTGTCTACTGAATTGGGGGGCCTGAAGATGTCGAGTGGACCTGCTGAAGAGCTGGAGGGGTATGACGTCGTGGCGGCTGCCGACTTATGGCACCACTCTACTGAGTGGAAGATAGACTGACAAGCCGAACAGGAGGGAGCCTTCAGGCCTGCAAAGTGTCTGCAGAACAACTCAGTGTCCAGGACGGACCAGTCTGTGACATGTTGAAACTGGGACAGGGCTGCGGCCGCTTTGGCTGAGAATGAACAGTGGTAATCGTAGAACGCATTACCACCATACCTATGTCCCAACTCAGTGACCCTAAAGAGGTATAGGTCTAGCTCCTCCCTCCTGTCCGGCCTGGCAGTACAGATGACGTCCCTGAAAAGGCTGAAAGCCATGACGAACTCTGGAATGTTCAGTTTGCGATTGAGCCGGTGGTCGCGGCTTCTCAGCACCACCGAGACTTCCCCGCAGGCTATGACCTTGTTGTCGGAAAGGTCCCTGGAGGCTATCAGTAGCGAAGCGAGGTTGATGTCCCTACCCTCAAGAATGTCCTTCCTGATGTTGATGGGGACAAAGTGAGACGGAGCCACGTTGGGGACTGGCTGGGCAGTGCGGATGTCTACTGCCGCCGAGGTGGAGGCGACCGGAGGCTCGGGTGAAGAAACTGACACTGCCGAGTTGTGAGCCTCGACTGACTCGAGTCTAGCCTGTATGGACGTGACGGCCGAAGTCAAGTTGTTCAGCATGAGGTGTAATTGGGCCAGCGATGTCTGTATCGTGGCTGCGGGGGGATCACCGCCGCTGGGCCCCAGGGAATCTTTCCATAACCGGTATAGCTCTGCTTTCCTAGCTGACGCCGGGAAAGGAACACCCCGTCTCGTCAGCTCCGCCATCAGCTTGGGGATAGTCCAAGCACGGAGGGATAACGTGCTGCCCCCTTCGGACGTCCCTGCAGCATTCTCATCCACTGATGCTTCCATGATATCAGATGCGTGCGACATCACAGCTGTGGAGAAAATAATGCAAGGTGACCGGCTACCCTGGGCGACCACCAAGTGCGTGAGGCTGTTTGACAACGTGGTAGAAAAAGGTGCACTGTCCCTGTGAAGCACGCACCCTAACCCCTGACGGCCGTGGAAGAGTGGCCAGGAACCGCCACCTGAAGGTACATGCCAGGACCTGACTTTACTTACCAACTGAGGAACACTGTTCTGAACCCCACGGATGTTTTTAAATGGAAAAGGAAACCTGGACGTAAAAGAGTGCATGAGACCTTTCCCTTGCTAGTGATCAATACCTCCCGTCCACTGACGTGAGCCCCCGCTACCTTGTTCGTGAGAACTCGGTGAATCCTAGACTGGCTTCTCTTGTGTGTATGTTTGAGAAAATATAAAAATTTTCTCCTTGCTCTGACCTGGGAAACAAGCAGCACAGAAAACAATCAATACGTGGGGTACAAACTGATGGAGCGCGAGCTGTGGGCAGTGGATTTGAACAACGGATGGGGATGGCGTGATTGGGTTTTTTTTTTTTTTTTTTTTTCTGGCCCCCCCCCGACTCTGTCCGTCGTATGTGGTGGACCCCTACCTACCTAAGCAGCACGGCGGCCCGTGCCAGACTTTAAGTGTGTGTGTGTGGCGCTGGCCATTGCATCCCCCACCATGTTCCACTGTACCGCGTGGGGAGCGCGGAGCTCCCTGACACAGAGGACCAAGCGGGGGGATACTTGTGAGCAACAGCTCGCGCCTCACACTACACTATTTTTTTTTTTTTTTATTTTTTTTTTATTTTTTTTTCGCCACGTGGAGAGTGACGCGTGTCCCTGGCAGGGTGCGCAGTGCAGGGGCGCCCTCCGTTCGAGGGCTGACCCGTCCGCCGGCTGGGCACACCTGCCACGTGGGGAGCTGCGCCGCCCTCAGGCCTGGATCGGCGCAGGGAGGACCCCCAGTGGTGAGGGCCTACCCCTGCCGATAATGAAAATGCCGCGTGGGGGGCCTCGCCGGTCCCTGGCGGAGCGCCCAGTGCGAGGGTGCCCTCCTGCCATCTGTGGGCCGACCCTCCGCCGGCTGAGCGCGCCCGCCGCGTGGGGAACCGGCTTAGCCCCCTGGCATAACTGGAACAGGGGGGGGGGGTTCTGGACATGGCGCCGCCTTCCCCCCTGTTCTCCTGAACATCGAGCCACGTGGGAGGCCCACCGCTCCCTGGTGGATTGCCCAGTGCGGTGGTGCCCCCCTGAGTCCGGAGGGCCGACCCACCGTCGGCTGGGCAAATCCACCGCGTGGGGACACGGTGGTGCCCCCTGGCTTAGACAGAGGCTGGGGGGGGGGGGTGGCAGGGGCGCTACCCCTCAACTGGGGGGCGGGCCCCGCCGCTGGATGCCACGCCCACACCACGTGGGGGAGCGGGGCAGCGCCGGCGACATGGAGCGTGAGCCGCCTGTGAAGGTGAGCAGAAGCGGCGGAGGAGGGAGGCGCGGTCTGCCGCTGTGCTCCAACACCTCCATGACACGAGCGGGAGTGGGGACACGAGCGGGAGCGGGACGGGGGGCGAAGTGTTCCGGAGCGCGGGACCCGCTTACCAACCGGGCCGACCGCACAACCGGACGTCCGCTTACCTGGCCTGTTCGGCAGGACTGACAGGTACAACGCACGCTCCGGGATCCTGAACTTCGTACGTCGTACACATGTGGGAGGGTGCTGACGGCTGATATAGGCGGCCAAGCCCCTCCCACAAACACAGGCCAATGAATCGGCCTTACACTTGTGGTTTTAGCTGTGGATTTCACCCTTTTCTAATGATCTGCTTGGATCTTCTGCTCCTGAACCTGCACCCATGTGCTGGTATCCTTAGGGTGTGTTAACCAAGTGGAGTTCTCAAGCGGATTTTGGCACATATTCTGCACCTAACTCTGCATCCCATTGTTTGCAATGGAAGTCAGCCTTAGGCCACATGCACACAACAGTGTTTTTTCCCTGTCAGTGATTGGGCTTCAGTGGTCTGTGTCCGATTTTGCTTCAGTTGTGTTTCCTTGTGTCTTCCTTTTTTTTTGATATAACAAAATAGCAACAGACAGGTGCACTCTGCGGTATTACTAAATCCTCAAACTGGTTTTAAAATTGAGAGATTAGTCAACATGTCCTACGGAGTAGGACATGTCTAAGCCCGGGCACCGCGACAAGGTTTCTCAAGTAGCCCGGGACCTAACACTCTCCTACCTGTGCCAGTGGGCAAATACCAGGAGCCAGTGGGCAGCCCACTGGCTCCTGGTATTTGCCCACTGGCACAGGTAGGAGAGTGTTAGGTCCCGGGCTACTTGAGAAACCTTGTCGCGGTGCCCGGGCTTAGACATGTCCTACTCCGTAGGACATGTTGACTAATCTCTCAATTTTAAAACCAGTTTGAGGATTTAGTAATACCGCAGAGTGCACCTGTCTGTTGCTATTTTGTTATATTGTTATATTGATTATCACATCCACACAATTGTTACCTTGTGTAGGATGTCTATTGTGGTACTTGTGGTTCGCTGCGGGCATCCTCCACCGTATGCATGTTTGCTGGGGATTGCCATTAGCAACGGGCCACAAGTGCAGGATTTGCTCCCCTATATATATGCACGACTGCATGTGGGTTTGAGCACCTCCTGCTATACCACGTCATTCCATTCAGTTTGTATATATAGAGATTCCTTTTTTTTTGTCTGACAGGGGGAAAAAAAGGAAGGTTAATGAAAAGTGTAATTTTATTGCACCAAGGTCTTGTAGAAAAAAAAAACAGACACGGACGACATACCAGTTGTGCTTCTGTGTTTTTTTTTTTGGACGGACCCATTGACTTGAATGGGTCCGTCCTCCGTTTTCCACTGACAAGAATACGACAGGTTATATTTTTTTGACGGACTGGAATCACGGACGTGGAAAAAAACAGAGGACTGTCAGTTTTTTTTCACAGCTCCATAGAAATGAATGGGACCTCCGCTAAACTGTGAAAAGTAACGGAACAGACGCGGATGCACACAACGGTCGTGTGCATGAGGCCTTACAGCACATTCATAAGATTTTGTGCGTGGCCTTTCAAAGCGTCAGCATTGCACTTACCCGTATACTGAGCCTCTTCTTTGAGTAGACCACCGCTCTAGAAGGCAAGTTTGGATCACTTTCAACAGGTTTCACTGATTAGACTGCGCAGAACATTAAAGGGAAGTAGAATGGAACGTTCAAAAAATCTATTCGGATTCGTTGCAGAATTTGTGAAATTTGTTCACCAATTTTCTAAAGATTTCACAGCATATCCGCACATGATCGTTCCCTTTAACATTTGTGTTCAGGTTTCGGTCACGTTTTCATTCTGCAGCACCATTTTTGCAAAAAAATCCCAGATACCTGACAAAACCAACTGGACCGGTTGCCGATACAGCGTTTACCCACTTTATCTGTGCCATTTAAAACCTGTAGGAAAATGGATTTACTGTAGCAATCACGATTCAGTGTAAGTGTACAGACCCCAAACAGGATTTCTTTCAAATTATTTTAATAAATCCATTTTGGAACTCTTTTTTTATTTTGTATAATGAACTGTACAATCCATAGACTTAGGAAAATGCATTTCTTGGAAAAATTCTTCTCTTTTGGACACTTTTCTTACTGAACACATTAGGATATTTCTAAACTATAGAAGCAGCTTGTGGCATTTTCTTACCATATGTAGATAATAAAACATACAATGTCATTTCTATCGGGTCTCCGCATGTTATAAATATGAACATCAAGTAGAAGGGTGGACTTGGAAGACTGTTGACTGCAGACTTTGCTCAAAGTTCTTCTCAAGTCTTTTTATGGCTGCAACTCTTGGACCACTCAACCATTTACACCCCGAGTTATACTATACTGCGTCATTGGAAGGTTATATAGTGATCTATGTTTTGTTGAGTAGAAAAGGTAAAGGAAAATCTTGGTGTTGCAGGCGTAACACAGAGCCCAAGACGTGAGCACATACAAGTGACCAGCAGCCATTACAATAGGAACAGGGGAGAATTCTGAAGAAGAGTTTGAAACAGTGTGCTTTCCGCATCCGTATTTCCGTTCTGTAGCACAGAAAAAAAAGATTAAACATGTCCCATTCTTGTCCATAAATTGCAGACAAGAATAGGCATTTCTACATAGGAGAAAGACGATCTGACCTGCAAAATGCGGAACGCACACGGCCAGTATCCAGATACGGTCATGTGAATGAGTCCTCATGAAATGAAGGACTACTTAATTTATTCACTGCACTATCCTGACGTCATGTAATCTCTGCCCTGTAGTCTCGCGCTTGCTGCCAGACGATTCCTCTGCCTAGGACTGCCTTGTGCAGAGAGAGTCTTTTCTGGTCCGATTGGGGTGCGCAGGGAGCTGGCGCATGCACAGTGGACAAGTGGAAGCCAGTGTCCACTGCGCCTGCGCGAGACTACGGCGCAGAGATAACATGACGTCAGGATAGTGCAGTGAATATATAGTAGTAGGCGGTGCTGGGCTGCGGATCGATGGGCGGTGCTGGGCTCCAGGAGATCGTGGGACAACCCCATGGGCTCCTGACAGAGGTGATTTACATATGAATAAGATCAATTTTTATAAGAATATAAGGCACTCAGGTCATAAACAGTGGGATCATTGTAAACACTGCATGAAGACTAATGGGCACATATAAATATCTACATATTGTTAATCCTGGCGGTCAGCTTTTATTTGAGGGTATTTACATCCAAATCAGGTGAACGGTGTAGGAATTACATCAGTTTGCATATGTGCCTCCCACTTGTTAAGGGACCAAAAGTAATGGGACAATTGGCTTCTCAGCTGTTCCATGGCCAGGTGTGTGTTATTCCCTCATTATCCCAATTACAATGAGCAGATAAAAGGCCCAGAGTTCATTTCAAGTGCGCTATTTGCATTTGGAATCTGTTGCTGTCAACTCTCAAGATTATATCCAAAGAGCTGTGACTATCAGTGAAGCAAGCCATCATTAGGCTGAAAAAACAAGATAAACCCATCAGAGAGATAGCAAAAATATTAGGCATGGCCAAATCAACGGAAACATTCTTAAAAAGAAGGAAAGCACTGGAGAGCTCAGCAACACCTGTGCAGACAGGGATAATCCACTGAATGTATAATTATAGTGGTGTACTTTTTTTTATATGTAACATAGTACATAAGGCCAAAAAAAGACATTTGTCCATCCAGTTCGGCCTGTCATCCTGCAAGTTGATCCAGAGGAAGGCAAAAAAAAAAAAACTGAGGTAGAAGCCATATTTTCCCCATTTTAGGTGAATAATATTTAGAATACCTCTGTTGGGCTTGTGCTACTGTGTATTAGCTGTTTACACCTGTAAAAATCCAGCTTTACATTAGGCGAGTGGTGAGGCTTCTTTAGCACCTTCAATGGGTTAAGTCCTATAGCAGGCAGGTATTGTTTAAATCGCTACTGTGGCGTCCCACACGGAGGCAATATCCTGCCTGCTGTTACCTGTGCGTGCGGTAGCAAATCCTTTGCGATGTCTCCTGTATGCGTGACCGCTTCTCTCCAGTGAGTTGTCCGGCAGAGTTTTCTGCTCTCTGTGTTTCCCGCTGTGCGTGCGGCAAGCTCGGCGTCCCACGTGGTCTAGGTCCGCTGGTTGTACATATCGGGATAGGCTGTTGTGGATATGCAGGCTGGTATAGTTGTAGGGTCTTTCAAGTCTGATATGTTGGGGTAGTGGTGAAATACCTGCTAGTAAAGGATACTATACAGCAATAGGAAGCGCTTCCCTACAACTACCAGCCTGCATATCCACGACAGCCTATCCCGATATGTACAACCAGTGGACCTAGACCACGTGGGACGCCGAGCGCACATCAGGAAACACAGAGAACTCTGCCGGACAACTCACTGGAGAGAAGCGGCCACGCATACAGGAGACATCGCAAAGGATTTGCCTCCGCACGCACAACGGGAAACACAGAGAGCAGAGAACTCTGCCGGACAACTCACTGGAGAGGAGCGGCCACGCATACAGGAGACATCGCAAAGGATTTGCCTCCGCACGCACAGCGGGAAACACAGAGAGCAGAGAACTCTGCCGGACAACTCACTGGAGAGGAGCGGCCACGCATACAGGAGACATCGCAAAGGATTTGCCTCCGCACGCACAGCGGGAAACACAGAGAGCAGAGAACTCTGCCGGACAACTCACTGGAGAGAAGCGACCACGCATACAGGAGACATCGCAAAGGTAACAGCAGGCAGGATATTGCCTCCGTGTGGGACAGAACAGTAGCGATTTAAACAATACCTGCCTGCTATAGGACTTAACCCATTGAAGGTGCTAAAGAAGCCGCACCAGTCACCTAATGTAAAGCTGGATTTTTACAGGTGTAAACAGCTAATACACAGTAGCACAAGCCCAACAGAGGTATTCTAAATATTACTGCACTGTGGACACCACTATAATTATACATTCAGTGGATTATCCCTGTCTGCACAGCCAAACAACAATTATATTTATCCAGTGGATTATCCTTGTCTGCACAGCCAATCAACAATTATATACAGGTTAAACTCGAAAAATTAGAATATTGTTCAAAGATTATTTATTTCAGTAATGCAATTTAAAATGTGAAACTAACATATGAGCTAGACTCATTACATGCAAAGCGAGATATTTCAAGCCTTTGTTATAATTTGGATGATTATGGCTTACAGCTTATGAAAACCCCAAAGTCACAATCTCAGGTACCCTTTGCTCAGGGGGTATGGATTAATTAGCTGACTAGAGTGCGACACTTTGAGCCTAGAATATTGAACCTTTTCACAAAATTCTAATTTTAAGCTGCAATAATGCAATTCTTTGTAATTTGCATTACTGAAATAAATGGACTTTTGCACAATATTCTAATTTTTCAAGTTTCGAGTTTCACCTGTATATCCAGTGGATTATCCTTGTCTGCACAGCCAAACAATAATTATACCACTGATCAGCTCACAATTTCAACATCTATAGACTATAGTGGCTGACAACTAACCCAAGGGCAACCCAAGGACAACCATACTTCTGATGAACTGAGATTTTCAACTTTTAACTCCTGTAAATTACTGAGAAATAGTGACTTTACCCCAGGAGGGACGATTTTGGACACCGTATTATCGTCAGTGATATAGCTTTTTACTTCTATTTCTATTATACATATCCTGGCGGATCACCCACATTTATTTTTATTTTTTTATTACTTAAAAAAAAAATTCATTATTTTATTGTATATTACTTTTGATTATCCTTTTTCATTTTTTATCTATACATTTTTTGCACATTTTATGTGTATATTTTAATCATAAGAGCGAAAATAAATCTATCTATATTAAATACATCCCGTCTGCTCCCTACTTGTTTCCAGATACAGTGTGCCAGTCTATCAACCACATCAAGGCCTTAAAGTTAACAGCATGAAAGCCACGTAAGGCTCCATTCACACGTCCGCAATTTTCCTTCCGCATCTGTTCCGCAATTTTGCGGAACAGGTGTGAATCCATTCATTTCAATGGGGGAGTAATTGCTGTCCGCATCAGCACTTCCGTGATGCAGTTCCGCAAAAAAAATGAAGCATATCCTACTTTTGGCCGCAAATTGCGGTCCGCGGCCCCATTGTACTCAATGGGTCCGCAAAAAAGTGGATGACATGCGGAAAGACACTAAATGTCATCCGCTTATCATCCGCATTACCCTAGCAGCATGTATTGCTCCCTCCTTTTTTATTTCTGCGGAAACACAGAACGGATGTGGATGCACTTTTGTAAAAAACTGAAGGTTTTTACGGAAACACGGATCCGCAAAAAAACGGACCGTAAGGAAAATTGTGGATGTGTGAATGGAGCCTAAGGCCGCTTTCACATGGTCAGAATTTGGTTAGTATGTTACCTCGGGTCACTCCTGGTTTTGGTTAATAAAGTATTATCACTGCATTCTACTCATTTTGGACAAAAAGTTTTTTCTATAGATTTTTAATAACTAAAAAATGTCAACAGTTTTTCCTCTAAACCTTTCACTTTCACTGCATCGCTTTCTGGTTTTCAATGAGTCTGTCACAGAGCTGCTCTGGCGGCTTCATCGGTACTTTCCTAACAGCTCATAAACAGTTATAATAGCTAAATTCTTATCACTTTGATAAGAATTTATCTTAGGGTACTTTCACACTTGCGGCAGGACGGATCCGACAGGCTGTTCACCCTGTTGGATCCGTCCTTCCGCTATTTCGCCGTGCCGCCGCGCCGTCCCTATTGACTATAATGGGGACGGGGTGCAGCTCCGGCACAGTACGGCAGTTCGCGGTCAGAGGCCGCCGGACATGTAGGACTTTTAGTCCGGCGGCCTTTCGTCGTGCACTGCCGTGCTGCGCCGGAGCTCCGCCCCGTCCCCATTATAGTCAATGGGGACGGAGTGGCGGTCCGGCGGCACGGCGAAATAGCGTAAGGACAGATCTGACAGGGTGAACAGCCTGAAAGACAGACATGCAATGTGACAATGCACTGCAATATAAAGTACAAAAATTGCATGGAAATAACAAGTGCTACACTATAAGTGCGAGATACTTGGCAAATTATTTTGTACAAAATTATTTGAGCCCGTCTGCCAAGCGTCAAGGCGTTCTCTGTTAGACGGGTTCCTACGCTAAATTCTACCTGTTAGGTGCCATAACGGCTACCGTACACTTCAGGGAGTGTAGGTTCCACGTACCTGCATTGTAACCTACCTGTTGGGTGCCATGACGGCTACCATCCACTCAGGGAATGCAGGCTACACAGCAGGCCCACTCCACAACACCACCGGCGCCTACAAGCCACCAAGGACCGCAGTGGGAGTCCTGGTGCTGTGGCTTCAGTGAATGAAGTGGAGCAGGCCTGACTATGCACTGACACTAATTAAAATCAGCCAATGGGGCAGACAGGGTGGTCAGAAATGTGAGACTGAGGAGGCAGCCACACCTCAATTACAAACTACAAGGGAAACCAAAAAAGGGGCTCAGTCACATAACAACCGCAGGAGCACATTGCTGGGGCAAGGAAATAACATGAAAGACAGACATGCAATGTGACAATGCACTGCAATATAAAGTACAAAAATTGCATGGAAATAACAAGTGCTACACTATAAGTGCGAGATACTTGGCAAATTATTTTGTACAAAATTATTTGAGCCCGTCTGCCAAGCGTCAAGGCGTTCTCTGTTAGACGGGTTCCTACGCTAAATTCTACCTGTTAGGTGCCATAACGGCTACCGTACACTTCAGGGAGTGTAGGTTCCACATACCTGCATTGTAACCTACCTGTTGGGTGCCATGACGGCTACCATCCACTCAGGGAATGCAGGCTACACAGCAGGCCCACTCCACAACACCACCGGCGCATAATTTTGTACAAAATAATTTGCCAAGTATCTCGCACTTATAGTGTAGCACTTGTTATTTCCATGCAATTTTTGTACTTTATATTGCAGTGCATTGTCACATTGCATGTCTGTCTTTCATGTTATTTCCTTGCCCCAGCAATGTGCTCCTGCGGTTGTTATGTGACTGAGCCCCTTTTTTGGTTTTTTAGGGTGAACAGCCTGTCGGATCCGTCCTGCCGCAAGTGTGAAAGTACCCTTAAATGAGTCTTTATAAGGTGTCAGGAGTTCAGAGATAAGGGCTACAGATCCAACTGCCAGAGCAGCTCTCTGACAAGCTCACCGTGAACCAGAAAGCAATGCAGATGCAGTAAAAGCTGCAAAGGAAAAAAACTGTTCATTTTAAAATTAAATCAATTGAAAAAAAAAAAAAGTTTTTTTGCCCAAAATGTGTACAATGCAGTGAAAAACCGGAATTAGACTTACCGGTAATTCAGTTTCCATGAAATCACCATGACGGCCACAAGGAGATTGACCCATGACCTCTGTGGGGGCAGGAAACAGAGAAGAGGTTAAATTGCCCCCTCCCACCACCGCACCTCAGTGTTCCAAAGATATCAAGTGCCAGAAGTGTCCTAGTATTTCCCAGTATTACACCATACCAGAAAAATACCGGTGAAAAACAAAATTTCAACAAAAGAAGGGAGGGAATGTATGGGCCGTCATGGTGATTTCATGGAAACTGAATTACCGGTAAGTCTAATTCCGGTTTTCCCATATCATCACCATGACGGCCACAAGGAGAGTTATAAAATTATTTTTTATGGGTGGGGGCAACCGCCTGGAGAACCTTCTGACCAAAAGAGAGGCCAGAGGTTCCAGACAAGTCCAAACGGTAATGTTTCACAAATGTGTGAATACTAGACCAGGAGGCGGCCCTGCATATATCATCCAGGGAGGCCCCTGCTCTTTCAGCGAAGGTAGTAGATACAGCTCTGGTAGAGTGGGCTCTAATATTGGAAGGAGGATCCAGATTCTGGTTCTTATAACATAAGGTAATAGTGTCCTTAATCCATCTTGCAATGGAGGATTTTGAGGCCCTGGATCCCTTATTCCTTCCAGCAAATTGGACAAGCAGACTGTCAGACTTCCTGAAGTCCCTAGTGGCTTCCAAGTATCTAATAACTGCACGCCTAACGTCAAGGAAATGAAATTGCTCTTCTTCCTGATCCTTGGGATTGTTGAAGAAGGATGGAAGTAGGATCTCCTGGCCTCTGTTGCGGTCTGAGGCCACCTTTGGCAGGAAACCTGGGTCCAGTTTAAGCACAATCTTATCCTCAGTGATGGTAAGGTATGGTTCCCTAATGGAGAGAGCCTGAATCTCTCCCAGTCTCTTGGCAGAGGTAATTGTTATAAGAAAGGCAGTCTTAAATGAAAGCAATTTGATTGAACAATCCTCCAACGGCTCAAATGGGGAACACATAAGATTGTTGAGAACTAAATTTAAGTCCCAGGTTGGGCTGCGGGACCTAAGTGTGGGTCTCAGTCTACGTGCAGCTCTAATGAATCGTTTGATCCATCTATGGTCTGCCAGGTCGGAATCAAAGAAGGCGCTCAATGCCGAAACTTGAACCTTTAAAGTGGATGGAGAAAGGCCCATGTCCAGGCCCTTTTGTAGAAATTCCAGAATTTTCTGGATACTGGGCCCCACGGAATTTGGATTTTCCTCGCCCGACCATGAGCAGAATCTCTTCCAGATCTTCAGGTATATCGCTGAAGTGACCTTTTTCCTAGAACATCTCAGGGTGGCTATAACCTGGTCTGACAGGCCCTGAGACCTTAAGAGGGAGACCTCAGGATCCAAGCCGTGAGCTTCAGGAACTCCGGATGAGGATGTAGCAAAGGACCCTGGTATAGGATGTCCCCCCCTGAGTGGGAGTCTCACTGGTTCGTCTATTGCTAGCTTTAATAGAGGGGCGAACCAACTCCTCTTGGGCCAGAACGGAGCGATCAGTATTACCGTGGTTCTCCCCTCCTGAATCTTCTGAATGACCCTCGGGATGAGCGGCAATGGAGGGAATGCGTACCCTAGATCCCAGCACCATTTTAGGGAGAAGGCGTCTACTCTCCAGGGATGGTCCCCAGCATTTAGGGAGCAGAATGTTTGCACCTTCGTATTTCTCCTTGATGCAAAGAGGTCTATTGTAGGAAGCCCCCATCTTCGGGTTAGCATATTGAAGACCTCTGGGTTCAGTGCCCACTCTGTATGATCTATTACCTGTCTGCTCAAAAAGTCTGCTTCTAGATTCAGGGATCCCTTCAGGTGCATTGCTGAGATGGACTTTAGTTCCTTTTCTGCAAAGAAGATCTCCTCTGAGATACTCTGGGGTCTCCTTGATCGAGTACCCCCCTGGTGTTTTAGGTAGGAGACCACAGTCACGTTGTCCGATAGGACCTTCACGTGCTGATTTCGTATCAATTGCTTGGCGGCGAGAAGGGCTTCTCTTACTGCATACAGCTCCCTGAAATTTGAAGACTGAGCAGATATCAGACGCTTCCACGTTCCTTGGAAATAGGCTCTGTCGATTTTTGCTCCCCAACCGGATTGGCTGGCGTCCGTGAAGACGGTAATCGACGGTGATCTGATCCATGGGACTCCCTGGGACAGATTTCTCTCCTTCGTCCACCATGAGAGGGACTTCTTTACTAATCCTGGGATTGGGAGCTTGGAGTCCAGAGAACCCTTCTTGTTCCAGTGGGACAATAGCCAGGTCTGAATCACACGGCAGTGAGCCTGTGCCCACTCGACCGAGGGTATACAGGAGGTTAGGAGGCCGATTAGGCTCATTGCTTCCCTCACTGAGCATTTTTTCCCCCGTTGGAAGCGCCTCACCTTGTTTATCAGGGACTGGATTTTGCTCTGTGGAAGAAAGGTTGACTGAGTTACGGAGTCTAGAGTAACTCCCAGAAATCTCACCTTCTGGGATGGAACCAACATTGACTTGGGTTCGTTCACTATCCAACCTAGTTGAGATAGGCGGGATAGAAATACTTCCAGGTCCGACAGCAGGAGATCTTTTGAGTCCGCTATGACTAGGAAATCGTCCAGATATGGCACTATATTTAATCCCTCCTGTCTGAGGGGGCTATCATCTCTACCACAAGTTTGGTGAAGAGCCTTGGAGCGGCTGAAATCCCGAAGGGCAGTGCTATAAACTGAAAATGACAAATCCGATTGGAAGGGTCTAGGACAGCAAACCTTAGAAACCTCTGGTGATCTGGGTGAATGGGGACGTGCAGATAGGCATCTTTCAGGTCGATCGAGCACATAAATGCCCCTAGCTTTATCAACGGCACTAAGGATCTGAGAGACTCCATCTTGAACTTCCTGTAAAGAATAAACTTGTTCAGTTGTTTTAAGTTTATGATGGTCCGGAAGTCTCCTTCCTTTTTCCTTACTAAGAATAGGGTTGAATAGTACCCCTGACCCCTCTGAGATGCGGGGACCGGGATTACAGCACCCTTCTTCACCAAGTCCTGGACTCCTTGAAAGATGTTTAGGTTGGAGAGTCTGGTAGGCAACCTCGTGATGACGAATCTTGCAGGGGGGAGAGAGGTGAACTCGATCCTGTAACCTTGCTGAATGATGTCCAGGGCCCAGGGATTTCTTGATGTTAATGACCATGGACCCAGGAAATCCTTCAGTCTCCCCCCTACAACAGCGTCATTGTTTGTCCTCAGATTTGGACTGGGGCTTGAGAAGGAAGCCCCTTCCTCTACCCCCTTTGGGATAAGACCAGCGGCCTGACTTGCCTTTCCCTCTAACAGACTTATTCTGTCCGCCGTAGGACCGAAAGGACTGATTCTTCCTAAAGGACCTTTCCTCTGGGAATCCCTTTTTTTTGTCGGCCGCCTTCTCAAGTATCTCGTCTAGGACCGGCCCGAATACATATTCTCCTGAAAAGGGGATGGATATCAGTTTTAGCTTAGAGATTCTATCGCCCGACCAGGACTTCATCCACAAAGTCCGACGAGCCGCATTGGACAACCCTGCCTCCCTAGCACAGAATCTGATAGACTCAGCAGATGCATCTGCCAGGAACCCTGTAGCTGATTTGAGTAGCGGTATGGACTGCAGGATCTCTTCCCTGGAGGTCTTCCTGCTTAGGTGGTTCTCAAGTTCCCCTAACCACAGGTACATAGACCTGGCTACCGATGTTGCCGCAATGTTGGTCTTGATGTTAAACATGGAGGCCTCCCAAGCTTTCCTTAAAAGGGCATCTGCCTTTCGCTCCATGGTGTCCTTCAATTGGGCAGCATCCTCAAACGGCAGGGCAGTTTTTTTGTTAACCTTTGCCACCTGCACGTCAACTTTAGGGGTCCCGTCAAACAGCTTAGACTGAGAGGGGTCGAATAATAATCGATTCTTAAACTCTTTGGAAATCCCCAATCGTTTCTCAGGTTCTGACCATTCCTCCAGAATCATTTGTCTAATGTGCTCGTTTATGGGGAAGACCCTGGATTTTTTCACCTTGAGTCCCCCAAACATTTCGTCCTGAATAGAAACGGACCTAGGGGTCTCTTCAATCCCCATTGTTGCTCTGACTGCCTTTAACAAGTCATTCATCTCCTCCGAGGAAAAATAAAACTTCTTATTATTTTCGTATACCTCCCCCTCAGAGAGAGATGGATCATCCTCCCACTGCGTGGAGGTAGAAGCTTTATCGCCTGCGTCCTCGGATCCGGAAGAAAAAATCCTGGAACGCGGACGCTTGCGAGAAGGCTCGTCCTGGGGATCAGACTGAGCAACTCTAGCGGCCCGAATTTCTTCCTGAACCACCGATCTGATATTTTCCATAAGGGACGACTGTTCCTCCTGGATTACATCAGAAATACATGCTTTACAAAGCTTCTTTCCATAATCGTCAGGCAGTTTCCTTGCACAAGAGATGCAGCGAGGAGGTTTTTTAAGCTTTTTTTGCGCCTCTTTAGCCTGAAACAGATATGGAAATAGCGGTATCAGAAAATAAGGCCTTGGCAAAGAAAGAATATCGTGCCATAAGACAAGCGGATCCCCAGAGGGATACTTACAGGAGGCAGAGGGGGAGCATCCAGCTCCATAACAGTTTGTACCTCAGGACCTGACATTCTGTAGGGTAAAATGCAGCTGCAGTACTCACAGACCTCAGATCAGCGTCCTTATGGCAGCTCCCGCCTTTTATTCAAACTGCTCTGCTCCTGCGCTTTACTTCCGGGTTGCGGCCGAACCCGGAAGTGACGTCACCGACGTCGGCGTGCGCACACGCCGGCCGCTACCAGCCCGACCCACAGGGGAGGAGGAGGAGGAGGAGAATTGCGGCCCGGGAGCAGGCTCCAGACCAGCCGGAGCGAGTCCTCACGATACCCCCCAGCCCAGCATGAGCACGCGGCCGCCGGCGGACTGGGGGAGCTCCGATGAGCCTCAGGTAACCAGGAGGCCCCTGGAGACAACGAAAAAATAATAAACAAAATCCTATCTTCATCTCCCTGCCGCCGCAGGGAGACTCTTCTCTGACCCTGGCCACAGTGGGGACAGGACCACTGAGGTGCGGTGGTGGGAGGGGGCAATTTAACCTCTTCTCTGTTTCCTGCCCCCACAGAGGTCATGGGTCAATCTCCTTGTGGCCGTCATGGTGATGATATGGGAAAAGAAGATTTTTTTTGAAACTCACCTGTAAAATCTTTTTCTCATCTTTTCCATTGGGGGACACAGACCATGGGTATAGCTTAGGCCATTACTATGAGGAGACACTATGCAAATAAAAAACAGCTCCTCCTCCACTGGCTATACCTCCATGCTCCAACAGGAGGACCTCAGTGCGTGCA